>NC_072778.1:32739546-33420440 GCF_022539595.1 Amphiprion ocellaris | reverse complement strand
CTTTAGGCGTTGGCTTGCAGCTTCCAGCAGTAAAATCGTCTTTAATGTGTTTCTTGGTGTGTTTTAGGGCTTTGTACTGGATAGTTGTCTTGGTAAATGTGGTTCTTTAGCCACAGTTAGCACATGGTGCTAATGTGTGCAGTGATTAGTGGATTTGGTGCAGCTGAGTTGTGTCTTTATCTTGGCTGTAGTGAGTCTTCAGAGGTTTTTGGTCAGACACATTCTGTATTCTTGTTTGAGAACCAACGTTGGTTGTCCAGAAGGTAAGAGTTCCTGTCCTGATTCTCTGTTCTCAGAGGTTCTCTGGTAGGCTGCAGGAGACTTTAGCGTTTGGGTTGTGCTAGTTTGGTTTTTGTATGGTTTCATTTGGACGACTATCTTGAGGCCCCTCCATGTGGTTTAGTGAGGTTTTCTGGAACAGTTCTACAAAGCAACCTGCAGCAGAAGAGACTTTGAGAGTTTTTAGGAAGTTCTGGAGACCAGACTTTAGAGCAGCAGAAACATTTGTCAGCAGTTTGAGCAGGAGAAGGTGAGCTTCAGAGTAGAAATGAGACAGAAACCTTCTTGACCCGTGTGGTGAGGTCCTGTACCAAGAGTTTGAGCAGGTTGTGAAGAGTCTGTAGTTCTTTGGTCTGAAAGCACAAGAAGAGTCGACTCATTAAAGGAGAAAACAGGAGATATTGTTGGTTCTTCTGTCGCTCTGCAGTTTCCTTAGACTGAATATCAAGTTTATATTTTAAATGATTTCCCATGTGAGCCCAAGAAGACTTCAATAAACTCCCTCCATCCCCTGGACACAACACATTTTATTACCATGTTAAATCTTTTTTTAAATATGTTTTTGAGTTTTAATCATAGTTTTAGCATAGTTTTTTCTCTTTGCTTGTTTAGTTTTGTCATCTGTGTGAAAAGTGCTAAACAAATAAAGTTGAATTGATAAACTGAATAATTGACTAACTCATGATTGTGACAACAGAAGTATTTTCATTGTGATTTAAGGGTTTGTTTCATTTTTAAGGTTGGGGTTAAAATCTTGACAGAAAAAAAAGATTAAAGAAATAAACTACATTAAAAAAGCAAATCAAAGGAAAAACATTTAATACAATAAAAGTTTTAAAAAGAAAATTAAACATTAAATACAATTAAATTATATTAAACAGACAAAAATTTAATTATATAATTAAACAGAAGATAAAAACATGTAATTATGAAATTAAACAAAATTTTTTAAACAAAAATGTTAAACATTAAATATGAAATATTTTAGATAATTAAATATTTAAAAATACAATTAAACAAGAAGAATATTAAACATTTAAAAAACAGAACATTTAATTAGATTATTAAACTTTTAAAAAAACAAAACATTTAATTAAATAATTAAATGTTTAATTAGAAAATTAAATCTTAAAGACAATAAAAGTTTAAATAGGAATTAAACTGAAAATACAATGAAGCATTAAAAAAGAAAATTAAATATTAAAAGGTGGTAAAACATTTAAAAAGAAAAACCTTAAAGATTTAATCTAGAAATTAAACATTGGGAAAGAAAAGGAAATTTTTCAAACAAGCCCATAAAACATTTGAAAAAACAACAAACATTAAAAAGACAAAACATTTGGAAATCAAATCAGACATTAGAAAAGAATAAAATGTGAGAAAAGAGCAAAACTAAACATTTAAGAAGAACCAAACTAAAGACAAAACATTTGAAAAGACACCAGTTAAACTTTAGAAGATCAAATTAAACAGAAGAGACAATAAAATGATCAAAAAGAGCAAAAACAGATAAAGAATCTTAAAGTGTTTTCTAGTCTGAAATGAAAACATCAAGTTGTTTCTTCAAACGTTTCCTCTTTCTATGTTCTTGGTTTGATTGTGGACAGATTTACTAAGAACTCATTTCAGAAAACTGCTTTCCAGATAAAGTCTACTAGTAGTTGAAGGCATGGATCAAACTAATGTTACCTTCTGATCTCCACAAACTTTACTGTTCAGTGAAGAGAATCAAAGTTTGTTGAGGATTTCTAAAAAACCCACAGGTGAAGGTCTGAGAAGAACTCAGATGGATGGTCTAAATGTGAAATCAAGACTCATGGTCACAAGTTTTAAGGCTTCTGTTAACCAGAAAGTTCAAACTAACAGAGAAGTACTGAGAAACTTTTAAAACTTCAGTCCTCAGACTGTCTGAAGGTTCAAACTAACAGAGAACTACTCAGGAACTTAGAAGATATCAGTCCTTGGACTGTCTGAAGGTTCAATCTAACAGAGAACTACTGTGGGACTTAGAAAATTTCAGCCCTCAGACTGTGTGAAAGCTCAGGTCCTGAGGACTCGGGAGGTGTGGAGGCTTTGGAAAGTCTTGGAACTGAGGGTTCCACCCTCCAGCACAAAGGCTGAAGTCCAACCTCCTGAGAAAAACGGTCGAGTCGAGACTCGAGTTAAAAAAAAAACTCGAAAACGACAAAAAATAGATGATAAATGCGCAAAAAAAAGAAGAATTAGTATCTGAGCGAATAGCTCAGGGGGATAAGAAGAGTGACTACCAAGTGGAAGGTCGCAGGTTCGAGACCCGCCACCGGCAGTTTTCTTTCTTTGTCTTTGTCAGGATTTTGAGAAAATTTAAGAAGTGTCTGGTCTTGAACCAGCGACCTGCAGCTCCATAGGCAAATCCTTAACTCACTGAGCTACAGATCAGATACAAAGAAATAAATTCGTCGTCCCTTTGGCATCGTAGTTCCTGAAGTCACCACATGGGTGGAGCCAAGGCGGAGTCTGGGTGGAGTCAGGGCGGAGAGTAGGCGGGGAGGTGGGTGGCGGCCTCCCCCCTCTACTCCCCCACCTCCCCCCACCACCCACCACACCTTCCCCCGCCCGACGAGTTCTTCGAGTCTCCACGAGTTCTTCGAGTCTCCACAGGTTTTCCCGAGTTTCTGGAGTTTCCACCAGGTCGGAGGCAGAACAAGTTGTCATGAAGAGGTGTTGAAGTCGGCCAGGATGGACTGACTTTTTACAGCGACTAGAAGGAAGACGACTAGAAGAGCAGGTCTTTAACCACCATCCATAAAATCCATGGAGTCGCTCCAGAGAAATGAAGGGAGGTCAACTTTTATCAACCTCCATCCAGATGTTCAACTTGATATCTTTACTTGGACATTTTTAGCACCACAAACCTTTAGTATCACACTTTATTATCATTTATTAGGACTTTAATGGAATCCACCAGCAGATTTAGTTTTTGTTGACAAACTTTATTCTTGTCGTCGTGGGACTGCAGTATTTAAAACTGTTCCTTCTATTTGACCTCATGTTTATTAGTTTTAGTGGAGAAACTTATTTTATTGTCCATTAGTCTCTTAAAAACCAAATAATAAATTGGATTAGTCAAGAGGTTTAAATTTCTTACTTTGTCATATTTTAAATATGACAAAAAAATATAAAAATAAAGTGTCTTGAGACAATTTGACCTGTAATTGGCGTTATATAAATAAAATTGAATTAAAATTGTATGTATCTTGTAATGTTGGAGTAATTCAGCCATATATGTTGGAAAACACATTTTCTTTGTCCATTAATCTGTTGATTGTTTTCTCCACTAATTCATTTCTTGTTTTGGTTTATAAAATGTCAAACCCAAATATATTCAGTTTACTGTCATAAAAACCAAAAAGATTTACATTCATGATGCAGGAATCAGGCAGTTTTTCACTTTTTATCTTAGTTTAGTCAGAAAGATAGTTGATAATGTGTGAATTGTTGCAGCTTGTGAGCCGTAAAAGGTTTTAATCTTTGGGGCCGAGTGTCAGAAAACATTTAGAAACCAACATCAACAAAACACTCAACAAAGATTTGAACATCATTAAAGGGAAATCCAACTTTTGCATGACAATGTCTAATTAAAGGACATTTATTTCCAACGTAAATGTGTGATATTCATCCTCTGGAGCTTTCTCTTCACATCGTCTTCCACCTGGACTGGTTTGGTCGGGAGCATGTGCAACAAACATTTGAAAAACTGCACTTTAACATCAATGAATGACACTGAAGTTTAATCTCTACATAAATGAGACTGAGTCTGGATGTGCTGCTCTGTCATTAACTCCTAAGTTTAGGGAAAGTTCAAACAAAAGAGGACAGTTCAGATCAGACTTGAGAATGAGCTTATTTTGAACAAACATCTCAGACTTTCTGAGCTTCAGCACCTCTAGCAAGATATTTTAACAACAAGCAACTCAAGAGATCCAGAAGTTGGAGAGAGTTAGCTTTAGCTGAGCCAAAGAACATGTGGGACGCTAACCTAGCAAACATTTCAGACTTTTCTCTGTGAATTCTGAGAAATAATTTCCTATTTAATGACAGAGCTACACATCTTAACTCAGTCTCATTAAAACAGACTCTAATTCAGTGTCATCCATCCATATTAAAGTGCAGTTACCCAAAATGTTTGTTGCATGAGCTCCAACAAAACCTGTCCAGGTAGAAGGCCACTTTGACAAACAGGAAGTGGAAGATTCCAAGCAGATTTATAGAAGGGGGAACCGGACTGTACTAAGTGTGGTCGAGTATAGAGGGGTGTTTTGTGGGTTTTTAAGGCTGATAATGATTATTAGTGAGACATTTGGAGTAGATATTCATTTGCAGTAAATGAAAGTATTTAAAATCTTGGAGTTAAACTTAGAAGAACACAAACTCTAACAGAAAACTTTGTTGATACGTTTTTGTTTTGTTTACAGATGTTAAGTTAAAGGAGTTTTATTCGTGACGTATAACCAATCAAATCACTCCAGAAGACAGAGCGACCACAGGTAGATAAAGGTTCAGAGCCAAAGTAGCACCATTTTTAAATGTATTTATTACCGTAAATCAGTAAAAAATAAAATACTGATAATCAGTAAATCAGTCAGCCCACAATTACTACAATTCTACAATGTATGTCTCTTTCCTTTGACTTGTTATTTGTACAATATACGATGTATATGATGGCGTTTTTTCATACCAAAGGCTATACTATGATGTTTTCTAAGAGACATACGATGCTACTCTGGTTGTTCTGGCTCTGGGCTGCTGCACTCCTCCTCTGTTGTTTTCTGGATTGTACTCAGCTGCATGCCTTCGTCCACCAGGCCTCCGTTGACTCGTCCCGCCTGCCGTCTCTGGAGCTGAAGCTGGATTGGAACAGACCAAAGTACAGTCCAATCACGATGCCAGCTGCCTCTCAAAAGGCTCCTTCATCTGGCAGGTGGCAGCACTTCTTCTGAGGGGAAGCTGAGCTGGTCCAGCAGAACTTTGGAGATGTGTTCCAGTGGTTGGTGGATGTGTGGGGAGATAGAGAGGGACCTTTGAATTGTTCAGAAAGGAAAACAGGGAACCCATTGGTAGTTTTAGTTTAGGGTGATACTGCGGTGTGTTTTTGGGTTTTAAGAGGTGAACAGGAAGAGTTTTTTTTTTTTGTATTGATTATCTTTTACTTTGTTCCTGGCTGGAATGCCCATCAATGTCAACATGTTGAAGTTCACTTTTAGTTCTGTTTATTTATTTTTATTTTACTAACACCCATTTGTTTTTAACCCCCTCACATGTTGTGTTGTTGTAAACTTTCTCGTTCAAATAAATACTTGTCTAACCCTCTGGAAACCAGCGTTTGGACTGTTTTTGTGTTGCTCCTCTCCTACTTCAGACAGCCAGGACAAAAGAACGTTTTGTGGACCAAAGGCTATACTATGACGTTTTTAGAGCGACATGCTATACTATGACGTTTTTTGGATGACATGCTATACGATGACGTTTTTTGGACCAAAGGCTATACTATGACATTTTTAGAGCAACACGCTATACTATGACGTTTTTTGGACCAAAGGCTATACTATGACGTTTTCTGGACGACATGCTAAACTATGATGTTTTTTGGGCGACATGCTATACTATGACGTTTTTAGAGCGACATGCTAAACTAAGGCCTTTTTTGGACGACATGCTATACAATGAAATTTTTAGAGCGACATGCTATACTATGACGCTTTTAGAGCAACATGCTATACTATGACGCTTTTAGAGCAACATGCTATACTACGACGTTTTTTGGACCAAAGGCTATACTATGATGTTTTTAGAGTGACATGCTATACTATGACGTTTTTTGGACCAAAGGCTACACTATGATGTTTTTAAGAGCAACATGCCATAGTATGATGTTTTTAGAGCGACGTGCTATACTATGATGTTTTTTGGACCAAAGGCTATACTATGACGTTCTTAGAGCAACATGCTATACTGTGACGTTTCAAGAGCGACAAGCTATAGGATGACATTTTTAGAGCGACATGCTATACTATGATGTTTTTTGGGTGACATGCTATACTATGACATTTTTAGAGCGACATGCTATACGATGATGTTTTTTGGATGACATGCTAAACTATTAAGTTTTTTGAGCCACATGCTATACTATGACATTTTTAGAGTGATATGCTATACTATGACGTTTTTAGAGCATCATGCTATACTATGACGTTTTTAGGGCGACATGCTATACTATGATGTCTTTTGGGCGACATGCTATACTATGACGTTTTTAGAGCGACATGCTATACTATGACGTTGTAAGAGCGACATGCTATACTATGACGTTTTAAGAGCGACATGTTATAATATGATGTTCTTTGGACGACATGCTATACTATGACGTTTTTTGGACCAAAGGCTAGACTATGTTTTTAAGAGCGACATGCCATAGTATGACGTTTTTAGAGTGACATGCTATATTATGACGTTTTTTGGACCAAAGGCTATACTATGACGTTTTTAGAGTGACATGCTATACTATGATGTTTTTAGAGCGACATGCTACGCTATGACGTTCTTAGAGCAACATGCTATACTGTGACATTTCAAGAGCGACATGCTGTAGGATGACCTTTTTTGAACGACATGCTATACTCTGACTTATGGGTGACATGCTATACTATGACGTTTTTAGAGCGACATGCTATACGATGATGTTTTTTGGACGACATGCTAAACTATGACGTTTTTTGAGCCACATGCTATACTATGACATTTTTAGAGTGACATGCTATCCTATGACGTTTTAAGAGCGACATGCTCAACTATGACGTTTTTAGAGCGACATGCTATACTATAACATTTTTAAGAGTGACATACCATAGTATGACATTTTTAGAGCAACATGCTATGCTATAACATTTTTAAGAGCGACATGCCATAGTATGACATTTTTAGAGCGACATGCTATGCTGTGACTTTTTTAGAGCGACATGCTATACTATGATGTTTTTAGAGCGACATGCTATACTATGACGTTTTTTGGACCAAAGGCTAGACTATGTTTTTAAGAGCGACATGCCATAGTATGACGTTTTTAGAGTGACATGCTATATTATGACGTTTTTTGGACCAAAGGCTATACTATGACGTTTTTAGAGTGACATGCTATACTATGATGTTTTTAGAGCGACATGCTACGCTATGACGTTCTTAGAGCAACATGCTATACTGTGACGTTTCAAGAGCGACATGCTGTAGGATGACGTTTTTTGAACGACATGCTATACTCTGACTTATGGGTGACATGCTATACTATGACGTTTTTAGAGCGACATGCTATACGATGATGTTTTTTGGACGACATGCTAAACTATGACGTTTTTTGAGCCACATGCTATACTATGACATTTTTAGAGTGACATGCTATCCTATGACGTTTTAAGAGCGACATGCTCAACTATGACGTTTTTAGAGCGACATGCTATACTATAACATTTTTAAGAGTGACATGCCATAGTATGACATTTTTAGAGCAACATGCTATGCTATAACATTTTTAAGAGCGACATGCCATAGTATGACATTTTTAGAGCGACATGCTATGCTGTGACTTTTTTAGAGTGACATGCTATACTGTGATGTTTTTAGAGCGACATGCTATACTATGACGTTTTTTCGGTGACATGCTAAACTATGATGCTTTTCTAGCCACATGCTATACTATGATGTTTTTTTGGGCGACATGCTATAGTATGACATTTTTAGAGCGACATGCTATACGATGATGTTTTTTGGACGGCATGCTATAGTCTGACGTGTTTAGAGCGACATGCTATACTATGACGTTTTTAGAGCGACATGCTATACTATGACGTTTTTTGGGCGACATGCTATACTATGAGGTTTTTAGAGCGACATGCTATACTATGATGTTTTTTGGGCGACATGCTATACTATGACCTTTTTAGAGCGACATGCTATACTGTGACGCTTTTAGAACAACATGCTATACTATGACGTTTTTAGAGCGACATGCTATACTATGACGTTTTTAGAGCGACATGCTATACTATGACGTTTTTTGGACCAAAGCCTATACTATGATGTCTTTAGAGCGACATGCTATACTATCAAGTTTTTAGAGCGACATGCTATACTATGACGTTTGTAGAGCGACATGCTATACTATGACGTTTTTAGAGCGACATGCTATACTAAGATGTTTTTTGGGCGACATGCTATACTATGAGGTTTTTAGAGCGACATGCTATACTATGACATTTTTAGAGCAACATACTATACTATGACGTTTTTAGAGCAACATGCTATACTATGATGTTTTTAGAGCGACATGCTATACTATGATGTTTTTAGAGCGACATGCTATACTATGATGTTTTTAGAGCGACATGCTATACTGTGGGCTGTACAGTGGCGTAGTGGTTAGCACTTTCGCCTTGCAGCGAGAAGATCCCTGGTTCGCATCTCGGCTTTCCCGGGATCTTTCTGCATGGAGTTTGCATGTTCTCCCTGTGCATGCGTGGGTTTTCTCCGGGTACTCCGGCTTCCTCCCACAGTCCAAAAATATGCTGAGGTTAATTGATTATTCTAAATTGCCCGTAGGTGTGAATGTGTGAGTGCTTGTTTGTCTATATATGTAGCCCTGCGACAGACTGGCGACCTGTCTAGGGTGTCCCCTGCCTTCGCCCGAGTCAGCTGGGATAGGCTCCAGCCCCCCCGCGACCCTAGTGAGAATTAAGCGGTGTATAGATAATGGATGGATGGATGGATGCTATACTGTGACATTTTTAGAGCAACATGCTATACTATGACTTTTTTGGGCGACATGCTATAATATTACGTTTTTAGAGGGACATGCTATACTATGACGTTTTTTGGGCGACATGCTATACAATGACGTTTTTAGAGCGACATGCTAAACTAAGGCTTTTTTTTGGACGACATCCTAAACAATGACGTTTTTAGAGCGACATGCTATACTACGACGTGTTTAGAGCGACATGCTATACTATGACGTGTTTAGAGCGACATGCTATACTATGAGGTTTTTTTGGGCGACATGCTATACTATGACGTTTTTAGAGCGACATGCTATACGATGATGTTTTTTGGACGACATGCTCAGCTATGACGTTTTTAGAGCGACATGCTATACTATAACATTTTTAAGAGTGACATGCCATAGTATGACATTTTTAGAGCAACATGCTATGCTATAACATTTTTAAGAGCGACATGCCATAGTATGACATTTTTAGAGCGACATGCTATGCTATGACTTTTTTAGAGCGACATGCTATAGGATGATGTTTTTTGGACGGCATGCTATAGTCTGACGTGTTTAGAGTGACATGCTATACTATGACGTTTTTTGGGCAACATGCTATACTATGAGGTTTTTAGAGCGACATGCTATACTATGACCTTTTTAGAGCGACATGCTATACTGTGACGCTTTTAGAACAACATGCTATACTATGACGTTTTTAGAACGACATGCTATACTATGACGTTTTTAGAGCGACATGCTACGCTATGACGTTCTTAGAGCAACATGCTATACTGTGACGTTTCAAGAGCAACATGCTATAGGATGACGTTTTTTGAACGACATGCTATACTCTGACGTTTTATGGGTGACATGCTATACTATGACGTTTTTAGAGCGACATGCTATACTATGATGTTTTTTTGGGCGACATGCTATACTATGACGTTTTTTGGGCGACATGCTATACTATGACGTTTTAGAGTGACATGCTATACGATGATGTTTTTTGGACGACATGCTAAACTATGACGTTTTAAGAGTGACATGCTATACTATGACGTTTTTAGAGCGACATGCTATACTATAACATTTTTAAGAGTGACATGCCATAGTATGACATTTTTAGAGCAACATGCTATGCTATAACATTTTTAAGAGCGACATGCCATAGTATGACATTTTTAGAGCGACATGCTATGCTATGACTTTTTTAGAGCGACATGCTATAGGATGATGTTTTTTGGACGGCATGCTATAGTCTGACGTGTTTAGAGTGACATGCTATACTATGACGTTTTTTGGGCAACATGCTATACTATGAGGTTTTTAGAGCGACATGCTATACTATGACCTTTTTAGAGCGACATGCTATACTGTGACGCTTTTAGAACAACATGCTATACTATGACGTTTTTAGAGCGACATGCTATACTACGACGTTTTTAGAGCGACATGCTACGCTATGACGTTCTTAGAGCAACATGCTATACTGTGACGTTTCAAGAGCGACATGCTATAGGATGACGTTTTTTGAACGACATGCTATACTCTGACGTTTTATGGGTGACATGCTATACTATGACGTTTTTAGAGCGACATGCTATACTATGATGTTTTTTTGGGCGACATGCTATACTATGACGTTTTTTGGGCGACATGCTATACTATGACGTTTTTAGAGTGACATGCTATACGATGATGTTTTTTGGACGACATGCTAAACTATGACGTTTTTTGAGCCACATGGTCAACTATGACGTTTTTAGAGCGACATGCTATACCATGACGTTTATAAAAGTGACATGCCATAGTATAACGTTTTTAGAGCAACATGCTATGCTATGACATTTTTAAGAGCGACATGCCATAGTATGACATTTTTAGAGCGACATGCTATGCTATGACGTTTTTAGAGCGACATGCTATACTGTGACGTTTTTAAGAGCAAGATGTCATAGTATGACGTTTTTAGAGCGACACGCTATACTGTGACGTTTCAAGAGTGACATGCTATACGATGACGTTTTTTGGATGACATGCTATATTATGACGTTTTTAGAGCAACATGCTATACTATGACGTTTTTTCGGTGACATGCTAAACTATGATGCTTTTTGAGCTACATGCTATACTATGATGTTTTTTGGGCGACATGCTATAGTATGACATTTTTAGAGCGACATGCTATACGATGACGTTTTTTGGACGGCATGCTATAGTCTGACGTGTTTAGAGCGACATGCTATACTATGACGTTTTTAGAGCGACATGCTATACTATGACGTTTTTTGGGCGACATGCTATACTATGACGTTTTTAGAGCGACATGCTTTACTATGACGTTTTTTCGGTGACATGTTAAACTATGATGCTTTTTGAGCCACATGCTATACTATGATGTTTTTTTGGGCGACATACTATACTATGACGTTTTTAGAGGGACATGCTATACTATGACGTTTCAAGAGCGACATGCTATACTATGAGGTTTCTTGGACCAAAGGCTAAACTATGATGTTTTTAGAGTGGCATGCTATACTATGACGTTTTTTGGACCAAAGGCTATACTATGACGTTGTAAGAGCGACATGCTATACTATGACGTTTTTTGGGCGACATGCTATTCTATGATGTTTTTTGGGCGACATGCTGTACTATGACGTTTTTTGAGCCACATGCTATACTATGACATTTTTTGGGCGACATGCTATACCATGACGTTTTTTGGACAACATGCTATACAATGACGTTTTTTGAGCCACAGGCTATACTATGACGTTTTTTGGACCAAAGGCTATACTGTGACGTTTGTAGATCGACATGCTATAGTATGACGTTTTTAGAGCGACATGCTATACTATGACGTTTTTTGGGCGACATGCTATATTATGAAATTTTGAGAGCGACATGCTATACTATGACATTTTTAGAGCGACATGCTATACTATGACTTTTTTGGGCTACATGCTATACTATGATGTTTTTAGACCAAAGGCTATACTATGACGTTTTTAGAGTGACATGCTATACTATGACGTTTTTAGAGCGACATGCTATACTCTGATGTTTTAAGAGCTACATGCTATACTATAACGTTTTTTGAGCGACATGTTGTACTATGACGTTTTAAGAGCGACATGCTATACTATGATGGTTTAAGAGCGACATGCTATACTATGACGTTTTTAGAGCGACATGCTATACTATGACGTTTCAAGAGCGACATGCTATACTATGATGTTCTTTGGACGACATGCTAAACTATGACGTTTATGCTATACCATGACGTTTTTTGGACGACATGTTATACAATGACGTTTTTAGTGCGACATGCTACACTATGACGTTTTTAGACCAAAGGCTATACTATGACGTTTTTAGAGTGACATGCTATACTATGACGTTTTTAGCGCGACATGCTACACTATGACGTTTTTAGACCAAAGGCTATACTATGATGTTTTTAGACCAAAGGCTATACTATGATGTTTTTAGACCAAAGGCTATACTATGACGTTTTTAGACCAAAGGCTATACTCATACGTTTTTTGGAAGACATGCTATACAATGACGTTTTTTGGACCAAAGGATATACTATGTTTTTAGAGCGACATGCTTTACCATGATGTTTTTTGGACAACATGCTACAGTATGAAATTTTTTGGGTGACATGCTATACAATGACGTTTTTAGAGTGACATGCTATACTATGACGTTGTTAGAGCAACATGCTATACTATGACGTTTTTTGGACGACATGCTATATTTTGACATTTTTTGGGTGACATGCTATACTATGACGTTTTTAGAGCAACATGCTATACAATGACATTTTTAGAGTGACATGCTATACTATGATGTTTTTTGGACCAAAGGCTATACCATGATGTTTTTTGGACCAAAGGCCATACTATGACGTTTTTAGAGCGACATGCTATACTATGATGTTTTTTGGACCAAAGGCCATACTGTGACGTTTTTAGAGCGACATGCTATACTATGACGTTTTTTGGACCAAAGGCCATACTATGACGTTTTTAGAGCGACATACTATACTATGACATTTGTTGGGCAACACTCTATACTGTAGGCTTTTTAAATTGACATATTACTATGACGTTTGTTTTTGTTTTAGTTTTTTTTTTTGTTTTTTAGCAACATAAGAATTTGAAGTTTTAAAAATTACTATACTTTTACTTGTGCAATGAAACATTATTCTATTGCATTTTTTAGACGACTTATACTCTGTTTTCTTGAAAAACATACTATTTTGACAATATAATCCACTATGACATTTTTTGAACCACATATTATACATGACAATTTTAGGCAACATCCTATCATTTTGCACTTTTTGAACCACATAATAATCAGTTGGGTTTTTTTGCCGACATGCTATACTATGAACTATAGGCCATACTATGTTATTCTTGAAAAGTATACTATGACATTTTCTGAACTACATCCTATACTATGACGTTATACACAGAGTGCTTTGGTTACATGTTGATTTATAATCTAGATTTTTTTCTGTTTTGTTTTTTGTTGGGATTACCACAGACCTGACCGTGAACACCGTTGGCACCCACCTGAGGGAGACGCTGCCTAAGATCTCAAGGCTGCTTGGTCGTGGTCTTTCTGGTCCTGCTCCAGAACGCCTTCATCAACTACGTCTTCTTTTGAAGAGGCCCTCAGATGCTGCAATCTCTGACCTTAAGGAGGAACTGCTACTTTCACTCTGTAACAAGACGGCGGTCATTTTAAAGACTCAGCTCCTGGCGGCTTTGAGTGACAGTTTAACACCCATTCAAATGGAACTACAGACCGTTAAATCTGAGCTGTCGGTCAGTATTTCAAACATGAAGTCTGACCCGGCTGCCCTAAAGCACACTGTGGGTGAAACGGAAACTTCACTCTCCACATCACCGACAACATCGTCACACTCCAAAGCAGAGCACCTGTCTGCTGAACTTTTAAAAGTGGACTATAAATGTGAAGAATGTGAGCAGCAGCAGCAGCCTGTGAGCAGCGGAACAGATGTGATCAGAAAGAAGTCATTTTCTTTTTTCTTTTCTTTCTGGTTGACTTGATGCTGTCAGATGCAGATGTTGGAGCTGATTCTGATCTTTCAGGATAAAAAAAGCTGCTTTTCCTTCACAGACTTTTCAGGAAATTATTCTCAGGTTTTCTCTGCTTTTTATATTTTTATTATCTGTGATTATTTCATTATTGAAAAATAAAGTTTGAGGCATAAAGACTCATTTAGTTATTTTAATCCTGAAATCTTTGATGTAGCAGGACTAAACTTCCATTTTCCTTCTTGTACTTCTGATACTAGAACTAAACGTATCTTCAACATGGATCATCTGCTTTTAATGAATCAGCAGCAACATCACAACAACAAATGAGATAATTTTCAACAAATTAATGAAACTGATGTCAGTTAAAACTATCAGAGTCTGTTTTAGTGTCAAATTAAAGCTGATTACTGACAACTAGAACATTAACATTAATGTTTTAATCACATTTAAGTTTCCTGAACGTTACATTAATGTCAACCAGCTACGGTTTTATGAACTTAATGAACCACATTACAGGAACACAACACACTTCAGCTGTTTACATGAAACAACACATTGGCTTGATGCTACATTAGCTTTAATCAGGCTACGACTGAGCAGCTAGCTCGGATAGCATCGCTAACATTAAAGCTAATATTTACTATGCTAACTTTCTTCTCTGGTCAACACACACTGAAACAAACTCCACCAACATCTGGAGTGCATGGCACACATTACATCTGACACTAAAGCTGCACGTAAAGTGCATTAAAAGCGGCACCTATACGAAAATAAACATTAACTTACCGAACAATCAGAGTCCTTTCAGTGTCTGCTGGTAGAATCAGCCGAAGGCAGAAAACTGGTTAAAACAAGCCAACGGGCAGGAAAACTGTCTGTGGAAAATGTTCTGCTGCTCCACCGATAAATAAACCAACAGTTATTATATCAGAATTAATCCAAACGAGGAGAACAGTGTCTCTGCTGCCGCTTCCATAGGACCTGTCAATCATTCCAGACCAGACTGTCAATCAAGTAGTCCCGCCCCCTGGCTTCGCAAAACTTTTAACGCTTTATAAAAAAAATGAATATTGGTTTATTTTAGGATCGACCACCTGATCTCTCATTTTGACCATGAAAACTCACGGAAAAAAATGTATGTACAGTCTATGCACCGTACTCTGTTTGGCTCCACACTTGCTGATGACCACTTCCGGTCTCATAAAATGGAAAAACTGACCTTTTTTCGTTTCTGTCTCTTACTGATTTTACGGCTGATTTGTCGGCTGAAAAACTACAACTCCCGGCAATAACGTCACTTCCTGTTGACGGGGACGGGAGCCTCTCGGGTATGGACACGTAAGAATCATGTGACAGGTCATGGCCACAACGTGATCACGCTTATTTCAATGTAAGAAGTCCTCCAAATACCGATGGTCTGGTTTATAAGAGTTTTGTTGTGTGCGCTTTATTGTGTATTTTTACAAACCCATCACTGCAACGAAAAAGCACCCTGAGACCTGGTGAATGTGTGAAATGTTAGTGTAACTCCTCAGATTTTATATGCAAAAAGAATTATCGATCTATCTTATCTGGTTTAAAATCTACAGCCAATCAAAACTCAATATGCAAAACGTAGCGCCAGCGCTAGGCTGGGTTCTAATTAATAAAAAAATGACTGGATATCACTAAAATTTCAAATAACCGTCTGAATTTAATAACAACCACCTTCTAATTAGCTAAACAATAATAAAATGAGCTAATTCAAGAACTGTTTTGATTGTGTTCTTTTTATTAAGTTGAGATAATCATAACAGTTATTTCTTTTTTGGCAATATATCAAGGTTTATGTGGAAAACAACAAATTTTATCTGTGTCCGAGAAATCACTTTCAACTAAGTTCCCCATTACAAAAACACCTCTCATGGAAGTGTGTTAATTACAGATCACATGATCTGCTCCACATGATGTCATTTCCTTCTGAAGAAAAGACTGGCAAAACTCCAAGGCTTTCTTAGTTATTTAATGTAAAGTAGTGTGTGAGTTAAGTGTGGATTTATTGCAAATCAACAGGGTTACTACAATATCTTAGCCGTATGACTACAATCTCTCATATTTACGTGGAAATGTACATTAAAACGAACTGTTCCATTTAAAAAATAAATAAATGTAAGCATCTTTATAAATAGCTTTCAATCTAAATTTTACTCAATTGTATATTGAAAATTGAGAAGAATCTTTCTCTAAAAATGTCATGTGGTGTTTGGGCATAGCCAGCCATGTTAATTTTAGGCCTGAAAACAGCAAAAATGTCAACTATGATACCTGTCAACTATGTTACACAAAGTCCTGCAATTATATGTTGACCCTAAAGTGCTCTGTAGATTAACTTCGGAGTCTTTTAATACTTCTCTAGTGAATAATCACAATGGCAGACCTCAATCACAGTCACTTTTTTGTATTATTAATCCAAAAACATTGAACACCGCATCTTTAATTTTTTCCATTAAGAAAGTTTATGGGGTTAGACTGAGGCAAAATAGGCTGCTTTGATGTTTCCTATAAACCATTTTTTTCCTATTTTTCCAAATTATGTTCTTCCCATCTTCACTATTGTTGACCGTGTTATATCATTATCATGTCTGTTCAACACAGTGGTACTCCAGACTGTTCTGTTCTGATGGGTAAATCAATTTAATTCAGTCAAGAAACTCACCGAGAATGGAGCTATGGTGTGAAAGCAGAATATGTACAATCACTGTTTGGTATAAAGACTCTGACCTCATCACTCCCCACGAAAATAGCACAGCACAGCGCAGCGGGAGGGTGATGATAATAACATCCCCCCCTAGAGGGAGCCTACAGGTGGATGCTGAGTGGAGGTTTCACTTCTGAAATGCTATACGAACAACAAGCATTACCATAGCTTTGAGGTAGGGAAATGTTGCAGCAAAAGAGTCAGCAGGGCACTGACGGTTTTAACACACCACAGTGATTACCGCCTTAAGCCCTGTTGACTGTTTTTGTAAACCTTCCACAGCAAGAGATTCAGTCAGTAATGGCTCCTAACTGTAAGGCCGAAGCGAACAACCTTGGGCTCTATGGATAAGAGACACTTGAACAGATCCCATGAAAGGATGTGCTAACAATGAGCATCTGACTGAGCCTGGAAAGGGTGTTGTCACATATTTCTCTAAACATTTCAGTCAGTGTTGTGATTGAGTGGTTTCTGCCAGAAAAATGGCAACCTCCAAATATGAAAAAATTAAGACAAAACAGAAGTACCAAAAAGTATAGTTCCTTGAATGGCCACTTGAGGCTGGCTCCAAAATTGAATCAATCCCCAAAGACTTCTATGTTAAAATGTCCAACTTTACAGCAGAAATAAACATGTTTACAGCCTGGTACGAAAAACACTTTTGCACTCTACAGCTAATTTCCCTGCTCATGACAACTGTACAAGAGGTGAATTTCTATATAAAGCACCTGTTTAAATTGTATCAAGACTTAAAGTTATGCCCGATGAATGATGGTGGGTGCTATCATCGTACAGTCCATGGACCAGAAATATTTGCATGGTCTACCTCAGCTCCACCTTTTTGCTTATTTTGAAATTAGCTCGGAGAATTTCAAAACCTCTGTTCAGGAAATCTTTCAAGGATTTCGAGATTGGTTTGATGTTACAGCAAAAGAGTGAGCAGGGCACCGACAGTTTTAACACACCACAATGATTACCGCCTTAGGTCCTATTAGGTAGTTTTTGAAACATTTCCCCCTGATGAAAGGTCAAAACATGTCAGTAGCAGCTCCTTAACTTTAACCTTGGCTTCTATGGATTAAGGACACTTTTGAGAATTTTGAAATACAATAGGGCCCCTTGTGGTTATCACCAGCCAGACTATATTGAAAAATTGACAATTTTAGCCTTATACAGCCTTTCACAAAGAGTCAGTGGATGCTGATGTTAACAAACTTCCTCTAAAAATTCTCAACTCCAGCAAATCTAGTGTAACAGAAAGGAAGTACAGTTAACCTACATGCATTTTTCATCACAATAGTACCATGCGGCATCGTGTCATGCTCGTCATCCTTCTAAAAATGCATTTCACAAGGACATTCAGGGACCTGAAGGGGTTAAAATGGTGAAAACAGAACACCATGTGACTGTGCAGCAGTCTTTAGCTGACCTCCTGAACTAGCTCGCAGGCGTCACTTCGCTGATGCAGGAATGGAAAATGAGCAGAAGTTTTGCTTAGTCTTTGGTCAGTTATTTCTTAAAATTATATTCCAAACTCAGAGTCCGGTCATGTACGTTTGTGCACAGCAAAAAAGAAAAGTCAATGCATGTCATTGTGGGCCATTATATCAACTGCCATTTTGAGTTTTGTCAAAACTCAAAGACAACTAACCTTTAACCTAAATGCTCCAAACATAAACAGACTCAGACATGGGACGTTGCTGCTGGTTGGTTCACAAATCCTCACTGCTGGAGGGTTAAAAAATTTGTTAGTTAAGTATTTTAACTATTTATTTCCTTGTCTGCATGGCATACATTCAGATTTGCAAATTCCCTTTGTGGATAAGGAGTGAAAACAAACACTTTTATTACCTGGAACAAACATTTCATGCAACAGTCGTCTCTCATATCACTGTTCAGCCTGGATGAGGGAATTATTATTATTATAATTAAGGTACAAATACAGAATGTGTAACTGTATGCTGCAGTGCTTTTTGAGTACATGTGAATGTGTGTGTGTGTGTTTGTGTGTGACAGAGATAGCAGGGTGTCATGCTGTGTCACACCCCATGATTAGTGACATCAACTGTTGGAGAGGCCCCACTCTTTCTCACCCTGACAACCGAAGGCCTCCTGTATAATTAACATCTCAGCTTTCTCTCTCTTCCTGCTGCTCTCTGTTCTCTCTCTTTGCCAAGATAAGTGTTTCACCAGCCACAGGATTTTTTTTTTTTTTTTTTTGCATTTGTGGTTACCTCGTCTCGCTCCAAAAGTCTCAAAATTGTTGCGTATGACTTTGAAAAGTGGTAGTTTGAAGAAAACTTGTCAGACACTTTAGTGTGATTTTTGGCACTACTTATTAATGTTTTTGCAACATCAGATGTACAAGGCTGGACTAAGTTACTGTCCTCGCTTTAGGCAAAGTGCAAACTATGCCATGGCATTTTGGCGAAGTACATGTTTTTATGGCCAGAAATGATAAATACATTTATAAAGCATTTGGAATTTCACCCAAATTCGTTAGTCTGTTTTTGAGCAATGTTGTGCACAGACAGACAAACGTACACCGATCATCACATAACTCTGCCGCATTCCTTGGCGGAGTAATTAAAACAATATATTTTCTTTACCGTTTTTATTTTTAAGGTGAGTTAGTGATAAAACACCACCATGCATGAATCTGGTTTCAATAATGGCCTAATTTTGCACCTGATCCATACAGGGAAATATAAATGTATGACAAAAAACGCATATTGTCTAATTTCAGGTGATGAGACCACATCCATAATTTTACAAATCATGCATTCAGAGGAGCTTATGGCTTATTAAATTCCTGTAAAGTAAATAATTAAATCCCTACAAACTCCTCTCTGTAAATCAATATGACATATTTTGATTTTTTCCTTCTTGCCTTAGATACAACTTTACACTATTACGTCATTTCGAAGGCGTGAGTTTATAAAGTTTCACTACCTATCTTTCTTTTGTTTGCTGCAGCTCAGGCACATCAGCTCACCTAAAACTTTGCACAAACACTGTAAAACTCCTCTATGTGACACAGTGGCAAACTGTAATACTGGGGTAATTAAATCACACATTTTTCAACCTGAAAACAATTCTACAAAAGAATAACAATACTTAAATTTACACACTGGAAGTTGACAGGATTGATTCTTTAGGTTTGTTACCTATGAAACCCTGGAAATCTTGATCAGTGTTTTTGAGGAAAAAATGCTCACCTATGACACTGACTGCTCATTTTGCTCAAGATGTGTCTTTAAACATACAAAAAAAATCCTGTATGAGCATGGCAAAAGGTGAAAAAACTTGATTTTCACTCCGCTGTGATCTGGCAGCGGGCTCAGTATGTGTTAATGTCCAGGACTAAACACTGGACTTAAAGAGCCGATAAACATGGACACTTGCACCTTAAATGACCTTTATCAAAGGATTAAATCATTTGTCCTGGTTTCTGGAGCCAGGATTGTCTAAATTTAAGTGTGGATGTGTTCCCTGTCATACATTTTTGAGGAAGACTAAATAACATCCTAAAGTTCTGATGTTCTGTGAAACTTCCATGTCTTCAGGAGCACAATTTTCTTCAAGAAAAAGACACCTTCAACAGAGGAGTAATAAAGATTCTCAAAAGCACCAGCAGGAATACCGAAGACAGCAAAAAGCAGCAGAAATGTTGTTTAAGAGCAAAGAAAAAAAACTGATGTGAAAACAGAACGCATGCGAACAAAGAGAGAAAAAGGAAAGTACAGGGAGAGTATCTTGTTCAAGCCTGGAGAGTCATTGAAAGTGAAGGCTGGCTAATTGTGTCCAGGTGCAGATTTCTCACACTTTCTATCCCTCATTAGAGAACTATTGATGAGCAGCAGCAGCATCATCATCATACCTACACAAATGGACACACACACACACACACACACACACACACTCACACTGATAAGAATATTCACATATTCTCTCATAGGAACAGTTGATTAGCAGCTGGGCCAGTTTCCAGGAGACCTAGGAAAACACAGGTGTAGAGTCTCTCTCTCTCTCTCTCACACACACACACACACACACACACACACACACACACACACACACACACACACACACACACACACACACACACACACACACACACACACACACACACACACACACACACACACACACACACAGGAAACAATTTAGCTTTGTTGATAAATTCGTTATAGACGGGTCATGCCACCTGAACTACACATTTTATTACTTGTAATATAATATCTATACATGCTGTTTAATCTGTCCAATTTTGCTTGCGTTTAATAAGGCACCATGTTACAAGCTTGAAATCCAAAGTTACCTCTTTCATTTGTCAGTATGTATTTTTGGGATTCAGTCAGACTACAAATGAATGCTGTGGACTGTGTATATGGTGCATTTTTCTGCAGTTTAATGTCTGTGAGAGCCTCAGCATTCAAAGAGCCCTCTTTATAGTAGATGCTGCTTGTTATTGTGTACATGGTAGTGCTGTGAGCTTTGGAGAATATTTTTTGAATCATAATTCTATTTGTTTTTTTCTTTGTTTAGCTGCTTTTTGTGTGCGTGTCATGCTGCTGCTTGCTATTGATTTTTGCCGTGGGTGTTTCGTTTTTTTTAAATCAAGTCTGCTCCCAAACTCTCTTTCTTTCTCTTCCTTTGCATTTCAGTAATGTTGTTACAAACAGAGGTAGTCTAACTTTGTTGCGGCATCTCCTCATGGCATGTGAGCCATGTTTTTCCAAATAGAGGAGGAAAGGAAATCGATAGTGGTGAAGACGCTGCTGTCAGCTCGTGTTGGAGCGACGGAGTAAAGTCTCACAGCCATCAAGGAGGAAATGCTCACTTCTCTTTGGAACAGCTCGAAGAAACTGCTTTGGCCCCTAATAAAGGGGCAGAGTCACACACAGCTTCATGGATGTTGACTTCTTCATCATTGTATTTATCTTTAAAGTCACTTCTAAGTCACCTGTTTCTGTTTTTGCCCCTGCCCATTGTTTCTCCATGAGTGCTGCCTTTACACCCACCAGCAGCTGCAGGCTGTGGCTGCACACATTCCTGTGTGGGAGGTTTTCTTCTGCTTATGTACATGAGCAGAGACATGCACACAGACATGGACATGGGTGCACATAAGCCCAAGCACACACACACATATACGCACTCCGCCCACAGAGATGCTGCAGGACTGAAGGCCCATTATAGCATGTAGCACCTCTCTCATCCATCCAGCCCTCGGGCCGTTTCTTTCAGTCTGACTGGCTGGCACTCGCAGCAGGACGGAATCTGAAGAAAGCATCTGACGGCACTTTGACAATTCACAGAAACTGCCTCAGGACAGTGTTAGTGCTCCCTTGATCAAACATATACAACAGTATATGCACATGCGTATCTTTTTTTTTATACCACACACACACACACACACACACACACATACAGTGATAAAATCTTCTGAACAAAATTGTAAAAGCAGCATTGCATATTTTATTTGGTTTTGTCCTTTCTTCATAACACAGGGGAATAATGCTTGTTCCAACAAATGGCATCTCTGCAACAGAACAGACATCATGAAACAACAACAACAAAATGAAACAAGTGGAAACGATAATGGGCAGGTTGAGAGTGGGGTCATAGAGCAGAAATGGAGTTAAACAGATTGTTGATGCCACTTGTGGATGCTGTCTGACTCTTCCTGAAGGACTTGGCAAGGTTAACGGACATTTTAGGGATGGGATCATGCTGTTGGACACGAACATCCAGAGCATCGTGTTGCAGACTGTCTGTCATATCAAGCTGTCTGAAATGATTTCTTACATGACAAATGGTGGAGTTGTGGACATTCAAGTGCCTGGCTGCAGCGCTCACTGACATGCCAGCATCCAGCATGCCCATAGCCCATTCTTATCATCCTCTTCTTGTCTGTAGCATTGTCTTATTTGAAAAAAGCTGCGTTTTAAAGTGGTCACACCATCAGATCAGTGTATTTTAAAGCCACACCTGATGAGGATATGGATTAACTTAGTAGTTGATGAAACAGAACACCGCAAAGCCTTGGGCACAAATTGGCTAAATTTATGATGTTTCTCACCAGAATAATGAAAATAAGATTGTTTTGTTTTCTCTGAGTCTGAAAAGAAGATCACTTGCATTGCAGTGAGTTTAGATTTTTGCTTAGTGTATACAATAAGCACAATGATTAGATTCAAGTTTCAAGTTTGTTGGGCATAGAGCCTCCTATTAGGAAAAATTATTTTTGGGGCCAAAGCATAACCCATGCAATATCTGATAATGTCTCTGGGCCAAAGACTCTGCCAGTAATTCAGTTCTAATCACATTTTCCCTGATCTTATGTTATGTCCCTGCATTAGCTGTTGTGCTCAAGGTCAACTATATGTCAATAGAGAATTTCTAAGTATATTTTTATATGAAAAAAACGGAATTAGACTCATCCCCCACTTAGGGGCAAGTCAAAAGTTATTAGATTTTCCATATATAATTTCCATCATACAGACTGAGGTACACACATAACCCACAGGTACTTTTAGTGTTATATCTCACAGGTGTGTTATTGTTCTGTCATTACAATTTTTCTTAACTTTGTCAACCACCAAAGTTGTGTTTTGAAAACAACAGTGTACATGGGTCCCAGGGGGATGAAAATCACCCAGTTCTGCCTATGCAGTCTTATTAAATGGAAATGTTTACATGTTTGCCATTGATCCTCATTTAATGTATCACACACTTATGGTGGGTGGGAGTCTGGGAGGCTTGACTGACTCTCTTAGTCATTTTGAAGGAGACAGACACCAGTTTCCCCATGCTGTCTGTCAATGACCTTAAATACAGCTCTTGTAAAAACAAGATGATTTCATAATGTTATGTCTCAGGACTACCAGATGTTTACATTTTATTACACAAGATAAGCTGGAAATAGCGGGTTATGCATCTGAACTATACAATATACAGTTTAAAGCATGATCAGGACATTGTGTTGATGTGGGAAGAAACACAAATGTGACCATTTTGGAGGCTGCAGAGGGATAGAGGCAAGAAAAAGAAAGATTTGAAAGAAAGTTTCTCAGAGTCACAAGATGTGTTTAGTTGGCATAAATGTACATTATATCAGTATAATGTATTTTTTGATGACATCAGTGTTTTTTTCAACCAACAATGGCAAGAAGATCAAAATTGGCCAGATTTGATGTTGCCAAAATTGCAAGATGTATAAATAAACATGATTAATATTCACATGACATGAGTTATGCTAGATTATTATGCTAGAATCAAACTTTAAAGCACTAATGTGAATTGTGCTCAGGATGAAAGCTGCATTTTAAAATGTATCTGTATAAAATATGTGGGTCATTCCAGAATCGGAGGACATTTTAGGTCCCACCCATCAAATTTCAAATAATCTATGTACAAAATACTAAGACATAGTTTAGATTTTGTGTAAATTTACTCGTTCTGACTGAAACCAAATCTTTAAAAAACTAGGAGAAAAGAATGTTTGAAAATATTTTTTAAAATATCGAATAAGTCTGGAGTTGCCCCTAAAATGACATTTTTTTTCTTGTCCCAACTCACTGATGACGACATTGATTCTCAAATAAAACAGTTCGAGTGGATTTTAAATCTCCTTTTTTTGTTGATTAGTTAGTTTTTTTTTCATTGATGTCTCTTGTAATTGTGGACACATTTTTTTAAATCAACATAATAATTCTGAAAAATTATTATTTTGCATGTGTCCCACAACAGCCCTGTTAGCATAACCTTTTTAACTGGTAGAAGAAGAAGAAAACAGTGAATCACATGATACGCTGGAATGAACATCAGCAAACAGTTTTCCAAAAGAATTTTGAGAGCAAAGCCATGTCCTCTCTTCTATTTTTCATATTTTCATTGTCAGCCTTGATTGAATGTCTCACTGTACCTCATGCAACCCTGTTATGCATATTATCAGGATAAGGAAAATTCGTTTTACTTTTTTCTTTGCTTTTTTACATAAATAAGTTTGTCCTCTTGGTCAGCAGTAACAGCAGCTAAATATCTAGCTTCTACTGCTGAGAAAAAGATCACATTAGCATGGATTAGCAACCCTGTTACTGTGATTAGAGTAGGGTTAGCAAACAACACAGAAAACATGGAACAAAAATTTTACCACTGATATGTAAGCTAAGCCTGTCAAGGTTTTGATAGTTTATTACCTATTATTGATGAATATGGAGCAGAAAATTGTAAAAGAGAAGGTTTATTTTCCAAAAATTTTGAAGCCCAAATGTCCTCTAATTCTGGAGTGACTCATGTATTTAAAACAATTTGCAAGCCACCTGTAACTTTTCTAAAATTCTGTGTTTTTCTGACGACATTAATTCAGCAACTCTTAATGGTTTTAAGAGAACAAAGATAATATCTTTCTTTTGTAACCCATCGGTAGTTGACTGTGTTAAATACGCTTGTAGGATGAGGGCTAAGTTGTACTACTTGTTCATTTCTATTTTTTTCATTGAATTAAAACATCCTGTTTAATAGCAAAAATTAAAACAAAATTTTAAATTCTTTGTGCAGTGGAGCAGAGGCACCAAAACAACAAAAAAAGTCACTTTCTAACCACAGTATCCATGCAGACAGACAAAGATAAACTGGCCTGAGGGAGGAATTGCGTTAAATATGACTTTAGCACTTCAGTGGTGAGTACACACATCAGGCCTCATATTTTGAAGCTCCACTTATCCCATTAGCTGCTGATTTATAACTGCTAAAGCGGTTATATTGCGCTGTAAATGAAAACGTATGAGGCTATGATGAGTTATTATCCAGCTAGAGTTTTATTGGTCCTCTCACATCTCCGTGGTTTTGAGGGTCACTCAGGGACTGGCTGAAAGGGACAGTCAATCATGACACAGAGCCTGTTAGTCTGGTGCTCAAGATTAAGTGTCCCTGTGAGATATGTACTTCCCCATTGTTGTGAGAAGAGAAAAGTTGCTATTCTGCCATCCCTCCTGAAGTTAGAGGGAGTGCTGGCACCCTGCGCCTCACTTCTCGTCTTCTGTTTCCCAACTGTCCATCTAAGTGTACGAAGGCAGACGACGGCCTTGTGGGAAAGATGGATGGAGGTAGTAAACAGGAGCTGGAGACAGAAGGAACAGGAGAGCAGGACAGGGAGTGAGGGTGAGATGTATGGCAGCCCACATCGCCTCAGACAGCATGACAGATGAGGGGATTATGGAGCAGGGCTACTTTCCACAGTGATCAAAGTTGGGGAGCCTCCCTTCACAGCCCAGGTAGACTCCCAGCCAATCACTCTCGTGGATCGGGTCAAATACTAAGGAGCAGGAAACACCCTCCATTTCAATGTAATATTTTACTCAATAGTTCGGAATTCCTCACTTATACCTCTTTTCTGCCAAGCAATACTTTGATTGCTGTTTCCATTCCTTGAAAAAGGACTGTTCTTTGAAACAAGAGACATTTTTCATTCTGCCAATCAGGACCCGGTGTAGCTGCTGGGAGCTGTGAGTGGGCAATTTCTTTCTCTTCTCATTCTCAGTGTCAGGGTTCACTTGAAAGACACTCACATCACTACAGAAACATTCTTAACTCTAAATTTCAGCCCTCTCCTACACGTCCAATGCATACTTAGTAGGCACACAAATCAAATTTACCAAGACAGTCACATTACCCAAAAAGCATCACTGCAGCAATGGTACATTTAGCATAATGCACTTATTGGAACGTTTGTATAACGATGTGAAAGGGGTTATGCATATATGCATGTATGCACATATGAGTGCATGTGCAGGTGAATACGCAGCAGTGTGTGAAGCGTACGGGTGTGATTGTGATTTTGGTAAACACACGGTGTGAAGCAAACCCTGAATAATGGATTCAGCCCCAGTAAGAGTAATCAGTGAACCCTGAGCTCAGCCTATTGAAGTTTAATAACATTCTGAATGTCAGAACACATGACAGCAGAGAAACATAATCCCCTCTCCCTGTAGAGAGAGGCCTTAAACTAAGTCTACCTCTCTCGCTCTCTTTCTATCCCCTACTCTCTCTCTCTCTCTCTCTCTCTCTCTCTCTCTGTCACAGACTGTACACACACACACACACACACACACACACACACACACACACACACACACACACATCAACGCTGGTAAAGCCTTTCAGATTAGCTGGTGTGATTTAAACAGTGTTTAAAGAGAAGTAAATAAGGGAGAGTTCCAGTTGAACAGAGTTCACATATCCCTGTCCCCGCGGGGTTTTGTCACCTTATCACACTCGGGTTCTCTGTTTGAAAATTCGAATGAAAGTTACACAGCGCCCTCCATGGCACCTTTGTGTTTCGGCCCGAGTGACCGTTGCTGTTTGCGGGGCCATGTAGCAAACACAATCTTTCTTTCTGTGAAATCACGACTTGTTGATAGCTGACACTTTGAAATACATCTCAGATTTTCATTAAGATCCCAAGATGAGCTGAAGGAAGAAGGACTTAGATTCATCAGATAACCAGAAACTGAACTCCGAAAAAATGAAAATGCTGATCTGTCTGCTAGATGGGTAAATAAGCAATTGTTTTAGAATCAAGGGTTTTTGACCAGAAATGTGAACACATACAAAGGATTTGACTCAGGTTCTTACTCAGCTCTCAAAGCACTGAACAAAACATGCAAGTATTTAAACAGTATGATATATATATGATATATATAGTACGTACGGTATAAACAGTGGGTCACAGTTGAATTATTTGCTATAGCTTGGTTTGCAATTTTAGAAAATGATAATAGGTCAGGTTTTGTTTAAAGCTTAAAGTTTCTACTGCCTCTAGGTGGCCATAAAATCATATAATGCCAGCTTGTTACTACACTTTCTGCAAGTACATATAGGTTTTAACTTTCCAGGTACACACAAGACACCGTATATGAACAACACTGATGTGTTACAGTCTGCTGTCTATGCATATCAACTATTAATGTCTCATTCATATGTGACATTTATAAGAAACCTAAATCAAAAGTACAATGATATTTAGCCCACTCTCACTGCTGATTTCCATAATGAGAAATCAAAGCTGATTGCTGATATTAAATGGGGAACATGCAAATAAAGTTTACACAGGAAGAAAGCATTTGTGAAATCATGACAACTAATGATGCTGCTTGTGTCTGAAGGCCTCATTATCACGAGTTTGCATGAATTCAGTCCTTGAATGCCTCCTTATCTCTCTCCATTACTCTCTTTCTCTGTGCTGCTGTCAATGCCCCCTCACTCTCTCACATCTATCACATCTCCTCTCCACACTGCCCCCATCTTCACATTTTCTCACTGTCCCTGTCTAATCTGTAGAACTGCACATTTGGCTCGGTACAGAGAGTGATGAGAGGAAATGTCACATTCCACTGCAAGCAGCGGACCGTCACACTGGAATGTCAATTGGCCGACTGGTGTCGGGGGGTGGAGGGAAGGGGAGGGATGGAGGGATGAATGGGCGGAGGAGTGGAGGATGACAGGAGCAGCCCTGTTCCATTGTGTGTTTTTTAAAGACATGGCGTTTTTTGATGATTATTCTAATCCCACCAAGGACCTCTCAGCCCGAACCGGGCGCCTTATCTGCCCTCCACAGTCATTCTCTCATTAAAACACAATCACAGGCCACCAACTCTAATAAACCTTCAACTTCCTCTTTGAAAGGGGGATGAGGTGGGCAAGGAAAGGGGGGTGAAAATGCAGATTACAGTAGGTCTGTCTTCCAGTCCCTCTGTACGTGACACAGGGAACAGGATTCCTGCTTCTAATCACTTCTGGTGCAAAAAGGCCATTTAAAAAAATCATTGGATTTGGTGATTTAAAAAAAAAAAAACAGATAAAAAGGTCACTCTGTAATAAAGGCTATGAGGATTATGGAGTGCCTAGTGGGATTTGGCCTGTGTGTACCTTGATTGTTTTTTTGGTTCGCAGAAGTGACTTGGAAACACACTTCTGAAGTCGCTGCTCTTGGGGCAAGTTGTCCAAAGTTAACACCAAGCCAAACACTTGCAGGCATTGATGCTGCAGCCGGCAATCCTTTTTGACTACCATATCCCACCCTCAGCCTCTCTCTCTGTGACGCACACATACACACACAAACACACACTCCAGACAGGGTTTTAAACCGTCTTTAATCATCAGCTCAAGTGAATATATCAACCCTTGCAGCTTGGCTTAAATTCAGACATGATGCAGTGAAGTGGGCCAGTTTGTCGCCTGCCTAACAACTTTAACGTTTGTTGAGTGTAGGCTATATTATGTTTGATGTCTGTGTGTGTGTGTGTGTGTGTGTGTGTGTGTGTGTGTGTGTGTGTGTGCGTGTGCGCGTGTGTACTTGCACTGCACGATAAAGCAAACTTACTGACATTGTGAATCTCTAACCGATCTGAATTTACTCTCACAGCTTTCAGTAAATAAAGTCCAGGTCTTATTGTAAACAAAAGCAAACCAGCACAGGAAAATAAAAGCCATGCACATGCATTAATCTGCTTTGTGCAATGGTGGGCAGTTTGGTCCACAACAATATAAATAAAGCTGTAAATGCCTTGTAATAAGGAGTCCATTTAATGCACCTGAAGGCACTGAGCAGTATAGTGTGTATATATCAGTCAACAAGTAAAAAACAAACTGTGTTACAGAAATTTGGATCTAGGTTTAGGTAATTAATATGCAATTAATATGGGACATTTTACACTTGAAAAAGGAACTCGTCAGTGTTCTCTTGTGGGAAATCTGCAGCCTTTTTCTGAGGTTTAAAGGGGAGGTTTTTCTTCCCAGTGTCCCTGAGTGCTTGTTCAAAGGAAACCCAAAGGAGACTTTAGATGTGTTGGGTTTTTCTGTAAACATCTGTAAGGTCTCTAAATCACTAGGCACATTCAGTGAGATGACAAATGTTTTGAATTGGCACCATAAAGCTAAAACTGAATTTAACTGGATTGGAACTTTGTAAAAGGAACATTATTTTTGACTTACCCAAACCTAGATTGACTTCTCCCTCCTGCAGTTTGCTTTTACTTAATGCCCCAGACATGAAGTAGCTCCAAATGTAGGCTGATATACTGGTCTCGCTTTAGTACATACATTTACCATTCCAAGTTTTAGGCAGGGAGATGTCTGATTGGTCCCAAATTCATTTTGCAGCTTGATGACAACATCAAACATACGCATAGTCTCAAGGAAGTCCTTGACAGATGGTATAGCTTCCACAGAGCTGTGTTTTCAACACTTTGGAGTTAGTTAAGGACAGGAGACAGAAGCAACTCGACAGAAGAACTGGAAACTTCGCCAAGATATTTGGAACAACCTACCTGCCAAATACTTTGAAATATTGTGTGCAAGTACATTAAAAAGAACTACTACTGTTGTACATCATACATTGATTTGCTGTAGGTTCTTCTGTCTGTCTTTTTACCAGACTAGTACAAAGTCAACTGATGAATAAAAACTATTCATGACATTGCCTTTGAAATCACTACTTTACTTTTCTTGCCTGAAACCTCTCCCCAGTAGTGTACATGCAGTATCATAATTAAAACATTGCCTGGATGTGATCCAAAGTAAAATGAGGCACATCAAAGCACTGACAAAGTTTTTCTTGGAGTAGCTTCTCTTTGTAAAGTACTTCTGCTGGCTAAATAATGACACGATAAGCAAAGCTATTGTGTCCCAGTAACGATGATTATTCAGAAGTAAATAATGATTCAGCACGTGTGCTGAAAAAAAAAAAAAAAGATGTTTTTCCTCCATTTTCAACTGTGAAAGAGGGGTGCCTAGAAGGTAGCTATTCATCTGTAATTTGGACAATTCATGCTTCCTTAATAGCTTAAGCGCAGAGCTAATGTTTGACTCATTCCGGACCTCTGCATTGCACCACCTTTAATTTCCTACCCTCTCTAATCCAACCCCTTTATCTCCACCTCTTTTTGAAATCAAAAAAGCCATCCAATCATCATTCCCCAATTACATCAGAGCACAAATTGCAAATCAATAAAGGCCCTCTGCCATCTTTTACAGAATGCTGATGATCTAAGTGTGAATCTCTTTTATAATGTCCCATTTATCATCTGCACGAACACTGTCATTATATTTATCTTCAGTTCAGCTCATCCACATGTCCTCCAGATACATTTTCAACAAAGAGATGAACCACTTTGGATTTAATTGTTTCAAGAAACAATCTCAAGGCCACCGTTTCTTGGTTTGTCGAAATTTTGTTGCAACGATGCTAAGACCCTAGCCGATGCTTGTATGTCACCAGATTTGGCACTATGCCCTTTGTGTCCGGACACAACTTAGAGATGTAAGAAGAGGAATTTATGGAAATAATATGCATTAAAAAAGATGAGAGGGGAGCCAAAGTCAGAGCAGGCAGCTGTCATTGGTAGTGATTCAGAGGTCTATGAGGCCTCTCACTTTGTTCCTAAATTATTCATGCAATCTGTCAATGCTGCTGTCTAGGCAGACTCCTCTCCCCATGTGTTCAATGATGACAGAAATCCTGAGCCATGTTCACTGCTATCTTCTGCAAATCCCTCACCGAAGACACGCACCACACTCACAAAGCTCCAGCGCATGTCTTTGTGTGCGTGGTGAGAGAACATGCGTATGTGCGTACATAGCAGTGTGCACTCCCGCTCTGTAATGATATATACGACTACATGCATGCCTGAATGTCTCCTTGTGATATTTCAATGACTAGAATAATTTTTCATCTTTGTTGTGCTCTTTGTGAGTGTTGCCTTGTGTCTATGTAAGTGTTCCCTTATGCAAAACAGATACAAAACATACAGTGGCAATATGAATATTCAGACACAAATGTGCACGTACACTCGAACCACCCGATGCTTACAACTGCACAAAGCAGGAGCTCCCTCGGTTTCTTGTCACCCCAATGAGAAATAGCTGTGGAGAAGTTCCACATCTCTTTGTGGGAGACTATAAAAGAAAGACATTCCTCAGATGTTGGAGGGAATGTATTGTTGAAGTTCTCCTCCTGAAGTTTCCCATCCACCACATGATAAAACAAAGGGGGGCGTGAGGAAGGAAAAGATGAACTTCCTCCAAGTGAATATTCACACAGAGTGCCCTGCAGTCCCCTGTCAGGATGCGTAGATTTAACGAACTTAATGCAGCTTTCTAACTTTGCGCCTGCTGCTTCGTGACTGGGGCCTCACTGCTGAGAAAGATGTAACTGTGCGTGTCCGGGCCGCTGTCACTCATCATTAGCACGGATCATGTCTTATCTATCAGAAATGACCACATGGACTGTTGACTCTTTAAAGCTTGGTTTAGCAAAGCAGATTCAGCCTCACAGTGGAGCATTTTCCAGCAAGAGAAGTCGAAATAGTGATAAATGAGTCTCTGCCTGCTTAAGAAATGGAAGGACTGTTTGGTGGCTTCTATATGCTGACGTTAAGTGTTTTGTGCAGCAGCCTCAGGGAGGCTCAGGGAAGATATAGGTTGAATACACATCCTCAGAGGCCCATGCACACACACACTAATAGAAGGATTTTTGGATATTGTTTCTGAATACACAGGACGTCTATGTCCAACAGTGATCTCATTAAGAAACGCCCGGTGAGCAGATTATCAATGTAACCACGGCTGACCGCTTCAGCTCCATGACAACTGAACATCAAAATCTGAGAAGCTCCCCGTGTTCAGCTGCGGTGCTTCATATCGGAGCAGTTAGTCACTGTCTTCATGGTGCCAAAACTCCACATTATGCCGTCCTTTTTCTCTCATGCATTCATGTCTCCTTTGGCGTGTCACCTCTTCTTGCTGCTGTACATTGTTCCTTTGTGATGGGACTTACTGTAATGAGGCTCAGCAGTAAATATGATCTCATCTGCTGACAGCTTTGCTTTCTGCTGCCTCTATTCAGACGTTGCCTTATCTACCAGAAACATCTTTGCTTTGCAATGAAATTAAATCCCAAATTCGCCATAGGTGAGGCGTGCTTTCCTGTGACAACGCCGTGATGACTTGCCACTGGTAAAATTACGACCACTAGGTGAAGAGATCAAATAGACTGATATCACTGTATTTACTGAAATGTGCACATTCGTCAAATCGAACTACTCTCGGAACTGCTCTGTCATCTTATCTCGGCTTTCTCCCCCAATCCCTTCTTCCCACTACTTCTCACTTTTCTCGAGCTACTTAATTCCTTCTTTCATCATCTTTATCGTGATCATTATCCTCTCCACTGTCTTGGAACTTGTTGCAGATATGATCTTTCACACCGTTTTTCATTAATATTCAGATGGTCGTTATTCAAAAGTTATCTCTCATATGTCTCCTAACTTCCTGTCATCCCTTCTTTAAGCAGAAATATCTGTCTTTATCCTTCTCTGTGCTTCATGACTTTGGTCTGACTTGTGAACGCCACAGAAGTCAAAAACTTTCTAACATGTTCTGCTAAAGGGTTTTAAAATTCTTTGGAACTCAACATAACTAAAAGAAATGAACAATTACTGCCGTTAAAGGACTGCTGGTCTTTTAAAGCCTTGACACTCAGTTTTCATGTTCTTTCCCTAGAAGCACTTTTTGACCACCTAGGCCGGCAGAACAGTGCTATGAACACAACAACCATATCTCATCATATTCTAGAATTTACATGGTTAAGACATTAGTATTCATCTGACATTTGCACTGATTTGAACTTGTGTTGCTGGTGACCTGACATGTCCATAAATCATTGTCCTTTTGGCTCTGTTTTGGTCTCCACCAGCAACTGGGACATCATCTTTGTCTTTTGAAACTGGTGTAATGAGCGAGGACTAGATACAGCATAAGCCAAAAAGATGGCAACACGTGTCAATTACAAGGTACAGCCTTCTTAAAACACACTTTAATCCTCTATTCAACTCTAAATGGGACCATAATTGACCAAATGGACATCATGCTGTATTCAAAAAGTCTTTATGCTAGTGATTGAGACCATAGGAAAATATTCAGAGTTAACAGATTTAGAGATAAGTAGGGTCATTTTCTCATCTACTTCAATGTAATCAGATTTCTCTTTGCAACCGGAGGAGTCGCCCCCTGCTGTCAGTTAGAAAGAATGGATATTTAAGGCACTTTTCAGGCTCTTTTCAAAATTGGAGGCCAGATTTTACAGCTTTACAGATTAAAAATCTATGGTCACCACTATCCAAAATGTGGTTCTTTAGCTGTTAAATGCTCCATCATGTTCATTAGCTAGTTGCTAACTGAGTCCATCTGTCATTTGCTGCTTGGCAGGTAGCATCAAGTTGCTTTTTTTTCTTTTCTATTTTTTTTCCACTTTCACTAAAAGCAGCTGCCCGGTATGACAGGAGACTAGCAGATGTTTATTCCATGAGACTGAAACAAAACAGTTAAGTTTCATGCTGTAGAACCAGAATCTAAGCAGAAAGAAGTAAAAATTTCCTTCAGCTCATGGAAAGTTTGGTCATAATCGTCCAGCTTTAAGTCCCTACCAGAAAATCTCTGTATATTGTGTTTCAGTTTATACCTACCCTTCATGGAATCTATATGATATCAAAATAGGCTGTAGTATTCAATACGACAAAGAGCATTTTTTATACACTTTTCCGCCAAATATTCTAGATTTCTTGTACATCAATTATACCCTAAGTTCAGTCTAGCCTTTTTTTTCTAGAGGTTTTATAGGTGAAGATTGTGAGATTTTAAGGGTTTTTCAAGACCTACATGGCAGATTGGAGGACACGATAGAAAGAAACACATCAGAAAAACAGCAGAAACACATTCTGCTGATACTTTATTCAGAACTGGTGAACCAGGCTGTGCCAAATTTCATCTGGCTTACACATCCTGCAGTGGGATGTGGCATAGCTTCCCAGTAACTTAGTCATCTTGCCTGTGCAAATACACTGAATTAAACTAATCTTGGAGCCTGCAGCTGACTTGGACACACAATTTCAAACATCTAGGAAGTAACAATGAGCACACGCACACACTAGCATTACTACCACTTCCAAATGTCTCTGGAAATTACCTAATGTTATTGCATTTGGCTGTCTTCCACTCTGTCTTCGTGCAACATAGCGTCCACTAAGACCACTTCATACAACTGTCAGGAAGGTAAAAAAAAAAAAAAAAAATAGCTCCACAGCCAGGTGTGTGTCTCCACAGGCAGCAACTCAAACTCGAATCAGTGAGCCAGTTGCTTGGCATCATATCTCCTGCAGTGCCCCCCTGCCTCCCGTTTCTTCTGTCCTTCATCTGCCAGCAGGTGATCCTGATCTGCTTCATTTGTTTTTTGTGCTTTTTCTTTTTTTTTACCAGGAATCACCTGAATAAGAAGAACACCCGTGTGTAGTTTTTCCACTGTAACTCACTCAATCTGCGTCACTGTTACCTGAGAGACGTTTATTGAGGCCAGGAGATAGCTAATCCATCTTTTTAGACATGTTAAACTGTCAATCGTGCAACACGGAAGGTCACATTCTTTTGTTCCCCTCACAAATCATAAGTGTAAAGCTCTGAATCATCGAGTGTATTCTGTTGGGGGCGGAGGACAGAAGAAGGAGCTTTCAGAGGAAGAAATAAAAGAGTTTTGTGGCTTAATCCTGCGACACAATGCTTCTGTCTGGGCTGGGTCTCTTTGTCTTTTTTGCAGTTTTTTTTTTGTGTTTCTTTACGTCAAAGTATTTATGATGTGTCCCATGGCTCTAGCAGAGGCAGGTAGCCAATGTGTTTACCTTGGCTCTTGGAGGCAGCGACACCCAAGAACGTACTCATGGGTTTATCACCGTGTTGACACTCAAGGGGATTATACCAAGACAGAAACAAGCAAGGTTTATCAGCCTCAGACCCACAAGAGAGCACACAAACTGACACACACACACCCTGAAAAAACCCTAATCTCTGGAAAAAGGGGGGCACTGAACACAACACACACACACACACACACAAACACACACACACACACACACACACACACAGATTTGGCAACTTGAGCTCTTTCCCACTATCTTCCCCACTCCTTCACTCTGCTCCAATTCACCACACTTATATCTGCAGGAATTAGCTCCCTGCGTGTTGTCTTTCATGCTGCATAAGGTAAACAAAGCACTTTTCACTTCAAAGACAAAGTTTTCTCAATTTCCTAATTGATAATCCTATTCTTGACACTGAGGTTCGCCCGGCTGGGTGTTTTGTTCCTATGACGACAGAGCCACTTCCGTCCTGCGATGCTCTTCTGTGGCTCTTTCGCTGTTGTTCTACATTGCACACAGAGCAGGCTAGTCTATTTTAGTAGAAACCCCAGTGAGTTGTTCCATAATTATGGAGGATAATTATTAAGGATTCACACTCGTTTGTCTTCGTATGCTTTTCAGGACTGAAGCAACCATTCTCCCTGTTGCATTGCTCCTTGACCCTCACCTTACACAAGTTGCAATTTTTTTTCCTGAATTCTCTACCAACTAACCAAAATATCCAATATGTGGAGGATTTTCTTAATCTTTATATCCCTGCGAGACAATTTGATTCTCTTAACAGGAGCCACAGTAATATGTGCACACACAGAGTCACAGTCGATTCCCCCTTTGCGATAACTCCTACAAAACGCCTGTCATCCCTGCTCAGTCATACACAGGCTGGGAGTCAGCACGAGCCGATGGATCAATTTAGTCGAGAAAAGCTGTGGCATTCTTCAAATGTAATGGGCTTTGATGTAGATGCTGAGCTGCATTACAGAATCCCACTGAAGCTGGTGAAACCTCTTTTTATCTGCCTGTTTCCTATGCAGAGGCCGTTGGCGGGAAACACACCTCACCATGTTTTTCCCCCTTCCTCTGTAAAGAAACATGCAGTTCATGCACACCTACGCGCACACATCCTCTCATACATTCACCTGTTTATTGATTTGCTCCATTATTTACTGCCAGTCCACTTTCTCACTTATGACCCTATCTTGTGACATTAACGCAATCAGTCTGACCCCAAATACACGAGCACAAATAACATTCCTGTGAAATTTCCTCTTGCACATAAAGTATGATTCCATCTGTTATCCTTCCACAGCTGCAGACTGCCCCCTGGTGGACAGCGTGTTTGTCATCTTGCAGTTTCTCTGTATTAAAGGTTTGTTCACTTTTTATTCCTTTTCTCTTTTTTTTGTCTTTTAAAAATGTTGCTGTGGTGAGAATCACACATTGCAGTGGCTTCCTCTCACATTACACAATAGTCTGGACTGGATAAGAAAGCAGTGACTGTTTTCAAACTCAATAATTACACATCAGAGAGATACCGAAGAGCCAATAACAAAGACTATGAGTCATAACCCCAGCCATTTCTTTATGGCTGCGTCGAGGAGGTTCATCTAAAAATATCATCCAATTGGACATTCACTGGGAATACCCATTCTGTCTACTCTAATTTAAATTTCTACATTATCCTCAGGAGCAAATCTCCAGGCTTCTTTCACTCCTCTGCAGCTGCAGCACCTGACAATTATCTCAGTCATTTTAACCGTTTCCATGCCAAAGTGTTTCATTTTCGATTTATGAGACACATTTCAGTTTTTATCACACCCATGATACTGAACCAGAATCTAAAGGCAGCATGTAATATTTGATTAAATTCTATTCGTACTTTTTGACATACGTGGCATCTCTGTTGTCGGGTATCTCATCATTGTCCTTTAAAGCAACATCTGACCAACCACATTTAGATTAACTCAGTAGGTCTAGAATTTGTAAGCAGTTTAACTCTTTTTGAACAAAAAATACTGTTTTGTGTGGATGTCATAGTAATGTTAACATTCTATAAGATAAGTATATCATAAAGATTTTGAACTCTGTGGGTGCATTTCATCCACAGTTCAACTGTTAAACGTCCACTAACATTTCTTCTGCTCTCAGTGCAATAACATTAAATGACAGGTTAATGAGCCTAATCGTGTTAAATTGCTTCATCTTTCATGGGTAATTGCAATAAATTGAAGGGTTTTAAATCAATTAAACACATTTACTGTACATACATGTATAAATAATGCTAAATGATCTTGATTTAACTTTTGATGTCTGTTCATAGGCTTCAGTTTTTCACAATGAGAATGACATTGTTATGCCACAGAAAGCACTCTAAAATGTTATTCAAGGGACCTGTTTCCACCATTTAATAAAAGGCTTTTGGCATTTAAAAGTGGCTTATATTAATTGTATTTGACAAAATAGCAATAAATCTGTATCAGCTTGTCTAAGTAATTGTGCTTCAAGTTAATATAAATCCTGTCTGTGAGGTATTATATGTGGCTGCCTTGTTGAATCTAGTTCAGCAACTGTACAAAAGTTGTTATGATATGTGCAGAAAAGATACTTCCATAAGTTGCATCTAAAGGAAATTTCCCCTTTTGTTCAGCAGCTATGTTGAACTGGATTTTCTCTCCATAATAATAAACTGCTCAAATATGAAGATTGAAAAATTATTGTTACATTGTTGCTACATTAATTTAAAAACATTTCAGCTCATCAGAGCACTTAGGGTCGGGGTAATACATACAGATCTGAAGTTAGAAAATGTTATGTTGAAAGATCTCCAAGGGGAGCCTTACAGAGTCAGAGTGATTGAGTTTGGCCTGAACCAAAATGTGTCATTACTTGATATTTCAGTGATATAGTGACAGACCTTCAATCTGGAAGTATTTCCACTGCTGCAGAATAAGTCATACTGATCTAAACTGTGATTGATTGGGATTTATTGTCCAACTGGAAGCAGTTTTTATATAAAAAATGTTTTATCTTTTATTCTGCGGTTTTTATTCACAAAGGCCATGTGTTCTCTGGACTGCTGGGCTGCGACTCTGTACCTCAGCACTCTACTCTGGCAGAAGCAAATACAATGTGATAATTATGACTACAGCCTGCTCTATGTTGACTTTTTAAAATGTTGATGTCACACTATATTATTATCAACTGATATACATAAACCATGCTACTATATATACAAAACAATAATATATAAACGTCTTCAGCTTGGACTTTCAACTTGTCTTAAGGTATTGCTGTGTTTCCAGATCAGGTACATAGTGGAGACTCACTCAGCTGCAGACAAACTGTTTTTTCTTCTAGTCAGACCTACCATTTCATCACCCCTCCCCTGATCTGCACCTACTGTAAGACCCAGGATTTTTTTTTGTCTGGTTTATTCTGTTTGTGCCACTTTCTTCCTCTTTGTTTCAGATATTTTCCTCCAGTATTTTAACCCACTTTTAAAAATTTTGTTCTGCCTGCTTTTAGACCAAGTCTGCTGTCCTCAATGTTATTGCTAACTAGCTCACTGTCTTTTCAGACAGCAGAACAGTTCTTATTGACCTTCTGTGTATATGTGCACTTTTTGATCCTTTACTGTTGAAATATTAGTGAAACATCAACAAAATGTGCTCAGAAATGTCCTTGAGTTGACTGGAGATACTTTTCTTGTTGTTTATTCATGTTCTAGGGCCAGATCAATCATGAGAATTTTGCAGATAGAAGTGTGTAATTTGCTGATGTTTGTGGAAATACTGAAAGGAATGCTCCAGCTTGATGCTGTAAAATGGATGAAAAGCCATCAGGTACATCTGTTCATCAGCATGCACCACTTAGTCAGCATGAATGCCACAGCTCTCAGTAAGTTAATAGTGCCATGTCATTGCAAATTTTTTGCATTTTATGAATTATTGCAGTCTATCAATGTCACACCTGCAGATCAACTTGGTTAATACGCTTCCTCTGCATACCTTCTAGTGGGTGGTACTAATTAATGACTGTTGGTTTGCAGTGTTTGTTCCTGTTTTGAGCAAATGAACATCTGTCAGAGGAAGACCCTGATGTCAGCTGGCCTATGCAGCAGCCCTCATCTCCAAACACCCACCCTGTCCAGCAGAACCTTCATCCACCTCCAGCAGAGAAGAGCACAGACCATGTGTCCAGTCGGGTCAGGGATGACGTAAAAGCTGCATGATGTAAATATGATTTATGACTAACTTAGCTTGTGTGTAGAAAGGAGATTTTACTTTGATGTCTGTTTTTGTTCTGCATTTCTCTAGCATATTATTTAACTTTTATCGATGAAATGACATAAGCCGCTATGCAGGTCCTTCTACATCCAGAAACACTCAGGCTTGTACCAATTACATCCAGGCAAGTCCTACTTTAGAGGATCCACTTGGCCCACACCCTCCACCAAGCCATCAGCACATAACCTACCAGTCCACAGATACAGAGAAAAAAGGCTAAAGGTGAAGATGTGAACTACAGACAAACTGTCTCTGACCACTACGAAAGGTCAGATTATGACAGATCCTCACATTCTGCTCTTGCATCTTCCTCGAGCAGCAGCAACTGGAACCAGAGTTACATCTCACCCAGGGTTAAGAGGAAAAGGTCTCCAGGTGGAAACTCTCACAACTGTAAGAGGATCAGACAAAGTTGCGAAGGCAGCAGTAGTTGCAATTCTGACCACACTCTCCACCTCCAACCTGATCGAATTAATAGTCCAGCTGGTCAGGAACAAAAAGCTGCAGACATTAAAGATGCGTGTCATGACAGGAAGTGGTCTGCAGAGTTTTTGGAGGATGTCAGGAGCTGGAGGTGAGTAAATATGTGCTGAAGCTGCATTCAAGATTATAACATATCTCTGTAGCCCTGCAAAGACATGTGTCTGAAATTTAACTGTTTCAGCATCTTGTGCCATTGAGAGAAATACAAACACTGTAAATATCAGAAGACTTGTGACCATTAATGTACTTCTGGTCACAAATGCAGCCTTTTTTCTTTGCTTTTTACACTGGGAAAATTTAATTTTTACTGTTTTTTTTCTTCTTACAACAAAAAAATATGCACCATTATAGCTGCGAATCAATTTGTTTTTTACAGTTACTTAAGGTTACTTTTAATTACTGTTGCAATTGGATTTAGTATACACCAGTCAGCCACAACATTATGACCACTGATGAATGAAGTGAGTAACATCGATCATCTTGTTTTAATGCAACGTTCTTCTGGGAAAGCTTGAGTCCCGACATTCATGTGGATGTTTGACATGTACCACCCACCTAAACACTGCAGGTCAAGCAACCCCCCACCCCTCATAGCAACAGCAGTCCTTGATGCCATTTGCCACCCTCAGTCGAACAATGCACCCTGACACACCACAAAAACTGCTCAAGAGTGGCCCGGGGAACACAGCAGAGTTAAGGTGTTCACCTGGGTTCTCCACTCCCCAGATACAAAACTTATTGAGCGTCTATGGGATGTCCCAGGATAAGCCTGATCTAGGTAGGTCCCACCCTGCAACCCACAGGACCCACAGAATTCACTGCCACTATCCCGATGCCACAGGACATCCCCAGACATCCTGTATCCATGCCCCACTGGGTCAGAGGAGTTTCAGCAGCATAAAGAGGACCAACACAATATTAGTCAGGTGGTCATAATGTTATTCCTGATCAGTGTATACGCTTTATAAAAAAAGATTAGTATGCTGTGAAATAGACATAGACATAGATTTCCATCTTTTCTTACCTTTTAAGGCGCTTGAAGAACAACAATGAAGTCCCACTAATAGTGTTCTGGAAGACAGGAAGTCTTACAATCAGAAAGATAATTCTAGAGCTGAAAATCTTTTTTGATTGGTTGATCAACACAAAATGATAAATAATGTAAAGTGAGACAAAGTGCTTGACTTAACATGGAAAAGAAAGGTTGTTTGTTCTCTCTATACATTTGAACACGCAGTTTTGAATTTTCTTGAATGAGTTCTGTGCAGGGAGCACCGGTTCAAACTTCACAAGAGCTCAGAGTTCATGTTCCACAGTTTCAAATGAGCTAGTTCCTCTTCAAAGTTCACAAGTTGGAATTTTTTTCAAACCAAAGTCCCATAAATGAACCGGTTTAGAATTGTTTCTGTTGGTAGTTTTTGTTTTTGTTTTTTTTAGATTAGGTGCTCTGAGGTATTCTTGTCCATCAGAACCTCCTCCTACTCATCTATTCCTGAACCCCACTGGACTGAATAGATGGGCAGCTTCTCTGCATGGCCCACAGAAAAGTTCCATGCATTTTTGCTGAGGGAGTTTTTTGTAAAAGTGAGTTCTGATACCAAACAAGTGAAAATGGCAGATATTCAGAAATGTTACCTTTTGAGATCTTCAGCTTCAAACTGTGGCAGAGAGACTGTTGGTTTTAGTGTAAGTCTTCAGTGGTAAAGAGAGCAGTATTGTTGTAATGTGGACGGAGCCTTATTTCCAGTTTTTTGGGCGATGAACACAGGACGTATTTTTTGGATGAACGCCACACTGACATTTACGGCACGGATCTGTAAATATACAACGGCTTGCCAAAAAATTCAATATATTGATGTAAAAGGTGAAGATATCAGTGTCCCCAAGTGGTCAAGAAATGTTGCACAACTGAAATAAAGATGACTGACAGGTTAAACATCAGCCTAAATAGTATTTGCTAGTGATGTTACGACATGTGCCGAGGCTTCGAAGCGTGTGTCGAGTAATGGAGGGGGCGTGTCCACGAAGCGCGTATCGAGGCTTACTTAATTTAGGGGAGGAGCCAAAAATGATGACGTTCGAAGCCTCGCTAGCCGGTCGTACCGCGTGACTGGTTCAGGAAGTGGTTCGCAGATTTGACGCGCAATTCAAAATATAAGGGGCAGTGAAACGCAATGGATTCCCCGTTCACATTTGTTGGATTTTTACCTGCTGTATCTTTGCATTCAATCGGTTTGAGACTCTTTTTTCTTAATAGAACCAGCCAGAAAGAGAAGTTTCTCCCCTGTCTGGAAACACTTTGACCTGATTTCTCCTAATAAAGTAGGCACATAACAAGTGAAGTGTAATATGTATAACTGTGACAACACCACACACCGCTTGTTCTAATTTCTTTTTTTTTCTGGTATTTTAAAAGGTGAAGTGTCTGTTGTGTTCCAAGGAGCTAGAGAAATATTGTCCAAAAAAAAAGAAGCCACCTGAATCCCAGCACTGTGGAAAAAAATTATATTTTTGAATAAAAACAAATAAAATGTTGTCCCTACTTTTGTTTTACAGGTTGTCACTGGTACCACACGCACAGTCACAAAACAACAAGTAGCAAAAGTACAATGAATTTTATTTATATAGCCCTCATTACAATTAAAAGTATCTAAGCACTTTACAGAAAGCCAGAACCTGACATCAATCAAGCAATCAAGCTACAAATCTCAAATCTCTCCCCAATTTGTTTCCATTTCCCCCTCTGTCCCTGCTATCAGGAAAAGCAGACACTATATTAAGTATATTACTTGTTTATTGGCATTATCATTTAAGCACAATTCAAAGCTTCACATAGCAAAGCTAGTGTCATTTTAGGCACTCTGCCTGTTTTACTTTTATTTGTCCAGTTGATGGCGCAGTAGAGCAAATGAAGCACCATGAAGCTTCGAACCATGAGTGAACCAACTGAATGGAAAGCCTCAATGCTTCCTGAAGCTTCATCTCGCCATCACTAGTATTTGCTACATTGTGCAAACAAATCTTCCAGACCAGTATTCAGGAGGGGTAACATTTGGAACAAATGGAACTGTTAGAAGAAACATAGCAATATTTAGTCTAACTTTGCTCTAAATGTCAAGTTGTGTTCATTTGTAGGTTTAAGAATGTGAAGTAAACAGTCATTTTTAATGAGCTGTACAGATACTATTTTTTACCTAAATAAACCCACTGTGCACCGAGCACCAAACAAAAGGTAGAAAAAATTAGCAGCTGGCTAGTGCACATAGTGGAGAGCCAGATATGTCCCTCTGGAGCTAGTTCAGATGATTGAATATTGGATTTACACTGATCGCAAGCCCACAAACACAACTGCAAATGACTGTATGCTGCTCTGTGCCAACCGTATGCAAACGTTTGCTGCAACTTTGTGCTGTGATGAGTAAAAATGGCTTTATTTTCTCCAAATATTATTAAGCAATGGTTAAAAGAGTGCTTTAGTATTATTTTATATCATGAATAAATACTTTTCTCTTTTATTAGGACTCTCATTGTTTCATATTTTACATCCATCTCACCATAATGTCATATAATTACATTATGCATAGAAAACCTTCAAACATCCCAAAATGCAGTTGAGAAGCTACACAAATAAACTTCAACTATACATTTTGTTTACTTGGAAAATAAAAGGCTCTTGTCCAAACCAACATTTTTCCTTTTTATATATTCATATATTTTTCCTTTATATCTTATTTCTCTGTCTGAACAGAAGACCATTTGCAAGCTGCATGTCTATTTTTGTTCAGTGCTCACTTTCTGTCATGCTGTGAACTGCAAAAAGTCGTGCCGCTTCCATTTGGCGTGTAACACCACCTTAATAACTAGAAAATTGGCACCAAGACTCAAATCCTGCGGACACAAAACACACAAATCAAAGGGAGATAACTCAGAATTAGCTTTGAAAACCTTTATTTATAATAACAAGTCATCCAGGGGGCAAGCAAATAAACAATAATCAGATCATGACTTTTCACTGATCGTGGCTTAGAGGCGGAGGAACAAATGCAGATTAATCAGACTGAAACTGCTTCACTTTCAGTGGGTTTAAATAGCCCCAATGCTGACAAACGTTTTTAAACTCAGCGAGTAAGAGATGTCGTCAGTTCAAATAGACCACTGACCATCAGACCACAGCGACCAACACTTCCTGCAACACTTCACAGGAACTCGTGACCATGGTGCTTTTCACAGCCTTTACCAAGTACACAAGTGTCTTTCTCGTGGGAAATCACTGCCAGGACGGGGTCACTTATTCTCCTTTGTGTTGTGTGTTGGCAGACAATGTTCATACAGAGCTAAACTGTGTTGGAGGGCATTTTCTGAGAGTCCAATAGCACTGCAGAAAAAGTTAATGGATGTCTGCCAAGGTATAAAAGCTGCAAAAGCTGGAGACTAAATGAGCTGAAATGAGGCTTGACTGCACTGCAATGTATGAGAAGCACAAAGTTTGAACCTATTCAGTGATTATAGGCAAATTAAATCTTAAAATTATGAAACAAGGGGTGCATTTTTCATAGAAAATTTTGTTCTGTATTCACTAGAGGAAACTAAAATGAGACTGATGGTTGCGATCAGCATACATCGCTGTTTCATTCTGAGAAAAGTGGTAATAAAACTGACAAACGGAAAAATGCATGGCTGGCAAAAGAGAGAAAATGTGTGAGGAACTGAACTTTGGAAAACAAAAGTGACTTCAGTGTGCCAAAGTGTTGTTCTTGGAAGTGACTCAGGGAGGTGAAAGTCAGTGGACATGGACTTGTTGTCATGTATTGCTGTCATGTGTTTACCACAGACACTTACGACTCTAAAACTCTATGAATCTCAACCCCTTTTTGATTTGAATTAGCTTTAATCATCTCTGGTAAGAAGAGACTGACCTTCACTTTGCATTTCATTATCCAATGAAATAAACACTACTAGCTTTGGAAACAACCTCTGATAATTGGCACACTTTATTTGACTTCCATTTTCATTTCTAGATGGCTTCAAAAAGTTGCATGTTAATAAAGGGTTTGGGGGGGGGGATGTCTTCCTCTCAAGTGGACAGAGTCTGTTAATCAAGTAGCCAATGCTGCCACAGTATTCATCAGTCTCTCCATTAGTTTGCCATTTAGTCTCATGATTCCCGCTTTCACTCTAAGCCATACCTACATTATCATACCAGCGGGAAACATACCAGCTGTGTTTATGAGTGTGTTTGCTGGACGAATTCTTACTGTTTAAAGTGATATGCTGGCCATGAAAAATGTCAGTTCACCACCCACCATACAAAAGGCATGAGGGTCCATGATGTAGAGAGAGTGACAACTTAGCTAACTAGTCCTACAAAGCTTTTTTAGCATAGAAATATCTATGGCACATTTATCAAAGTAAAAAAAAAAAAACCACAAATATCACCCAGGCAAGCCCGTATTTGTTAGTAATTCAACTATACATAGCTTTGCAGCTTCAACATTCCATGGAATGTAGCACTATATCAATAAAAACCACACAGTCCATAATCTCTGTCGCATAGAAACTCTAAGACTTGCAGGTCTCCTGATGAGTTGGCCTTGGCACTCAAAGGCACCGTGGCTGGTGGTAGGAGGGCCGGACAGACATGGAGACGGAGTAGGGGGCCAGAGGTAGGTGCCACAGCCTACGCAGAAGTCCCATAGGGGGGACTCGGTCCTAGTCAAACCACAACCAATGCTAGTGTTATAGCTAACTACCTGTATGTTGCAGCTGTCCCTGAACAATAGATGTTAACATGGTGACTTGCTTCTCAAGGGAGCGCACATTACAGTAGCTGTTATCAGTGCTGAAACACGTCATGCCTCATTTTTAAAAAAAAGAAAGAAAAAAACAGCTACTGTAAATGAAATGACTGAAAAAAAATTCTTCTTTATAGCCAACACACATACATACAGTGCTGCATTCCTACTTGACCACTAACATACAAAATTCACAGGTTCATACTGTAAAACAATACACCTCCCACTGACTGACTCCGTGCTCTCCGAATTTCACAGAAGTAATTTTCCACTGGATGATAACAAACGGCATCCAGAGACAGCAGCTTTCATACATTAAAAAGAATTGCTGCCATGTGAGACTATAAATTATTATTGCAGTATTTGCTAATACTAAAAACATATCTTTAAAAATTATTCACTAGTATGAAATGAGCCACATTCTGTGGCTGCCAAGGCCAAATGGATGCAACTAAAATGCAAGCATTGCAAGTAGTGCTCTGCAGCATCACTCAGAACGCCCAAACGTGATTACCTGGAACCATGAACTTCAATTCTCTGAGGCACATAGTCCTGCACATTTCTACAAATTATGTGTGCTATTAAAGTTATTTTCACTCAAAATGTAATTATGATAATGCGAAAGGTCCAATTTGAACAGGCAACACATGACAGGAGTAGACTGTACTAGCTTAGCTGGGGGGAAAACAGTGACACCCAGTGTCCATTTTCAGCAATATTATCTGAAATTTCATGATTTAGTTAATCAACAAATAATAATTAAGATGACCCTAAATAAGAAGCATCTTTGGTCGACCCTGCAGTTCTTACTGGTACAGCAAGTACAATATGTATTCACAAAATTATTCTGGTGTAAGAAAGATAACATATGCAAACTCAAAACAGCAAAAACCCGACTCTGTACAAATGCATTGTGTTCTGTAATAAAATCACTAGCCTTCTGCTACTGACCAGCTGATCTGGCCTCGAGCTAGGACTTTAAAACAGTCCCTCCATGATTCAGAGTAGTCCCAAACACAAGCTGAAACTCAGTGTTGTGAGTGCATTCACTGACTTCATGCCATTCGTGTATGTGTGCGTAATATTCGACTCTTGGCTAGCTGTGGCCACGATACCACTGTGCTGTGGGTTCTAGCTCTGAGAGAAGTACTCAAGGACGAGGCGAAGGTGTCCCAACCGGTCTTTGAGTGAGGTCAGGGACAGGACAGTGGTTTGATAAGCAGGGTCCAGCTGGAGGACAGATAGCAGCCACCAGCACCACGCTGGACCGTTGGACGAAGCCTAGAGAAAAGTGAATAAAGTTAGGATAGAAGCATATAACCTTAGTCATCACAGTAATGCATTAAGAACAAACCCATTATTATTATACCTGTTATTTGGTACAAATAACTTGATAATACTGCCGCTCAAATTTTTCAAGGACATTTTAAATTTCTAATGTTCTGACTTTATCTCAACAGCTTGCAGATATTCTGTTGTTATGTTGGTTCTCATTGTTATCAAAGTGCAGTATGACTGGCAAACTCTGCACGGTACCATTACCACAGAACAACCAAACTTTGTGGGGGAAAAAAAGCAGGCATGACCTTATTTGTGAAGAACTGCCAATCAAAATGAAGTCTGACAACTGAATTTAAAAACCTGTAATGTTCACACACTAGTAGTACATAGACTAAAACATTCAGACATACTTATTAGCCACTGCATTTGTATAATAAAAATGAATGGTCTGGGATGTGAGAACATTTAACTTACATACATATAAACATACACATAATTTCAACGAGCACTACTACTAAAACCTAACAATAGTAACTATCCAAATTTTCTACATTTCTTTGGTTAAGAAGATAATATGAAAATATGGCTGATGCTCAAAAAACATGCAAAGAATCTGTGTTTTCTGGACACAGAAAGGCAAATGGAATGCGAGAAAAATCTATTGCTTTGAGTCACTGTCACAATCATGCTACGGCCCGAACCTGAATGTTTTCCTCCTTATCTGGCATTGTGCCGTATTGTCTGTTGATGTGCTCGCGGATGCGGCTGCCGAGGCGCTGGTACCAATCCTGGGCCTGCTGGTACACGCTGTCATGGAGACGCTGTAAAAGCTCCAGCTCACTACCATCAACCTGCAAAGGCATTAAAATAAATAATACATTCAAATCTTAATGTTTTAATTGTGCACTTTGTGTGGGTATAGTTTGTAGTCTTCAAGACCCTGACCTTAAGGTCCTCCAGGTACTCTATATCAGCGGTGTGGTAGCCATCTCTCTGACCCCTCTTTAGCACCCTGAATCTGCTGCCACCCACTGTTTCCACATAGGAGCGTCCATCAGGCAGCAGCTCCAGACTGAGGATCTCCAACATACATCCATAGTCTGCAAACCTGAAGCACACCAGACAAAACATGAGAGTCTTCAGGTTGTACACCTTATAATAAGTTTCAGTTTCCTTGTTGAATGCTATATCATTCTGTTTTATATGTACTGTTCTGCAAAAAATACTGAGTCAAATTTATTTGAGCCAGTAATGCCTTCAAACTTGTTTGGTTTTGTACCTTTTCAAGGCATCCTCAGTTTGAGAGAACACAAGAGCATACATTTTGTGTTTATATATCTAATCTTACAAATCTATAATCAGAAATGTGACATACAAAGAGAATTTAAAACTTTGTAAACACATTTTAAAACCCTGTCTACTTGTGATTAATCAAAAAGGGAACAGCTCTGCTTCACAATGATGAGGTCAATAAAGTAACTTCACCTAACCTTGGAAGTTAGGTAGAGCTATTAACTATTTTTCAGACTGTCAAAACACAATTTTTTATTTACACAAAGCTGTGTTATTCATATCCATCCAAAGCATTTTGCCGCTCACTTATCAGTTACTCTATTTGTATGTTTTAACATATGTAATTCACAATAATAATCTTGCTGGGAGGGCAGCACAGTGAGTCAGTGGTTAGCACTGTCGCCTTGCAGCTAGAAGATCCCCAGTTTGCATTCCGGCCTGGACCTGGGATCTTTCTGCCTGGAGTTTGCATGTTCTCCCTGTGCATGAGTGGGTTTTCTCAAGGTACTCCGGCGTCCTCCCACAGTCCAAAAACATGCTGAGGTTACTTTGTGATTCTAAATTGTCCAAAGGCATGAATGTGAGTGTGATTGTTTGTCTGTATATGTAGCCCTGTGGTAGCTGGGATAGGCTCCAGCCCCCCAGCGACCCTAATGAGGATTAAATGGTGGATAGATAATGGACGGATGGAATCTTGATGGGGAAATTAAAAGAAATGGCAAAATGGTGTAACTAGCAGCAACATAGTCAGACCGAGATAAGAATGCAATGCAGATCTGTGACCATGCTGCTATTTTCAACCCCTTCAAGGTCACATATGACTGATTTAAACTTTGCCCACTGTGCTGCACTGCTGACAAACCCACCAGTCTCCATCCAGCCTGCTGTGAGCTTCACAGCTCCAGAACTGCTCAACATGGTCTCTCCACACCCAGACAGTCTGGTCTAAATAACTGCAAAATACTGCAAGTAACTGCTCTAAAAGCAAAGGGGCCATTACCTAACTTGGTTCAACACTAGATATACTAATATTTCATTTCTGCCCGGGTGGCCTCGTGGGATAGTGGTTATTACTGTTGCATCAGAGCAAGAAGGTTCTAGGTTCAAACCTACTGGTCCTTTGCACTTTGTGCAGAGTTTGCATGTTCTCTCTGTGCCAGTCTCCAGGTGCTTCCTCCCACAGCACAAAGACATGCATTGTATTGGCAATTCTAAATTGGTCATTGGTGTGTATGTGTGCATGGTTGACTGCCTCTTTGTATTAGCTCTGTGATGGACTAGCGTCCTATCCAGGTTGTACCAGCCTTGAGCTCTTTGTCAGCTGAGATAGCCTTGTTACCCTCTACAGGATAAAGCTGGTTATAGCAGGTGGATGAATTCATGATTTTTGTCCCAACTCACAATTTACATAACTCTGATGCTTTGATGTGCTGCAGTGTGTTTCTTACCCTTTGCCATGCTCATAGCTGCACATGCCAAACTTCTTGGTGCCGGTCTCCATGCAGCGACGCATCATCAGCCGGTATCGAGGTTCAAAGATGTGCAGCGGGCAGGGTACTCCGGGGTACGCCACCGTGCAGACAAATATAGGGATGTCCTTAGTGAGACTGAGAGAGACAGAACAGGAGAAAGAGAATACAAAAAAATGATGGAGACAAAGATGGACAAAGAAAAGAAAAAGGAGAAGATTTTAAGAATAAGGCATGATTTAAATTGGTATAATAAATGTAAATTGTGAGAGACAGTATGTACTTGGACAGTTCAGCCATCTCTGCATCATGGATCTGCTTCCTCTCAGCCAACTGAGAGGGAAAAAGTCGGGTCATGATGTCCTGAAGCAGAACTGTGGGGTTGTACTTCCTGTTTCTGAAGTACTGGGAAGAGGAAAAACTAAATCAATCGGCTACAATGGAAACATTATGATGTCGTTCAGCGACTATACATAACACCATGAATGTAATGGTAAAATAATTCAGTGTTGCAGCATAAAAAGAGGAAAAAAACCTAACAATCAAAATTTTCCCTTTGCATTTACCCACCCACTAACCCTAATTCTAACCCTAACCCTCATTTTGCCGATTCCGACAAAGCTTTTGTGGATTTAAAATATGCTAACTAATTTAGCATTTCACTTGAGCATGGCCTCAGCTGGATATGCTTTTAGATAAATACATGCAGACTGCAGTGTATTTTGTATCACAATGCCATCAGTACAATATAGAAATGAAGAACCATTAAGTTCTCTTGTCCTTTAATATAACGTGTGTTTGTTATCACATGAGAGATGCATGAGAAATCAGTTATCAGTAGAAGACTCTTTTAACCACACAGCCACAATGCTATAACAGAGAACTGTTGATTGCACCCTGCATGATCTAAATTTAGTGCCTGAAGTCCACAATGTGTTGGCAGTAACAAAGCTTTAATTATTAAGCAGTTCTCGAAGCGGAGATGTTTGTGAGATAAAAAATAAGGCCCTTTTTGCTATTAGGTTCAAAGTTGACATTTAGACGGTCTGTCGGTGGTTACCTCTTGTAGTGGCTGTTTGCAGAGTGGACAGCGGAGGTTGTGGTCAAGACTCCTCTCTATGCAGTTTTTGCAGAAAGTATGACCACAAGGAGTCGTGACCGGCTCAAAAAACAACCTTCAGAGGACAGATACAACCATAAGCTTTATGGACATTCATGCTATTTGTACAGTGGCTTTAAAGTCTGGTGAGTGTTTGTGTGCCTACAGCACTACTGCTAAACATTAACCAGAGAGAGAGGAGAGCGAGAATAGAATCAGCCTGATATACGACTCTGCTGCAGGAAAGGCGCAGACAGCAATGCATCATGTATCACAGTGAGTAGCACAGGACACTAACCTAATGCACAGAGGGCACTCAAAGTCCGACACAGTGAGAACAGCCAGAGTTTTCTCCCGGCGGTGGTTACTTTCACCTAAGACAGAGACAGAAAGAAGACAAAGCCCTGTCACTTTAAGGATTTTTGATGAGTTTGTTCTTCTGAAGAAGAAGCTGCAATCATTACGCAATTTCAAACCATCTGGTGGGCGTTATGGGAAAGCTCTTCATAGTGACAATGGCAAAGATGATTCATGATGAAGACAATGATGATGAAGATGACAGTCAGACCATGAAAAAAATGTGCGCCACCCTACCTCTGCCATGCCCATCTTCCTTCCTCATCATCATCTCTTCGTCCTCTTCAGCAGTAGGGAGGAAGGAAACAGCTTGGCAGAGGCTGAGGCAGCACTCAGAACCTGTGTCATGCTTCACCTTGGCATCGAAAAGATATACAGTTATATCAGTTAGGATTCACATTTACATTCAAGCACCTACCAACCCACAACCAGGCATTAAAGCACATTTTCCAGCGTGAAAGGCTTACCTGGTGTGCCTCTCTCTTTCCTTTTCCCTCTCCCTTATCTCCGTGTGGATGTTTGAAGCCCTCGGGATAAGTTGGCCCCTGGGAGTCGCTGAGGGTGGTGATGGGATGCGGCTCTTTCAGGTATTCAGACACCACCTGCAAAATGCAGGGCACCTCTTCTGGCATTGCCATTCCCTCAGTCTCCAGGATCTGCAACGAATAAGACATCAGTCACAAAAAATGCACAACATAAATATGCTCGTTTTCTTGAGTGCAATCAAATAAAAATCAATGAAGCAGGTAGTAAAATACAGATTTAAAGTTAATATGGATGTAAATATTGAATCTTACCAGAGTAACTACTAATAGATTAAGATGCTAATAACCTAAAAGATTGATTAAATTTAATAAAATTCCACACAAATTAAGCCTAAACTGAAATTAAAAAAAGGAGAGCAGAATAAAAAAAAAAGCTAAAAATTTCAAACTCTGCTGTAGCAGTCAATTCCTTTTGCCGCTTTTACTTCTTAAGTCCAAGCTCTTTCATGTGGCAAACTGGATCTCTTCTCATCCTTATGTAAATGTATATATTTGATACAAATGCTATGCTCTGTATTATAAATAATAAATCACAGAGAAATTCAGTTCTGATGAGCAGTCAGAAAGACGAACCACCTTCTTGATCTGGCTCTTCGCAGGAACAAAGTCAGCTTGAAGTTTTAGGCAACGGTGGAACTGGATGAGAGCTTCTTTCTGCTGACCCATTTCCAGCAGGACGTTCCCTTTACGAAAGAAGCCCTGCGCACACAAAACAGCCATCAGCACATCGGTGCTTGCATAACCAAACAACCGCACAGCATCTTATTGTAGAGAGCTCAAAATTTGCAAAGCACAACCCATCAATAGGTTGATTCGATTTATGCTGCTGTTGTAACAGTTTTTCCTGTGTTTATACCGTCCTTTGCCTCTTGCATCACTATAAGCTAAATTGGTAAATGAGGAAATGTAATGTGAAATTGTGACATAACACGTCTCTGGAAATACAATGAAACAACATAAGGACTATACACTGTTGCTTTCCTACATTAGCAGTGAGCCACCCACTGGCACGGAGTGATTAAATGACATTATGACACAAGTAGCTGTTTGCATAACATTGTGAATGACATAACATCAATAAAAGCAGAAAATTGCTCTAAACAGGTCAGCGTGGCACACTAAGGCATGGAAAAGCAAAATATTAAAAGAGGCAACACCTCTTTTCTTTGGTTATGTGTGTGCCATTAAATGCATGTTACAAAACCAAGCAACCGAGCTTGTGGGCCTAAGTTCATCAGAGACCTGCACAGTGGAAAACTGCACCGACATGCTTTAAATTTGGCAGCCTTGATGACTGGGTGTAACAGATTTGTGTCAGTCACGTTTCTCACCTCTGTCCAGATGGGACGAAGGCAGCAGAGGTAGTCAAGGTCTGTCAGAGCATCAGAGAAACGCATCAAGCCCCAGTTTGCTTCAGCTCTGTACACCTTCAAGCTTTGATCCTCTGGGACTAAAGATGCAAAAACAGCAGAGAGAAAGAGAAAATAGACTAATATTGGAACATTGTGCATATTTTCAAGAGGTGAGGCTATGATAGATTAGGCTCTATTTATACTTACGTTACATATAAACATAAAACATGCACAGGCTTGCAAACACCCTGCATAACAAGTGTCTCTGTTATTCCAGGAACATTAAGGGAATCTATCCAAAAATGTGTGACTCACCGACATAATATAATAGATTGCTATTGGCACTAATACTGACCTAATTAAACGCAACCCGACTGATCCCCTTAACTGCTACTTCAGAGTCACTGATATTATAAAACTGTAACACTACAAAGGTTGCGAGCTGTCTATCACCGCATAATCAGTATTTGAACAACTGTTAAACAACGCTACAAGGTTTGATTTGTAAACAGGATAGCTCCAACTGCCAAAGTTAATAGTCCATGTACATACTGTTTCAGCCGTGTCTATTTAAAAACCATTCAAAAAATCTATGGTTTCTGCACAAATTTTACAGGTGTCATGTAACAAAAAAAAGCTTGCTATAACAGCATGCATGTGTGCAGTCTAGGCTCAGAGAGTTACTGTTGCATAAGGCTGGTCATGTTTACATGGCATATTTAGGCCTTTACAAACACAGAACCAGTGATTGGCAATGCCCACAATGTGAAATAACAAATGGAAATTTGTTAATCTTAAACCTCCAATGACAAAAGAAACACCGGAGTAGCAAAAACTACCTGGAGACCATTGCATAACATACAATGCTGGACCAAGGGAAGTAGCAATGTTTTGGATGGGCAGAGATGGCAAGCAAGATGGTAATTCAGTGGCACACTGATTCACAGTAGCACAAACACGCCTACGATCCCCAGGACACCTACTGAATCCATCAACACATCTAGGGCAGAAGTTGTCCCTTTTACTTCCCCACGGCTGCAGGAAGAAAATAACGTCAACTGCACATGCAAAGGGAATTTTGAGCTTTGAAAATATATCACACAATGTATAGGAAAGCCTGCTCTGACGCATACAACTTTCCTCAGCCTGTTCAAAAAATTCTTCTCGTCAGCAGCTGTCACTGCTCCTTTTACTGTGTGTCATTCTATGTGCGACTGACTAAGACAGATGGGTAAATGTTAAACCAACAGATGCATCTTCAACTCTTACACAGCACAAAACATTGCTTGTTGTTTAACTGAAATGGTTCAAAACTTGTACAAAAAGAGAAACGAGTCTCTTTCAATAAACCTTAGACGGAAGAAGGATCATCTGGGGATTGCTTACTGACCCAGATATACATTCAGGTCATGGACAGTCTCAGACAGTGAACGTAATGAACATTGTGACATCTAGATCTGTGCTTGAAACACCAAGTTGCATCTCTACACTACACCTCCTGCATCCCACTGCTGTGCACATTTTGTTGCAGAGGGCTGCACTCACTGCCACCATCACTGGGCACCAGCCAAGATTGTGTGCAGTGCGTAAAACTCACCAGCGCGTCTCCTTGATGTCAAAATCGACCAAATGTGGTTTCGAGGCCTCTTTTCTTTTAAAACCACTAAACCTGCCTGCACATTAAAAAAAAAAAACTTCCGCACAGTGCATGCGGTTCTGCAGATGTGCCCCTTACCTAAGCGCAGCCCCTCGTTCGCGATGCGTAAAGCTTCGGAGAAGTCGTTGGCTTTGAGTTTCTCCTGAATATGGCACTTCATCCTTGCCTCCTCGGGGCAGCACTTCTCCACGACACTGATGAGCAGCACGTTGTTCTTCATGCTTTTCACCTCTTTTTGTTTTAACCTCTCTTTGCACGATGGGCATTTGGACGGGAGGAAGCCCCCCACGCACCTCCGACAGAACGAGTGGCCGCAGGACATGGTTACCGGCTCGCACATCAGGAAGAGACAGAGCGGACACTCCAGCAGATCCATGGCGAACACGGGCTTATGTCACCAGAACAAGGTCCCAGAAGAGTTGTTGCTTTGCTCGTCAAAGTGATGCGGAGAGGCGGTTCTGGGTACTGTTATTGCACGGACCATTTAAACACCACGCTGACAGCTAAGCGATCCGGTAAACGAGTCCCACATCTGCTCGAACCGCACCAGTTTCTGTCCACTCGAGCCCTCATATGCTCACCTCACAGACTGTTCCTTCTCTTGTGAAATGTGCTCAGTGACATTTCGCTTGCAGCCCTAACTTCAGTCTTTGGTTTGGGGGATAAGTGACATCTTCCCTTTTATGGAACAGGTAAAATAAAGACACGCGGCGTCCAGTTCCGACACGCCGCTTTCCTCGACGCTCCACACTCCACAAACGTCGCACAGACAAGACCAGTGTTACAGCACATTAGTATTCTTTCATTTCAATACACCGTGTCCGTTTTTAACCCCGGGAGAAGTATCCACGGCCACGAAGCGAGGTTACTGTGTAACACCATTACGTTACATAAATAAAGATCACGTGATGCGGAATCGCGCAATCCGATTGGACGAAAGAATGGCTTTCCGCCCTGTTGTGAAACACAAGGATGCCGAGTTTCATAACATAATTCCTGCGGCCACAATTCTTTGCCTTTATTTCTCATTTGGTTTAATTGAAACAGCAGGGTATGAACTGGTAGTCCCACGTGTCCAGCAGCGGTGGCGGTGATGTTTTCTTTCAGAGTGCAGGATGTGGAAGTTACCTTGACACAGCGCAGGGAATCCCAGCAGAGGATAATACCAGCCAGGGGGGCGGGGTGGAAGGACCATGACATAAACCTGGTTATGTGTGTGTCACTTACGTATTCTTCAATATGCTCGTGTTTTTGTCACGTTTAAACCTTGAAATTGTCTCTGCGGAGGTCCAAAATGCATAATGACGCCTAATGTGCTGTTATTGGTCATGTCAGAAACGTCAGTGTGCTGCAGAGACATCAGTGAATCTCAGTATTCTGGGTCAGTCAAATGAGGCTAAAGGCTGTGATTGGTCAAATGCAAGCCTTTCTTAAATTGACATTACTTTAGCCTTGCTGCCTCCGAGGGTCACAAATGCTCCACAGTCAGTCTATGTGTGGGGGAAAAAGCATGCTTTGTATAGCATGTGCATCAGGACACATTAGGTAACGTTTGTTTTGCACAGTATTCCCCAACGACCATCACTTTGCTGACTTTGGAAAAGGTTTTACTCAAAGAAAAACTGTTGAATTACCTCTTAAAACATTATTTTTTTATCTTTTAAATTGAAAAACGTGGGAAATTTTCCCTACACAGTCAGATATTAGCCTTGTTTCTGACCAAAAGATAACTCGTACTGAGATTTATACAAGTTTGCTCTGACATCTTGTCCTAATTTCATTAATGTAATTCATACAATCATTAGAATGGATTAAAAGGGCAATAAATTAGATGTGAAAAACTTTTCAAATGTCTTTGGACCAGTGTAGTTACAAGCGTACTAATGCATCACTAACTAATGTCACAGAAGTATATTTTAATATTCAGTTCCACCCTCTACAGATTTGTGTTGCAATCCTTCTAAATGACGTCTGTGTTCAAGTTTCTGTAACTAAACCCATGCATTTGCAGAAGCACACTAATGAAAAAGTTGCATTTCTTTCTTTCTAATGATCATGTAGGAATAAGCCACTGTAAGGTAACAAAACACCAGTTAAACTGTTCAGGGCTTTACTGAAAATCTGACGTGAAAATGCTTAAGGGAGGGAGGTGTGACTATATAACTACAGTGTCAACACTGACCTTTCCATAAACACTCTAACAAGATTATACAATCTGCAAGTCACAGTGACAAGACTTCAATGGTCTGCAAACATGTAATAATGTCAGTTCTTCCTAGGGCTAAAACAATTCCTTGAGTAATTAGATTACTAAAATTCCTCGAGGCAAAATTCTCTGAATCAAGGCTTCGTTTAATCCCTACATACTAGACCCCAGCTCACTAACTGGTGGACCGTGGTCAGAGTCCAGTAATCAATACATTATAAGAGGATTTTAAATTTGACAAGACACTTCTATTTTAACCAGCAAAGTCTTGTGTTTACAGATCAGAGGGCTAAACTGTGAAGGCAGTCTGACATAATCAGGCTTTCTTTGTGTGAGTCGGCTCGACAAAACCTCAAACTTCAGAGTTAACAGGTATGAAGGTGGTTTTTCAACTTTCTTTGTTGACTCAGACTTTCGGCCTCAAACTCGTCACACAAACAGGAGAATTTAACGCATCATTTGACTCGTTTTCCACATAAAATGAAACAATCAGGTTGTTTTGACGGAGAGAACAGTAAAAAGCGCTGCGACTGGAAATGATGTAAGACAGGAATAGTAGAAAACTGTTAAATGCACGTAATGTATTCATTTTACCGATCAATGCAGCTGATTATTTCTAAGAGACAGCTGCACAATGAAAGTATCAAACTTCATATATTCAAACATGATATTGTATAGAAGTGCATGTAGGTCTGACACCGTCTCATAATGAAGGAAATCACTTTAATTTGTGGCAAAATCAAAATGAAACTAATGTCACTGATTGAATATTCTCTGTAATAAATACTAATAAACTGATCAGTTTTCTTATCAGCTGCAATACCAGCAGTGTAAACGGACCAAACATAAAAGCGTATTTATGTGGTTTCCGCATCACCAACTAACATGTGGAGTTCCCATGGTTTTGAGTTTTAGTTGAATACCCCTATACTGTAATATATATGTACAATACACCACCTGTGTTCTGCCAGGACGGTTATTTCTTTTGCACAGCGCACTCACTTCTGCTTTTCATGCTGTAATGCGAATGCCAAGCGTGGGATCCGATTACTCCATTAATCGCCAGAATAATTGATAGAATAGTCGATTACTAAAATAACCGATAGCTGCAGCTCTAGTGCTTGCACTAAATTTTGTGACCCGATATGTCTACCCTTGAGTTGTAGTAACCGCATTGAACTCCTACTGCCAAAGAGGATTTTCTTTATTGGTTTTATTGCAGGGCTGCACAGTGGCGTAGTGGTTAGCACTTTCGCCTTGCAGCAAGAAGGTCCCTGGTTCACGTCCCAGCTTTCCCGGGATCTTTCTGCATGGAGTTTGCATGTTCTCCCTGTGCATGCGTGGGTTTTCTCCGGGTACTCCGGCTTCCTCCCACAGTCCAAAAATATGCTGAGGTTAATTGATCATTCTAAATTGCCCGTAGGTGTGAATGTGAGAGTGATTGTTTGTCTCTGTATGTGGCCCTGTGACAGACTGGTGACCTGTCCAGGGTGTCCCCTGCCTTCACCTGAGTCAGCTGGGATAGACTCCAGCCCCCCCACCCCGGGACCCTAGTGAGGATTAAGCGGTGTATAGATAATGGATGGATGGATGGTTTTATTGCAAAAAATTGAAAATTGGCAGCCCAATGGATTTGTGAAATACCTCAATTTCTTGAATATCTGTGCAGGACCTGGAAAGAGTGCCTATATCATAGCTTCAAAACAAAGCACCATTCAACACCAAGCAGGATTTCAGGCCCAGTAAAACCAGAAAAACATATTCATATTTACACCAAGTACAGCACAAAAACAACATGTATGTGTAGAAAACATGAACAACTACCCAGAATTACACCTAGGCTATTTCATCAATAATACTGCACATGGCAGCATCCTGGTCCCATATTTTGTCCCTCTTTGATGTAGGGATGTTCCTGTCCTGGTGACCTGCTGCCATGCAGCTGCCACCTGCTTCCTCTACATCCATAGGTTCTGTTTTTAGCCTGGGGGCCTGCCCAGAGGAACCACCAACACTAACTGCTGCAGACACACTCTTTGTCCCGTCACCAGCGCCTTCTGAACCCTCAATCTGAGGTAAGTCATCAGGTAGTGAGGCGAGGCACCCCTGGATCATCTCCACCACCCTCTCCAGATGTTTCTGGAACCTCTCTGCCGTCTCTAGCCTCTGTCTCTTCTGCACCTCCATCATCACCCTCAGTGTCTCCCTGGCTTGGTGAGGCCTGTACTCATTGATCAGATGGTGCATATGAACAAACAAAAGCTTTATGTCCTCCAGCTTCTCTTCACGCTTTATACTGCCAGGACTTTTGATAAGGATGTCCAGCAGGTCCAGAAAGTTCACAAGAATGGACATGTTGAGTTTCTTGAGCTCCCGTTTGTGGTCAAACTGCATAGGATGGAGTCTCTCAATTCCCTGGCTCTCCAGAGGCCGGATGATAAGGTCATCGCATTGGAACTGGTTGCCAAACATCATATAACTGTCTCTGATAGGTGGAGGCGGCTTGGGAGCCAGACCCTTGCGGATATTTTCATCTGTGTACTCCTTAATGTACTGCATAGGCGGAGGAGGCAGAGCGCTGACCTGCTGTGGTTCACCCATGATGTGCACCTGAAAAACACAAGTATATGCAGTAATATACAAATACAGAATTCAAGTACCCACTAGAAAGAATAGACACTCCAGAGAATTGAAAATGTATTAATGCAGTCATATGTAAGTATGCTACTACTGCTGGGGCCTATTAAGCAGTTCTGGCCAACTTTGGTACTTGTGAGTATTTTTATTTGAAAAGGAAAAACAAGATTTGTTTAATCGCACGTTTTTTTATGTAAAAACAAAAATTTGCAAAGTAGAAAGCAATTAAAACTGGTACAAAACCTGATGGATTAAGAAGTGCAGTACCATTAATTTAAATACTATGGGAATAAATCCGTGCATTTATATACGGAATATGAAGTATACTCAACTAAAGCACCACGGACGTTACACAACATGTAGTCTTACAATTTAAATTCAGTAACGTTCATTATGTTTAAATAGAGAGATTCCACTATTTCAAGACATAACTAAACTGTTACATTTCGCAGTAAACACAATACTTTCCCAAAACAGAAAGTATGCTAAGAAAAAGTTACCCTGCTAGTTGTCTGTAGGTGTCACGTAACAAACGACTCATACTAGTTTTGCTAGCGATTATCTGCTGAGGAATACTGTTGAACAAACAGTATCATCTGCTACTGAAAGCCGCTCTGTTGTTTGCTGAATATGTTCCATCTTCACTCTACGATCAGATGCAGACATTAGCAGAACGGTTTATGGAAAAAGCTAGCCAGCTAGCTATGCCGCTGCTAACGTCCACTAAACACTTACATGGAACTTGGGGCTAATTAGTAACACAAGTAAATAAAAATGCAGTATTGATACTTTTACATACCTTCTAAAAGACCCTGTAGATGCTCAACGTAGACTTCAAATGTGAAATGTCACTTAGGTATAGGACCGGACAGTTAGCTCATGGCTAGCTTAGCCGCTTCTGTTCACACTAACAAGATGGTTCGTCTCTGTTGTAATTCCATTGGCTCAGCTGTCCTCGTGATAGCTTTAGATCACGCTGATTGGACGTTAGCCAACGAACAAACTAAACGCTGATTGGCCCAATTTTTGGGGGGACAGAATTATTATTATTATTATTTTATTTTTTATTGACAAAATAATTTAACAAAACATTGTGGAATACAGTCTCTACAGAGGCATTTTTGTAATGAACAGGTGCTTCCAGTGCAGTAAAATATCAATCAAACTTTATTTATAGAGCACTTTTCATACAGTTAAAAAATGCAACGCAAAGTGCTTTACAAAATTAAAAACATTAAAAACAAGAAAACCCATCCCTCCCTCCCTCCATATATACATATATGCACACAACTGCGGAAGCACACACACATACACACATCCACACACACACACACACACCCATACATACACAGACACACACACGCCCACAGACACACACTCCTACCACCGACAGTAGGGAGACATGGCATGACACTGACGATTGTGGGAAACGCCTCCATTGGGGTCGTCCACACTGGGAGGAGTCGCAGGCCATGACCACTGGGGGTGCCGGCACCCAAACCCCGACAGACAGGGGGACCCCCACACCGGGGTGGGGAGCCCCACCGGTCACCTCGTCCTCTGTAGATATAATATATATCTATTAGAAGGGTCAGTTCTGGAAAAGTATAGAAGTGCAATCAGTAAATTAAACAGAATCAAGGAAAAAGGAAAAAAGAAAGAAAGGAAAAAAGAAAGAAATAAGACAGAACAAAACATAGAGCTAGGGCTTTTTTTTGTAGCTCGTAATTCTCAATCAAATTGAACAGTTTCATTGCATGATTAGTCTTCATTTTTTTAAAGGCTTTAGTGAAGGATAGAAACTCCTTATGAAACACATAAAATCTAGGATTTACCATCATGTATTTGCATTTGTGTATATAAAATTTCCCAAGGATGAGGATATTGTTAATCAACAAGTCCTAATCTCTGTTTTCTGATACAAAACCATAAATAATATCTTTCAGAAGAAAGGGTTCAATTAGAACATTGGTGTAAAGCCAGTCATATATATCGGCCCACAGCGCTTCTGTGAACATACACTGAAAGAACAGATGATCTGTAGTTTCTATACCCCCACAAAATACACAATTATTTGTGTCAAATCCGAATCGTTGATGTAAAAATTCATTCGAGGGATATACACAATTCAAAATTCTAAAATGCAGTTCTTTAGATTTCAGAGTGATTGGGTGTTTTAGATACTCTGAGCACAAAGAGTGTATGATGTCCCCCGAAAAGACATGAGCAATGGAGTTTCAGAATGACAGCACAAGATGTGAAATTTTATCATACATTTTTCTAATTGTTCTGGGGGACAGAATTATTAGTTTGCAGGATGTCAGGATTGTTGGTGTACATTTTGACTAAATCTAAATTGATTTAAAGCTTCTATTGACAGCATAATGTGTAGCTTGACGTTTGGAAAATATATTTACACTCCACGAACAGCAGTCATTTTTTTCAAAGCTAATGCTTGCAAAGTTAATCCAAATAAAGTACCATTCTATCTTTTGTAAGGTTTAACAATATGGGTTATTGTACCATGTTACAAGGTCGGATTTTCTTTGATGTTTCTTATGAATGGGAAGGAAGTGACAAAAAAACCTTACAGGCTTCAGGATTCTTTGGTTAGAGTTTTATATATTAAAAATATATATCTTAGAACAGTTTATGCTCCTGTTGAACTGTGTTTTATATAACGAATGAATTAATGTTGATGGTGTCCGAATCAATTTGCACTCTGCATAATTCTAACAATTCAAAGTGATGATATTTTAAGTTATTCTGAATATGTTTCATAACTGCAAATTACTAGAACCCCACTAGAAATTATACTTTTTTTTTTATCATGGTTGTTTAAACATTGCCCCCAAAAATCCCGGTTTTAATAAAACTCATTTCTGTCTGTCTATAAGCATTGTGTAAGAGGGAGGGAAAACTGAAATCTGTCTTAAAGTATAAAAAGCAGAGACAAGAATGATGACAATTGGATTCATTTAAAAAAAAATGCGGAAACTATGACAAAACCATATAATGAAATATCAAAATCTATCACAGCAGCAAAAAAAAATACTTTGCTTTTTTTTTGAAAACTCACTTTGTATACAAAGTTCTGAAGTAATCTTGCTTTCATGTAACTTTTAGATGTTTACAATACTGCTTCAATATTTTTAAAATGGTTTTACACTTTAAATTGTTCTTACTTTAGCACCCATGTTCAGTGTTTAAATCATTACCAAAACTTTGTGTCATTGCCAGGATATAGTCATTACCATTAAGGTGCATATTGTGCTGTAAAATGTTCAAAAACGCCAAGACCAAATCATCATCTTGCTGCTACAGCACACTCCACATACTAGTTTATTGCAACATAGTGAGTGAAAGTATGCAAGGGCATGCAGAGTGTGTGCGCATGTGTGTGTTTCCTTATACAACTATGTGTTGCCGTAAGGATGTGGTTTACTGTGTGCAAGCGCTGCATGCCGGAAGCTTCACGGCATCTATCGTTTTATCATCCCCAATTTTTTTTTCAGTTTCACTGTCACTGCGAGGCACTCAGTCTCTCTGTGTATGACGAAACCGTAGTCGTTGTGTTGTCCGTAGCTGGCACCATGTTCCCCAGGGTGATTCTGAAGGGAACTATGATCAAAAAATCTCAACAAAAGAAAAGAACATCACCATCTAATTACAAGGAGAGATTTTTTGTGTTGGACACCCAAGACCTGAAGTATTCTGAGCGTCGTCCTGGAGTAAGTAGCTATACACTTTGTTCAAGAAATGAGGCCTTTTAGGTGCCAACTATCATTTAAATTCTATGTGCAACACAGTGTTTAACAGTCATAGAGTAAATATCATGTGCTTTCAGAAAAAACCCATGCAGAAAGGTTGCATCGAGCTGTCCAGAATTAGGTGTGTGGAGATTGTGTGCAGTGATGTCCCCATTCCATGCAACTATAAGTATCCTTTTCAGGTAGAAATCATCATTTTTCAAAGAAGACATACAAAAATACTGTCTTATGTATTGTAAGTGTAACGTGTGATCAAGTATATTTTGCAAATATGGTATAAAACAAGCAAAAATCATGTCTAAAAAGCAAATGTCTCTACAGGTTTTTCATGATAACCATTACCTCTACATTTTTGCCCCTGATAATGACTGCCGACAGAGATGGGTGAGAGCTCTCAAAGAGGGTACGCAAATTCACCGCTAACCCCTTCATCTCATATGCTAAAAATTCATTCATCTTTATCAATCAAAACCTTGTACATCTTTTATTTTGTCTGATGCAGAGACAAAGAACAACAATTTGGTTGCAAAGTTCCACCCAAACTTCTACATGGATGGAAAATGGAGATGTTGCCAGCAAACAGAGAAACTGGCAGCAGGTTGTCATGTATACGACCCAGTGGGCTACGGTTTGTATTATTTTTACCTAGTTTATCCCGCTTTTTCGTCAAATCTTTGTACTAAATTGTGCATGACTCAATCTGTAACAGTCTCATCCAAACACACACAAAAAAACCCTCACAGAAATAATGTCTTGTGATTTTTCTGGGCTTTTTGAACATGTACATGGAGTGAATCTAAATTTAGTTATAGTGTTGCGCAACTTTACAATCTGCCAAATCTAATATAAGACTGTTGTTGCTTTGTAAATGTGGATACATCCTCCACCTCTTGAATTTAAAATTTCTGATTTCCCTACAGCTTCTAAAAAGCCGCTTCCTCATCTCCCAGATCCAGAGGTAACACTTTGTTAGCGTAAATAACGTGTGATGTTTCAATATTATCGGTGAGACAGTCAGTAGTGTTCAAATATGGACTGGCAAAATAACTTCTTGGGGTTTTTCATGTTTTTCTTGCTTGGCTACAATGTACAAATTGTTTTCATGTGATTTTGCATTTACAAGATATATTTTTAGATATTTTCACTTGATAAATAGACTTGTCTTTGGCTTTTTCCGACAGTGCGTGTAGTTTGGGCACAGAGGACTTTGCTTGTTCGCTGCTAAGTTAGTTATCTTGCACTGCTTGCGTTATGTAATTGCAAGGCCTCTTCTGATTCTGTTGCAAAACTTAATATACTACAACCTAATATAACCCAAATAGCATTGCAATTTATTAATTTAATTCCCTTTTGTTGTGGGATAATGGTATTTATCTGCTACAAAAACTAAATCACTTCTTACGTATTTTATCAACTTCGTGATAGGCTTGCTGAAGGGTGTTTTGTGCTTTTAAACGTATTATTGCTCTCGCCACAAACTACTGAATGTTGTTAGAGCAGAAAAGTTTTGCTTTTTGACGTTTAAATGAGTCAATAATATTATTTTTCATTCTGTGTCAGTGGGGATTGCAGGATTCTGGACAGCAGATCGTCATCGCTCTGCAGGACTACACGGCACTGGGAGACAATGACTTGTCTCTTCAGAAAGATCAGGAGTATACTCTGATCAATAACTCCCACCCTGACTGGTGGACAGTACAAGATGACGGAGGGTAAAGCATCCTAACATGACCATCTCATTCTTATTTACTGCTTACGTTTAAAAATAAAAGCTTTTTTTTCCCCTTTGACCCCTGATCAGGAACACAGGTTTTGTTCCCAGTACGCTCGTTGCTGAAAAATCTGGCAACAACTTTGAGAGATTTGAGTGAGTTTGATTTCTTTGCCTCTGATTGTTACTGTGTGGACTCCTTCAAATCTATCCAGTTGCTCTCTGTGGAACTGATTTAGTTGTTAACGTGTCCTTTCACAGATGGTACAACAAAAACATTAACAGAGGAGAAGCAGAGGATTTGTTAATGAAAGAGGTAAGAAAAAAAAAACCACAACGTCAGTAATTACTCAGATTTCCATTTGTTTATCCTTCCAGGCCTGTTTTGACATAAAAAGAAATGCATCAAAACCCAGTTCTGCTGCTCCCGTATGATACATTTCACATTTGCTTGTGCCTGTGCCACCCACTGCACACTTGCTTTTGCAATATTAATGCACCTGCACGACGAGAGTGTGACATCGCATGGGACACGAAAAATTTCTCACAACCACAGTGTTTCCTCCAGCTTTGAATTTCCTGCTGTGAAACTTTGCTTTGCTAAGTTTTTGCAAGCAGGAGGGAGAACAGATATCCATCATTGTCTGCTACTTGAAATGACTAGCAGGCCTGTACTGGCATAAGCTGCATATTGAATAAAGAGTTAAGAAGCTGACATATCACAAAATATAATTTTAATGTTGCCGAACTCGTGATTTCGACATTCTGCCTTCAGGGAAAAGAAGGTGCATTCATGGTGCGAGACTCCAGACAAGCAGGAGTCTACACAGTGTCAGTGTTCACCAAAGCTCCAGGGTAATTCTGCCTCCTTCTTCTGTACAGTTCCTGTGTATTTAACTAAATGATTTAACTAAATGGGTGTATAGTTAAATATATGTGCACATTTTCTAACTGTATGTGATTTGTTGCACTGAAATGTTGTTTTATTCTCTTCAGGTCTAATGGGGAGAAGAATCCAAGAGTGAAACATTACCAAATCAGGCAGACAGAAACAGGCCAGGCTGCATTTTACCTGGCAGAGAAGTACCTGTTCAGCACCATTCCAGAACTAATTCATTACCACCAACACAATGCTGCCGGTAAGTGTGCTGGTCTTCCTCATGCAACAGAATCAATAAAAAAAGCAACATTAAAAAAAAAAAATCTAACCCCAACAGCTCAAAAAATAACTCAAGCTTGGCAAACATCCTGGAAAAAGGACAAATAAATGTGCTTCTCTGATATATTTTATAAATATACACTTTCACATGTAATTACTTGACATTACAGCACTTTACCAGAGACACAAATAAGCAATAATGAAATGATTGCAATTCATACGATGGCAGTGTGAGTGTAGTGAACAGTGGATGTTCAGGGTCATTCCAGAATTAGAGGATATTTTATGTCGCACCCATCACATTTCAAACAATCCATGTATAAAATACCAAAACAGTTGTTGTGTAAATTTACTCATCTTGAGGCCAAATCTAAAAAAAAAAAAACTAGGAGAAAAGAATGTTTGAAAATGTTTTTTAAATACCAAATAAGTCTGGAGTTCCCTCTGAAATGTAGTTTTTCTCTTGTCCCACCCCCCTGATGACCTTATTGAATCTCAAATAAAACTGTTAAAATGAAATTGAAATCTCCTTTTTTTGCTATTATTCTTTTCATTGATGGCTCTTGTAATTGTGGGAACATTTTTTTAATCAACAGAATATTATTTTTAGTATTTATTATGCATGGAACCTGTGTACCACAACAGCCCTGTTAGCATAACCTTTTTATCTGATAGAAGAAGAAGAAGAAAACAATGAATCACATGATACACTGGAATTAACATCATCAAACAGTTTCCCAAAAGAATTTATATAACAAAGCCATGTCCTCTCTTCTGTTTTTCATATTTATTCATATCAAAATATCGTCAGCCTTGAGTGAATGTCTCAATCTACCTCATGCAACTCTGAGAAAAAGCAAACAGCATGGATTAGCAGCCTTGTTACTGTGATTAGAGTAGGATTAGCAAACAACAAATAAAACATGGAATAAGAATTTTTCCATTGACGTGTAAGCTGAGCAAATCAAGCCTTTAAAAGTGTATTAACTATTTTTGATGAGTATGTAACAGAAAACTGTAAAAGAGAAGGTTTATTTTTCAAACATTTTGAAGCCCAAATGTCCTCCAATTCTGAAATGACCCTTACAGTGTCTGTGTGAGAGCATGTGTGTGTGATTTATTACTTCTTTTGGTATATTTCTTAATATCTTTCTACTTTTAATATATTTATTAAGCACAATGCACTTAAATGTTGCTCTATGTTTATACAGTGATAATACAGAATGTAATCTAATCTAATAACATGTGTGACTCTGTTTCTGTGTGTGTTTTTTGACCTGTTAGGTCTGATAACACGCCTCAGACACCCTGTCTCTCAAGGTGGAGGCTGCACCAGTGAAACTGTGGACCCCTCAAAAGGTTACAGGATTTACCAGTTGAGCTGGACCACAAAACAGTTATAACTTCATGTCAAAAAGTTTGTTTTCACTGACCTCTAGTGGTTTTCACACTGTGTGTTCAGAGCAGCAGTTCAGCCTCATCTGCTACAGGAATAAATTCTGCTAAAAGTCTGCTTGTTCTATAATTATGTAACTTTAACTTGCATATTTACTGCATTCCATGATGAAACCTGCCTTCTTGGTAGTTCCACTGAACAATATTATGTGTGTTGCTGCTCACCAGATCAGTGGGAAGTGAACCCAGAGGAGCTGACGCTGGGTCGGGAGTTGGGCAGTGGTCAGTTCGGGCTGGTGCTGGAGGGCAGATGGAGGGAGAGGAAGGTGGCAGTGAAGATGATACGAGAAGAGTGCATGTCAGATGAGGATTTTAAAGAAGAAGCGAGGGTTATGATGTAAGTATTTCAGAGCGGAGGTTCATGTTTCTTGCAGTAACATTTTTTATTTTTTTTAACTGGAAACCACTCACCTTGTGTATTTGTTTTTATAGGAGGCTGTCTCACTGTAAGCTGGTACAGCTGTATGGTGTGTGCACTCAGCACTCTCCCATGTGGCTGCTGTTTGAGTTCATGGAAAACGGCTGTCTGTCAGACTACCTGCGAGCCAGGAAAGGGCGTCTGTCTCAGGATACCATGCTGGGGATGTGTGTGGATGTCAGTGAGGGGATGGCTTACCTGGAGAGCTCCAACTTCATCCACAGAGATCTGGTAAACTCATGGACAGGAACTTTTAATGATGCGCTTTTGTACCTCTAGTCAGTTAGGAGTTTGTCTTACCTCTGTTCCTACCACAGGCTGCCAGGAACTGTCTTGTCGCAAAGAACAATGAAGTGAAGGTGTCTGATTTTGGCATGACTAGGTAGGATTTTATTAATAATCCTGGAGCTCCTGTGCCAAATTGTTGCACATGTCTATTGCATTGTGTGCCTGACTTTGTAGATCAAGCTGTTTGGTACAAGACAGCTTACAGGTACATTGCATTATAGTGCATGGTTTGTGTCCATTGTAGGTTTGTTCTTGATGATCAGTACACAAGCTCTCAGTGCTCCAAGTTCCCAGTCAAGTGGTCAGCCCCAGAGGTCATCAGATACTGCAAGTTCAGCAGCAAGTCTGACGTCTGGTCATTTGGTATGTTGATTTATGTCACTTGTTTTGTTCGTATGTATGATTTGCTGTCTCTCAAGTCACACATGTCTTCTTCTGCCTTTTTTGGAATCAACATAGTAATTTTCAAGCTTCATTCACACAATAACATGCCATGGCAGACTATAAAACCGAAAATTAGCTATTTTTAAGTTTTCCTGAGAGCATTTTCATTCTGGTGTTGTATTTTTTTGGGAAACCAAACTGGAATTTTAATAAGACTGCAATGGTTGAGGATAGTTTTTCTACTGATGATCACAGGACACACACAAACCAACAAGGTGAATACAATGCAGTAGAATTACAGTTAAAGAAGCAATTTCAAGTCACACATTTTCACACCTGAAGATAAAAGAACAGGAGTGTTAAAGGTATCTAAGCTTTTTACCTTTAATGTGCTTAACACTGTAACTATTCTCTGTGCAATGCCAACTAATGGATTTACAGTAAGCTCCAAGTAGTTAACACTGTTGGGACCATTGCCAAGACAGGAGATTAAACTTGCAGCAACTTAACATGTTTCATGGAACAAGATTCTGTGTAAAGAAGTTGTGAATTTCTCCAACCAACAGATGTAGAATAGTTTGATAGAATAATAATTACAACTGCTGTTACAGTTGTTTCTCCTGAAAAGTGCAAACTTTAGATTTGCCATCGACTAAAGACACTTTGGTCGTTGATTAAACCCCTGAAAACTCATGTCTGTGCATCAAAGTTACACATTTAAAAGTTTCCCATGAAAATGGAAAATAAAATGCTTCCTCTAGAATGTGAAGATCTGTAAGTCTTACCTTTCTCTCTACCCACTATTGTGCTGCTCACTGCAGCTCCAGCACACCAGCTCATCTACTGATCTGCTAAAATAATGTAAAACCAATTTAGTGCTCCACAATGGCAAGCTGTAATATTGGAGTGATTCAGCCACACATGTTCAAACTGGAAATCAGCAAGATGATTGATTCTTTAAATGTGTTAAATCCCAGTAGGTTTTAGTCTGTGGTTTTAAGGCTGTCTTTGGTGCACTGCAATTTCAATCTTGAAGTGCACCGCTATACTTATTTCGCTCATAACGTACCTTTTAGTCTATAAAAAATCTAAATAAAAACAAAATAGCAAGGTTAAAAATAACAAAAAAGCAAAAACCGTCTCACTCTACAAACTATTCAAATATGACCGAGACAAAATTATTGATACATCACTGAAGCAGGGATAAAAGTGGGTTCTAGTGATATTTCAAGCAGACTATTATCTTCAAATTGTATCATAGGTGTCTTCACACTAAGCCAATCACTTATTTTGTTTAAATGGAGAGAAGCAGTGAATTGTGATGTTTGGTAGGCAAAAGGAGAAAGCAGATAAACAAGTTGTTTGAGGAGATGAGGAGGAAAATAATTCCAAAACATGATCAAGATCAAGACTATTAGTCATCTCCAAACAGTGCCTGGAGTTCTTGAGATGGCAGCAGCTAATATTATTGGGAATTTGGACGGAAGCCAATCATCCTGTATGAGGCTGCATAGGAAAATTGACTCAAGATTGAACAGAGGAACAGTTTAAATGGAAGAAAAATGTCAAAACAGACACAAGTTGGCATCCAAGATCAAGACAATATCTGGTTGCAGCATTAGTTTCTTTCTGGTTGGATGTGGGTTAAGCAGTCTTTTTTTTTAGAGAGAGAAACATAACAAAAGGCCTGGCTGGTGTTCAATAAAAATCATGTAGACAAATCACAGTGCTTTTGGGAGGATGTCTTTTGGACAGATGAAACCGAATTCGAGCTACATAAGGAAAAATTAAGCTTTCAAAGAAAACATCGTGAATACTATCGAGGTGTTCTGTAGTAAAACATACACATCAGTTTCATAGAGCTGTGTCCTAATTAATGATTAATGACCGAACATATACATCCAGGAATGAATGAGGAGAAACACTGGACTATTCAAAGTGGCCCTTGCGAGTCTAAAACTTAATCCAACTGGTGATCTATAAAAGCAGCTGAAACTCACATGAAATCTGCAAGAAGAGCAGCAATTCAGCTCAAGATGAGTCAAACAACCACCTGAAAGTTGTCAAGTCTTGTTAAGAGCTATGATAATGATTGCACCCTCAACCAGGTGTTCTACAAAATGTTATTCTTACTCAGAATTGTTTTTCTGCTTGAATAGATGCAAGCAATAGAGACGCAGTCACTACATGGATCTGCACATTCTAGAGGAAACAGTGGTGTAGAGTTACAGTTAAGCCATTTCAAGGCGGAAAAAGTATCATTTTCATGGTAAAGTCTTTTAAATGTATGACTTTGAGAGACAGAGGTGAGTTTTGAGGGGGTTAAATCAAAGACTGGGGAGGAACTTTAAGGGTCCAAATATTTTTTTGCATGCCTTTTCATTTGCTGTATAATTTGAATTAATGTGTTAGATTAAAAATCTAAATATCTAATCCAGATGGTGTCAAATGCTTTTGTCAGCACGGATGTATTTCACCAAAAACAGACTGAAGAATACATACATGTCAGGATCATTACATCAACACGATTGTGTGCAGGAACAGTGGGGATCATGTCAGCTTGAGCAATATAATGTTAAATGTATAAATATATTAGTCTAAAAGCATCATCAATCAGTTCTTTTTGGATGATGCTTGTCATAACCATTAAAATAGTGAATGCAAAAGAGCTAGCACGGAGCAACCACAGATATACAAATTATTAATCAGAATCACAGGAAGCGGAGTGTTTCGCTCTGTCCTCATCACTTAAAATGTTAACTAGCAGGTTTGTATATTTTTCAACATTCTGCGTCTCCCTGTTCTATCCTGTTCAGGTGTGCTCATGTGGGAGGTGTATAATGAAGGCCGTCTTCCCTATGAGAACCGCTCTAATGCAGAGGTGGTGGAGTCCCTGAACGCTGGCCTGAGGCTCCTGAAGCCTCGCTTGGCTTCAGACTCTGTCCACCTGCTCATGGAGTGGTGCTGGAAGGAGGTGGGGTCAGGAATTTAATATATTTCAAGTAGAGGAACTGCTGACACAGCAACGTATTCTGTAATAATGTTGCTTTTTTCCTTTGTCATTCCCAGAAACCAGAAGATCGGCCATCGTTTGCCCTCCTCCTACATGAGCTGGCCTCCCTGGCAAACCTGTGAACCAACATAACATCTGAGGATGATCATTCTGAACCGAGCTATATTTATTTTATTTATTGATTTAATTACCCATTGCTTGTGTAATTGTCCTGGGTGAAGTTAAGATGATTACAAAACACAGTTTTATATCCTTGTATTTTGCACTTTATTTGTTTCATAGCTCTGTAAACTACTCTTGAGAAGATCCGTACAGTCCAGTCACAGCTACTACATTTCACTGCAGGGTTATGTAAAGGTTTCAGTTATTCTCTGTATATTAAACAGGTGGAGTGGGTATGTTGTTTACCAGTTGTTAAGTAAATAAATCTTTTGCATCATTATTCATTTCTTCTCACAGTTTTTCTTAACATTTCAACACAATGGTAAGGTAAAACATTGATGAAGCAATTTCTTTTCAAAAACTGAAAAGTTTATTGAAGTCACAAGAACCAGGAATATTAATTAACTTTGCAGCGTTTCTTGTTGGAGTATTTATTTTACATATATTTGCAGTTATCTCCACTATTTTTTTTTTTTTTTTAACAATTCAGTATTCCACAATTTTTTAACTTATGATGCCCATGCTGCCAGATTTTCACAATTTTTTTAACAGGGCTTTTTTTGTTTTACAGTGTAGACTATTTTTATATCTGTATGTGATCTCAATTCTTGTGATATTTCGAGTAGTTCCCCTTTGTAGAGGAACAAAGTTAATCAGATCAAGTTTCTACACACACAGACACACAATATACTACGTTTAATGTGAATAAATTATAATATCAACAAGCAGCACGTAAAATCCCCACAAGCACAGAAAAGCTTCTCTTTCAAAAAATAATCATCGAACCCTCACAGAACCAGCATGTCTCCTCATCTCCATCTCCACACTGCTACTGTCCCTTTAAGAAAATGCACTTGCAGCCATTTTCTGCTCTTTGTGTGGGGTGGATTAGCTCTGGGTAGATACTGGGCGAAACTAGAGCATCAGTCGGCACAGGAGACGAGTAGAAAAAAAAAAACACCAGGAAACGTCGGATCGCCGTCGCAGACCGCGACACCGTCCGACCCGCCCGAGTTCGTCGCCCGGCCGGACATGTAATTTTCAGGTATGTGGCCGAACGGAGCGATGGATGCAGCCGCAGCGCTGGAGACGAGCGGGGCTGTGGATGTGCGCTGGGTAGTGATGATGGCTGGAGCGCTGTTTTTTTTTTTTCCTCTCCTCCTTTCCCTCCTCTTCTCCTTCTCCCTCCTTATTCTTTCGCACCTTTTCTTTAACCTGCACGGACGCGATGGCGCACTGTAGCGTCGTGCGCCCTGGATCGTGCGCCCCGGAGTATTATTGTGCCACATGAACGGGATCCCCGTTAGCTTCCATCGTAGCTCTCCGTGAGATGGGTGGGGTGAGGAGAGGGTTCCTGTGTAGCAAGTGCACTGATGAATGATGGAAAGCTAAATGAACGATCCTGCAAACCCTGATAACAGCCAGAGAAACAGCTGTTAAGGAGAAAAATTGGAATTTTCAGATTTCAAAATCCACCGTCTTTTCATCTTTTGTCACTGCTTTTCTCTCTCTCTCTCTCGATCCATCCGACCAACAGGCCACAGCATTATTATTTCACAGCGGCAGGCCTCTTACAGATGCACAAATGACAGGTTTCACCCACTTCAGCCAAACGTTCACAGTTTTCATTTGGTGCTTTGTGTCTCTTTAACCCCAGTAGATCGATGTGAATGATTCTGTCACTGTGAGCACAAATATGTTGCACACCAGTTTCACTTGGAAATCTGTACGCCAGCCCCTTTGCCAAGCAGGCAGTGATGTAATGACAGGCTGGAGATGCTTTGCTGCTACATGCAAAATGAAAACCACCATAGTAGTTCAGCTTTATCTACAGAGCCTCAAATCACCGCTTAGTTTCACGTTGCAGTATAATGTGTGCTGCATGTGAGATACAGGTTGGATAAGTTTAATGGGGAAGAACATCAGAAATCAGAGAAGGAATTAATTTTTAAGTATGGACGTGTTGTATGTCACATTATTGGCTGTTTATGGCCCTCAGACTGCGATACTGCAGATAAACTGATCGATCCATTAGTAGAAAATCAGTTGGCACTAACAATTTCTGTAATATGCTCATTGTTTGATTGATATATGAAGAAAATGCATTCACACATTCAAAAGGAAAGTTGTACATTGATTATCTTTGCATTTTGGACTTTTGATTTGACAAATCGGGTGACAAAATACACTCTACAGAGCTGTGTTTGCAATTTTTTTATGTTTTGGTGGCAGTTTACGGACTAAATTGTTGATCACTTAATCGAAAAATCAGCTTAATTGATAGTAATGGTTATTCGTTTGAACTAGGGCTGCATGACATGGAAGAAATACATGAATTCCCACCTCATTATTTAAATAAGTCCATTAGTGGTGGCTTTGTGGTGCTTATTTAAATGGTCAAACAAACTGGTGTTGTGTTGCCTTGTGTAATCGCAACACACTGTCAACAGAATACCTGTTTTTAGTCAAAATTGCTATTTCTTTAGCCCAAATATTTCCATTTAACTGACACTATTGTCTTGTTTGTGCTGCCAAATGTTCCTGTTAGGTGTTTATTTCCTGTTTGAACTCATGTGGGTCCTGCCAGAAACTCAGTGTGTCCAAGAAGCATTAAATCACAATAAATCGTGTTGTTTCAGACTTCTCTTGTAGTTTACTTAATGGAAAACGAGCAGCTAATTGCAACCAGAGCTGCAACGGTTCATGGATGAGTTGCGAACTGTTAAATTGAGAACTAGTTTGATAATCAATGAATCTGTCATTTTTTTAAAGTAAAAAAAAAAGTCAAACTTCTCTGGTTCTAGCTTCTAAAATGTTAATATTTTCTAGTTTATTTCCTCCTTTTTTGAAATTTAACTGAATATTTTTGGGTTGTCAACAAAACAAGACATTTGAGGTCACCATCTTGGGTTTTGGGAAACACTAATTTACATTTTTTACCTTTTGTTTTAACATTTTATAGACCAATGGATTGATCGATTAAGGCAACCTGAGTAATAATCCTTAAATGTGGTTGTTGGATACAGTTTTGCTGTGATACCCAGTAGCTTTGTAGTTTATATCTAACCATATTACACACATTATTTTTAGCTAATCCCTGTTAACTTGACATCTTCTTCTTCTTCTTCTTGTTTTCTTATTTGTTAGTTGAATAACTCGTGAGACAAAAAAAAACAAAACTAAAGGCGTTGACAAAGGCCCTTGACACATAAATAACTCACCGGCTGAAGAAAGCGAAAGAAAAAAGCAAAACAAGCTGTTAATGTTGCTACCATAATTACCACAAACCTACAAAACGGACAGTCGGTTTTATGTGCTCTGCTCTACCTGTCCAACGTGGTGATAGTCATGAAAGCTGAGCCTCTGTTTTCTACTCCATATTCATGTGATGCTCATTGTTGTCGTTCTAAAAGCAGAGCATGACATCATGGGGATCATGAGACGGCAGCACTTTTGTGTGTGCCGCTCTCTGAACTGACAATCAGGCCTGTGAAATACCTCATTCAGCCGACGTCCTGCACATGATGCACACTGAGGGCTGCACAGACGCTGCTGGAACACACATTTAACCCGGTGTGTGTCGGCGGACGGTCATGTGTGCATAAATGCTCGAGATTCAAGCGCTCCTTCACGCCGATCGGACCGCATCTTATTGTGCGGATGAATATATATTACAAAGCCAGCCTTGGGGGGGGGAGATCCCATTGAGTGGTGTGACCCTTTAGTTGACACACTTTCTCTCACTTTGTCTTTCTCCCAGGCTCCATGTATTACATGAGCGCCTTGCAGCACATAGTGATCAGGATTTTCACTATCCTCCGTCTTTCCTTCTCTCGAGGTGTGATATTTCTTCTCACCACCCTTGAATAGTCGTTATTTAGTCCCATCACGAGGACATCTGACCCAAGCTCTTGTCGTATAACGGCTTCAGTTATAATGTGAAATCACCCGAAGGGGTTAATTTCACATATTTTTGATGTCCAACTCCTGTATGAGATTTCTAAAGAGAGTTGTTGTCTCATTTGGCCTTTTTTTTTTTTTTTTTTTTTAAGCCGTTCCGGTGTAATGTGGGGCCTGCAGCCACGTTACCAAGAGCCCAGAAGGGAATGAAGGGGCCCTTTTTAGCTTTGTAAAGATGCACATACACACAGACAGACAAACGGACACACCAACTGTTGAACAGAGTCTGGTATAGGGTGGGAAAGTTTATTCAGCCAACTCCAGGCTTTACACTGCGTCTGTATTCCCAAGCACAGATGGGAGTTTTAGCAGCACTGAGCATGTTTGTCTGCCTGACAGAAACCCCTGTAGCAAGCTGCATGTTTCATTTTCTGTGAAGCTGAACGGTTAAAAATAACCAACTGAGTCTTAAAAAGAATTAGAAAGCGTTTGCATCCAGGTTGTAAAGCAGCACGGCGGCGCAAAGAATGTAGGAAACGCAGCGTTTGAGACCAAAAAAAAAAAATATCCCCAAACGTTGTAAGGTTTGAGCACAGAGAAGTTAAGGTTGACACTGACATTCCTTCCTAAGCCTTCAGCAGCTTACACCAACATTAAGAAATCTGCAGGCCTTAATTCAATTAAATTTCATACTTACTGTATTAAAATGAGCTCTTGAATATGGAGCTGAAACAAAAGGTCAGTCACAACCTCTAGTGTATTAGTAGCACCGTATGCGATAATGAAAACCAATGTCACCCATGCTCAACCAATGTATTATTGAAAATATATAGAACTTGAAGGCATCGGTTCTACACATAATGACAGAGAAGAGGTTAAAGCAACATAATTTTAGCTCCCAATAAACCTAACCTTGTATTTTTTACCTTATCATCTATATGATGTTTTTTATATATATATATATATATATATATATATATATATATATATATATATATATATATATATATATATATATATATATATTTACATTAGAGCTACTGCTAACAGTTAGTTTCACCGATGTTTTGATTAGTTGTTTGGTCTGTAAAATGTCAGGAAATGGTGAGAAACATAAGTGTTACCTCACATGTCGTCTTTTGTCCACGTTTTCAATATATTTAATTTGCTATCATGGAGGAGGAAATAAACAAGTGAATATTCATATTTAAAAAGGTAGAATCTGGGAATTTAGTCTGTGATTTCTTAAAACATTAGTCAAATCAGTATTCAATTATCAAAATAGTCACCAATTACTTACAATCGGGTTTATTGCTTATAGTTTTTTGGTCTGTTCAATATTAAAAATAGTGAAAAATGTCAATATCCATGTTACCTCACATGTTTTATTTGTCGTAAAGGAGAGAAGAAACATGAAATATTAATTTTTGTGGAGGAGGAATCAGGGAATTTAGAATTTTATTTTTTAAAACATCACTGAAATCTTTATTCCATTACCATAATAGTTGCCGATTACTTTTAAAGTTGACAACTAATCGATTAATCATTACAGCTGCCATGTGCAGATGTTTACTGACTCACTCGTCTGTCTGCTGTTTCAACTTTCAATTCCAAGGCCTTCGTAAACGATAACTTTGACAGTTTGGTATGACAGTAAACTCCACCCGCCTGCTTTACACTTCATTTGTGATCATTAGTGAGCATGCTCATGTGGGTATGACCAACAATAATGTGGATCTGTGTTTTTGGGGTGCACATTTCTCCTTTCATGACGTTTCATATGAAATTACCTTTCCTTTTTTACCTTTGAACAGTTTTTCAACTTACTGTTTCTTGCTGTTCCAGGTTAATTGTCTACCTATGGCGGTGGTTTTTCTATGTCTCTATTCTCTGTGCTGTTCGGCCCCCGGCCCTCTCAGCTCTACGTATGCTGTCTCTGGCTGTGAAAATTAAGCTGATTATCGGCGCTGTCAGCCACGTCTGCCAGGTCAGACGTAAAATACACATTTCTGAGAGGCACATGATACACGGGTGGGTGCGTACACACTGCTGAGGCTGATCTGGGCCTTTTAATGAGGAGAGGTTTCAAGAGCGTGTAGCTGTTGATTTCAGTGATAATCTTTTGCATGAAGTGAATACATATTTGTGTGCCTCTAGATTCATTTTCATTCATAAAAATCCAGAACTTCTCCTACAGTTTCACAGAAAAGCACATTTGCCAGTGGCTCTTCTGCCTCTGCAAGATAGCACATTTTGTGTTTGTCAAAATGTCATTCGTTGTCAGACCGTTCCCCCGCCTGTGTCAGATCAATGACATTTCCAGGTCTTGGCATTTCAAGAATTACATGCTTGAAATATGCCTTTAGTCAAATAAAAAGACAAAAAGGAAACTGCGAGGGGCCTCTCCCCTTACTTCCCTTGAGTATTCGTCTGGCATTGCCATACAGTCAAAGGGGAGAGGATACAGGTGCAGGGTGAGCATGCAGACGTGTTGCACCACATAGCCTAAACGGGGTTTCATAAGAGGAAATGAGGTTGTCTAGACACGTCAAAGAGAATATCTGCTGCATCTCCTTGTGACTGAGTGCATTGTCTCTGTGTTGTCAGAGTAGCTCATATATGAACTGTGAATAATGTCAACTTGCTCATTCAGTTGATCAAACTACCCCCAAATGATTTTAACAGCAGCTTGTTTCAGCTTTTCATGGTGTGATGTTTAAGAAGATTGACATTTCAAACAGTCATTATTTACTAGATTTTTCTACAGAATACTTTAAGCTAACCATTCTTTCATAACTCTTAGTTATCTGTTTTAAGCATCTATCCTTTGCTGAAGTTCACTGTTTCGATTTCTCAGTTTGCTTATTTTTTTTTTTTTTTTTTTTTTTTTGTCATGCATCACTAAGTTCTGTGTTCCCTCTGAACGCATCATTTGTCACATGTAATCGTGGACAAATTCTAAACTACTACAGCTAATGAGACTGTTTCTATTGGATGCCCATAACTTGTAGCATCAGAAACATAAATTCTCTGTCCTCTTCAGAAGCAACAGTTAATTTCAACAATCCTTAAAGGCAATAGAAAGTTGAATAGTCGATCAAAATTGTCGACTCGTGTCAGATGTGGGGTGACGTCAGCAACTCTGCATTGCTTTATGTATTGAGGACCGTTACTGGATCCCGTTCTTCATACTCTTGTATATATACTTGCAGCCGCACTCTCTATTATGCTTTTCAGGCTGCAAAAAAATTAACATAATCAAAATGCGTTTTTTGTCTCATTCTTCATGACACGTACAGTCAGAGCAGGCCATTAGTTGTAAGATTTTCCGACTGTATCAAATCTATCGAACAGTCTTCCTTTGTATTGCCTGAAAACTGTTGGTACACTCCTGGGGCACAAGTACCTCAGGCTGGGAATCAGTTTTAAAGCGGACCTCGTACCATCAGTCATTGCCTCTCCTTTAGTTTTGCCTCATTATCTCATATCCTCGCGCTCTCTTCCTCTCTGCCTGTCAGACTGTGGTGTGCTAGAGTGACGCCTCGTTACCATGACGACCCACGTGACCCTGGAGGATGCTCTGTCCAACGTGGACCTGCTGGAGGAGCTGCCCCTCCCGGACCAGCAGCCATGCATCGAACCCCCTCCCTCCTCCATCATGTACCAGGTACACACTCACACCACCATCCGCCGCTATTACCAGTTCTTTCCAAAATAACCCCTTTGACTCTTTGGTCTCCCCCCACCTTCTGCAGGCTAATTTTGACACCAACTTTGAAGACAGGAATGCATTTGTGACCGGCATCGCCCGCTACATCGAGCAAGCCACAGTCCACTCCAGCATGGTGAGGCCAGTGTGCTGATTTGAGAAGAACCACATGCCATGACTTGCCATCATAGTGGTTTTTACATCTAACTAGTTGAATTCATTCTTTTGTAGTCGAGCTTCAGTATTTGCTGTTCCTCTTTCAGTGAACACAAAGCCGAGTGTGGGAAGCAGCTTCATGCCCTTAAAGGGAGCCTTGTTTTATGTGAATCGATTATCATTTGGCTCTTTTGTTAAGATTTGGCTGGGTCTATGGGAGGACACACATATATACACACACACATGCACATACACACACACACTCATATAGACACATATTCCGCTCACACACTGGTGAATCAGGCAGCCAGTGAACCACTAAACCTCTTTACCCCCATGGTGAATGAATGGAGAATGTGATTTGACTGGCAAACAGGGGAAGTAGCGCTTTATTTAACCTTCTTTAATCAGGAAGTCCATTCAGGTTGAAGCCAGTCTATTATGGGACACTCTTCCTTTAGCCAGAGTGATGGAGAAATGAGTCTCACCTACTTCTGCAGGGAAGAGATGTTCCCCTGCTAAAATATTTATCAAGTCCTGGAATGTGTGACTCATGTGAGATGCTGGATGTGTTTAGTGTTAAGTGGCAAAATGTTCATCAGGATCACGCAAAGACTATTAAACCAGAAAAAGATAGCAGAAGTTAAAGCATCTACTTAATGCTTGTATCATTGGACACTTTGCTTGAGCTGTGCATTAGGGATTAATTATGCATTTTGTTGTGTGTTTGTGCAGAATGAGATGCTGGAGGAAGGACATGAGTACGCTGTGATGCTTTACACTTGGAGAAGCTGCTCCAGAGCCATTCCCCAGGTAACACCAGGGTTCTCCATAAGTGCCAGACAAACAGTCGATTCTAGTGATATGGTTTTAATGTATGAGTTGCAATTAACCTTTTATGAACACCAGTCTCTGCTTTAAGAAAAATATAAACATATTTACAGAGAAATTAGCAGCTCCCCTACTTGCTCTATACTTTCATTTGCTATAGTTTGTTTATCCTGCAAGGTAAATGATCTTTTCCTATATCCCAGCTTGCTAAGAAGCTGGGGTCAGCTGTTCTTGTGCCTGTGTGGTAGATGGGGTTAAGGATCTTGCTTAAAGACCCAACAGCGGCAGCTTGGCAATGCTGGGAATTGAACTTGGTCGGCAATATCAGTCTTAAATTCTGAGCCACCATAGCTTAACTAGAACTTGGGAAAATTGCGGGTGTGATTGCTGAAAGCTGGACCAGCTTGTTGCTAGAGCTTTTACAGTTCATCACATGTAAAGAACGAGCCTTGTATCGAACCTGCAACCTTTTAATTAGAGGACAAACTACAGTAGAGAGTCAGAATAGATTCTCATTAGAAAGGCTACTTTGGAAAACATGGGTGGCAGCAACTTTGCAACTGCCCAGTAATCATTAAGAAGTTCTGCATTTTCCAGAAACCCCACCCAGATGTTTATGGCCTTAATGAATAAATACATTTCCTTTACTTACATTGTGCTTTTTAGAGCAAAACCACCTTTAAGATGCATTGCAAACCCACACTAAAATGGGCAATGGTGTCAAAGCAACGGTCCTGTCTCATGAGGAAAATGTAGGCGATGCCTCAGCCTCACGCTGTAATCCTACAGTTTAATATGTCCTAGAAATTATGCAAACTAATGTCAGATGCCCCAAAACATGTCTTAAAAATAAATTATGATGTAATGGAACAGCCTGCAGTGATACATACAATCAAGTGTAATGTTTTTCACGATCATACATCTCATCCATGGTCTACATTTTTTTTGTTCTTTTTAGTCAGGAATAGATCTGGTTTGAAATACTAATAGCTATTAACAGACAGTGTGGGCTGGAATGCACAAGAAGCCCAATTCTCCTTTATAAGGACTCACTACATGTATACAATTAGGCAGGCAAACTCATTAAAATATAATAAAAAATGTATATGATGAAACAGTGGCATTAGAATGTGCAGCAGGCCACCAAATTTGGGTTTTATGAGGAATTGATCCTGCTTTTTTCCACTTGTTCACTGCTCCGGGTCCTTGTAGAATTCAATGTAACACATCTGAGCTGCGTCTACCAATTATTTTCTTAGTAAACTGATTTGTTATTTGATCTATGAAATGCCAAAAAATTGTGAAAATTGTTTGCCAGTGTTTCTAAAAGCCTAAGATGACGTCTAGATATTCAGTTTACTGTCATAAAGTAGTCAGGAAATCAGAAAATATTCAGTTTTAAAAGGCTAGAATTAAACAATTTGGACATTTTTTTGAAAAGAATTGCTCAAACCGATTAATAGATTATCAAACTAGTAGCGATTCGTCAAATAATTGATGAAACAATTAATGCTTGTCGCTCTTTAGCACATAAACATGCACATATGGACTGAATAAGATGCCTGTTGTTGCATCACTTTCATTACCAATCGGATTCTTGTTGAGCAGACTCGAGTAAAAAATTATTCTGGGATAAACCAGCATAACTGAAATTTGTCTGTGAAGTTAAAATGTTTCTGACTTGAGGTTTTGTTCAAACACTGTTTCCTTCCGCTGTGTGGATGAGAACAAACAGACAAACCTCATGAAACCATGTCACTGTGAGAGAAGTTGCTGAACATGAAATGCTGGCGTTAGGTTGTCAAACTTGACAAAATCTGGTCACTGAATCAGAGCCTCAGCTGTGAGCATTGTGCTTCTATACTTCCTTCACTTGTTTGATTTACAAATATGAATGAACACCCGACTATAGGTAAATTTCATGTTCTAATCTATTAATTTAATTGTGAACTTCAACAGATATATAGCCTGTTACTTCAGTGACTTTATTGTTCCACATACAATTTCCCCAAATTGTACAAAAACAGCTCAAAATTCCATGAAAATTACACATCTAGATGTGAGGGATAATATAGTAAAATAGAAAAGAAGCAACAAAAACTTTCTTGAATTATGTTTACCTCTAAACAAACTATAATGTTGCATGAACTCGCTGAACTAAGCCTAACGTGATGCTGCTTCAAGATGAGACTGTGTGATGGCACCACCTTGTGTTTCCCAGGTGAAATGCAATGAGCAGCCCAACAGAGTGGAGATCTATGAGAAAACAGTGGAGGTGCTAGAACCTGAAGTGACTAAGCTCATGAAGTTCATGTACTTCCAGGTAGGTTTTCCTCTTAACACCCTCTAATTAGTTTAACAGGAAGACATCAGTAGTCATGCCCCAAATAGAACTGCCTATGTTAGGTGTCTTTGTGAATACAGAAAGTTGTTTTAATTTTTTATTTTTTTTTTGTGGGTTTGATTGCATTCCTTGTTGAAATTATCAATACTCAATCCATATATTGTGTTTTTCTAGCGGAAAGCCATAGAGCGCTTCTGTAGTGAAGTGAAGCGTCTATGTCATGCAGAAAGAAGGAAGGATTTCGTGTCCGAGGCCTATCTGCTCACTCTGGGCAAATTCATCAACATGTTTGCAGTGCTGGATGAACTAAAGAATATGAAGTGTAGCGTCAAGAACGATCACTCTGCCTACAAACGGTAGTGAAGCATAAACAATAATATCCAGGTTAGTTTTTGTTTCCTCACGCAGAGCCGAACTAATATTTCTCTCCTGCTCTGTCTCCAGGGCGGCTCAGTTCTTGAGGAAGATGGCCGACCCCCAGTCCATCCAGGAGTCGCAGAATCTCTCTATGTTTTTAGCCAACCACAACAGGATCACTCAGGTCAGTGGGTGGGGGTAAAAGTGGGATAAAAATGTGTGAGGGCTTGGTGGATGACAGATTGACGTTTTTTCCCCCCATTACTAATACTTTCTAACGCTGTATAGCAGTTGTAAATTGACTCAAGGCTGCTTTTTTTAGTGCATCTTTGTTAAAATTACCCCCTGGAACTTTTTGATGATCTGTTTACTGCAAATACACCTAAATATTCCATTCAGTCTAATAATAGTACAACAGCTGAGCTTCCTACCTTCTAACTTTGTATTCCAGGAAATGGGTTGCTAGTGGATGAATGATGACTCACATTTGTAGTCTGTATAGTCTGTACCCAAGGTGTCAGGTCACAGGTTCAGGTGCCTGAACAGTCTGAGCAAAGGAACAGTTATGCAATTAACCCACCTATCTTAACTTGAACTGCCCCACTGCCCAAGCTGATTGACTTGGGCAGTATTCAGCTTGCTCACTGTTGTGCTGCTGTCAGGTTATGAGGCTCCCACAGCAGTTTGTCACCCATGTAGCACTGAATTGGTTTTCAGGACAGACAGTTGTCTTTGGCTCTGGCCAAAATTGTTTTGCCTGTCTGAATATGTCAGTACATAGTTCCAAACATCAAATATTTAAGACTGTGCCTTTTGAATCCATTATATTAGCAAAGAACCCACAGAGGCCTGTTTAAAAACAAACTGCGGAGAACATTTGTCTTTAAAATGATCAAAAGGGGGGCATGTTGAGTTGTGGTCCACACAGTACTGACAGTGTTTAGACATCAGCCACAACACCTCTGACAGGTGAAGTTAAGGACATTGATTATCTCGTTACAATGACACCTGTCAAGGGCTGGGATATATTAAGCAGTCAACAGCCAGCCACTTCTTGAGCTCGATGTGTTGGAAGCGGGACATAAGGGGTGGCGTAAGGATGTGAACCACTTTCACTAGGACAAAATTGTGATGACTAGACGACTGGAAAAGAGAATCTCCAAACAGGCAGGTCTTGTCGGGTGTTCTCATGGGTCTTAACCTACCAAAATTAGTCCAAGGACGGCAACTGGTAAACCAGTGAATGAACACTGACTGATGTACACGGAGAGCGAAGGCTGGTTCTTGTGGTCTGATCCCACAGACGAGCTACTGTTGCACAAATTGATAAAAACAGTAATACAGGTCATGATAGAACAGTGTAAAAACACACCGTGCATCACAGTCTTGCTGCGTATGAGACTACATAGCTGCAGAGTGGTCAGAGTGTCCATACTGCCCCTGTCCCCTGCCAAAAGCACATACAATGGGCACAAGAGCATCCCAGCTGGAAAACGAAGCAATGAAAGAAGGTGGTCTGGTCTGATAAATCATATTTCCTTTGGCATCATGATGGATGGCAGACTGCATTTGCATTGTTTACCTGGGAGAGACATAGATGGCAGCAAGATGCACTATGGGAAAAAGGCAAGCAGGTAGAGGCAGTGCGATGCTCTGGGCAATGGTCTGCTGGAAAACCTGTAGTCCTGGCGTTCATGTGGATGTTACTTCGACAACCATCTACTTAAAAATGTTGTAGACCTCTGTATGGCAACAGTATTCCTAGAGGCTGTGGCCTCTTTCAGCAGGATAAACACTGCAAACACTGTTCAGGAAAAATTTAAACAAACAGTTCAAGGGGTTGACTTGGACTCCTCAGTCTGACCGAGCATCTGTGAAATGTTTTGGAAAAACAAATCCGATCCATGGAGACCCTACCTCACAACTTCCTGGACTTAAAGGATCAGCTGCTGCTGTCTTGGTGCTCGATACCACAGGACACCCTCAGAGGTCTTGTGGAGTCCAGACCTTGATGACTCAGAGCTGTTTTGGCAGCACCAGGGTGACCTACATAATATTAGGCAGGTGGTTTGTGGTGTTCAGACTGCAGGATAGAATAAACCCTTCCTGGGATTTGTCTTTCAGTGATTTTCCTGTTTATCTGAAAGTGACCTGCTGTCCTCTCTCTGTCTCTGTGTAGTGCCTGCACCAACAGTTGGAGGTGATTCCTGGCTATGAGGAACTTTTGGCAGACATCGTCAACATCTGTGTAGACTATTATGAGAACAAAATGTATTTGACTCCCAGTGAGAAACACATGCTGCTTAAGGTAAGCACACATTTGACATCTTTATCTCCTGCCAGCCTTTAACAGTCAAAAATCCAATCCATCGCTGTCTTCTTGCCAAATTTAAACAAATTTCCTCTCCCCGTTTGTCAGGTTATGGGCTTTGGTCTGTATCTGATGGATGGGAATGTGAGTAATATCTACAAACTAGATGCCAAAAAGAGGATCAACCTGAGCAAGATCGACAAATTCTTCAAAGTAAGGCTTTTGCTTTTCTGCGGCTCTTTTATCTGAGAATGTATCTGTGTGCACAACCACAGGCTGAGGCATTCATTCTTGTGTGTTTTTAGCTTCAAGTGGTGCCACTGTTTGGAGACATGCAAATAGAGTTGTCACGCTACATTGAGACAAGTGCTCACTACGAAGAAAACAAGTCCAAGTAAGTAAATCCTTCTGACCTTCTATGCAACTAGTCTACAGGACATGTGGACTGTCGTTGCATGTCACACCTCCTCTCTCTCCTCTACTGTCTCAGCTGATGCAATCCAAAAGAAACGCGTGCAAACACTACCTTAACTAGAAATTCTTGACCGCAGTGCCATCTGCTCCCACTCACCCCTTAACCCTTTCACCTTCTCCCGTCTGTGCCCAGGTGGACGTGCACCCAGAGCAGCATCTCTCCACAGTACAACCTGTGCGAGCAGATGGTGCAGATCAGGGAGGACCACATCCGGTTCATCTCGGAGCTGGCGCGCTACAGCAACAGCGAAGTGGTGACGGGCTCCGGTCTGGACAGCCAGAAGTCAGACGAGGAGTACAGGGAACTGTTCGACCTGGCTTTGAGGGGCCTGCAGCTGCTGTCCAAGTGGAGCACACACGTCATGGAAGTTGTGAGTAAAGACGGGGGTCGATTGTGTCGGTGCGTGGGCAGAGGGAGAGCGTCTTGCGGTCGATAGATGTGGGTTTGGGAAGTATGAGAAGTTTTGCGGTTTTGCCATTGATCGCTCTGACTTTGATCTATTTCTATCTCTCTTTTGTCTCTCATAGTACTCGTGGAAGCTGGTACATCCCACAGATAAATTCTGTAATAAGGACTGTCCTGGCACAGCGGAGGAGTACGAACGAGCCACGCGCTACAATTACACCAGCGAGGAGAAATTTGCCCTAGTGGAGGTCATTGCCATGATCAAGGGCCTGCAGGTATAACGCTGGTGGAATATAAGTAGCTGTCTTTTTGGTGTTCTCAACAGGTTTGCGTGCAGGACACTTTTAAAACTGTCTGTACATTTATGAATGGATACACTCTTTGCTACCTAGGTGAGGGTGTGATGAGAACTCATGCTATTCTTCTATGTGTCTACTGAATGTGAAACTAGGTGGCAATTAGTTTAGAATAAAGACTGAACAAATGCAAAATGTTGGTCTACTCCCTCTGACGGTGCTTAGAGCTGCTTGTAGGCTGATTTTGTTCACCTGGAAAATAATCTAATTAACTGTTCCCCCCCACTTTTATGTCTTTGTGCTAAGCTAAGCTAACTGTAGCATCATACTTAGTGTTCACCTTTATTTAAAAAGTGTATTTTGATTATTGTTGCTTCATGCAAATGGATGGTCTTCACAAATGTTTGAAACTAGTTTTGAAGCCACATGTGGCCCCTTATTGCAACGTAACACGAGAGCTATGTGGAATCGTCACAATTACAACCCACATATTGATGTTTTAAAGTGTTTGAAGTAAAATGTTTGCATATTTTTATGTTCTTTTATGATTTTATTTGATCTTTAAATGTTGAAACATGAATAGATTGTTTCCAAAATAGGTTGTCTGTTCCTTAAATACTTAGTTTAGGGTCAGGAGTCTTCACAACTACAATGATGATAATAATGATGATTCTGTCTAATGTACTGTGTAGGTTCTGATGGGCCGAATGGAGTCTGTGTTTAACCAGGCCATTAGGAATACCATCTATGCAGCTCTGCAGGATTTTGCCCAGATGACTCTCAGAGAGCCTCTGCGTCAGGCTGTGCGCAAGAAGAAGAACGTCCTCATTAGGTACCCAAGAACAAAAATCGTCAGATCACAAGCACATGAAAATGAATCACACAGGGTTTTTTTATTCAATCTTAAAGAGCTAAAATTCATATGTAACTCCTTTTCATTTTTCGATAGTGTTCTCCAGGCCATTCGAAAGACTGTCTGTGACTGGGAAGGTGCCAGGGAACCTCCAAATGACCCCTGTCTAAGGGGAGAGAAGGACCCAAAGGGTGGTTTTGACATCAAGGTGCCTCGTAGAGCTGTAGGACCTTCCAGCACGCAGGTAAGACACGAACCATATCAGGGTGGAGCAGTGGAATACAGCTGGAAAGGCTTTGGTTCTTCAGTTAAAGCTTTGTCATGTGCACTGCATTTTTTTAACTGGTTTGAATTTTGGTGCGATGAGTATCATCACTCATTTATTTTTTGGCGAATGATACGTGAACCTAAAATTTGACCTCTGAAACTGGAGACATTAGTTTGCAGTTACAAGATGCAAAATATTCTGTTTTCATGTATAGTGTCAGTGTAGAATGACTCAAAGTAGATGGTGTTACTAAAAAAACATTCCAGCAGGAAGATCCTGTAGACACAAGGACAGATGAAGGAGTATATTAGGAATCGATTGAATGAATGAAACTGTTATACATAAAGTAGCTTGAGGATGGATCAATTGTTTCTCTCTGAAACTCAGGTTCTTTGAGCAGAGTTGTTTTGCAGAAGATTGCAAATTGTGCTCCAGCCTAAAATACTGCTAATTTTTGTAAATCTGATTTTCTGAATCAACTCCATGTTACATGAAAAAAACAATCAGAAAATGACGGTCATGTTGATGAATGTGGGTGCCAAATGAGGTTCTTTGTATAGGTTTGTAAGAATCCGTCTTACTCTCACGTGAATAATTAGAGCTTTTCACTTATCTTTTAATCTTTGTAATCCTCCCCTACAGCTGTACATGGTACGCACCATGTTAGAATCACTGATAGCAGATAAGAGTGGATCTAAGAAGACTCTTCGCAGCAGTCTGGATGGACCCATAGTTGTGGCTATAGAAGACTTCCACAAGCAATCCTTCTTCTTTACCCACTTGCTCAACTTCAGCGGTGAGTTCAAGTTATCAATATAGATTTCAAACAAAGCAATATTTTACTACTTTTTTGCACACCACATATCTTGGTCTGTGTATGCGATCAAAACCAGAAGCATCATGCACTCCATCCTTCCCCTGAACTCACTTTAATAACAAAGTGAAATGACAAAAATAGTCACTAACAAACTGCCTAATCATATTAAAGCTTCTCTTAAAAACATTATTTTGTGATTTCAAATAATTGTGCTACTTGCAGATCTGTTTAAGTAATTCCCTCCTTCCCTGCTCCCTGCTCCTGTGTAGAGGCCCTGCAGCAGTGCTGTGATCTGTCCCAGCTGTGGTTCAGAGAGTTCTTCCTGGAGCTCACCATGGGCCGCAGAATCCAGTTCCCCATCGAGATGTCCATGCCCTGGATCCTCACCGACCACATCCTGGAGACCAAGGAGCCTTCTATGATGGAGTAAGAGAAGTCGATCGACAAGCTCAGATTGTGTTTGCTCCTCAAAAAACAAGCTGTCTCTTAACTACCATTGTCCCTCCTCCAGATATGTGCTGTATCCACTAGACTTGTATAACGACAGTGGCTACTACGCTCTGACGAAGTTCAAGAAGCAGTTCCTTTATGATGAAATCGAGGCTGAGGTAAGGTCCAGTCACTTGAAGTAATCTTTAGCCTTAGCAATTCTCTTTAAAAACAGAACCTCAGAATGTTTTTTCTGCTTTTAGGTAAACCTCTGCTTTGATCAATTTGTCTACAAGTTAGCAGACCAGATATTTGCCTACTACAAAGCAATGGCCGGAAGGTAGACCAAGAAACTTCCTCTTTATAAATGTTGGAGTTATTGGCAGAAATCGCAGCAGTCTTTTGCAAAATTTTCCTAAATAATATGCCATGTGTTCTGCAGTGTCCTCCTAGACAAGCGCTTCAGAGCAGAGTGTAAAAACTATGGCGTAATCATCCCGTACCCTCCATCGAACCGTTATGAGACGCTGCTCAAACAGAGACACGTACAGGTACCTGAAACGTACAGTGCATCATTATTTGTACTGCTTCTGATCCACAAGAATAACCAAAAACGTGCACTTTATTTGCCTGTCCTGATGTTGTTCTGAACCTTTCCTCCTGTGTCTTTCAGCTGCTGGGTCGCTCGATTGACCTGAACCGCCTGATCACCCAGAGGATCTCAGCAGCCATGTACAAGTCTCTGGACCATGCCATCAGCCGCTTTGAGAGCGAGGACCTCACCTCCATAGTGGTAAGATCACACATCATGGACACGTAAGCTCTTTCCTTTGTGTCTTGCGTACATCAGCTTTCTCACACTGCCTCCTAACATCTGAACAGGAGCTGGAGTGGCTACTGGAGATCAACAGGCTAACCCATCGACTCCTGTCCAAGCACATGACACTGGACAGCTTTGACGCCATGTTCCGCGAGGCCAACCACAACGTCTCCGCTCCCTACGGACGAATCACTCTCCACGTCTTCTGGGAACTCAACTTCGATTTCCTCCCTAACTACTGCTACAACGGATCCACAAACCGGTCAGTTCGATGGTGCAAATTTGAGGTATGTCCTGTTTTTGTTTGTTCTTTGATGTTTACTTTTTCTTTTTTCCTGTCTTCAGATTTGTACGTACCGCTATTCCCTTCACCCAGGAGCCTCAAAGAGACAAGCCAGCTAATGTGCAGCCTTACTACCTGTATGGGTCCAAGGTATGTTGCTACATGAGATTTATTTGATATTTCAGTAAAGATTTTCTTTAAAGCTTGTGTATGTGTAAAGGAAACCACCCTTCCCACCGCTCCAGATTAACACTGTTTCTGTTGCTTCTTTTCTCCTCAGCCTCTGAACATTGCCTACTCCCACATATACAGCTCCTACAGAAACTTTGTTGGCCCGCCTCACTTCAAGACCATCTGCCGCCTCCTTGGTTACCAAGGCATTGCCGTAGTGATGGAGGAGCTGCTTAAGATTGTCAAGAGCCTGGTATTTATCTTCATTTTCCATCCCGAAGAGCATGTTGCCCTCCCCCTCAGCTCTGGATGCTCAGAGTTATTATTCTGCTTCCTCTTTGTGCCCTGTCTTCCCCTTGCCTGCTGTGATCTATCTGTCTTCTCTGTCACATTACAGTTACAGGGCACCATACTGCAGTATGTAAAAACCCTGATAGAAGTCATGCCCAAGATCTGCCGCCTTCCACGCCATGAGTATGGCTCCCCAGGTGAGCTTTTTTGACTCTTGGAAAGTCAAATATAGTAGTTTCTCAAAAGAACACTAGCAAATATATGGATGTAAAGTCCCACTAAGATTAACAACTACCTTTGTCCATAACTAATCACGTGCTATCACAAGATAGCAGGATGCTGGCAATATGCCTTGTCATTAGCTTTATTTTTACTATGCAGGTTACCACGTTTTAACTTATTTTTATACATATTTTGAGGTATCACTACCGGAAAAAGATGCAGGAAATGATAAAATTCCTCCCCAAAGTTCCTCAGTTTTGCAAGAAAAGTTTCTATGCTCACTTGAAATGCTTTGTTGTTTTAAAAAATAACTAGTTAACATGCTTCATTGGAAATGGAAACACCTTGATCAAATAAGTTCTGAGGTAGCGCACATTTAATTTGCATGACTGATCGTCCGTTTCCGCTTCTAGAAACTCTGCACAGCTTGAAATATGACTGCTACAAGCTGACATAAAAGAATAATTACAGCTTGTTCAACTGAACAGAATTCCTGAAGACCTCTTTCCATTTTTCTGCCATAGATAGCCAAGGCAACAGGTTTTGTTTGTTTCTTGTTCTTCAGGGTTTTTTTAGCAGTTGGAAAGCAACTGGTTTTGCTTCTGGCTTGTGGCCTCTGCTTCGGCTGTTTATTACAGCCGTGCATAATGTAGCCCACTATTATTTGCTCCAAACCAGTTAATGGAAACAAGACCATTTTTTTTCCCATTTTCGTGTTTATTTTTTATTTTTTGCAACATTTCTGTCCAAGTTAGCTTAGACTTCGATTCGCAATTATATGGCAACACGACTAATATCAGTCTGCTGGTTGATTTGTTGTTCAGTCTGATTGAGTTTCACATGTTGGAAATAAAATAGAAAAATCTTAATAAATGTTGGATTGATTGCTATGAAACCTCTTGGCACAAAACCTCATGTCCTGTTAGGATGATTAATAATCATTTTGGTAACCGTCAAATGTTTAATGTTGCCCCAAACCACTGAATAAAAATTTCAAAGTATTACCAAAAACTTGCAAAGCTAATGACTGTCCAATCCACCTCTGCTGTATCGTGTGTTATGCCACAGTGCGAACATGCTGAAGTAGGATGCTGAAGATGGTAAAAAGCTGAACTGGTTAACATCAACTCCTGCACCTTTACAGAAACAGTACCACTATGGCTAGAAGCAGAGGGAAGTAAACAATGTTTTTTGTGTAGTATAATAAAATTCTAAAGCCATACGTCATAAAAATGTAAAAGATGAAAGTTACATTTATTTGATTATTTATTCAAAAATAAATGAAAAAACCTGAAATCAACATGTACAGCATGTTTCCAAGTGCGTACAGGTGTTGCTAATACTGAATAAAAGGTAACCCAACATTCTCTAAGTATATTAGCATGTACATTTTTATTTATTCTGCCATACTTTTGAGCTCTGTATAAACACAGCCTGTAGTTCAGCTGAGTAGTCGCTGACTTTTTGCGAACTGAGCACTGCCTGCAGCTAAGTCACTAATTTGCTAAAGATTTCAGAATTTTTGGTACTTTTTGCAGAATTTGTTTCGTGTGAACAATTTATTTCTGGCAGCTTTTTAAATTGGCACATCACGGATAAGTAGTTCAAGGACCTTTAGAAAATTGAAAATCCAATGTTTCTTTCAAAGTTTGCAGTTTCTAACTCTGGTACATTGTCTAAATTTGATGTTTTGTTTTTTTTTTTAAAGACAACATCTGCTATTTTTTGAGTTCAGAGGGTCAAATATACTCTTCCAAAAGTAAATGCAGACACTGACTCTTATCTGAGTCAGATAAGTGGTAATGTCTGTGCTTTATGATTTGATAAATTCACTGCACTTCTATAGATGTTGTGCAATTTCATTCCCATTTTCCTACCAGCTCAGAGCTCCTCCACTCTCTTTGGTTGTGTAATCATGCACAGACCGCCTCTGTAACTGCATTCGGGACATGGAAGCAATAAATTTTGCAGAAATAAGATTCAGCTATAACTTGGAGCGGCAGTAAAACAATAACTTGCTTACAATAAATGAATTGCCACAGAATACAGTTAAGAAGGGTATAATGAGCCTTTGGGGACACAGTGTGAAAAGTGGCACCTTTGCTGCAAAGAAAATCAAGTTGGAAATATGCTGATTAAAATATAAATACATTAGGTGTTGGAGTTGATTTCTTTTTCTTGTCAGTATGTAATAAAGACAACAAAAATCTGTAAAAATCCAGACATGAAAAAAACGCCTCTTTAAAGCACCAACAGTGTCTTACTTCTCTACTTACTTGCATCTTTGTATATTTCCTGACCTGCCTTCATGCATTTTGGCGAGAGCCAAGCGTGCAGATTAGAGCCAGTCAGATGGAATATCCCTATGAGGAGGGCTTAGTAATCTGTAGATTACTGATGTTCTGTACTCTGAGTCCTGTACCTGGCTTATTGCCTGTGATCTTACTGTCAGCAGTTAATGATCCTCCTGTCCTCTGCTGTGAGGCCTTGATGCTTCGACCAAATGTGGGTCAGAGCGGCCGGGCAAACCCGCTGACATCAACCTGAATCATCCCGGTAGCGATAGATTACCAATGACATAAATAAGGCAGTAATTGGCACTTACCTGTCGGCGATATGTTTGATCACAAGAGAATACAGATTTTTGGGGTGTTTGTTGGTAAAATGTAGATTTAACAGGATATCCCGACTGTACTTTCTCATCTCTGCCATTTCAGGTATCTTGGAGTTCTTCCACCACCAGCTCAAGGATATCATTGAGTATGCTGAGCTGAAGACAGATGTCTTCCAGAGCTTAAGGGAGGTGGGAAACGCCATCCTCTTCTGCCTGCTCATCGAGCAAGCTCTGGTAGGACTTTCCTTTTGTTCTCAAAATGCCATGTTGCTCTTATTACACCCCTGTTCCCTTCTCACTTTCCTTTATTTGTTGCTTTCTTTGCTTTCTTACCACCTTAATTGTCTCCCCTGATTCTACTGCTTCCCCAACCCCTCCTCTGATCATTCCTTCTGTACTCCCAGATCATGTTCAATGAACAAAACTACTGATGTGATGCTGTTTTAACTGCCATTGTTTATGTGGGTGATCAGTAATCTGGGAGCCTGAAGGTTTCTGCCCGATCTATGATATTTATTCACTTGCTAATTTGGATATAGTGGGTGGAAACATTCAGGCTCCCAGTCCATGTGCCCTTAAGTGTGTTTGATCTTTGATGTTTTTTTTCTTCTGAAATGCAACTCTATTTTTCATTACACGCTGGCAACTACCACAGGTGGTAAGGATTTAGGTCTTGTCAAAGTAACACGGAGACCAATTATGTCTTTTTTTTCCTCTTTATCTCTTGTTGGTTTGGGCTGCTGTGTTCTTTCATGTTAGTTTTATCGCACACAGTTTCATCTGTAATCCGCCATGGAAGCAAAAGGACTGAGAACATCCTTTCATCATTCCTAGCACAAAACTTATAATAGTGGACATTTGATCATGACAACTTGCAGTAAAAAAAATAAAAAATAGTCACACATATTTGACTGCTCCATTACAGAATCTTTGTCCTTGTCTTCCATGGAAGAAGTGATAATATATTTCTGGTTGGTTGTTGGTACAGTCTTGTGCTTAACTCTGCACTTTCACTGTCGCCTTCTAATTCTGGGCGTCTGTATTGCTTGTATACATAACACTACTCGACTCACTCTTTCTGTCTGACTGCACTGTGTGTGTCTGTCGGGTATTTCTGTGTATGTTGGTCAGCCTCTAAATGTGTAGGTATGTATGTTTGAGTGTGTGTGTGTGTGTCTTGCTTTTATCATTGCATGGCTTTCTCTTCTCATTACTGACCTCTTAGTCCAGGATTCAAGATGCTGCTTTTCTGCATTTAGTTTAATGTATAGCTAACAGTCACCATAGCAACTCTGACAACTAAACACTGACACACGTGATGTTTCTGGTTCATTAAGATGGTTGTAAACGTGACCTCTTGCTGTCAAGCCAGCCTAGATGGGATGTTGTACTTACAGTATGACAAATTATAATCTCTTTAGAATTAGCTTGTCATCATGGCTTGATAAATATGGCCTCATTATCCACACACACACTATCATTCACTTATCTTATCTCCCTCTCTGCATAAGCCGGAGATAGTGTCCAGTAATCCATCAGTATACACCTGTGATGTGAAGCTCTTATTGCATTAGTCATGTAGACAAGTTTCTAGTTGTAATACAAGTCTGTGAAACACACAGATTTTGAGACTAAATTAAGGAATTCAGCAGAATCAAAACCACCTCCGTGACTAACTGCATGCTTTCTGAGGGTGTCCGTGAAGCTAAGAACGCGAGGCTCTCGGTTTAAAAATGATCTGTTTTTTTGTGTTGTGCTTGACATCTTAGTCTCAGGAGGAAGTGTGTGACCTGCTTCATGCCGCCCCCTTCCAGAACATTCTGCCCAGAGTCTACATCAAAGGTATACAGTCGGCTTAGAGGCAGCAAATTAAAGACACAAGTGGAAACTGGATTACTCATCATTTGGAATTTGGGGAGTTTTGTGGGAGTAGTTAACATGTGTGTAAGTGAAGCTGTTGGTGTGATGCAGAGGGAGAGCGTCTGGAGGTGAGGATGAAGAGGCTGGAAGCGAAGTACGCCCCTCTCCACCTTGTGCCTCTAATTGAGAGGTTGGGAACCCCACAAGTGAGTTCAGCACCACTCTACCTTTAAGAACGCTGGCAGGCATGAAAACATAAAAGCTGATCCCTTGTTTCATGGTGTATTGTGTTTACAGTATATGCTGCGTGCACAAAAAGAAAACACATTAACCCTCTGAACCCCAAGCTCTATGTGTTCCTGTCACATTTTTTCCCCTATGGGCTCGCTTTTTACTGCAATATGAAGTCTTGCACCTCAATGGAAACAACACAATCATGGTTAGAAGTAGAGAGAACTCAATATGTCTTTTGTGCAGCATAACAAAGTTATATTGCCATAAATAAAATTGGAAAATACTTGAATCAACATAAACAAAATTTTTCCAAGTGTTACCAACACTCAGTGGTTGCTCTGCATACTATAGATTACTTTTTTCCCCATTTTTAATTTGTTACCATTCTTGTTCCCTTTCAGCTTGTTGTAAACATGGCCTGCAGTTCAGCTTAGCTCAGCTGAAAAGTCTCTCAATTTTAGTGACTTCACAGTTTGTCACACCTAATTCATTTGTGGCTTCTCAGTTGCAACATGAAGTGCAGATTTTTATAAAATAAAATCTGGTTAGTACAAACTGTTTATTTTTGCTAATTTTTTTTGAAAGATGTCGATGAAAGTGATTTTGGTCAAATATTCTGGTTTTGGACTTAGATTCAGTTGTTTTGAGGAATTTTGGGATAGTAGTTCCTGCTAAGCAATATAAATAAAACCCAAAGTGACAGATGATTAGTCCAAGGAATGTTGGAAAGTTTAAAGTCCCAGTTTTTATTGTTTCTTGTCTTATAAACAATGTAATTTTGGCAATTTAAGAAAAAAACAATCATACCTTTCAGACTTCCTGGTTTGGAGGGTTAAATAATATATTTTGATAATATTGTTGTTTTTATATTTAAGTATTGTGGACTTTTCTTTCTGCCAGCAAATTGCCATTGCTCGTGAGGGAGACCTGCTGACCAAAGAGCGCCTGTGCTGCGGCCTTTCCATGTTCGAAGTCATCCTAACGCGCATCCGCAGCTTCCTGCAGGACGGCGTGTGGCGTGGGCCTCCACCCACCAACGGCGTGATGCATGTCGACGAGTGTATGGAGTTCCACCGCCTGTGGAGTGCCATGCAGTTTGTCTACTGCATTCCTGTGGGCACACACGAGTTCACAGCAGAGTAAGTAGCATCTGGCTGGTGGCTTCTACAGTAGGTGTGCACTCGCATGAATTGGGTATCAAGTGAGGGAGAGCAAAGCAGATTGTTGTGATTTTGCTGAAAAGGGGGTTTAGACTCACTTTTGCCTCGAAGGAACCTGGGTGCTTTCTCCCACAGTCAAAATCCATGCATAATATGTTCACTGGTGATTCTAAATTGGCTAGAATGTGTAAGCGTGAGCATGCATGACTGTCTTGTCTCTTTGTGTTTGTCCTGTGTTGGATTGGCCATCTATCAGGGGTGTAAAGCAGGTATACTGAATGGATAGATAAATGCCTTTTCTGAAACAATAGAAGACTAAATGCTAAGAAAAACTGCACAGCAAAAACATGATAATTCTTAGAAAAAAATATAATTTATTTAAATTTTTCATTTGAGTCAGTAAAAGTGTTTAAATTGGTGTCACAAATTAACATTTAAAATGTCTAAAGCATGAGTGCTGGTGAAGCAGTCTGAATTTATCTATAATGAATGATTCCAGCATTATCTGTTGTCCTCAGCTGCTCTGTATTGTCTGAAAAGTTTCCCTCTCAGTTCATTAAGTGCCTGCAGCCATGTGAAGGCAGCCGGACAGATATGTTTACAAATCAACAACTGTCATCCACTCTGTTTTATGCTTATTACACCGTTAAAACATATTCTGTCTTTTTTTTCTGTGGGAGGCTTCTCATTAAAATAGTTCATTTTTTGTTGTTCCTTCCTTTCCAACTTTTCTTTTAGCAAAAGTGGAGTTTGGTGTTTTATACTTGAAAATAAATAATTGTGCAGACCTTGTTGTGAGACATTCTACAGTGTGATGTGACCATTTATGGCATGAGATGCAGTGTAATTATTGACCTACCTGCCGCTGTGCTCGTGTGATTAAAGTAGGGCCCTGAATGTGGCTTGCTAGAACCGAAAAAGATGGAAAATCTGATAAATGTATAATGAGAAAATACAAGAACGGTTAAAGGGAGCATTGTTTTCAGTACACATAAATGTTGCAGACTGCTTCTGCTTCCTTTGCTGTATAAAAAGTTGCTGCTCATCCTTTACATAGTTCTACTTCACGAGGAGGGTCAAAAATAAGTAAGGAGAACGAGTGGAGTTGTGAATGTGTGGCCACACTTAGGATCCAGACAGGGAGCAGTTTTGCATGTCATGCTTCTCCCTTCTGTCGCCACAGCAGCTGATAAAACACTAAAGGGTATTCTTGCATCAAAAGTGGAGAGCTGCTGTTGCACAATTCATAATGCAGTCTTGTCACATCTTGTAAAGTCTTGTGCCCCGCTTAATGGAAACATAACTCATATGTTGTCCCTTCAGGCAGTGCTTCGGGGATGGGCTGAACTGGGCTGGCTGTGCCATCATTGTCCTGTTAGGACAGCAGCGTCGCTTCGACCTCTTTGACTTTTGCTACCACCTGCTCAAAGTCCAAAGGCAGGACGGCAAGGACGAAATCATCAAAAATGTGGTGAGTATACTTTCTCTACTACACATTTTAAAAAATTTGGCTTGTTTTTCCTGAAGCCATATCAGTAAATATATCCCCTCTTTTTTTGTTTTCCCTCAACAGCCCCTGAAGAAGATGGCAGACCGCATCAGAAAGTACCAGATCCTCAACAATGAGATATTTGCCATCCTCAACAAGTACATGAAGGCTGTGGAGACGGACAGTTCCACTGTGGAGCATGTTCGCTGCTTCCAGCCACCTATACACCAATCCCTGGCTACCACCTGTTGAAAAAGACCCTTAACAAATAGTGCACACACACACATGCACACACACAGACACACACATCCCCCCCACACACACACACACATACTCTGAGACACACACACATTCCCCTTAGCTGTGATGCTAATTTCTGCCTCTTGCTGGTCTATGAGAGGTATGGATTACCACAATGGATCCACTCTGGCTGGAAGAATCCAAAGACAAATCCTCTTAAACTGTTCTTCTATTTAAAAACATGACTGTCTTTGGATCCTTCAAAAAAAAAAAAAGTGGACCAGACCAGAGGTGGAGGTGTATATTCACACCTTTTTCTTTCTTTTTCTTTTACTGTGTGTGACTCACACTCAGACTCATGCATGCCTTCTCTTGTTCCTTAAAATGCACACCTGTGTGCGTTGGACCACAGACACATGCCAAAAGAGAATCTCTATCCTCACAATCTGAAGCCCTATTTGGCTGCAGATATTTGAAATTTCAGCCTTTCAGAGTTATAGATACCTGACTTTGAATTTCAGAATTTGCAATCATGAGCTGAGGCAAAAAAAAATCAATCTAACAAAGTTTAAATACTATACTAAATAGTGCAAGAAATGACTAATTTTCTAAGTTATATAAAGTCTTTTAAGTGCAACATGGTGCTCTAAAGTGCTCCTACAGCTACTAACAGTACAAGTACAGGCACCAGTGCACCTTTGCTATCGCTTTGCGTGTCCTCTATTAAGACCCAAACTTGTCTATCGTGATACATTTCAATCTTTTCACTCATTTGTATGATAATCTGGTCTCCCCGTGTCCATGATGCGTAGTGTCTTATCATGATGCATTCGAATACTCATTCATTACTTCTTCTCCACCTGACTTGCTTTCAAAGAAATTGAGGTACATTGCAGGTTTTGATTTGCTTTTGTTTATCTTAAGCCTTCCCTGTCTGGTTTTCTTGCCACCGAACACTTTTTTTTAATTATTATTTGGTACCAGTACCACTGTAAATTTCACTGTTGAACAAAGTGAAGTGTTGAGTGTTGTAAGTGTTTTTAATTATTAATATTTTTATTTACACATCCTTGGTATACTTGCCTCTCTACTATTGACTGGAAACCTCATCAACTGTTTTATTTTCCCCTTATTTTGTCTGTTGGAAAGATTTTTATATTCTATACATGAATACAGTGATATTATTTACAATTTGGGAAAAAAAATCTGAGAGTTTAAAAAACAACACAAGAAACACGATTAGAAAATACCTCTAGCTTGTATAAAGACAGTGCTGTACTAGATTAACATGTTTTGAGTGTGAATGGATGATGTTGGTCTAGCAGACCTATGAAATACTCCACATACAATAAAGGAGAAAAATGTCAGTTATAATTAAAGGGCAGTTTCCTAAATATAGTCAGTATTTACTATTGTTGGACTTTTGCTTTAGATTTAGCAGTGTTATCAAAATATGCAAAATTTGTCCCTATTTTTTTCAAACAAATGAATTATTAAGAAGTAACTCTCCCCTCAAAGAGCCCTGTGATCTTTTTTTCTGCTCTGTTTTGAATGAAGAAAGTTTCTTTTGTAACTCCAGTGTCTTTTTATCATATTTATTCAACTCCAACTTATTGTTCATTTAAAGGTTAATCTAGTAAAAATGAAGGTACCAATGTATCATCTCGAAACCTTAGCATGGCAAATGTAATTTATTGTCATCAATGGCTCCATTTGTGACATGAGGCTTTGTTTATGATATTGTTGTACAAGTGACCATGTTTTGAAGTACAAAAAAATGGAGAAAAAGAATATAAAGTGTACAACAATGGTCCTGCAAAGGATTTGAAATTATGTTGTATTTCCATGAAATAAAAAATGTTTAACTGAAAAAAATAAAGTTGTATTTAGGACATTGGTTTTCAGTGGGGTCTGCCTGTAAGTGCAGCATTAAATAGATTCCCTATATAGAGAGATCAGCTGGATACTTAAGGCCACGGAGGGTTCAGTATCATGAGGAAAATTTATTAGCAGTTTTAAGTTTATGCACTCTGGGCTTTGTATGGCAAAGTTACAGATTTTTTTTTTAGACAGAATTACCATAGAATTTGACAGATCCAGGCTAAAAAACTATTAAAGTCAAACTGAGGGGATATTTCATACCTGACTTGCATACTTGTCAGTGTAGAAGTTGTTTTAAAATCAAATTTTCAGTAAATATAATACAACAGTTGCACAGATATTAAAGTCCATCTTTTTCCTATTATGCACACTGAACTAAAATATAAATGCAGCATGCAAATAATCTTTTTTGACTCAGAGCAAAAGTTAAAAATGTCATTACTCCACCAAGGAACACGGCAGAGTTATGTGACGATCGGCGTACGTTTGTCTGTGTGCAACATTACTCAAAAAACTGAACAACGGATTTGGATGTCATTTTCAGGGAAGGTCAGAAATGACACAAGGACCAACTGATTAGATTCTGGCAGTGATGCTGCTTATAGTCCGGATCCACGGATTTGTTCAAGATTCCTGAATCATTGTGAGATAGCGGCACAGCATCACTGTAACTATGACAACAAGTGAACACTACGTCAGCTGCCTGCTGACGATCACATGATTGCAATCCTACTACAAATCTACCACTGTGGACTTATCGGGACTTACCCGTCGGAAATCATACAATGACTGAGCAGCCTTGGTGAAGTACTGCACTCTCTGAATGCTTTTCTTGTTTTTATTGTTATGAGAAAAGGGGTTATATTTAGCTCACCGTGCACAAAAAAATTGAGCTGTTAATTTGTGACAAACCACTATTCTAATCCACACCTTAGTCAGGTGTGGCTTTGAGAAACAATAGTCACAGTGAGTACTACACAGAAAGTCCTTTGACCAAAAGGCAACCTATAAATGCAGCATTATTCAAATGACACAATTCCACAGTTGATAAATGAAAGACGAGGACAGGCTACGGAGAAGTTGGATGCTGCATGTCCGTGAGGGACAAAACCAGGCACTTGGATGTCCGCAACACCACCATTTGTCAACTAAGAAATAGTTTGAGATAGCATGGTAGAACAGACAGTCTGCATGATGCCGTAGACAGATGCTTTTGACTATATAATCCTCTCCCCCAAAATGTCCACCAAGTTCACCAAACTCTTCAGAACAACTGGGACAACGTTCCACAAGGAATAGGACAACCTTATTAACTCTGTGTTGCAGATGTGTGACTGGTTATTAACTTGTGATGTCTGGTCTATGACCCCACCATCAAGCTGCTCTTTATCATTTCTGCTATAGAGCGTACTTGATTCTTTCATGACATTCATTCCTTTTGTAGTGATGCTGTGGCTATTCCCCTATGTTAAAAATGGATAAATCCAAATGGCTAAAATTTATTTAAATATTACATGCTGTCTTTATATTTTTGTACTGCATACTTTCTACACATGGTTGGATTGGTGGTCAGCTATATTTCTTATGTCAGTAGGGTGTAACTGTGTAAATGTAGACAGGACCTCAGTCTTTACAAGGATAATATTGAAATGTTAATTTTCTTTTGTCACACGTTTGGAACTAAGGAAAACATCTGACAAAAAATATTAAAAAATAGAATAAAAATAATGCATTGCAACATACATAATCTACATTTTCAGTAATTTTTGATTAGCAAAATGGAAATTCTATTTCTGATAGGTGCATTAGCAAGAATGCCTGTTTAGAAACTGTTTTCACGAAAGACTCACTTTAGCAAACATTCCTTATATTTTCTATGCATTCCAAGTCACATAATATGTATCTTTTCAATTATTTGAATTAAATACAGTCACAATTTGGCATCAGATGTATGCATTAGTAAAAAGACCAACACTTTTGCCCACTTTCAGGCATATATTTCAAACATGCTGTATGCATGTAGGTCTGTGAAAGCTTGGACTACTCCACACAGGATAAGTAGGTAAAGGTAGTTGATAGACAATAGCCAAAGTGTGCACACTACTATATCTGAAATTATACAAATTTACACTCAAATTCAGTTTCGAGTCCACAATTTTCAACCAACACAGATGCAAGTCAGGTGTTTCTTTGAGTAAAGTCGAGGGTTTCTGAAAAAATGCCAGGAGTGTACGAGTCCCCACGTAATCTGGGACTGGATTCCTATTGGCTGTACGTACATTAACGTACGTATGACGTATTTTTGAAATTCAAGCGGCGGAGCGTTTGTTGTTGTGTGTCATCAGGAGCTGCAGTGCAGCGTTGGCGAGTCTGTTCTGAAATTAATCCTTAGTTGTTAAAGTGGATTAAAAATGTCTTTTTCAAGAGCCCCATTGAAGAGGTTCAACGAGCACGTAGGTGAGTAACGTTTAAGCGTGTAGCATCTGGCTATATTATCAACTCATACGGTAAGTAGCTTATGCTAACTGACGTACGCAGCTAGCTGCCAGTGTGGTCCCGCGTTAGATTCGTTTAAGTTGATAAAAACCCGTCAAACAAAACAAACTAGTAAAAGTTGATATTTAAACTAACAAAGAAGTATCGTTAGCTAATATTGTGCTGTTATCCGAAGGTTGCGCCCCTCCACCGGGGTCCTACGAGGTCAAACCAGGGGACCTGAAAGGAGCTGCGTCCTTCGACAAATCCGACCGATTCAGACCTGTTAAAGCAGGTGGGGGATGTGATAAACGCACTGCAACAAGCAACAGTATTATCTATTATCGAAAACATAAAATGTTGTGCTGATGTTTTCTTTGTCTGTCTCCAGCAGCTGGAGCTGCTCTGCCACCACCATCACCTTCCAGAAACGCCCTAGTGTCTCCTGTCCGTAGGACTCTGTCGGTTGATGGTCTTGTAAGTTCATAGTTCAACATGTTCAGATGACTCTGCTCGGCCTAGAGATACTTCCATCATTAAACTATACCCCTTTCTCTTTTGCCCAAATCTAGGTTGAAGGGTCGGGTGTAAAGAAAGAGAAGAATGGCATGACTTTTGAGAGGAAACAGCAGAAACTTCTGGAGAAAGAGGTACACTTCATTGAAGAAACATTTGTACTATATATTACTGCTAGTCTTATGTAATAAGAAGCTTTTGTCATTTAGTTGTAACTGTAAGCAACTGGTCTTCAAATTCATAGTGTTCCTATTCCTGCAAATGTCAAAGCTATGACTTGAGCTTGGTTTCTTTCCAGATCCGGTCCCTGGTGCAGCAGCGAGGGGAACAGGACCATCGCTTGCTGGCTCTGGAAGAGGAGCTGAAGAAGGTGGAGGCCAAGCTGTTGGCTGCAGTCCGGGAGAAGACAGGCCTCTCTGCCAGTGTTACTACACTTGAAAGACAGCGAGCCGAGCTCAAGAAAGTCAACGAGTTCCTAAAAAACAAGGTTTGCTTCATTTTGATACTCATATCTAGGCTTTATTTTGGATAGAAACTCTCCTTAATATGGGGGCATATGTTTAAATCAAATGAGTTGTAGATGAAACTTTTTACTGCACTTTTTTTTAGGTTTCTGCTGATACTACAAAAAAGAGAATTAATTCTCTCACAATGGAGTTGATGGAGGCAAGAAATAATTTGGATGTTAAAAACAAGGTATGGTTTGTTCTTCATTGCTGAATCCCAAATGAATGTGCTCTTCCTTAACCACAGTTGATGGTGCTTAATTGTATTGCATGTTTTTGTATCCAGGAGTTGAGTGTCCTGCAAGTTAACACTGAAGGTCAGCTGAAGGTGTTAGAAACTGACCTCCAAGCTGCCAGTGCTACTGCCACTGCCCTAAAAGACAGGAATAAAGACTTGGGTAAGATCTTAGAATATATTTTCATATATTTCATAGTGCTACCAGGAATAAAACTGTGCTTTCCAAACTTGTATAATTCAAACAATCTTGATTTTTACCCTTTTATAGAGGACCTCCACCATGTGACAAAAAACCAAAACGAAGAGCTGGAGAATGAAAATGCTAAGTTACATGGTGAGTTCTGTGCATGGCTTGTTGTTGACTTTATACTCAGCTGAGTTTAGCCATAACTTGAAGTGTGCATTTTTAGCATTTATGGCTTAGTGACAACATTTCTCAGCCTCTGTGCAGTGTCCTCTGCACAAAGCATGCATGTCTCTACTATTGGCCTTGATTTACAAAGAACATCAGAGTTACAGGTAGCACCGTTCCTGCTTCTGATTGTGGGTTTGTTTGCATGTACTACCAACTGTAATTCTGTGTAATTTTCCAGCTCTAATACAGGAACTGAAAGAAGAGATCAAAGTATTACAAGGATATCTGGATGTAGCCAATGACCAGATCCAGGTATAAACTATATACATTGTGTCTATAAGAGCAAATGTTACAAAAATGTGTTTTTTCTCTATCTTTTGGTCATAACTTATGATAGCTATGCAGACATGCTTGATCTGTTTGTTGTTGTAGGATCTCCGTTTACAGATTCAAGACAAGACACATGAGAACACTGTTGCTGGTTGTCAAGTTGAGAAACTAAAGTAAGCAAGTACTTGATGCTTCCTCCTAACAAGGTTTGTCTCAGCTAAATGCCAAGGCCACTCATTTCTCTATTTTCCACAGGCAACTGGAGGCTGAACTAGAACAGCACACTACTGAGCTAGAAGCCATTAAAGATGTGCTGAGACAAAAAGAGGGGGAGGCCTACAAACTCCAGCAAGAGTTGCAGGCATCAAAAGATGCTTTACACGAAGTGGAAAACAGACTGGAGAACCAAGAGCTGGAGCTTATAGCTTCTCAAAAGTCAGTGAGTGACATGGAGAAGCAGATAAAGTTGGCCAACCAAGAAGCTGAAGACTCTCAAGCAACAATCCATCAGCAGGAGGCAGAGCTTGTTAGACTGAGGGAGGTGCTCAGAAGAACAGAGAAGGAGTTGGATGAGAGAGTGGCCCATCTAGAACAGAGATGTCTGTATTCTGAGGAGGAGAGAAGTATGTGCATCCTGATCCACTAACTTTGTTCATTTCAGGTGCAAAATAATTTAAATTTTCTAATGTATTTATAATCTGTGTGTGTTTGGTTTTAGGCAAGACTCAGGAGGAGGGGCTGAGGAGAGTGGAGGAGTTGAAGGTGGAGCTGAACCAGCTAAAGGAGACTAGAAAAGATGAGCTAAAGAGACAGATTCAGCTCCAGCAAGAGCATGACACACTTACTGAAGAACTTTCAAAAGAAAAGGTGAAGCACACATTTTTTTCTAAAAGATAGTCCTTTTTTTTTTTTTTTTTAAACATAATGCATATCAGTGCATTGATGCTTAAGCTCTTGGTTACGCTTTTCTTGTCTGCAGGCACTTGTGGACTCCCTGTCTGTGCTGGTGGAGCAGGAAAGGGAGGATTCTGAGGAGCAATTGAGACAGCTGAAGGAGGAGATGGAGGAGGTGTTGGGAGAGCTTGCTGTCATGGAGGAAGAGGAGCAGAGGAGGCAGGAGGTGGCAGAAAAGAGTCAGGAGGCCCTTCAGAAGCTGCAGGAAGAGAACAAGGAGATGGAGACGCAGCTGAGTGATACAAGGGCATTATTGGAGAGGTGAGCAATCAACGGATAAACACGTTGATAGTAAAGGTCAAACATTAACCGCAGGTTGTCAAGGGGGGGTGGGATCTGAATATTCGGATCTCAAAATAAATATTCGGATACTGCCGTATCACTGAGTCATACTTAGATTAAATAAACTTGCAAAACAGCACCTTTTAATTTGTTGTTACTGTCTGCATGTTACTATTTGGACTCACAGGCAGCATTTCCCAGCATCCACCGTACATTAAGTAGAGAAAAATAATTATGGTAGCCAGTCTGTCAAACGTATGACACAGTCAGTGGGTCACTGTCTATTTTTGTTTATGACCAATTTGAAGTTTGCCAGTCAGTCACCTCACTGCCTCAGTATTGGCATATGAGGGCAAGAGGGCACTCGGTGGGGAACTTGTTCTCTGCTTTTATTAGACAGTGACGAGTGGTGACTGACAGTTCAAATAAGGCATGGGATGTTTGGTGAGTGTCATGCCACTGTTTTGGAAGGATGACAGTCTTGTCATGTGTACTGTACTAGTAGGGCTTCTCCTAATTATCATTTCATCTGTCAGTTATTTTCTGGTTCATGTGTAGTGTATTGTTTTTCTGTGAAATGGTCAAAAATGGACATCACTTTTTGTTAGAGCCCAAGATGATGCCTTCAGATGCCTTGTTAGGTCCAACGAACCGTCCATAACCCAAAGATAACTAGTTTACTGTCATGTGTGACCAACAAAGGAACAGATTGTCATATATGAGAAGTTAGGAAAAAGATGCATTTTTTTTGCATGTAAAATGACTCACATTTTTAATCAGTTACCAAAATAGTAAAAATGTGTGCAGTCAACTGTTTGATTAATTTACTTCTTTTCTCTTCGTACAAAGGCAATATGAAACCATAGCTCTGTTGTGTAATTCATCATCAAAGGAAGACTTACAGATTTTGTGCAGTCAAGGTCTACATTACTCAAGAATTCATATGTTTATTACAACAAATTGTCACAGATTTGTCTACTGGGATAAAATGATGAATTATATGCAGAGGTTCAAAGGTGGAATCTGGACAGACATGGATGCAAACTGCAACTACAATTGGAGGAGGCATGCAACCGAAAGGCAGACACTTTTGTTAGAATAAGCTATAAATGCTGTGGCAGCTTTGACACAGAAATGTTTACCTGCATTGACAGAATTCCAATTTATATACAGAAACTCATCTAGCAAGATGGAAGTGTTTCTTGATGTTGCCATGTCCATTTGATTTGTGTTGGCTTTAAATGTAGTATTGTCACTTTACAGAATGCTTGTTTTGTTTTTCAGCACCCAAGAGGCTCTTAAGGAAGCAAAGGGAAAACAGAGAGAACTGGAAGTAGAAGTGGAGAGAGTGACCCACCAAATGAAGGAGGCAATGGACACAATGATTGAACAGAAAGAGGAGGAGATCAAGAAAGCGAGGAAGTCGTTTGAAGACCAACAGGAGAGAGAGTTAGCTGAAGCCAAACAAATGGAGGAGAACTCGAGGTATGCTTCAAATTCACAATCAGTTTGTGTTCAAATAGTTGTCATGCTTCCTTCTTCTTATGCATTCTCTTTGTCCTTGACTTGGTAGAATGGTCCTGGAGGTGCAGGCTTGCCTTGCACAGAAAGATGAGGAGATGATGGCCACAGAGACGAGACACGCTGCTCAGATCAATCAGCTTCAGCAGGAGCTACAGGTGCAGACAAAGGAGAAAGAAGAGGCACTGGGGCAACTAGAGGAACAGAGAGGTCAAAGTGTAACTCAGCTCCAAGAAGAAAGGGAGAAGGCCCAGAAACTACTGGAGGAGGTCAGCAAGGAAAAAGAAGATATAATGGAACAGCTCCAACAAGAAAGAGAGGAGAAAGTTAAGATTCAGACAGCCCTCCAGGAGGAAAAAGGAGCATTAGAGGTTGAAAGGAAAGACCAGCAGCAGGTCAGGTCAGAGGCGCTCCGACTACAGGCCGAGCTTGAAAGAGCAGAAGAGGACAGGAAGAGTCTGCTGTCTCAAGTAGAACTCAAAGACCAGGTCAGGCGTGCTCTTGAAAATCAACTAAGCACAGCTGAGCAGGACAGAAATGAGCTTCGGTCTCGCCTGAATGAGGCTGAACAAGGTGTGAGCTTCCAGGCCCAATTAGACCTTATGGAGGACAAGACACGGGATCTGCAGCGCGAGTTAGAAGAACATCGACAAGACAGACGAACTCTGAGAGAACAGGTAGAAGTTCTGACTCAGGAGAAGGTTACACTGCAGTGGGAGATGGAGGAGCAGCGACAGGAACTTGAAAGACAATTAGCTGAAGTGCAAGAGAAGAGGTGAGCGATACTGGATTTGTTTAAATGTGTTATCTGGAGAATATTTCTTAATATTTGCAAATTTTAATTTATCAATCCTGTCTTCTAAGCTCCCTATATTCAGAGACGGATCATTGGAGGACACAGTATGAGGAGCTGTTTGCTAAAGTCAGGCCGTTCCAGGTCAGTCATTTTCACATGAAATCACAGAGTAGCCACATGAACTTTCATTTAAGCTGCACTAATCAATTTTATATTGACAGTGGACAAAAATTACTGAGTTTAATGTCCACAGTCTTGATAGAAATGAACCCACAGATAATTATTACCTGTTCCTGCAGTTCAGTTCAGGTTTAGGGAATGTTTTTCAGTGTCTCTTGTTGTTTTGGTTTTAAAGTCTGAAACCATACGTTTTTCATTCCGTGTCATTAACCTTAGTTTTCGGCCCCAGAGCTCTGATTAAACCCACTTTACTCTATCTGCTCAGTGCTAAATGGCTGACAGATGTAGTGGGCGACTAAATGGTGAAAATAGTATAGCATTTAGTAGCTAAAAGGACAGATCTTTCCCTCAGATGTTACTGAAGAATTAGACCGACGTTAATCAGGTCGCCACAGATGATCTGATTGAGTGCCAGTGTTGCTAATACATTCAAAATATTAATTATGTGATGCAATAACATGTCACTGTTGTGTTTACAAATAAAAATGTTCAATTCATGCTTGTTTAAGTTAAATGCAGGAGTAAAAACCTTCTGAAAGTTTATATTGATGTGTGCCCCCAGGAACAGCTCAATGCCTTTTCAGCAGAGCGAAATGCACTCCTTAATGAGAATGGGGCAAACCAGGAGGAATTAAACAAACTGGCTGACGCTTATGCTCGCCTCCTGGGGCACCAGAACCAGAAGCAGAAGATCAAACACGTGGTGAAGCTGAAAGATGAAAACATCTCCCTGAAACAGGTGAAAAGCGAAAGCGGCAACGCCTGCTCTCCAAAACAAACACATTTTGGTTCAAATTCAAGTGTTTGTACTTCATCCTCGTTTTTTTCCGTCCTGCCTGTGTGTGTAGGAGGTGTCTAAGCTTCGTTCTCAGGTGAGCCGGCAAAAGAGTGAACTGGAGCAGCTGAAGTCAAAGCTCCCTGGTGCTCCTCGCCGCAAGTTTGATCCCAGCAAAGCCTTCCAACATGACAAGGAGAACTGGCAAACTGAAACCACAGAACCTCTTAGAGAAGGTGAGTACTGCACTACAACACCTTGAACCTATATAGAGCCAATACTGTTAAGGATATGATAACAATCAGAGCTGTTTTTACAGAGGCATTTGCAGAATTCTGATTCTTTCTTTATTTTGTTAGGTAACCATCATGCGTAATGGGGCTCTTCTAACAAACAAGATGTGATAGCTAATGGGATGACAGATTACACTTTTAAGGTTTGATGTTTTTGGTGATGTTTGGTCAGTATTTTATAATTCTTGAAGTCTAAACTGTATCACTACATGCTGATGTACATCCTTTTGTATTTATGTGTTTTATTTTTTTAAAAAGATATGTTAGAAGCAAAATGTGTGTGCACAGGAGCAGTGTGTAAAAATAGCCAGGAGATGGATTGATGCAAGTCGTAGTTGCTTCTAATCAAAGATCAAAAGCATTATTAGCATCCAAATGTAAAGTGCATGTCACTATTAACTTAATTTTGGAATTTCATCCTTTTAACCTATTTAAGAACTCTTAGGTAGCAGGACCAGTAAATGTTTAATGTGCGATAACCCTTTTGAAATCTTCCTTCTTTTGTAAATAAAGACAGATTTTAATAACTTTTTAACAGAAGTGTTACTGACATTTATGTTCTTACCCAGTGTTAAAAAAAAATTCCCATATATAGAGCCTTTTTTTTTTTTTTTTTGCTTCGTTCGTCTCAGCCATGTGTGTCCTCAGCCAGTAGAGAGCACTCTAGGACTGCAGCCACAGGTTGGCACACAGCAAAAGGGTACTTGCAACCCACTCCATATACCAACTACAAAGAACACACATTCACATCTTTGCAGAGAGGAGCCTTGGGTTATGGGTCATGAAGCTTTATTTCCTTCAGTTGATAAGACATAGCCAGCAAGTATGAGGCCAGAAATTGACTTCGGGACCTTTTTACAAGCTATGAGTAGTGCTAGTTGTGGAGTGGCGAGTCACTCGCAGTAGCCCTCCAGGTGGTAAATGCTGCATGGCTTATGGCAGCACTGCTCCACGATGCCTCTCTTCACCTTGGGCTCATCCCGGCCAGACAAAGCCCTCCACAGCCGCTGCTCCTGTCTGGCCCTTTTAGACAGGAACCCTTTGAAGTGGAGAAAGTTTCCATAGCCCTGTGTTAAGTCCTGCTGCTGCTGTGCAAACCTCCAGTTCCTCAAAATACCATTTACTGTTCACACTTTAATGGAGACTTAATGGCTAGTTAATCTGATCTCCTCAATCCATTTAGTCTTGTTAGTCTCTACTTCAAGAGGAGAAATGATGGACTTCCAACAGAGGCATATCATAGCTTACACCCCTAATGTTAACTTCAAAACATCAATAGAATGTTTGAGGCAGAAGATCCAAATAGTGCATTTTGGGAATAACATAACATGAGTGACTTCACAAGGTTTGTGATGAATGGATTTGACACATCATAGATGTTGAAAGCAACAATAAGAAGCCCAAAGCCTGGCCACACGACTAAGCTCAAATGAGGCCAGATAGAGGCTTTGCACACTAATGATGGTTCGGACAAATATATAGATCCAGCTCTGTAAAATTTTCAGCATGTTGTCCCTAAACATTTTTCTTCCAGCTAGTATCCAATTTGGTATTTTCATTAGGCTGAATCTGAACTTTGAACATGATGTGCAGAGACTGGAGACACAGAGCCAGACTGGGGTCTTGCGGTTATGTCATGCTGTTCCTTTCTGAACTCCCGCCATCAAGAGGTCAATTAAAAGTTATTGTGCACAAGTCAGACAAGTAAAAAAGTGTTCCCAGATTTAATGCGGCCTTACCGAGCAGATGTTCCAGATCCCGCTTTTGGTTTCGGTTTGAACTGTAATAAAATCCCCGTTCTCCACACACGAAGTAGAGGGCATCCACCAGGCGGGATCCACATAGGTGCTGGACGGGGTCCGAGGGCACCCCTGGGGAGTAGAGCATCAGCAGTAACAGCATGGACGCCGTCCATCCTACCCTGGCCATAGGAGGGAGACCACTTGGACAGAGCACAAAAAGAAAATTTCACACAAAATAATAGATAGCCGATCAAATTGTAACTATAATTCGAAAGTGAATCCACCTGTAAATGCTTAATACGGCCAGGCCAGATGAATGAAAGCTAGAGGATTAAGTGATGTTGGAATTTGATCAGACCTTTTTTGATGACACTCAGGCATTACAAGACCACTTTCTTTTAATAACTTTAGTTATATTTTGCCTCGCGCCTGTGAAATTCTACCAGATTGCTCCAAGCTGAGTATAATTGCACAGAGACAACATGGAGGGCACATAGCAATACCCCTACTCAAAATAAAGGCTTTGAAGTGAGTAGAAGACTGAATAATTTATTCTTTCACTGGAAATCAAAGGCCAGGATGAAAAGCCACGGTGAAACAAGGTCTGCAGAAGACTCATTGTATGACATTTGTCTCAAATCTCAAAATCTTACAAATTAGAATGGGCCTAAGCAAGATTATAGAAAATGAGTTCAAAAATAACAGCTTGATGATCAAGTCGTCTTCATGCTGTTCTTCACAGGTTGTAATATGGAGATGATACTACATCTGAAGAATTTAATACTTTTCAAGTTAAAATCGACCCGAAAACTGTATGTTTTCATTTTGGTGTTTGACATTTCATTGTTCATATTTGCAAACAGCATTTTAGACATAAACCATGCATTATGTTTAATGTTATTTCTACTCAACCCCTATTGAAGTAAATTGAAAATTGATTTTATTTTGATTCCCTTGGCTTTACTTCTATCCCCAGTTGAGCCTTATTTTATAATAGTAGCAACAACTAGAGAATACCTTTGCCCCAGAATCACCAATGGAGATATTGTCAGTGTCTCCTCAAGGTCAGTCCCCCACCTTGCTCTCCAGCTTAGCAGTGGCAGTGCTTAAGAGTGGGAAAGATTTGTCCAAAGTTGCAGTACTGTTATTAATCAAATCCCATTTGTGATGGATATTCTCCCAGGTTTAAAGTTCAGCTCCTGTTTCAAGGTGAAAAACATATTTAGCAGTCATTTAGAAACTATATAGACCTTTTGTGGACATCTTATAGTGCACTGCAGATTATTGGATTGAAAATGAATCATTTTAACAGTGTCTTTAACAATGCACCTGTGCCAGGCATTACAACATTGGCAGTACATTCCATCAGGCTCACCACTCCTCAATCCCTCTTGGCTGAGTGCCAGGCTCCTTGGCACAGTAGATGGGTTGAATTATACATCCTGCCCATGCTAGACTTTATTTTCTTCCTGGTTATTATACACATAAATTTTAACAGTTGAAATCTTCAGGGAATACAGAGAAACTTTGCTTACCTGTGTCTGAGGCCTGAGTGCAGCAGAGCAGCTGGTGGTTACAGATGAAAAGGCCTGTAGGGCTATATAGGTACAGAGAACATCTCCACTTGGCTACCTTTGCCCTTTATAACTCTCCACCTCCACCTGGCCTTTGTCAGTCTCAGCGGAAAACGCTAAGGTCCTCTCATTAACTCCCTGACCTGTAATCATGCTGATCTGCTCTTGAGTGGCACTACGTCATTTAACTGAGTGCGGACCAACAGCACTGGGATAAAGTTGAGTAGGTAGTCACCCAGAGCGGTACCCAATTCAATCCCGGCTGTATGCTAGCCTGACTGACACCGTTCACAGGCTCACAGACAAACACCATATGTCATGTTCTGGTCACGTAGTGTAGATTAGAGGACTTCCAAGTTCATCACTGACCACTAGTGGCATGCTAAGGCATTGTATTGTAAGTCCTGTGAGAGTAATTATTCATGCCGTTTTCTTGAAAACAAAAAAAGAATGACAGTTTATTGGATTATCCCTCTTTATTCCTACAAAATATGCAGAATTGAATGTCAAGTTGACACTTTATTGGAAACATTAAGTAAATGTATTCAGCATTACTGGAGTTAGTGTATTTATGCGTCATTTACATTCTGATGTTTTAGCTTCCCGCTTGTAACAATATGCTGTGTTGATGCTAATTTCTGGAGCTGCCTTTTAATCATGTGCTTTATCACAACCTGCTCTTTTAAATCCAGCTTTGCATCTATGTGCACAGATAATCCGCATTGCGATGTCGGCGCTGACAAGTAACATCTTCCAAAAACATTTAAGACAAGATATCTGTTCATTACGGGAAGTCAAAATGCACAATGAATCATAGATGTAACTCTTGGAGAAAAAAAAGTTAGTCTTCTTTATTGCAGTTTTCAGTCATGTCTTTCATACAGCAGCTGTTCTTTATACTGTCGGTGTGTCTCTCTGGTGGGGAGCCAGATTTAGATGAGAGGTGACACTGTATAATTTTATATGAAATGATGACTCCATTGTCAGGCCCTGGATGCAGAACATCTCGGTTCTGTCACCTCTGACGGTTAATTTTACTTTTAATATGCGTAACCGCTACTAGGTAGCATTCTGTGCACAGTGTTTTGTTGACACCTTGTTAAAGATAAACACAGTTGTAAATGTCAGAGTCGGTACCTTTTAGTTTTACACACTTTTCTTTTTAATTAGGTAAATTAGCTTTTCAGTTGGGTGAAACGTTTGTCATACTTAATTCCTGCTTCTTGTTTTTTAAATTAGATTTTACCCTGGAACTTTGAATTAAATGCATGTATTTATGTGAGATTGGTAGGCATCACTGAGACTGAAAAAGAAGCAACAATTTAGGAAAAATCACCATTTTCCCATAATTACTTTTAAATAATTCTCCACTCGAGGATGTAATGATTACTCTTAAACATCTAGATCCCTTATTAGTCCACTTAATTTTCTACCCTTCCTTTTAATTTTAACACAAACTGTACAGCATCATAGCAACAGATTTGGTTTGCTTTGTTAAATAGAAGGATATTCCTCCATGCAAGTTTCCTCACAATGCTGCAGTAAATGAGAAGATGGACTCATTCAAGTACCTTTTTTTTGGTTATTGAATAGCACACTAATTAGTTTATGCTTGTCATATGAGGCTGAATCTTCACCTTCCTGCTACAAACAGAAATTAAAGCCTTGGACTTGGACCATGTTCTTGGAGTGTCTCCCATTGATAAGCCGTGAATTGTAAATGACTCAGAATATGTGCGTATTATTCTTAAAATGGCCTTCTTGTTTGTGCCTTATGTAACTATGCTGAGGCTCTGCTGGTTTAATTAACTCAAAGTGTAAAGAAAGTGTCTTCAGCTTTATTGAAGTCCATCAACCTTTCAGATCCTGAAATATATTAGGTGTTTTTAGCTCTGATTTTGGATTTGTGTTCAGTAGCACTTAGAGGTTAGTTTTCCAGTTTTTAACTTCAGAGAATAGCGGTACATATTCATAAATATTGGCATGAAGAATCCAGCAGACAATGAATCAAAACAGATTTTTTTTTAAATGATGCAAACTGTAATTTTCCAATAAACTGAAGAACATTTGAGGCCAACGACTGATTGATAAATTGATCCCATCTAACAGCAGTACGAGAATACATGAAGCTGTTTTACGTTTAAGTAAATTTTTGGTCTCCTACTTATCATTTTTATGTAGGTCTGCGTTTCTGTGCTGCTATTTTGCCTTTCTATATATTGGAAGCCGCACATGTAATTTACTGTTTCTAAAACTTCAGTGAAAGCATGCAATGACTGATCGATTTTTTTCCTCTTCTACTGAGATTAATATGTAATCTGTTCTCATTACAGCTATAAAAATGCAATATGAAAAGCTCTGACAGGATCCTGAAGCAGCAGACATGTTTTAATTGAGAACACTCTGTCAGTGGAAGTATTCCTGTTGAAGCCACCTGTCTGTACAAAACTGATTAAGGCAAGTCAGGAAAATGTGATGTGTGTAATCAGTTTTGATCCCGAAGCAGCCTGTGTTCAATCAAAGATTTAGTTTTTGTTTTGGTTACTTTTAAAGCAAAGGAGCTCCACGTTGCTTTTTCTCTACTGTATAACAGAGGGTGCCGAGGATCCTTATGGCAATAATGAAAAAAAAAACACTAATGTTTTCATAAATGACTTATTAATTGATAAGGAAGGATAAAGAGAAGGAAGGTGGGGCTGAAAATCATTTGCATAGTAGAAATAATATGGTATAAATGCTGTTTTTACTGTATAAATTCTTACATTCTGACAGGCTGAAAATTTTTGGTTACTCTTGACCATTGATTCATTTCTTGGCATCTCACGTTACTTTATGTGGTGATTTAACACAGAAACAAGCCAGACAGCCAGAGCCAGAAAATTTTCATGCAGAAATTTTCCCAGAACTGCCAGAGACTAATTAACCCAAAGTTCAACTTGTTCATTTATTTTTCACTCAGGGAATGAAAGCTGTTCCTAATGAGCAGACAGTGAAAAGCTTGTAAGTTTTTGGTGTTTTGAGTATGTAATTCCATCTTTTTTTCACCCTGACATGATCTATTATTCTTTTAATAACTAAAATACCCTCAAATTAGGGACAATGTGTGTTAAATTGACTGTAGGGTTCTGTAGAGATGATTTGAAGCAGATTCCTAAAAAGGAGACATTTTAGATTTTAAATGACAGTGGAAGGAAGGCAGGTCTTTGAAAAAAAAATCCAGCTAATGCAAGAGGGGTCTTTGGAGGAAGTGATAAAAGAAAAAGGGCGGGAAATAAGCTATCCAGCACCTTTGCGCTGTGATTTGAGAAGGTGTTGAATGTAGAACCAGGAAAGGTCCAACTTCACCGTGCTTTGAAACTCATTCCTCGAGGGAACAGAGCAAAGCAGCAAGAGCAGCGAACAACAGGCACATCCTTTCTGCCCCGGTCGCATGGCTGCTTCAAACATGTACATCAAACAGCAGAGGGCTAGCAGGCACCCCAGACATACAGAGACAGGCAGAAGTTTGGGTGGAAAGTCGGCTGGGTCCCTAAGGTGCTAGTTGCATAACTCCTCTCCGCTTTGACTGCGTTTGAGGAGATAAAAGGGAGCGAGGAGTTCAGCCGACTGAGATGTTGTTAATCTGCTCTGATCGTGAGCCTTTTTACTCCCATAATTATCCCCGACTTTCTGAGGAGAGAAACTGAAGAGACTTAGAACATCAAAAAATCGTTGACTGACGCAGCAGACAACAGAAACAGCTTGGATCATTATGTTTTTATGTGAGAGCTCGAACTGAAGGAGAAGGCAGAAGTAATGAGACAGGTTTCCATAAGTCAACTCCGAGAAGTAGATCCAAAGGCTCTGTAAAGATTCATCCGCTCTTAGATGGAGCAAATCTTCAAATATTGAACAACTGCTATTAAAAATTACTCCGAGCTGCAAAAGGAAAACACCCAAAAAAGTGCCAAGGAAAAGAAGACAAGAACTGGCTCTTATATGTGAAGCTTTGGCAAGGGCAAACAGTGGGGCTCCTGGCAGGTCAAGCGGCCCTGTCATCGTTCAACACTGTGCCATGCATATGTGAGCACACACACACACACACGCACACACACACACAAAAGACAGACTGGACACCTCCTCCTGTTCCAGACACTGCCCCTCCATGTGTGTCACGGCCTGCTGGCTCGGATCCATGACAGAACGCTGTGGAGTTTCAGGAAGCGTCGGTTTGTGTGTGAGTGAGAGGGCTGCCCTGCTGTCTGCACTCTCCTGTCCTGCCACTGACAGTCGCTAATGCAGTACTAACCTCTGTCGTGACCCACTTTGCTGTGGCATCTCTGCGCAGACCCTCGTGGAAACGCACACATGCTAGTAATGAATAAAAGGAATGAATCGCCTCATGATTTTTTTATTTTTAGTGCACACACAGCAGATTAGAATTAGACGAGGATGGGTTGGGAAGCAAGAGCGCGCTTTGACAGCTGAGAAAATGACTACATGTTATAAATGTGACAAGCCCCCAAGAGAGAGGTGAAGGAGGACAGAGTGATGGCCATTTTGATTTTCAGCCCAGAAAATAGATTTCTAGTTAAACCCTCATGTGACCAACCTTTTCAAGTCAAGCACAGCACAAGACATGAGAATTTCATTTAGAAGAGGCATTTTTCTAGGTTTTTTTTATAGTTTGATGGATTGATATGAGAGCTTCTTGCTTCCTTTCTGTAGGGAGTTTTTTTCTTTTTCTCACAGCATCTGAAGGGAAAAGGAGTGTTGTGGCTTTCTGAATTGTGACCCTCCCAGCTGGGTATTAGATCCTTCAATGCACCAGTAAGAGGCAGCATCCACTTGAAATGTGCTTGATCTCTTACATTTCTCACCAAACTGGAGTGTTCACTTTAGCTGGGGATTGATGTAGTAATGCAGTTTTCACCTTGCTGATGTTGACAGCGTTTGACTCCAGTTTTATAGTTTCATCTGTCTTAAGACTGAACGCCTACAGTAATAGTGTCCAGGATTGGGTTAGATTACTGACAAATATAGTCAGTTACTGTATGTATATTAATTAGTAACATAATCCACTGGGATATACATAAAATGAAAAAAAAAATCTAATCAGAATACTAGCTATTTCTGAATTAAACGTTGGATGTATTGCACCATATACTCTCAGAACATTCTCAAGACAAAAATGCATTGTGTATGTTTAGCATTTACAGTTAGCCATATGAAATGACCTTTATATAAACAATACTGGCACAATTTTCAGGTGTACTGTTGTTTTTTTCTACAACACTTTGGATGAGATTTCTTTTGTATCTGTTTTTGTAATGTAGAAAAGTAATACACTCCTATTTAGCTGACAATTTTAACTCCACCAAGTAGGCGGAGCTATGTGACGATCAGCGTTGGTTTGTCTGTGTGTCTGTTGGCAATATTACGGATTTGGATGAAATTTTCAGGGAAAGTCGGAAATGACACAAGGACCAACTGATTAGATTTTGGCAGTGATGCAGCTTATAGTCTGGATCCATGGATTAGTTAAAGATTTCTGTATCATTGCCAGATAGCAGCACGGAGTCACTGTAACCATGACAACAAGTGAACACTACATCAGCTGCCTGCTGACGATCACATGATTGCATCCTACTACAAATCCACCACTGCGGACTTATTGGGATTTATCCGTTGGAAATAATAGAAGGAACAATTGATTAAATTGTGGGGGTGTTTAGTTCCCGCTGCCCGCTACATATTTAGGTGCGCTCTCTGAGTGCTTTTCTTGTGTTAACAGTGACTTAACTAATATTAATTTATTGTGTTTAGATTTATGTACTGAGTATTGATTTATAAATAATAAAGTTCTTGATTCCAAATTAAGATTTGACATTTTTGCGAATGTGCTAATTACTAGCCAACCCTGCTAGGTGGGGTTTGGATGATGTTCATTTTGTCGTTGACTATCATAGGTTAACGTTATTTCTTTTACACCGACAAATCGAAGATCCACTATCTGCAATAATGAGCAACTTTTTCATGGAGGACCTAGAAACCCAAGCCATCCACACAGCACCCACACACTGCAGACCCACACTCTGGAAACGACACGTTGATGACATCCTGGAAATAATAAAATCTGGACACAAAAAAGAACTTACCGATCATCTGAACAACATGGACGACACAGGAAATATACAATTCACGCATGAAGAAGAAGTAAACCGGACCATTTCATTTTTGGACTTAAACATACACCACAGACAAGACGGCAGCATTAAGATCACAGTTTACAGGAAACCTACACACACAGACCAGAACCTCCTCTGGACATCAGAACATCCCACAGTTTACAAACTATCAGTAGTTAGAACACTTCATGAACGGACCAGCATCATAACAGACGATAAAAACAAACAAGAGGAAGAAAAACACATCAAGAACGCACTCACACACTGCCAATACCCGACATGGGCCATCAACAAAGGAAAACAACAAGCTAAAAACAAAGTAAAAAAACAAACAAAAGGAAACACAAACAAAACGCACACAACAACCAGACAATAAAAACAAAGACACAATCACCATCCCATATATCCGTGGGATAACAGAACCCATACAGCGCATAATGAAAAAACACAACATCAACACAGCAGTAAAACCACATACAAAACTCCAGCAGCTATTAGTCCATCCCAAAGACAAAATAGAACCGGACAATAAATGCAACATCATTTATGAAATTCCGTGCAAATCTTGCGAGAAAACATACATTGGAGAAACAGGCAGATCATTCAACATAAGAAGAAAAGAACACCAGACAGAATGCGAAAAGGAAACAACTTGACGACTCACAAGAACACAAAAAGAAAAAGCCGAACAAGAAAACAAAAAATCAGCCATCAGGGATCACTGCAAAAGAAATAATCACATCATGGACTGGGACAAGGGGAGGATTGTAACATCGGAGACCAACAAACATAAACGATGGATCAAGGAGGCCATAGAGATCAGGAAGCGGGCGAGCTGCTCCATGAACCGGGATGAGGGGACCTACACCCTCTAATACCTGGGACTCCATCCTCCAGAGACCACCTGACGGCGGGGGGCGTGGCCTATTTGACAGATTCTGACAGATCTGTCAGATAGGCCACCTGATAAAAAGGACACGTCAGCACACGTCAGATGACGCTCTGAAGAAGACTGCAGTTGCAGTTGAAACACGTCAGCTAAGGTAAAACCATCCTTTCTTCGATTTGTCGGTGTAAAAGAAATAACGTTAATCTAGGTGGGTTTATATTTACATCATCACATTCAACATCAGTATACTACTCCACGTTCACAATGACAATGCTAACATGCGGCTGTTTTGCAGGGAAGGTTTGCCGTTTTTAACAAGCAAAGCACAAAGATTCTTGGAATTCATCAACTTTGAAAAATTTTGGTCATAAACGTGGACAAATCAGATTTTTCTCCAGACATTGGCATATACTGGAAAGTTTGGGAAAATTCTGTTGAATTCACAAAGGAGCATGAAAAATTTCTTGGCAGTCCATTCAATCTGGTTTCATGTAGAACAGTATATTAGAATAAGAACGGAGCTGATCATGTGTGTAGATATTGATAATCAGTAGAAATTTTAATTTTCGTCACGAATCACCTTGTAGTGGTTGTGTAGGATAAATGGAGTTAAATCTTGAGGATTATAGCAAAGCTGCGCACCTCGAATGGTTAAGCGCATGTGTATGTGTGTGTGTGTTGTGCGTGTGCGTGTCTGCATGTTTGCACAAATCGATATGGCTGGTATCACTCCCCTGAGTCTGCTGTCTCCCCTCCGCTCTGAGAGATAAAGTAGAGCAAGCAAACCTACAGGCAGACATATGAGTGGGATTAACAGCAGGCGCTTATTTGGGAGAAGAAAAGAGGCAAAAGCTAAAGATATAAGGATTTCAACACTTTTCATTATTTGGTGGAGAAAGTGTACAGCAGGCACTGTCAAGGAAAAGGTCAAAATCAATCAATCCAATGTTCTCTGTCAACCTGCCTCAAATTGCATATTGACTCGGTGTAACAGTCTTCAAACTGCTGGATTAGATGCATGTTGACAACTTTAATGCTGGAGTGCAGCCTTTCTGGAAGAGTATCTGTATGCTGTTATTGGGTATCTCAGGGAGTCTGAGTTGATGGTACTAAGCCCAGAGTTGTTCATTTCGCTCCTCCCTGTGCAGCCTCTGCCTTTAAAACATTCTCTCCTGCATTGTGCCAGCGAGACAGTTGCTGGTGGTGGTGGAGCAGAATGCCAAACATGTCTGTGTTTGTGTGTACGTGCATGTATATCTGACACCTGAGACTTATCTCGATCTGTAACTGTCTGCTTTCTGCAGGAGCTGTCAATGCGATATATATAAAACGGCGTGTAGTTTCAGAGAGGGGTTGTATGTTGCCTTGTTGGCATCCGCTGGGTTTGCATATAGCATGTTGAACAGGAAGTACCAGCTTTGATATGTTGATGAGAACCTTTTATGTTGTGTGTCTGTGTCTCGGGGAGAATGTGTGTGTGTCTATGCATGTGTTTTAGTGTTTTGCTCGAGAGCAAGGGGGAAGATGCTTCAGATGTGTTGTCCTTTCATTCCACAGTCCTCCTTTGAGGTAAGAGGATCCCACGGAAACTTAACATTTCATTGTGGCTCGCCGCAGATAAAGATTGAATTATCTGTGTTCTCCTTAAATCCCCATTCAATTTTTTTAACGTGGATGAAAGATTTTGTCTGTGGTGCCTGGGGAGCTGTGTACCCCGCTGTTTGGTAATATCTGAAATTAATTCCTCCACCCGTTCCCAGTTGTGCCTAAACAATTCAAGGGCAGTGTTAGATCCTCAAATTGAGAATTTACTGAAAGGCCTTTGTACCACAGCCAGTGATAGTGTTTTTGTTAAGCATAATTCCATTTATCATTACTGTGTCCTCCCACAAACTGGTTTGTATTGCCCCAACAACAAATTATATGTGACGCTCAATCACAAGCCTTGTTACCCATTAATGGAAGTAATTTCTGCTCTGTGTTAGAGCAAGAAGAAAGAAGAAGATAATTCTTTGAAGTGAAAAGCAGAGGTCTCCCTTCTGAGTCGCCACAAAGAAGAATTTCAAGGAACAGAAGGCGGGGTGGGAATGGAGAAAGGTGAAAGCAGAACATTCTGAGGTTTTTGTTGAAACCATGCAAGAATACTTAATATTTTTCCAGGCAGGGGTTGCTCCATAATTCAACAGTATCTGAACCTCAGCCTCTCATCCAGACAGTATTCCACTATACACCAGCCCAATCACCTTGTACACTGTGTGCTTGGCCTTTGACCTTGCTTGGAGGATGGTTGCCTCGAGATGTGAATCGTCCTGAATGCAGATCCTGCATCCTGGTCTTTATTTAACGGGCAAATATAACAAAGTGTAGACATGGCTAATAGAGTTTGGCAGCTATACTTTTAGATGAGGTTAAAGGGGCTTCCTTTTCAACTCCATATCACATTTGATGGGTCTCCAGTGAATAAGCCGATAGTTCATCGCCGTATTTGTAGAAGTAAGAGTTTCCAATGATACAGAAATGAAAGCGATGCTATTTTTCATTTTGTTTCCTTTTCAAAAAATGAAGAAATGTCCTCTGCAAAACCTCTGAGAAATCTTCAAAAATGTTTGAACTTAAGAGCTATGGACGAGTTTCCTCATGAATGCATCCCTTTTTTCTTCTTTTCATGTATGTACATATGGTTAACATATGCACACGCATGCATCTGATGATGATTTCACACTGTTGCACTGACTGACAGTTAACAGCAATCCTCCGAGATACAAAGGAATGTGGCAACCAAAGCAAAGAAGATGAAATACAATTTTAAAAAAAAAGAACCCAAGGATGCACTCAGTGCATCTTAGTGCATTACACTGAAGAAATACAAACTTTGTTCACAAGGAACAGTTCAGTTAAAATTTAACAAAATTTTTATGGAACTTTTTTTTTGTCAAATTGGTGCAGCACATTAAGCTCTTAAAGACTTATGATTGCTATTGCAAAGCTGTAAAAGGAATCTTGTCAGCAATATTAGCTTTCCTTTGAAGTTGTATTTGTGGCCATCGGATGAAATGTGAAGTCCAATAGTCACTCACCTTTTTGCTCGAATTTGGTCTCTGCCAGCTAAAAAAAAAATGTGGCTCTTTACCCACTGTCTATCTACAGTTTGCTGCTGGTAAATTAGCATACGGCTGGGCTATTAAAGTAGTGTTTTTTGTGCATGTGTTCTTTTTTCTTTTAAAAAGCTGCTTAAGTTGAAAATGTCCCTGTGCAGTGACAGTAAATCTAAAGAGTTGTGTGCCTGTTTACGAAAGGATTAAAAAGCTTTGTTAAGTTGAGAAACTGCTGATTTGGGGGATATGTCTTTATGGTTTTGTCAGTGCATGATATTCAGATACACGCAGCCATTAGTTGCATAGTTCATATAAAAATACTAATTCAAGCAGCTTTAAGTTTTTAGCTACAGCGCGTGTAATCGAATTGGCAGTGTTTGCAGGACTGACACATTTGCCATCTTTCGCCTGGGTGAGTCTCATTCCTGTGGGTGGTGACCTTTTCAGCAGGAAACAATATTAAAGTGAGACAATTCCATAGCAAGTCATTTTTGTAGTTTTACACATTAATCAACAGGATAAAGTGAGTAGACAATGATGCACCTCAGAGGATTCCACATAATTAGATTTGGTTACTGTCCACGTGATTCAACGTGTTCTGCTGCAGCACATGTAAACAAGAAGAAACAGGTACCTTAGGCAAGCAAAGAATCCCAAATGTGCGGGAGGTGAAACTAACTCAGAGACGAGGGTAAATATTAGTCTGAGGTCTTCACGCTAACAACTAAAGGATGGAGAGGGACTGATCTATGACTCAGAATGTGTGGAAAGTTAACATTTCCGGCTTTAGGTGTTAAAACAAGCAAAAAAAAAAAGAGCTTTGATAAAGCAAACAGCACTGGTGATTTAGTGCAGCCAACCTGACTTGTCACAGAGCCAATCCTTCTAATAGAACCACTCTGATTTATCACTGAGACTCTCCACAATAGAGACTGTAATGGGCTTTACTCATATTTTTATTTTATGAAACATGATGAAAGGGGTCATGATGGCCATTAAGTGGATTAATGGTATGTGTTGGGTAAAGAAGATGCTATAAAGCCTTAAAAGTTAATGCTGTCATCTGCGGACTGCTGTCCTGATGGAGTGGGAGGGGCCACGTGGAGCTAATAGATATAATTCAGCCAGGTAATGTCGGATCACTGGGGGGCAAGATGGATATCACTTGGCAATGTTATGGGGTGTGTCGTGGTGTGCCGGCACATTTACGCAGGTTATTTATGCGCCATAATGAAGAGCATAATGAAAATTGGACACAACTATAAATATGAGCAGGGAAAGCGTAATGTGGAGGGATAATCATTGATGCAATTAAGATGTCGTACACATGCAGTGTGAGCCTGGCCTCCCCTGACTTTCTCCTCTTCCTTTCACCAAGGCTGTATTTTATCCTGAAACATCACATTTAATCAGCCGCGAGGATGTCAGCATAAATCCACCGGTCTTGCACAAGGAGGCCGGCATTTTAAATATGTTAATGCCAAAGCAATAAAGTCTTTGGCTAATCTATCGCCGAGGTTATTGACAACTATTATTAGACTGTTAGTTGTATTTCTTTGTCTTAATTGGTCTGCGGGACACTGTGTTCGCAATGTGTGCAGTCCAGATCAGTCCAGCTGTACATTTTTTTTTTTTGTGCTTCAGCACTTTCAAATTGAAATAAAATTATGGATACTGCATTAAAGTGCCAAACCTTAGCTTTAATTTGAGCAGGCTTACATCAATATTGAAAGCACTGTGTGCGAAATAAAGCCCTTGTAACACATTGTGCTCCAAGTGCAAGGTTTCAAAAGTAATTCAGTGTTAGTTCATGCACAATGGAGCTCACATGTGGCTCAGAATTGATTGAGAGTTGTATTATGTTCTTGCTAATGAAGAAGGCTGAAAAGAAATAAAAATATATCAGAGATATTTCATAGGGAGTTGTTTTGCCAAAATTAGCTGGTAAAAAAGAAGGGCACAGGAAAACTAGAAAATGGTAAGTTTTACATTTAGTCCAGCAAAGAGATCACTTTCAAAATCCTGTAAACACCATTCTTTTGCAACTGTTGTGAATAATTCTCAACTCCAAATTGAATCACAATTTGGACAAAATAATCCATTGGAAATTAGGAGTTGGTCAGTTATCGCTTTTTGAATCTGATATTCATAATTTTTCCACATGTCACTCTGGTTTGACTGATTAATTTAATTGCAGTTGCCTCACTCAATCTATAGTCGCCCATCTGTAGTCTTAAACAATATCCTGCAAACAGTACTATCTGATTGGTTACTCGCCATGAGGGTAGAGGGTAGAGCCCTGACAAATAAATGCTGAAAAGTTATCTTTTAATTAGACAGGGGGGAAAAAAAGTATCACCAAATTAGCCAACATCACTCAAATCAAGAGAGCAGTAACTATATTCAGACAGAGATCTGCTGACTGAAAGTGGCAATTTAGCTCAAAGTCATCTTTTGGACAGAACTGCAGACCTTCACATTTATCTTCATCAGGGTGTTAAAAACAAGACAGAAAGTTTGTCAGGCATCTTGAGTGTTTAAAGGGGAGTTGATAAACTGATCCAAAACTACGAAGGACGGATGCACTGAATATTGTGAAACTCTGAATACTGCGAAATGTTGAACACTTCAGTTATGGCACAAAATACTGCACTTCATTTGTTCACTTGTCTGTTTCCTAAACAAGTGAAGAATTGTTGGTATCATTAGCTTCAATATAAGTCAGTGAGCTTGTCTAGTGGCATTTCAAACAAGAAAAGCACTCAGAGAGCACAGTCCTCCACCAAGGCTGCTCAGTGGTTGTATCATTTTTGACGGATGAAATCTTGAAAAAATTGTGGCAGAAATCACGGCAACACAGAATGTGGTCATTTAATATAGATGTACCAAGAAACAAAATCCGTTAGTCTGTTTTTGAGTAATGTTGCTAACAGACAAGCAGACGGACAAATGTATGCCGACCATCACACCTCCGCCGTTCCTTGGCGGAGTAATAAATTAGCTCTCAAAAAGTCTGCAGGTTTGAACAAGTTCATGCCCCAGAAGTTTGTAGACCTTTGTAGAAGAGTATGACCCTATCAATTAGTAATTTTTAATAATGAAAAGTTTTTCAGCTTGGTTTTTCTCCATATTGTGTTAAAAACTACAATGTGAAGAAACACACAACTTTTCAGACTCCTGGGATTTCCTCCCAAAAGGCAATCAACTTTAAGTTTGAATTTGTATGATTTTAGCTTCTTGTTTGTTTTCTTTGCCGGTTTAAGCTATTAAGGTATTGTTGATGACCACAAATTCAATAACTTGGTAAAAAAAAATAAAAAAGTCATGACTGCCCTCCCAGTCTTTGTAACCAGCAACCTGGAGGATTCACCACAACATGCAAACCCTGGTAAGAAACAGAGGCCCGGCTGCAGTTCGCAAACACATTACAAAACAAACTGGTAGAGTTCTTTCCACTGATGAAATAAAAATCAACCTCAATCAAAATCGTGGCAAGAGGAGTGTAGTGGAAAAAAAGAAGAGCTCACGAGCCAAAGAATACCACCCCATCTGTCAAACATGGCCATGCTTCTGTTAAGGTTTGGGCATGCCTGGCTGCCAATGAAACTGGCACACTGGTATTTATTGATAATTTCCCTGCTCGTGGAAGCAGCAGGATGAATGCAGAGGTATACAGGAGCATTCTGTGCACTCACATGCAGCCAAATGTAACAAAATTAATCGGACAAAATTCCATATTCAGCAAGACAAAGATGCTACAGCAAAGAGCTTTTCAAGGTGAAGAAGTAGAAGTGAAAGATCTTAATCCTACTGAGCTCGCTAAAGAGCAGACTAAAGGTGGTGGCTGCAGTGGAGGCCTCAGAAAGCATCACTAGGGAGCATGCAAAGACTCTACTGCTGTCTGCGGGTGCAAAGGATTTTATTTATTTTTTTAACCAAATGTTGAATATGATGATTTTATTTGACTTCATGTGCCAAGTTACTATTGAACCTTGAAACTTTAGGCGCAGTGCGTTAACTAGTCTTTATCTTACACACAGTGCTTTCGAGATTGACTTAAACTGACTCAAATGACAGCTGAGAGTCGGCGCTAGAGTGTGGCATCACTTATTCCATTTCAAACTGAATGTGCTGAAGCACAGAGCCTGAAGAACAAAAATGTCTAGCTGTCCAAAAACTTACAGTCTGGACTGTATATGTGGGAGCATGAAAGAAAAAGAGAGGAACATTGCCTGCACATTTTGGTTCTCTGTCAGAACTGTCAGTTTATGACAGAGGGAGGGAGACAGGGAGGGAGAGAGAGGGAGGGGAAGTAGGGTCAGAAGATATGGGAGGGAGAGAGATGGAGACAGATGAGGAAGGGAATCCAGGAGCTGAAGTGACCCTGCGGACCAGATGCTGATAAACTGCCATCACTGAGCTCTCTGTCAGCTCTGACTCTCATCAGTCACTGTCACCATGCTACATTTCACCATTTTCATATTCCTCTTCCGCCACCTGTTTCCTGCTTGCATATCCCCCCCCCCCTTTTTTTGTCCTTTTCATGTTCTTTACACATCCACATGTCAGTATCATTTGTCTCTTCACGTCTTTTCATGCAGCTTCAGCCTCCCAGTAAAGAGTTCTTTGCTTACCATTCCTCCTGCTCTTTAAATACATTGCTTTGGATTCCGTGCCTCACGGTAAGCATGCTCAGCTCATGAGAGATGACTCACAGCCGTAGTCATTATTTTCACTGACTCAGAAAGGCAGAAGACAGGAGTGGAGGCTCATTGCTGAATATTTAGAATTTCCCCTTTGTGCTGAAGGACCACAGGGTTGCTATGAGGCAAGCAATGTTTTCTTCTCTCTTCATAGGAGGTCCAAGCTGCACCGGAGATTTCTGTTTTGAAATAAGATAAAAGTGAATGCATATTACTTAGGTAGGGATTTTTTTTCATAGGACGGTTACAGACAAAAACACATGGGGCTGCTCACACAGCAGCGACATGCAGAATGAGGCTGGGTACGAGACTTTTGCCACAGCAAGCCCTCCTGCACCCTAGAACCCACACCCAGAGGGCAGTACAGTGCAGTAGTGATTGAATGGATGTGTGATGTCCTGTGTTATTGTGTTTGCAATGCGTGTAATGGCCTTACAATTGCGGTTTGAGAGGTTGAGTGTGGAGAGACCTATTATCTTGGTTTGTGAGTTTGGCCAGACAGAGAGCACGTTGAAGAAGGTGGAGAAGTACAGCCATACTTTGTACTATATTGCAGTAAGATGAGGAATAACCAAGCGGTAACCTCTGGGGCTGACAGTTGAAGCCAACACATAGTGTCTGTGCAGATTCTGTTATCCAGGTCATAGTAATCCTAGGTGCTTCAGCAGAGGGTAGCTGTGCTTCTCTTTTTGGTACTTTAAAATGTTATACCTCTAATGCCATAGAATTTCTGAATTCATTAGAACTGAGTAAACCAACATAGAAGCGTTAAAAACTCCAGCTCCTCAAAAAGCCATTTGAGCCTGGCTCCAAAAATAAGTCAGTCCCCACAGACCCCTATGTTAAAATACCCAAATCTACAGCAAAAATAAACACATGTACAGCCTGGTACAGAAAGCGGTTTGAGCCTCCATAGCTAATTTTATAACTGATGACAACTATACAAGGTTAAATTTTTGTGTAACCTGCCCAGTTAAATTGTTTTCAGTCTTAGAGGAATGCACTTTCAAGGCTGCTTTGAGTGTAGTCATATTGCAGTCCTCACCTCAGAGACGTTTGCACGACCTGCTCTAAGTCCAACTTCTTTGCTCGTTTTCGGATTAGCTGGGAGTCAAGAACGTTCAAAATGGTGACGCCCAAATCCACAACACTGAGCTTCAAAGGCTTTCTTCAGGAAACCTATGGATGCCATCATGGAGGATTCATCCATCTCTGTATACAGTCTTTTGGGCTGACATTGGGGCCTTTTTTGAATACTACTCAGATCTGAGTATGATACATAAGGTATTGAGTATAAGGTATTTGAAGCCAAATTTAAACAGTTTTGTCCTTGAGGAGGATGGCTTATTGGGGTGGCAATGTAACTATGACTATTTCTTATGATTTCCTGACACTTGGATGAAGATGGTTATGCTCATGCTACACCTTGGAGAAGTGTGCATTGATTATGGTTCAGAACAGAATGCTTATCTGTTACAGGAGCAAGAAAAGCGGTGTCATTGCGGTATTTGGGACAAATGGTGTTGAGTCAGGGACTGCTGCTATCGTTGGTGTACAGCTAGCAGAGGAATGTTGCACTGGTGTTGGCAGTGAATGCAGCCGATTGTCTCGGCCGGCCAAGTTTGGCTACAGAGAACTACACTAGTATTTACTACACAAATCCTGCATTGACTATAAGCTCCAAAGGTATTTGCCTAACAACATATAAGCACAAGTCATTTCTGAGAATGGGACACAAGCTTGTTGACTCATGACAATAAGACACACATGTGTCTTAGTGGTGTTGTGGCCAAATATGCTGATATGTGCTCATGTTTAAGGATTAAGTACTTAGCGTATGTCCTGCACTTAAAGCTCTGTAACTATTATCTCCTGATCCTTACTTCCGACATTAATAGATTAATAGTGACTGTCAAGGTGGGCCTGTGTGCATGTACTATATTTCAATGCAACTGTGAGGTGAATGCTTGAAAGTAAAGCAGGATTATTATTGCACAGTTCTTCTTTCTCTGAAGCAATGATCTGTCATTATGTGACAGACATGATAGAGAACAGAAGATTTGGAATATTTCTACTTCGTCTTGATATATAATGTAGCGTGTGGGTGTAGTGGAATTTGAATATATTAAGAATCTAAGATTTGACATATTTGACAGATCTGACTAAAGTTTTTGTCTTTTCTTTTCTAATACTCCACAAAACATTAAATTTAAAAGATTGTCAACTTGTAAATATCCACCTTCATTAAACAGACAGAGAAGGCTGTGTTCTTGCTCTGCAGTAGGGGTTGGGCAGAAACCCTTTAAGTTTAATCTGACCGGTGGCAGGTATTATACAACATGAAATGTTCACTTGCAGGTTTAGATGACTTTGTTTCGTCCCTGACTGAGTGAAGACAGTATTTGAGTTTTAGGCCTTGGTAGTGGCTGGTCCCCGCTTTTGTGACAGATCTTTAAATAACTGTTTGGTTGCAGTTGGGGTAGGGGTTGGGATTTTGCAGTTGTGATTGCTGGAGTAAAGAAAATAGAAAACTAAAGTAATAAGAAATACATTATGTTAATAGGGACCTCACAAAAATAGAAGCACAGAGGTGTATGTGTCAACAATGGAGCCACATAGACGTTGAACTGTGTTGGGTGAAACAGACCACATTATCCCCTTGCGCTTGTAGCCACTTTTTGATGGCCATGTGAGCATGTGTGCGTTTGGAGCGTGTCTGAGTGCGTGAGCACGCAACATGGCATCCTGATTCCCGGGCCAAACCCTGTCATTTTGTGCCTGTCACATTCTGTTAAGTGTAGCTCACGCTCCTTCCTTAATTCCCCACATTCCCTTGTCGCCTCCAACGTCGATCCAGACGCTCATAAACAGCACCTCTCAAAATGGCATCCAATTCATTACACCCCACTGCACACAAAGAAGGGAGAATGCACACCCCGCGCATACAGCGGTTTCCGGTACATTGCCAAATCTTAGGCTTAATTTCTTTCACAACCGTCCTGACTTTATAATATTTTATTTCACTGCTGTGTACCAGGCCTGCTATTTGGTGGACACTGACACAAAGACATGTACATATTTCCAATGGCTCTATATTTGGCTGCTTATTGGAAAGTGAGCTGATTATCCTGAGCATAAATTAGTGCTTGTTACCCAGTGAGCTACTTATACAGTTCACACCAGACAGAGTAATTAGAAATAAAGGTAATCATTCATGTTATATGATCTATAGTGCTAAAGATGTGTGTGCATACACAGAAAGATTTTTTTAAACTTTTATTCATCCAGGTTATCTCATTGAGACATGGGATCTCATTCTCAAGAGAGACCTGTCCTCAAATCAATTAATAAATCAGCATTGAGTCACTGACAAACAGCACTAAGAGACCTGTACTAGACAAACATAACAATACAATACAGGGTTATTCAAAAAGAATGAACCGATTTCATTATGCAATATTTTAATAAGGAAAAGCAATAGAAAACTCCAGCCAGGTCACAAGTATTCTACTCACAATCAGCTTTTATTTCCTGTCTTACAAGTGTTCAATGTGGTCACCACCTGCAGCAGGGCAACATTAATGTGATAAAAGAATTCCTCCAAGATGCGTATCAGCATATCACGATCCACTGAGTTGATCGCTGTTGTTATTCGATGTCATTCGATGACCTTAAACATCAAATAAAAGTTGATTGTAAGTAGAATACTTGTGACTTGGCTGGAGTTTTCTATTGCTTTTACTTATTAAAATATTGCGTCATGAAATCGGTTCATTCTTTTTGAATAACCCTGTATAACACTGAGTTACAGATACACAGGTTCATCAAAAAGCCCAATATAGGCATCAAAATGGATGTGTAAAAACGCCAAGTAATAAACTTAAAGAGTAAAAACACTAAAAAGAAGACCAAGTCATATGAGATGATTTTTCTATAGTATTTAAGAGATGTTTGAAGTCCCCCAGGGGAATCAAGTTGGACAATTACAGACTCTGCTGTAGTGAGTTCCAGGTTAAGGGAGCAGAATAAGAAAAAGCTATTGTGCCGAGCTCTGCGGACTGAGGGGACGGTGAAAGTAATGAAGTCTTGGGAACTTAGACTATTGCTGAACTGTTTGCATCACATGTAGGAGGATAGGTATGTGGGCAGCACCCCAAAGATGGATTTGTAAATGAAATGATAGCAGTTAATGAGTGAATCAAGTCTGGTTAGGTTCATCCATCCATCCATCCATCCATCCATCCATCCATCCATCCATCCATCCATCATTTCTACCCTCCAGCCAGGTAAAGTCTATCAAAATGGAGGGGAGAGGGAAGGTCAACTCAATATATCTCAACCAAAATCACATAGGACTTTTCAATCTGTACAGCTTATAAGACCTTCTATTCTGAGGCATGGCCCATTCTTTCAACTGGGTCATGAGAATAGGGTTCCAAATACTTTATGAAAGTTCACAGGCCTTGGGAAAAGTAGATCGGTAGGTATATATGCTGGTAAAATGGCTTTATGTCCTCTATTGAGGAGCTGCTACACATTTCAAATAGTGTAAGAAATGTACAATAAATAATAATTTATTTCAGTTAGGTTAAAATGCAGAGCTGGTGGAAACAAAACAAGAAGAAAGATGATCAGTACTCCACCAAGGCCCTTAAAATGTCACTAAGCACTCCTCCAGCAGGTAGGTAAGTGCTCGGCTTCTTTATGGATACAAAATATTCAGATGTTGTGGCCTTTTGCACATTTAAAGTGGCCAACAGTCATTCCTCACCAAGCAGGGTTTAATTTCTTGCTCCCCTTCTCATATTATCACTCTGTTGATCTTGAATATGAGGAAAAACTCACCATCACTCCTATGAAAATTTAGCAAAGCCAAGTATTTTTTGTTTTCACCAACATGCAAACACAAATGCAGCCCACTCCCCCTCTCAGCTCAAGGTCTGCCTTCCAGAAAATAACTGTAAAACATGCCGCCACAATTTGCAAATCTCCTTCCTGTATATGTTTCTTCACAGCCAGTGGAAAAGCAGATGGAGAGCATCGAGACACAACAAGTATTTTGGGCTGAGGAGCTTCAGCTCACTGCTGGGCAAAGTTATTCTACAGGACATTTATACACCACTTACACACCAGGGCTTCGAGCCAGAGGAAATGAAGGGGTGTACAGGCCACGGGAGATCTGTCTGGAATCATTCTTGGGGGTTTCCTTCTCACCTAGAGGCAAGTGGGACAGTGATTACTATAAAACACTAGAAAAATGTGCCAGGAGAAGTTCTAAAGTCATTCTCAAGGCAAAGAGTGCGGTACTTCTTGTTGCCTGGCTGGTCATGAAGTGAGCTATGCTGCTATTTTTAAATTTATTGTAGAGTTTCTGTGTAAAATCATTTGTAAGTAACCGCCAGCTACTTTCACACAAGGGATTCACTGAAATGGGTTGCACAATTTGAACTCAAGGAATATCTCAGATAATAAAGATTTTAGAAAAGTTTAAACCAGTTGCTAAGAAACATAGGTAGTGCTCCAATTTGAAGCAATAAACTATGCAAATGGAGGTTGCCGTTTTTAGCAGGTGGCAATGAACTGTAGATGCAGGTACAATAAAAAGAGAGATAGGTAATAATAACACATAGAAATGCAGATTGAAATTCTTTCATTTCTATACAGAAACATGGCGCTATGTTGCAGTTAAGAATATGAGCAACGATCTTATGCAACACTTTCCTGGAAATATAGCATGTGATGCTGCGCTGCAATCAATGTAGACCCAGTGACTGGGTGTGTGACTACACAATGTCCAAGTGTAGTCTTCAAATAAAGACTTAGCTATGCTGTAGTTATCAGATATTAGAATGAGAATTGGCCTTGCATTTTTTAGGTGCAAGTCATAACGTTGCAATTCAAGTTAGCATTTTCTGTGCAGACACAGTGATGAGGGACCTAAGCAGTATAAAATGCAGAAATATAAGTGAAAAACAAAAAATACAAACCTCGATTGAAGGATTTATTTGCCACTAGAGAAGGATGCAGATATGTCCATGTGAAATTAGATTATTTCATCTATATTTAACTACAAACTGAAGTTACCTTGATTAATTAGTGACTTGTCATTTAATCACTGCTGCTTGCTGCAGGACATAAACTCCTTCCAATGGCCTGTGTGCTATGATACTGATACATGAACCTCTGCCAGGACTGCGGATAAGCTAAACGTATTTTTGTGGTTTGTTAGTCTTATGATGACACACCGCTGTAAACATCAACAAATGCTTTGAGGATTTGGAAGTAATCATATCATTATTGTTGATAAAGACGTGTGACATTTGCTGAAGTTCCCTCGAGCCTCAAGAGGCACATGAAGTACACATAAAGTTCCCACTGATCTTTAATCAATTTATCCTGCAATAAGCTGCAGAAATAGGTGGCGGTTGGGGCTGCATTAAAATTCAGTTTCATTTCACTTCAAAAGAGGCTTTTAATGTCTGACATATTTACCTTTGAAAATGGACCTTTTTTGAATGATTCCTTCATTGGGATTTCCTGCCGTATGTGCCTTGAAAATATGTAAGGGAATACTGAGCAGTTACTGCAGTGGTAAAACAGCGCTTTTGTTTGAATATGCTTGAATTCAGGCTTAATTTGATCAAGAATGGAATTGAATAAAACTTTAAGAAGGACATGTCACATCATCAAAGTCCCGCTTTTTAACATTTTTTGTTGTAGGAACCAGGAAATATTAGACCAAGAAAATGTAATCAGAACACAAAATAAGGGCACAACACGTTTTCCTTGTGCATTTATTTATTTATTTGTTGCACCTAGAAACTGACTAGTGAGGCCTGTTCAATATATGTTAAATCTGTTACAGATCCGTATGTTCAGATTGGTTTTATACATTTTTTTATGGGGAAAAAAAGGAAATGCCTAACTCCTGTTGTAATTCCACTAACAGATTGCGGTAAAGGCTGCTGGCAATTGATTCCAGCATTACCGACAACAGGATTTAATCCATGTATCCTGCATAAATCATACACTAACCTTGAATGCTGCTCCAGCCAAACATTTCATCTCTATTAAATCCGTAAATTATAATTAACATTGCCGACAAGTCCTGTATTAGTTACTGTGGCCATATGCTCCTCTCCCTCTGCTTCACAACAGCTGAATCAGTGGTCGTCTCTTTTAACCAGAAAACACAATATGACAGTCTTTGGCAAAGCCTGCTTTCTCATCTTAATACCACTGTGGATGCCAAGGCTTTCTCTGACTTTTTCAGTGAACTGGAGCACTGCCGCAGTAGGTGGCAGTGTTGCTCTACTGCAGTTCTCACACAGGTTTCTTGGCCTGTGCTAAGGTCCAACATTGATTAATTAGTTTATAAAATGTTGTGTAGACTTTGGTGTATTGGCTCTCGTCCGTTTTGGCTCTCCACCTCTGGTCGCAGACAGATTAACAGATAAATGGATCACCATAGAGTACTCCAATGGTGCAGCAGGAATCAATAACTATTGTCCAGTAATGGCTTCAGAAAAGAGACAAGAATCTCTCTTTTCTCCTTATTTCAAACCATCCACCTTCAAACCTCAAAATTCTTATATTCTGACACAGAAAGAATGAATCATTTCAGGAAAAAAAATATAATTTTTATTCACGTGAATGTCTAAAATAAGGCATTATTGTGCACTAAAACACACAACAATCAAATCAAGGCTTCTTCACTGTCTACAATAATCAAGGACACTTTAGTGTGAATAGGTTTGTTGTATCTTCAAAATATTCATACATGAGGTGATGAAAAACCTTTCAAGCTTTGCTAAATTGCGATTGGTTGTTAAGCATATTGTTAATTTCAATGAAAATTAATTTCCTTTCATTTCAATTTTGTAAGGTCAGCTAACTTTGAATAGCATAGCTTAGTGAGAGTCCACTATTATCATTAAATGTGTCCTGATTGGGATTGGCCTCGACTGAACAGTTTATATGCTTGAAATAGAACAGGAAATTGTGGGTGCAAACCTTCTGGGAAAATGATAAGGAGAATCCTCTCTTTTTAATGAATCAATTGTGTTTCCAGCAAAAGAAATTAATTACATACCTAAATATCGCTTATTGAAATAGACAAAGAAGTTAAACACTCGGCAATCAGTCGAGACAGAGAGACACTTCATTTGTCAAATAAATGAAATACTGAATGAAACATCATTAATTAGCAGGAACAATAAGAGTAGTTGTTTGAAGGATACAGTGAAGGGTAAAGGCATATGCTAGTGATCAAAGCTTTTGCGCTAAATGAAACTTTGGTCTCTCAGATCAAAGAAAAAACACTTAAATTAACAGCTACATCTACAATGGATACAAACTGTGCCGGAATTCCCATTCATATGCAGCCATGCATTTGTCTGGAAGATGTGGCCACACAGATAGGCACCCTGGTTGTTAATGTTAATCGGCCTGTGAAAAAAAATCATTTCACAAGAGTTTAGGAGTCATGATGTATATGATGCATACTAAAGTCTGTTTCTGTTTTTAAAAAAATGTGCCTCTGTCCCCCCCGTCAGTGTAGGATGATATGAAGATGTTAAGATTCTGTGAGTAACATGGACTGCTGAGTTTATCCGTCCTATTCTAAGGAGAGGAGAAAAAAAATATTATGACAGATATTGTGACTGTGTTTTCCGTCTTTGCTGACAACATCCTGTGCATTTTTATAAACCCCTCCTCAGGTGTAACAGCAAGACTAGAGAGACTACAAATCTGTTCCAATGTGGTTCTTCAGCTGGATCGTTGAATAATTGCAGAAGCATAATTTATAATAGCAACGCAGAGTCTCCTCTTAAAGCTAAGCTCTGACTTTTAGACAGCCTCTTTAAGAGAGTCGCGCCATGAAAGCCATCACTAATTCAACACCCGACACCCTGACCAAGCAACGAAAACCTCCACAAGAAAGAAAAGAAAGCCTCTGTTTAACATATTTAATACCGGGCGTGTGTGAATCTAATCATACCCATTCTCTTTGAAACCCTAGAAAATGGTAATTAATTTTTCATAGTGTGACTTAGAATCCTAATTTGGAAATGCAAGATCAAAAGAAACTATTTCAATAGCTGGGCTAGTAGAAGTAATCCTTAGTGGCCAAGGACAAGAGGCAGCGGTGTTCAAGAAATTCCCAGTGGCTGCTGCACTGCACAATGCAAAGAGGGATTTGCTGTTTTTTGCTGAATCACGTTAATAAACCACGTAACCACTGAACCATAGCAATACTTAAATCAGAAATGACTCATGCCCTTGTTCTTTTATTTATTTTTAGAACATCCTGCTTTTCTAAATACCATATATTCTATGTTCTTAATGTATCCCCATAGGTGATACAGTACATGTTTGACAAAGCTAAATGAGCCTCACACATGTTCAAAATTGCATTTGGTCGGGATCCGTTCTGCAAGCTGGATGGAAAGGTCGCTGGGGTTGTGAATCACAGAGGAATCCTGATCAGGCCTTGTTGCAGCTCTAATTAATTACAGCCCAGAGGGCAAGAGATCATACAGAGACCTACAAGTGAGCACACTTGCAAACCCCGGCACACACGCACAAACGAATTGTATCCTTGGATTGCATTACACTGTTGTGCACATATCAGTCTGTGAACAGTTAGCTGAGAAGGTGTTACTTACATACACTAACGCTTTCCTTCAGGCTGTTGCTGTTCAGTTAGACCCCAAGAGTCACTGCAGATTTATAGACAGGAATCAGTTCAGAAATCATTCAGTTTCTTCCACTCTTATTTTCATAGGGTGAAATAGTGAGCATAGAGAGGATGGTTTCTGATCCATTTTGAGGAAACTGACACAGAAACTTGTAATAGCGTAACTTCTGTCATGCCTACTGAGTATCTCAGCGTGGTATCACATCATCTGCTAAGAAAAACTGCACCACCAAGAAACAAATGGGTTCAGAAATGGTTGCACCTTAAAGGATAGTGCATCATTTTTGTGGAAAAAAAAACACTAAAGATGGAGCCAACAGTCGGTTAGCTTAACATAAGGAGTGGGAGTGGCCGAAGGCACCTCTAAAACTAACTAATGAAACAAAAGAGATGTTAATTACCGAATTGAAACCGTTCTATGGATTTTATGCCAGTGCTGTTAGCTTTGGATGGAGCCAGGGAAGCTATTACCAGTTTTAATCTGAGCTACAAAACATTCTTCTGGTTGCATTGAAACATGATTTGTTGTGCAGAATTACATTAATGGTAGGTGGTTTATGACATATATGTCTTTATGAACTTCACTTTACTCACAGGGATGCATGCATATTTGTGCAATAGAAAATTATGAGACATAAAACACTGACCAGATTTTTTAGAACATAAAAAAAAAACTTTAAAAAGGTTGTTTGTTTTAATATTGGATATTGCACTCGTGCACGTGGCAACTGCAGCATTAGGAAGGCCAGTGTGTGGGAGCTCTGATTAGCAGTGGAGAGGCCAGCCAGAGGCTTCTAGGGCAGCTCTGTTTGCAAACACTGAGAGAAGCAAGGGCAGTCCGAAGCAGGAGATCACAGGGTTGTGTGTGTCTGTGAACGAGTGCGTGCGCATGCATAATGGCATCTATTTAAATTAGACAGTGATGTGTAAAACTTTGCTGACTCAAATTCTGGAAGTTACCTCCAGATGACGGTCTGCTGTGAGATATTGTGATCTTTGACAGGCCTCCAATCAAAATAGACTGATAAAAAAAATTAAGGGTGATAAATCATTGGCTAACGAAAAAGATGGCCGTTATGAATATGTTAACCTTGAGTTTGTCTTTTTTTTTTCTCCCTCAAATCTGCTGAATAGGTGAAAAACACTAACTTCAATAATGTCAAGTTCTCAAACTCATACTGATGCAGAGTACATATTTTCCTAATCGATTTGGGAGCAAATCCTCCACTGAAGGCAAACAGGACTTTAGTATTCAAGGGGGTATTTGTGCCTCTCTCTATGTTAATAATGCTGTCCTCAGACAGGCTCATGCTATAATGAGGATTTGCGAATTCAAATCACAGTCTGCTACATATGTCAATGCCATCAACATATCACAGCTTGAGCTCTATAGTTTCCTCTCCAATTCTGACACAGGCCGACTTCTTGACCCTTTCCACCTCAACACGGAAGCAGTAAGGAAGTTATCAGTGCTCCCATCAGATAATGACAAGATGATGACTGGCCTCTGGCCCTGACTTCACAACGCCATGGTTTACAGGAGAGCTGCTGGCAAGCAAAGGGCATAAAAGAAAAAGAAAGAGAGTGAAAATGGAGAGGTCTGAGCACTACTGCTATTTACTACTTGTCAACATTTCAGCAAGTGTGATGCAAGCAGAGGTTGCTGGAATTCAATTCCCTCCACTTTTCGAAAATGGACTTGCAATCTTTGTTTTTTCTTTAAATATCTATTCTAGTTTCCCTGTATGGGGTTTTTAACTCTGTTTTTCCACAATGAGGCCCCATTTCCGTGTTAACTATGTTTAATAAATGTTTAATAGGATGGGTACATGAGAGTCAATCTACTTTAGCCTGCCTGCTCTGTGTGTATTGAACAGTAAGTGTTTATGTAAATGAGAGCTGGCTAGCAACTCTGCCTCTGGTCTGGTCTCAATGGATGCCATTTATCCACATGAAAAAGAAAGAGTTTAAGAAGACTTTGTTTTCACATTGCATCTGATGCTGACCTGAATTGTGATTTTTTTAAACTATAATGATAGTTGGTTAAGATAATGAGCACCTGATAACTGAATCACACTCCTTCCTACATTATATCATCAATTTTCAAAAGCTGACTGTATTTGCTGCAATTTTACAACATATGGTACTAAACAGAAGCGAGGACACCCATGTGCATTATCACATAAATGTCAAATGATTCAAAATTGAATCACCTGTCAATCATCGCATTATTTCTAAGTTAAACAGCAGTGACAGTCAAATGAAAAAGGAAAGACTAATTTGAAAATTACGGCTGCATAGTAGAAACTCAATGCAATAAAAATAAATATCTCTGTGTTACCTGATGCACATTGAGAAAACCTGTATTCTCTGAATCCAAATTGAGCACAACTGTAATTTAGAAACTGTGTGTACATGGCTGTAAAATGACCCGTGGACATATAGTTACAGTAATCAGGAGGTGTAAACAAGCCGTAGTGCCACTAATCAGAACCACAGTGGGCGTTCTCTTAAAATGACGCCACTGACAGTGCACTGCTTGCACAATTTAGGTCTGAAAAACAGAGGGGCAAGTGTTTCAGATGTGGCACAGAAGTTATCGGCGTCAATCAGAGTTGCTGTAACAGCTCAGACAGTGTAAAGGACAGTGCATGACATCAACTTAAATGAACACCTTTGCTCACTGTTTAGCACAAGATAAAACTTCTAAAGAACAGGAAAAGAAGCCTGATGAAAGCTGTTTAATGGCACTTATCCAGGTTGTTTTCTCCTGACTAGATCCTTGCTTGTGTTGTATCTACTCTCAGATGTACAATGCTTTGGATAAAAGCATCTTTGTAATGAAATTGTAGAATTGCTGTTTACTTTGAGCATATTTCTGGCTCAGATGGCACCAAGATAAATCGGATGCGGTCCAGCATGTTGGGCATGAGCCTGGCCAGAACTGCCACAGTGACTTCATAGTCCTGACAGTGATACACCGAAGTGGGAGCGTGATCCTGTAGAGATACATTAGTACAAAAGTTGTTTGGGAGATGGCATTTATAGTTGGCACCATGAATGCGTGTGGATACACCAAAACACTGCATGACAAGATGACTCCATGAGATTGGCAGAAGAGGAATATTCCAGCATGATAACCATCCAAAGCGCACTGGCAAAGTCACAAAAGAGTTTCTAAAGAAGAAAAAATGTGGAATCTATGACCTCACCAAGTATGTTGCTTGACATGATTACAATAAAAGAGAAGAGAAAGCCAGGGAAACACGACCCCTTCAACAAAGAGCAGCTGACAAGAATAACCTCGGAAAAATCACAAAGCATCTGCCCAGAAATGTTTGCTATTGTGGTATTTTTCATGCTGAAGAGGACTGAGTCTGTCATCAAAAACAAAGGCCATAGGAAGAACTGGAAATAGTAATAATAATAAGAAAAATGGAATCTCAGTAATGGAAAGTGTACTGACTTTTGGTGTATATAATTCCCATTGTGAGGCCTGTATTAATAATACAGTATGTCTAAACCATTTTTTCACATTAGAGAAAATATCCTGTCCAATCGCGATACTGCAGTTACTGCTGTAAGATGATGCCAATCATACTGCACAAGGGCACACTCTCTTCTGTTGTTAACTGTAGTCAAGTCTCTTTTTAAACTTCCCAACCTACTCTTCTCTTCTTTTGTTTTTGTACATTCATTTCTAAATAGTTACTTTGAAGAATGAACTTCAGGTTATTATAGCCGAAGTACTTGATTAATTAAGTAGTTAAAAGAGAAAGCACAGAACAATCGTTTGCTGCCTTTTGGTCAACACTTGTTTGCTACTGTTTATTAAAAAGAATCCTTTGGGTGTGTAGACCTCTTAAATGGGGTTAGAGCCTGTTGAAAGCAGCATTTTGTGACAAATAATTGGACTGCAGCTTTGAGCATGTGTGTGTTTAAATGTTGGGATCAAACAGGGCCTGGGGTGTGTTTACCTGAGAAAGCTTTATCCCCCTCCACCTACCCTTCACTTCTTTTCTCCCTCCTACCGTCCATCGCTCCTCTCTTCCAGTCTAATCAGTCTGAAAAAGGATATCCTCTGTAGTCCCTTCCGACACAGCTCTGCAGCAACAGATTAGGCAGTCTCCACGTATGCACACACATGATCTGCTGTGGGAGGAATTTCAGCCACTTGGACATGACCAGGACTGGCAGGCAGAATTACAGATGGACAAGAGTAGAAACACTGGGAGTAGATGCAAACTGCACCTACAAAGGCACGCAGATTTTCCTCCTTCACTTGCAAGAAAAAGCACACATACTCCAGCAAATGCAAGATGCATGCACACACACATGCTTACACACATGTAAATCAAGCTGGCATGCACACTGGAGTTAGCAAACTCTCAGATGTGAAGTACTCTGCTAACAAGCGGAAGTGAGAGGCTCTGACAAATGGGCACATGCTGATGAATTGGTGCGTGTATACTTTGTGTAACAACACTTGGAGTAATGAGCAGGTTGCCCCTAAGGTAACCTCTGCATACTGAGTTACAGAGATGGATGCTGCCTCAGACAGCTGCAGGAGAGCACAGGTTGTGGTGTGTATGCACATGCATGCGTGTGGAGTGGAAGAGGAATCTGCTTTCTATGTGAATGCATGACCAGAATTCTCTCGGGGTCATCATAAATGTCCTGGACTTTTTATGTGATCACTCCAGCACCAGACTATTTGTGCGCCTATAAACGCAGAGTAGAGCTAAAGAGCTTGTTCAGTGGCTTTTACTATTCCAGGGATGGTGCATGGAGACTGTTTGCTCATCTGCAAATGGCACGCGAGATGCCAAGTTGGAAACATTAGTAGATGGTGTTGCTAATTTCAGACATGTTTTTATTTACTCTGAACATGAAATTACACCACTCAAGCTGTTTGTGGCACTAGAAAGCTTGTGATATTGTAACCTCCTGGTAGCACTTGCAGGTCTCCAAAAGCATTGTTCCCAAAATACACATGCCAACACTGCTGCCGCTGCAACAAACCTATCATGCTTTACTTCCAATGGCTTTTAGAACTAGGTGGAACAGGACAGCTGAGAATACTTTGCGACAGCGACTGTCCCACACTGCATGTTCATTAACTTCACCAGCTTGCTGGTTTAAGTGTTTCTTTATCAAGACAATGAATGCAAACATATTCATTGTGAGGTATTTATATTGGAAAGTGCTTCTCTTTAAATACACCGTTTCTGAGTGGACTCCCAAGTGAGACAAGGCTTGCTCTGTGTAGCTGCTTGTGCATCATTGTGCCCTGATTTAGCTTCCCACAATGCTGCCTAGAAACTTATACAAGCCAAGATTCCAACAGCCTTGATAGTCGTGGCAGTCGACTTAAATCACATACTTTTATAACCAACCTTCCCACCCTGACACACTAGACCGAATAAGATAGGATGCTTTATAATTGGAGAAATGCAGCACCGGAATCACCTCAGTGTTTTTACTGGACTTAGTTTTGGATTTACAGTTGATGGAGGCACAAGTCAGCGGTGCCTTTTATGTATATGGCTGTTTTTGTTGTGCGTGGCTGCTATTTTAACATGACACACAGGACTGAGCATTCTGATTCAAAGTGTTGTGCAATGTAACAGTTACATCTCTCCTTGACCGCGGGTTTTATCCAAGCTATAAAAATGCACCACAAGCATTATGAGTCAAAGGTTGTCATATTTATAAAGTTACCTTGAAACAAAGAGCAGGCAGCCCGGCAACAATATTCAGTGAAACCAAGCTGAGAAGTAAAATTGTTGTTGTTGATATTGGCAAAATTGTGCAATTGCAGAGTCATTTAGAGGAAGGTTAGAAACCTTCGTGCTGCCGTGTGTTTCTCTAGTGAGTGTGCCTGCATTTAGACATGCGTGCAAATTCACTTTAATAAGGTCCTGAACTTCATCAAGACACGCGGCAAGGTGCCATTATCTGCACCCAGAGAGCCATGCAGGGCCCCAGTGGCTGATGGGATTAAGGAACAAAGAGAATCACGGGATTAGTTGGGTACGGTGGAGGTGCCGGAGTCTGCAAGGCAACCATTTTGTTTACCTTTTGTCTTTATTCTTTTATTCCGTTTCCTCAACGTTGTGTTGTGACTCCCTGTCGGTGAGGGGGTGGGTGGGTGGAGACTGATATCTTGTTTGGCTCCTGACAGCATCACTCGGAGAGGAAAATGAAAAGAGATGGTGATAACACGGAGACTCATGCATTCACACACACCTCCTGCTGGCCTGTCCACCCCACGCTGTTCATAGGGCAATTCAGGCCTGGCAATTTAGGGCTGAGCTAAAGTGGAGGAAAAAGCCTAAAATAGAGAGGAAAGGCTAGAGAGAGGCTAGGAGGGGTAGAAAAAAAGGAGACCCGGGGAGTGATTGGTGGAACGGTAGGGGACAGATGTAATTTTCAGACAACGGCAGGGAAGTGATGTAATTTTCTAGATGCAGTTTGTGTGTGTAAGTGTTTGTGTGCATGCATGTGTTTGTCTGCGTATTGTGTAATGCGAGACAATGCAGATGCTATAGCAGCACTTGGATGAGGGCTCATCAACTGAGGGAGACAAAACATCTCATTTTGGCACTTTGATGTTTTGAGAGACAAAAAAAAAATAAAACAAAAAAGGATGCAAGTTTTTCTGATGTAATGCCACCTTCAAAATAAAAGGAGGGCTTTCATTTTTTGTGGAGACTCATGAAACTAATGTGGTCGCAAACTCATTTGTCTTCTGACTATATTAAATGAACTTTCGGCGTAAAACTGATAATCATCTCACAGCAAATATTTTCCTTTTTCTTCCTGCTTTTCATTTTAACAATCCAGTGATAAAACAGCAAGAGTAATCTCGAGCAAATGAGCTTTAACTTTTGGAAAGGACGCAATTGATATCCCTATCAGTGTAAATTGTGACTTTTATTTTGCCTTCTCTGTTGGACTTGCTAAAGTAATGTGGTGCTGGGACAAAAATTGTTTGATGCATTATGCTTCTGGCTGTCTTGGTAGACAATTAGTCTGACTGATGAATTAAAGAATACGAGGCCATTTTCTGCAGGAGATGGATCCCTCCTGCCTAAGCAAATATCCATTTATGAGAGGTGGGGGGAGTCGGGGTGATGGGTATTTTCATATCATAGTAAGGAGAAACATTAAAAGTTTAGCGTTTGATAATTGCATGGTTTAATGGCAGCTTCCTCAAAGTGAACCAAGGGCATGTTTGCGTTTGAATTTCAAAAGTGAATGCAAACTTTGAACACAATGACACTGGACAAAAAGTCAGCTTTAACGAGGAGGCTGGCGATATTTTTGTAATTGTCAATACATCCTATTAAATGACTGAAGCTAATTATCAGTTTGTTCTAACGAGTATTTCGTCTGAAACCAAAGCCTGATATAGATAGATATAGTGTCTGTGTGATAAACCTTCACTGTTGTTCAGTCAAGTTTGGTACCAATCAGAGCACAAAATGTGTATTAATCTACAATAAGTGTAAATGAATACATCTGAACCCAGTTTAATCTTCCATTGAATTATTGGTTTGACCATTTAAGGGCAAATTTTTTACAGATAACTTGTTTTATTACTCTGCCAAGGAGGCAGAGAGTTATGTGACTATTGGCGTTGGTTTGTCTGTGTCCCAGGCTGGGCTAAGCCCCGCCCCTCTGTCGTCCCCGTTCCCCTGCCGGTGTGTCGCTGGTCTGTGGGGCTCTCTGCAGCTGCTGATCAGGTGATTAGTCACAGCTGCGGGAGCCCCACACCTGTAGAGTATTTCCATCGGCTGCTATAAAGACCGGCTTCACACGGCAGGGGACGGCGGATCATACTGCACAGTGCCAGGACAAGGTTGGAGACCCTCAGTCCCTTGAAGCCCAACAGCCGCTGGAGCAACCTGCATCTTCCCCTGTCGTCCTTGTGAAGGACCGGACCCCTGCCGCCCTAGCTGAAGCCATGGCGTGGACCCTTCCCTCCTGCCAGGACCGGCCAGCGTGGTTTTATGGACTGCCGCTCTCCGGAGTCCTGACCCTGTCCCCCTCTATCTGACGAGTGAGTGTCTGGCGATTGTAAAATTATTCTGTAATAAATTCAGTTAAACCTGCTCCCCGCTCTTCTGTGTGGTCTCTCTGGGGTTCTCTAAAATTACTTACACCGTGACAGTCTGTCTGTCTGTGCGCAACATTACGGATTTGGATGAAATTTTAAGGGGAGGTCAGAAATGACACAAGGACCACCTGATTAGACTTTACCAGTGATGTGGTTATAGTCTGGATCCATGGATTTGTTAAATATTTCTGTACCATGCCAGATAGCGGCACGGCACCACTGTATCTATGACAACAAGTGAATGCTACGTCAGCTGCCTCCTGATGATCACATGATTATGATCCTACTACAAATCAACCGTTGCGGAATTATAAGGACTTATTCATCTGAAAGGATACAAGGAACAATTGATTAAATTGTTGGGGTGTTTCCAAGTCCCATCAATTTGCGCTGCCTGCTACATATTGGGTCACAGGTTTCAGTATCCGTGCATAATGCATGCCTGTACTTACCGCAAGGTCATTTTGCTTGTGGATACATCTATATGAAATGGCCACATTCTACGATTTCTGCCATGACTTTTTTCAAGATTTCAGCCACCAGAAATGATGCAATGACTGAGCAGCCTTGGCAGAGTACTGCCCTCTCTGAGTGCTTTTCTTGTATTTTTTCTGTTACTCAGGTGATGGAACGACTTGTCAACGAATCACAAGACTGGAAGCTCTATCCCCTGGTGCCTCCACATGCAGACATACCCTTGGGCAAGACACCACGACTGGAATTCCTCCCAATTGCAGGTAAGTGACCTGTATGGTGTCTAAACCACCATTAGTGTGTGACTGTGTTTATGAATGGGTGTATGTGAACATTATAACAGGCTTTGAGAACCACTAAGGTTGAAAATAAATGTGCAGATCAGGTTGATAAGATGTTATCAAACATCTGCAGAGATGAATCATAATTTTATATGGGTTGGTCACTATAAGTGACATAATACACATAATTTAGTTTTTACATTTCAATTCAATTATGTAGCAACTGTAAAAAACTACAGTGCCTCATGCTCTAAGAAATCTTATCATGCAATAACAGAAAAAGCACTGGCAGTTCACAACCCAGACCTCTTTTGTTTTTTAATGTTGACAATACAGTGGAAAAAATAGGCTATTTTCTATCTGTCAATAAATGGTGCACCGACAGCAAGTAAGTTTTTTTTTTCTTGTTAAATATCCATTAAAATTTGATGCTTGCTATTATTAAATGTTATCTATAGTGGAAAAAATAGTACACTTTCTATTATTAGTGGTATATTTACCATATACTATTAAATAATAGAAACTGCAACTACTAATATATATCCATAAAATAAGAAAGGAGTGCTGGCAGTTCATTATCCAGACTTCATATTGTAGTTTAAAAAAAAAAAAATCTGTTAATTTATGGATGAGTTACTATGAATTAAAAAAGACAATTTTGTCAATAACACATGCAGCAATAAAAACTGCAACTTTTTTTCCAATTAATGCTCTACCTATAGGCTGGAAACAGCTGATTTTTAATGGAATATCTCCATAGGGGTACAGAGGAACATTTCCAGCAACCATCACTCCTGTGTTCTAATGCTACATTGTGTTAGTTAATGGTGTTGAAAGGCTCATTGATGATTAGAAAACCCTTGTGCAATTATGTTAGCACATGAATAAAAGTGTGAGTTTTCATGGAAAACATGGAATTGTCTGAGTGACCCCAAACTTTTGAATGGTAGTGTATATCTGTATCTATATCTATATCCATATATCTATATCTATATCTATATCTGTATGTATGTGTATATATACATACATACACATGTATATGTACAGTCAAGGAAAAAATTATTAGACATGCTTTAGCTTAATTGTATTCCAGGGTATAGAGGCCATTTCCTGTCATAAGCAGCACTGCACATGCAAAGGCCTAGAGTGGTTTCCTGCTGACATTCAAGCTGTAGCACAACTCAGAAGTTGTCAGCTCTCACATAAAGGCTAAAACTAAAGAATTATGTGAAGCCACAAAGGCAGCCATCTTCACACTGCTGGAAATTGGCATGAGTGAGAGACAGGTAGCGAAAACACTGAAGATCTCCAAGACAGCCGTTCATTACACCAAGAAAAAAATAAGCCCAACATGGTTCTACCAAACTGCTAGCTGGTAGCGTCAGGAAACATCTTTCTACCCACCAGATGACGTCACTCATCTGTTCCTGTCAGGAATCATCCTCAGACCTCCAGGGACCTTAAAAATGAGTGGGGACTGTCGAGAAATGCTACTTGTTCGACAAGGATAGCTGGAAAGCGACTTGTTGAAGCTGGTCTGAAGTCATATAGGGCAGGAAGAAGCCCTTCATCAAGAAAAGGCAGAGGAGAACCTGGTTACTCTTTGCTGGGATCACAAGGATTGGACTGTTGATGATTGGACTAAGGTTCTCTTCAGGGATGAATCCAGTTTTCAGTTGATGTCCACTCCAGCCAACTTACTGGTTAGGAGGAAGCCTGGAGAAGCTACAAACCAGACTGTCTGCCCCTACAGTAAAACATGGGGGAGGATCAGTGAAGATCTGAGGTTGTTTCGGTATGGGTGGAACAGGGCAAATGCAAATGTGTAAAGGGCGATTGAACCAGGTCATGTACAGGGCTAGTCTTGAAAACAGTCTTCTTCCATCAGCTGGAAAACTCTTTCCTGCCTCCAGTGACTGGATTTTCCAACAAGACAATGCCCCTTACCACATGGAAAGGTCAGTTAAAGCCTGGATGGAGAACCAGAACATTGGAACCATGCCTTGGCCTGCTCAATCACCAGATCTAAATCCAAAACCTGTGGAAAATCATCAAGCACAAAATGGAGAACCACAAGCCCAAAAACAAAGCAAATTAGTTTGAATTTGTCAACAGGAATGGGCTGCTGTGACAGCAAAACAATGTTAGAAGCTGGTGGAGAGCAGCCAAGACACATGACTGCAGTCATCAGAAACAATGGTTATACAATCAAGTACTGACTCCTGCGTGGATCATGGGACTAAAACAGACAGAAAAGAAAACATGGAATCCTAAAAGCTGTTTTTGGCAGAACAATGCCATAGCTGTTGATACAAGAACATAGGTGATTTTGGTTATTATCAAGAAAACCATCAAAAATGTCTGATATCAGCTCTTAAATTAAACTCTTATGAGCTATTTTTGTTGTTATCATTATATTTGTCCAAACAAATATACCTTTACTTGTGCCAGGCATTAAAATGAACGGTCTAATGAATGGTCTAATCATTTTGTTCCATGAATGTATATATATATAGAGAGAGATAGATTTTGAAATAGTAAAAATATTTTTATAATCTTATGTATCTTTCACATTTCCATAAAAATACTATGATTAAAGGGTAATGTTTTTGCATCTTTAAGAGTATCTAACCCATTTCAGGTTTGCTAATTCACTGCATTCTCTCTGAAGATTACAAACAAACATAAACAAAGACACAACAACAACTGCATCGTTTGATAACGTAATAATGCAATGTGAAGCACATGCTGTGGACAGTTTCTGTAAAGTCATGTAACTCTTAATATGCAGATATTCCTTAGAATTTAGCTTTTTACGATTAGATTGAAAATGAAAATGACATTGAAACTAGTGTGACCTGCTCATTGTGCTACAGATTGAAAGTTTGTATTGTTGCCATTGCCATGATGACATTTTTCCAAACAACTGTGACATCTGTGTTGAATCAGTCTGTGATGACATTTGGTCACATGAACCTGGCAGTTCTGGAAAACTGTCCTCTTCCCTCATCCTTCTCTAATTATATTGACAGCAGGTCAGCTCTGAGGTTAGAAGGTGTTAACAGGAAAAGAATCTGCTGGTTACCCCTCCTGCTGGTCTGTGCATTAAATGAGCTTGATAATCTTTATTGGGCTGCGGCATGATGTGACTGAGCGGTTGATTTAGTGAATCCTGCAGCCGGAGGTCACAGTGAAAGACAGATGTACTACAAAACCACTCATAATCTCCTCAGATAATTGGGTGGTTTAAAATAAAAGCCTATAACTAATCAGGGGTATGAACCAATTTTTAAAGGCGTAAACATGCAGGTCATGACCTCGTGAAATCACAAAATCTCTGCAGCTGAGCAGATTTTATTTGAGTGTTCACCTGGAGATAAGACACTGTTTATTGGCTCATCTTGTGACCTGCTTGTCCTTGTGATTCTCAGCGGGACTGTTAGTGTCTTGATGGAAGGTTACCTCCTGGTATAAAACACTCAGCCTCTGCAACAACAACTTTATAGAACACCTGTGGGAGCCGGATTTTATGAGCTCGTCGGCTGCATGATTTTACATTTTCTAGTTGACAAAGTGGCATATGCTGCTGGAAACAAACACTGAGTACCTGAAGAACCTCACTCACACCTGACAAGCTGCATACAGATGGCGGCAGACAGCCGTGCTGGTCCGTACCAAAGCATGGCGCCCCGCTGTTGTCCCGCTGACAATCACGATTGATGATTCTGCATTAACCACAAATCTGCTGTTGCATTTTGCTATAATTTAAGTCAAAACAATGAGACAGTTGTCCAAAGTGTTAATGCTCAATTAGCACTATTTTTTTAAACCCTCTAGTAACTGCACCCATTTGCATGCATTTTGCATAACCAAACTGGCAGAGGCTGACTTGAAAGAGCAGTAGTTATATATCTCCTTGCGGCAGAGCACCTAGATTCTTTTGGAGGCTGTTGAAATTCTGCAGAAGCCCAGTTTTCATTTTCATGGCTGCATTTACATGCTGTCCTACAGTCTGCCCCTTTGAGTTATATCAGGGGGCTTTATCACCAGAAATAAAGCAGAGATAAATGTTGCTGAGGAAATGTAAAACACAAGCCCCTCAACAGTATGGATGTGTATTGGGTGCATGTGCGCGGGCAGGCATGTGCACGCCTGTGTGTACGTGTGTGTGTGTGTGTGTGTGTGTGTGTGTGTGTGTTATTTAATGCTCTAAATCTTGAGCCCGTATGTGTGTGTAAACTATGAGCATTCTGCCGACTCGGCTTCTCACGGCATTGTTGGGGTTCTGCTGAGGATGCACTTTCAGCTCAGGGCTACAGGAGGTCAGTGTCTTACACAGCACACACACGCACACACAAACACGTTTACCCGCATCTGCACAGTTGTACCTTGCCTGACATTTAACACCAATATGGATCCATCTGCCATTCCCTGGTGACATTTACTTGGGGTTACCAGAAATCATTAGTTAAGGCCAGTTTCATAACTTGTGAATGGGAAGGGGGATAACAGACTTGACTTTATCTGTGGTACTGTACAGCATGACAGCCATGTGGGTCGGTGCTCGGAGCAAAAATGCCCTCTGAAAGGGATTTGGCAAATTTTTGAAGAAGACTGTCTGTAAAAAACAGCTCTAGAAATTCACCTCTTATCCTCCAACAGAAGCACGCTTAGGTTGAAATTCAAAACCCCCTTTCATTGTATTTTCCCTCTATCAGGCCCCAGATTCTGTTTGCTTACACCTGTGGTGCCTCTGTTATCTTGTTTGCACTTAATCAGTTTTCTAAGACTAGAGCTCATTTATTTGGGGATGTTTTGGTGAACCTTTGAGCTCTCCTGAGAGGCTGATTCTGCTCCCTCGGAAAACACAACTCAGGAGAATACCAGCTGAAAATCAAAGCACTGTGAACAGAAATATAGGGGAAAAACAAACACATTGATTCTGTGTATGTGCTGTATGTGTGAGTGTGTCTGTATGTTTGCAGCTGACAGGTAATGAGCACCAGTGGAGAGATTCAGAACAGAGTGATGCACAGAGACCTTACTAGATAATTATTTTTCTCTCTAATTTGCTATATTCCTTCAAGACAAATCTCCCAATATCCCTTCTTTCGCCATTTCATTCTATATACAAGCTTGAATTCTCGCAATATGTCTACTTAGAGCTTCCAAACACTTGAGAATTAGTAATGTTTGCTAAAATATGGTGCATAGTAATGAGGGAGTCTCTGGACAAAAGGCGACTCAACCTTTCCAGCTCACAGATGCAAATAGATTCATAAGGAAGCAACCTCATTGGCTCAATCAGAAACAGTAGATAGGAAAGGACAGAAATATTCTGATCATGTACCACTGGCGTAAAGTTATTTCTTTTCCTCTCCCTCTTTTCCAGTGATCCACGTCTCAACTGACCAGGCTTGAGAGTCTGTGCAGACTCATAAGTGGTTAACTGAGGACTGCAGTGGATCACCAATCATTTAATGACACAACATGAAACAGCACAAGGACTTAATGTAATACCACAGTGCAATCCAATTTAATCATACCTGGGGGGTAATTGATGGGGCAGGCAGGGACACGGTGACGCAAGTAGGACCCAATAAAGAAAACAGAAGTAAGAGATTTTGCAGCTAGTCATATAACAAAAAAGAAACCACAATTCTTAACAGCCTCATACACTTTACTGTCACCTTCTGCCCACACATGTACACACATGTTTTCACCTACACGTAGCTCCAACTGCATGCAGCTGAAAAGAACAGAGAGCTACATTAGAAATTCCTGCTCGGTTTAACTCTTTTTATCTGATGCAAACATATTGTATTCTGACCCAGCACTACTCAGACAGAGTGAGAAAGTGGAAGATGCCTTTCATTTGCCAAATTGTGCAGAGCTGAGCAGAGTGTGCACCTTTAGCCAAGTCAGAACTGGACCAGACTGGACTGGATTCCCTCTTTGAGTGTCGCAGTGATTCCACATGCATTGTCTGGGAGAGGAGAAATGGATGCAGACAGGTAGTATGCTGGCAGTGCATGCTTTAGGCAGCACAGGGAGGATTCTTTTTCTGAACTCAGCAATTCCCGATGCAACGTGGAGGCAAACTTTGTTCCAGTCCAACACAAAGGAGATTTCCTTCTGTCAGCATAATTCTCTTTGTAGTGTCTGAAATAGCCCTTGAATGGATATACACATGCGGTGGAATTCTATTATCTAACATTCTACCCAGCGCACGTTTGTGCTCGTGTCATTGTAAGTTTGCCCACAGTGTGATTGGGAGATATGTCGCAGAAAATGAAACTGCCTTCTCAACTGACAAACAGACACATTCATGGGGATCCTGCTCCTTGGACAGAGAAGAAACATTAAAGGCTCAGGGAGGTGATGGAGGGGATGATTGAGGAATTTAAGGGATTTTTCAGTGTGCATCTGTCTGAACTCTCCCAGTAGTGAGCAGAATTACACATTATTCAAAATGATTGATTTAATGATTTGAAAATTATCTGCTTAGGATCCTAATTAAGATGTCAAAAGTTAACTTTTTAAACGCATTAATCCTGTGAACCACAAAAGGTGGTTTTAAAAATTCACCAAAATTAGGCCATTTATCTGAGACAGAAACTGTAAAAACACAGACAAAAAAAATCATCACATTTACAACTTTCAGATGATCTTTGAAATACTCATTGTTGATGTGTTTACTTGTTGGGAAACTTAACCAGTCGAAGCTTAACATTGTGATATTTCATCAAAATAAATAAAATGTCGTATTTAAAAAAAATCCCCCAGAATAACCCATTTGCTCGAACCACATTCTATAAATGTGTGAATGAATGAATGAATAAATAAATATGCAACTATGAAGCCATTAGTGACTCAGCCAAAACTAATAGTCACATGATGAAAATCGGTGACCTTTTGGCAGATACGAGACAAAAATTAAAAATTATAGTAAAATATCTACATATAGCATGTGGAGTCCACCTTTTATTTATGTATTTATTTATGTATTTATGTATTTATTTATGTATTTATTTTATTTATTATTTATGCATTATTATTATTATTGTTGTTTTTTGCAGTGCTGGTAACACAAGTGGATACTTGGACAAATATTTTACATGTTCATTTCAGGTTTTATCAATTATTATGAAACCAGTTATTAAGGAAATTAACTTAATTTTTTTCTTTGTTTTTATGATTTATGGCTATACAATCTAGTTATAACAGTTTTGAGTTCTCTACACTTCTTAGCAGGTTTGGGATGTTTCCATATAAAGGCAAGACTTTATATTGCGGTTAAATATGAGCCTGCAGTGCTTAAAAATGGGACAGAATACTATTAACAATAATAATAAAAACACCCAGAAACTGCTTGAAATTTAGAGGTTTTTATTTATTGTTGCATCAAAATTCTTCCATTAAGTTGTGCTATTCCAGTGACCAGGTTTTATCTTGGGATTCCAAAAAAATAACCTGATGCTGCTACTAAATATTTAATTAAAAGTGTCATTGTGATGCATTTATCAGGTATTTCAGTGTTATGTCAGTGTTGGACCCACAAAATGATATTACAATCCCTAGAGCCAAACACTAGCATAGCTGCAAATGCAAAGTAGCTTATACATCTTTAAACACTTTCTTTATCTTGTTTATGTGTTTGTTTTTCAGTAAGTATCTCCTCTATATACCATTTACCCACATTATCTGTTTAAAATGATGATTATCTCTCAGTTCTTTGAAAGTGAAGGGCATCAGAAAGACATACAAGGGACTACAGACACCACGGCATCGACTTTTGAAAAGCAAGTGGATTCTTTCAAACACTGATCCAAATAAAATGAAACAATAGAGATTCTATTGTGAAGACGTTGGCAAATTCGGCGCATTTGTTGTTTTTAGTGGCTTATGGCAACTGTTTTATGCAGATATCCCTGCAAGTAATTTAACCAAGGGAGCTGTCATATTTTATTCACAATAAGGCAACACCGGCTGTTTTTGTTTTGTTGTTTTGAATGAATATGTTGCAAACTGTGTTTCAAGATATCCAGAAAATTGAAGTGTCTGCATGCATTTATCAAGTTTGTCAAAACTTGCCACAGCACTCCACATGCTTAGTTTCCTTGGTGTTTCTCGCTGAGCTACAATGTCACCCTGATAAATTAATTGTCTGCATTTCTTATGCAGAGACAGAGAGGGGAGGAGAAGTGGATGAGTACAGTGAACAGTAGGGGACAGTAATTGAATTCCAGAGTTATTGATTTAGTCAGAGTATCACTACGGGAGACCTACGGCCAAGATAAGTTGTGTGTAAAACTCTGATTAACATTTACTGTAATAGCAGGCTTATTGTAGTTATGGTTTGGCTCATCTGACTGTCTTTTTGTGATTTTTACCTGCTCTCCTTTACTTCAGTGTGTTTTCCAGCTCCTTTCTACCAAAATAATGTAGAGTAAGTACTTCCTCTCACTCCTCTGCCTCCCACCTCACATTCTCCAGTTGCCCTTTGTCTTGACACCTCACAGAACCTCTCTGCTCTCCCGCCCTGTGCGTCCAATTCCCTCTGCACTCCTTGAGGGTATCCCATATACATATACTGTATATGGCACGTACATTTCTTCCCAGCAGCAGTAAAGTCATGTTTCTCTCCCTGGGCCTCAAGCCAAAGGCCAGGGCTGGTGTTTTACAACAAGCGGAGAGAGCTGAACTGCAAGGATGGCACTTTCCCACCTCAGTCCCTGGTCTCTCCACCACTCCCCTTCAGCCCCTGGGGATCTGTGTAGATAAGGATTGAACATCTCCGGATGCCACTTTGCATAAATGTTTAATAGCAGGGAAAACATTAGCATCAGTAATTAAAGCAGTAATTTAAGCCTAGACGCCATCAACAGGCAAGCTACTTCCACGCTGGAATAACACCACTGGAACACAGTAATTAGCTTTGCTTTGATTGGACGGGAGACTGGGTTCAGAGAGGGTGCGTTTGTGTGTACATGTGTGTGCATGCACTTTTGCAAATCTGCATGCACTTTACAAAAGAAGACATACTTTTTGTGTTTGCCTACTTTCTGTGCAGGAGTTTTGAAAACTGCCAATGCTTGCACTGAAATCATGATTGATTTGCCGCTCTTTGCATGATTTTACTCCAAAATCGATCGCATGCGGATGTGTACAGCTGCCTGTGCATGTTTACTGAGTGGCATTTGACATCGGCTTGGGCAGAGTTAAACACTGGCCAGAGGAGGTCAAATATTATCCAGGACTTCCCTAAGGAAGCTGGTGTTGTCCTATGTCATCATCCATGTTCTGTGAGCCTTTCTCTCTCTAATTCCCCCTAAATTCCAGACTCTAACCTTTCTATCTGTCTTGGACCTCTGCGACAGTACCCTGCATTCTTTTTCATTAAAGTGCTATGATAGCAATATGGCTGTGAGGAGGGATGATATGTTTTGCTTTTTTCCACTGGCATCAAAAATCGTTAAGAGTGCAAGGAGGTCACTCTGGCTTGTATCTGGCTTTTAATGGCTCCTTAAAGCTAGGCCCCAGGGATGGGTGTACACAGACGTGCGTATACACACACAAAAAAACTGCAGGGTGTCTGAATCCAAGCCAAGACCTTGCTCTCATCTCCCCTCTCTCTTTACTTCACTCTTTTTTTTGCTCATTCTCCCCCTTCTCTGGCCAAATAGCTGCAGCCTTTGATGTATTGCAAAAGACTATTGCAGGAGCATCAGCGTTATTCTATGATTCTAACTCATCCTTGGCTCTGGTTGAATCTGCAGTCATGGTTGTTTCTGTCTCTGCTCCATTCAGTCTTGTCACTGGTTCCATTTAAGGTATATTTCTATCAGGCTACTGCCAGAATATTTTGCTCAACAGAGTTAAAGTCATGACCCCCATGACCTTTCTAGAAAGAGCACTTTGCACTTGCGGCGGCACCCTGCTGCTTCTTCTCAGCATGCTGGTAGAGTTTCTGTGCAGTTTAATTAAGCGTATTGAGTTTGCATCAGTGATGGTGTGTTATATGGCCAGCTGGATACACACACACACCCAAGCAAACATGTACACGCGGTCACATACACACATTCCCGTGCTGCCGTGCACAGTCCTATCCATCCCAGCTGACAGCTTGTTAATTGCCAGGGGGTTAACTGGAAGTGGTGGTGTAATTGCATCAGAGTTTTAATTTACCCCGGCCTCTTATTTATTTACCTAGCCGTAGATTTTAAAACAGCATTAATCGTCCCAGTGCGTCGCTACAAAGTGAGGATCGACAGGCTGGGTGTTAGTTCAGATTTAGTCCAGATAACCTGTAGACCGTTCAGTTAGATGTTGCAAGAAGAAAGTAACTGCATTGCCATGAAATCTAACAGTGGGCTGCGTGTTTTTTGAGGCAAGATGTTTAAAGCATATTTGGGAATAGAGGATAATAATTGTGTCACTATGATGTTCTTTAAGGATTCAGGGTCTTTTCTTACTGAACTGCTACAGTGTTTTATAATGTATGGCAGTGATGAATGACTAGCCTCCGCATAGCTGTCTTATTATCAATGCTTTGCGCAGCTAGACTATTCTGAAAAATACTGAATATTGCAGCTTATGAGGCCTTGATGCTTGAATGCGTGGCATTTTATGACTGCATTGACTTTTTTTCTACCCGACTTTTTTTTTTTTTCCCACTTATGACCTCGAGAAAACAGCAAAGCAGAAAGGCCTTGGTAATCAAATTTATTTGACAGAGAAGCAACTTAAAAGCTCTGCTGAAGACCAGCCTTTAGTTCAAGGCCTTGAGAGAGAAGAGGGAGAGACACTCAAACACCTATGAAACACACTGTAGAAAAATGTCATATCCTTGATCTAGCCGACCACGGCGGCAATGAAAAATGACTAGATTAATTGGAAAATTATAAAATCTGTTTAAGTTGGGACTTCTTTTTGATGTTGAAGGGTGTCTTTTTATCTCTGTGTGTCTGTGTGAGCTCTCTCTCTGTGTGTGTGTGTGTGTGCGTGTGTGTGTGTGTGTGTGTGTGTGTGTGTGTGTGTGTGTGTGTGTGTGTGTGTGTGTGTGTGTGTGTGTGTGTGTGTGTGTGTGTGTGTGTGTGTGTGTGTGTGTGTGTGTGTGTGTGTGTGTGTGTGTGTGTGTGTGTGCTCGTGCTCTGTGTGCTCGCTCACATTGTAAACCAGAGTGACACAGTGTGAAGAAGGTTGGGAAATGGGATAAATTCCCAGAAGCAATCCACATCTGCAGCTAGAGGCCGCCTTTATCTATCTGACTCCCCACCACCACCCCCCAAACACACAAACACACATACATGTACACACTCGCTCCTTCACTCACTCCTATGAGCCCATCCATCCATCTCCTTGACATGATTGTTCCTCTCTTGTTACTTTATGTTCTAATCCATCAGCTCTGAGCAAAACGGCAATTACACCCAGCCATCGATGCAGCCAGCAGACAGAGTCAGAATTACGGCATGGTGCATTACTGCAAATTGCTATTAAAGTTCCTTTTTTCTACTATAGCAAGGAGCACAAGTGGAGAGTAATGGACACTCATAACAAGGCACATCATTAGGATGGATTTAGTCATCTCATGGTTTTAATTGCAGCCTGCAAATTCTCCATACATGCAAGGGACTCGCAGTTTGAGTTGTGGTTTTCCTCTCGCTGCCCACTTTGCACTTGGAGTCAGAGTTCTCCCGACCTTGCTGCTTAGGCTGACTTTTATCACTACTTCCTCTTTTTCTTTCCCTCGCGTCATCATTTTAACTGCATATTTTCTTGTCAGCCAACACCAGCTGGAATGCAGCATTGCTTATTTACAAGTGGATTGTTCATGATTTCATCTGGACTAATGCACGATAAAAGGTGAAACTGCACGATGAAATATGGCTTTTATTCTTGATACATGGAACCCTGCAAGAACAGTACCGAATTCAATTACTTAATGAGCAACACAATAACCCCACTAGCATCATGCGTAGATGGGGAAAGACAGAGTAGCGGATGGAGGAAGAAAAAAAAATAGAGAGCGATTGTGGATAGATGGAGGGAAAGGTGAAGTGATGAGTGGTGTCCTATGAGCCAGTGCTTGAGGAGATGGATGGTGTGTGTGTGTGGGTGGAGTTGTCCTTGGTGTGGTGCTGATTGTGTATGAGGTGGTGCTCAGCAGGACAGATGGTGCTAGTGGGCAGATGAGTGAATAATGATGTTTCACCACAGTGCAGTAATTACCTGCTCCTAGGCCCTCTCTGCAGTCCGCACGGCCGCATGCATGCGTGCATATGGATGCTTGCACACACAAATTTATGAATGCCCTCATGAATCTCCACATACAGCATGTGCACATAGCTATACGCACATAAATACTAACATATGCACGACTGACAAGCGCCGTTCCTCCACTCTGAGGATTTATCGAGTGACATATCTCGTACAACGATGCAACACTCAACTATATACTTAGTGACGTAAAGATGTGAGAGAGGTCTAACCATTTAAATTAGGCCGAGTCTGTGCACCTGCAGACATGTGTGCCGCACTAAAATATAAGAAAATATAAGTGCACAGTGATTTTATACCTCAAGTACTAGAAAATGTTGGAGTACTTACCGAATCTCGCAGTTGTGACTTGCTGTCTGGAAACATAATCTGTAATGTAGATGTTTAAATCATACTCCGATTGTAAACCACGCTCTTCACACTCTTGGGGGCCACATAACATTACCCAAAACAGACAGAAGGGATTTTTTCTGTGTTCATGATATGGAGACTCAATTAGCTTGATGCCATTTTTGCTTTTAATCAAGTCCAACTGTGATAAATCTTAATATAAACTTTTAGGGTTTGGCTTGGTGCCCTGTCTGCCATAACTGACAATGTTTGCTGGTTTTGAATTGAGTGATGGACTGCATTTAGTGACTCCTACGACATCCCCATTTAAAAAAAAAAAAGCTTAGATGCTTTACAAAATGTAATAAAAAATAGCACAAAGACAACACATCGCATTTTGAAAAGGAAAGATTTCTTGGTTTTGATGATTTTGAATTTGATACAAGCGACACGTTCTAAAATGAATGAATAAATAATAGATCAGCACAAAAAAATCATGAGACTAAATGCAAACAGGTCAGTAACAGGAGTGTTTTCAGATAAACTGAGTGTTTATATAGTAGAGATGGGCAGAGGTTCACCATTCTGTGAAGTCCATTTAGTTTAACATGTAAAGAATAACATTTCTCAATGTAAAAACAAAGAATTATGGGATTTCTCATCTCCGTTGCATCTTATCATTATAAATCTGCAGAAATCTCTGTCTGAAAATTATAAGATTTCAAACCATTATTGGATGATCTTCAAGCCACACTGCATGAAAAGCTGACATTATTACTGTAGAGGTAGTTGCAACGTGGGCTCAGGAATCTATAAGGAAACAATTGTCAGTGAACACAATATCCGGCTGCATCAACAAGTGCAAGTTAAAACTACTGCAACGTAAAGAAAGGAACCCCTGTAAACAAGATCCAGAAATACTACTGTTTCCTGGCCCTGAACTCATTTCAGATGGACTGAGGTGAAGTGGAAAACTGTCCTGTGGTTTGTTTTCAGCCCGCAGTTCAAAAGCCAGTATCCATGATGGGATGGGGGTGCATTAGTATACATGGCATGGGCAACTCACACATCTGTGATGACACTGTTGACACTTTGGAACAAAATATCCAGACGACATCTTTTTCAGAAGACCTTGCTTATTTCCAAAAGACAAACTCAAACCATATTCCAGTAAAAGAGTCTGAGTGGGATTCTGGCTGGTCTGCAGTCCAGAACTGTCCACCATTGAAAACGTTTAACAAACAAGAAACAAGCCAAAGGAGGTCCTGAAGTGCTACACAGATGAATCCATGCATCAAGCCAGAATGGTGAAACATTTTCCTTTCAACACTACAGCCATTAGTCTCCTCAGTTTCCAAATGCTTAGTGGTGTTAAAAGAAGAGCTGATGCAACACAGTGGTAAAAATGACTTCGTCCAATCCCTTTTGAAAAGTGCATCAAATTCAAAATGAACATATATTTTTCAAAAAACAACTTTTCTCAGTTTTGACATTAAATATGATGTCTTGGTAATATTTTCTAATTAGTAAAGGCTTTAAATGACTTTCAAATCATTGTTTTCCATTTTTATTTCCATTTTAAAAAGCATCCCAACCTTTACAGAAACAGTAGAGGTTTGGATGATTGGCTGAGAGAAGTTAAAGTACATTTAGATCTTTAATGCATCTTTAACACACGTCGGTGCATTTTTACATTAAATCTGTTGGCATAGGCCCTGTGAACTTTGACTCACATAGAGTCAGTGCATGTATTTTAAATTACATGCATTGCAAATATTAAAACCTCAGGATACAACATGTCCAGTGTCCTACATATCTTATGAGGGGAATTTTTACTCAGCAGTGCTGTAAAAAATGACCTCTTTTAATGTCTGATGGCTTTCATTAGTAGCCGTAGGCTGAAGTTTTCAGCATGAGTACATTTCCCTAGTCAGGGATCAATAAAGTTTATCTTTATCTAAAAAAAAAAAGTTTAGTCAGCCACAATACCCTACTTGTTTAGTACCATATAGCAAATTAGACAAAGATAGTGACTTTCTGGTGAACACAGTGAACATTTGTTGCATGTAGATATTTTTGTCAGAAGTTCATGGAGCGCAAATATGGAGCAGAAAGGAGACTTGCATTCATCCAGCGGCCAAAAACACACATTCAAATGAGTTACAATGTTGTATGTCTGCCAGATAATATATATGTATACAGGTACAGATTTTCTTGGGAGTAAGAAAAATCTGATATTGATGTTTTGGAGAATATTCTTTAAATATTTAATAACTTATATACAGAGTATATATTAGTTATATTGAGAAAGGGAAAATATAATTTAACTATACAACAATGTATTTCACCCTCTTACTGTGAAGACACTTCTTGACTCTGCACCACCATTTTCTCCATGCTCTGCAGATATAGTATTATAAACAGTGTAGTCAGGGCTGCTCTCCTAACAAACAGTGAGATGACAGCATTGTTAAATTACCCTAACCATCTTCTTCTGAATTGTGTTATGTACAAAAACAAAAACAAAAAATACAAAAAAACAAAACCCCAACATTTCATATCGCAGCACATCAAACTACAGTGTGTCCCTAAAGTCTGGACACATAGGAAATCTTATTAACTATATGTATATATTTTGCTCCACAGATTAAATATGACTTTCTTGAAAGAAAAGAGTTGAACTGGTATTTCTCAGTGGACGTGAAGGATGGACAAATCAAAAGATAGGGTTAGGGAAGGGATTTTTTTGGGGCTAGCATGAGTTTTTGCCATGACCAATTCTTTAGTTTTGGCTGATACATTTGGTCATCCAGAACGGGGTTTTTTCCATGACACTGCTGCCCATTTCTTGAAACTTTTTAACTATTTTCACCACTATGGAAAAGCAAAGTGGAATCCTCCTTGGATAAAGTGCTTTAAAATCATGTTATCTTTCGATATGTCCATCCTTCACATCCACAGAGAAGTACCAGTTCAACTCTTTCTTCTTTTGACAAAGCCATATTTAATCTGTGGAAGTACAAACAATTCTATTTAATGAGGTTTCCTATGTGTTCAGACTTTAGGGACACCCTGTAGACATGCCAAAACTAATAAATCTGTGATAGGCCAACACTGGACAATAATATGGACCATCAGATAGATTGATTTGGCTCTAATCACTTTGTAAGCCAGTTCTGTTGAGGTTGATTCATATATAGTCTTCATTGAGTGAAAGTTTGAAGTTACTCAGCAGAAAAGACACACACACACAGAGGCTGGAGCTGGCTGGCCAGTTTATAGAAGGACTACCAAACAGACCTGCTTGCGCTGCCTGGACTCATTTGAAAAAACTCCCAGTGTTTCAGATGTCCGTTCTTGCCCTGCTACTCAGTACTGCCAACCCTCTCCACCCTGTGTTCTAACCTGAGTACAGATGAGCTGGGATTGTTGTTTCAACAAGAATTTATTCATTTGTGTACTTACTTTCTGGGACACAACTAAATATTGCTGCTGCCCCAATAAATGAGGTCTAACAGCACCGTCGGCAAAGACACAGGAGGGATATTTACCTAAATGATTAACATGTAACCATTTAAACTTCACAAAACAGTTTTTAAGAGGCAGTAAGTGCGTTAGACCACCACGAGTCACACAGAATAGCAACCATCATGATAAGTGTTTAAACAGCAGCCCATCAGACACCTTTTTTCAGATGCAAATTAATTCTGTCCTTGGGATATAGAATTATTGTGAAATGATAAAATAGGCTTGTATTCACACCGTCAAATTGTTTACCCTGCAGTGTTGGCTGCACTAATGGCTTCTTGTGGCTACTTTTATTTTGTCTGTATTTTCTTTCAGCAAAATTCAGCTGGCTGTCAGCTCATTTGCATAGTGCTGGGGTTATTGGTGTGACTTGACACACTTGGGATTAGTTGGTGTCTTTTGACATGTGTACCACTGTTAAAATAAATATTACAATAAAAGATTTATTCACTACATTAAAAAAAACAAACAAAAAAATAAAACGGGTGCATCGTGAAAAAGGATCTTTAAAAGTTTACTTTCAGTTTTAGTTTCATCTGATGCTTTTTTTTTTATTATCAATCCTTTGGGTTTTGAAAAAAGAAAAAGCATGCACATTACCAGACTCCAGCTGACTGACTTTTATTGTTGATAAAATATTTAAGGTGGTTGCTGCAGCAGTGAGGTGCTATTATGTAGAATTTTTAAATAAATCTCTTTGTTGAGCTGGAGTCACCCCTTAATCCAAATCTTTATTAATTCTGCCTTGTTCACATGATTTGATCCAGCAGTATGCTGCCTGACACCAGCTGTTAAATAGTGGCTAACATCTCTGCCCCTGTGAGGAGCACTGGGGCAGTTGTAGGAAAGTAGCACAGAAAAGCCAATAACAGCAACAGCATTGGGTGTTTTAGCCATAACCTAAAGCAAACAAACAGTTTATCGTGGTTGGGCGATTTATGAATTCCATTTCAGGTCTCTTAGCACAACACGAAACATCCATTTGTCAGTAAAGTCCCTTTGAGACATGCACTCATTTCCATTAAACTAAAGGTTTCACCGAGTAACATTTCCGTATCACTTTTGACACGGCTAAAGTCTGAACTGCACATGGTTGCATGACAGTACATTACATACTCTGAGCTGTGCAAAGTTATTTAGGAAAAGCTTTTTCCATACGTCAACTCCAATATTGTTCCTAAAAAAATCACAGAAAGGAAGAAGGTCAAAAGACACCATTTACATGCCAAAAAAATAATTATTTCACATTTATTACAAATGGAAATCTCTACAAACATTCAAATTCACTGCAATGACTGGCTAGATTAATGGGACTCAGTGTTGGTTTTGACAGAACAAAAAAAGCTAAAGTTAGTTAGTAGTTTGTTGCTTCCAGCTGTTTGTAGGAGTTTTACCTCTGAGTTTATCATCAAACAGCAGCAGGATCCATATGAACATCTCCAAATAGACAAAGCCAGAGAACAACAAGAGTTACTTCAATAATTACTTATAATTGAATAGTTACTTATAATTACTGTCTTGTGTTACTACGCCTTCACCAACCAGTCAAGTTGCAGTTTAAATCCACATCTGTCTAGAGCTGACCTTTGATTTTTGGGATATAAAATGTGACTTCATCATTTTATTAGAATTTTTTAGAAGTTCTGTCATAATTAGCATATGGATTTGTGACTTTTGGACAAAAACATGTTTTGTGAGTTCACAGTGACCTTGGATTTTTGACCAGTAAATATAAATCAGTAAGACCAATTGGACATTTGTGCTAGATGTAGTTAAATTCCCTTGGAGCATTTGTTATGTCATATCTACAAGAATGAATGGATATGAGGTTACTTGACCTTTAACTTTTTTACCACCTAATCTAATCAAAAATTTTAAGTCCAAGACAATATTTGTGCAAAATTTGACCAAATTCCTCCCAGGAATTCAAGAGAAATTAGTTTCATGAGAATGCAAACATAGATACAGATGGACAACCCAAAAACATAACATATATGATGTATATGGTAGGCAGGGGTATACAAACAAAAGTTATTATCAATCATAGTATCACAATAGCATGCCTTTAGAAACAGTACTATGCTACATTTTATTCACATTGGTACTTAGATAACAACAGTATATTATTAATAGGAGCAATATTTCCTTGTGAGTTCCTTCATAGCATGGCAGCAGGGCAGTTTGTGTGCAGCGCCCTGCTTACATTCTCTGCAGGCGTAGCCTCATGGCGGCACCGTATATTTTTCTTTAATCTCTTATAAGCACACTGCAGCTTTAATGGTGACAAAACAACAGGCGCCCACTGATTGTCCACAAAGTGGATGCACAAAGCACAGCAAGGCATTATTTCGCTTTCAGCCCACAGTCAGGGTGAGCTCTGAGACGCCACAAGGCTCGTCTGTAATAGAGGTTTCACCTACGCACTACGAGGGAGCCAGAGCATCCAATTTGGCAAAGCAGCAGACTCGTTCGAAGGATTCAAAGAGCAACAGGTTAGCAACTGTGATAGAAAATGCACTTACATCATGCCCTCAACATAAATCAAACAAGTGTGCTATATGTTGTGACAAGCAAGCTGTTTTCACCATCAGCAATTAAGGGCAACTGGTTTTGTGTTTTTAGTTAACTTACCAATCTGGTAAAGATGGATGGATGGATGGATGGATGGATGGATAGATAGATAGATAGATAGATAGAACAGTAATTATAAGTGACCAGCTGAATTCCTGCAAAGCGAGTCAAAGTGGATGATAAAAAACAATATGCACAAAAGTACTGCTCTCACTTATCCTTGCAAGGATTTAACCTTTTCTACAACAGCAGTGTGATATGTGAAGGTTGGCAGACAGGAATGTGTAAAGAGCTGCTGTTAATTAGTTTGTCCTGATCTGGTCAGATATGAAAATGTACAAGCACACTGTGGTACAGTGAATCCTTCCTGTTGTTTTGTTAAGCTTCTTTTCACATCCTCCACTGCCTTGCAATAAAATTGTAGAAATCTTTTCTGTTTTTCTTCTTTAACTAATAAGAAAAGCCACAAATTTAAGTTGTATGCCATCTGTAATTACATTACTTTCCCTGATGTTTTAGGTTTTTAATGTGGTATCCTTTCACTATCACCAGTATTCGTGTCAACGTCGTAATAGCAGCGCAAATCACATACTTCCATCCCTCTCAGCACTCAGGAGTTTTTTAATGTCGTGAAGCTCCATTTTTTGATTTTAAAAGCCAAAGTTTTCCTGTTTTGATTGATTCTCACAGTTTTATTCAACCTCATTTCCATCAGACACCTATTTTCTGTAAGACACACAAAGTTATTGTCTAGCTAAGAGACATAACTGATGATTTAGCAGCTAGAGATCTTCCTCTGGAGTTAGTGGAGAGAAAACATGCAGTGGTTGCAAAGTGAATAGGTGAATGCAAATACAAATCAAAAATAGTACCATAGTTTATCATGACATTGTCCTTACACTTTATTGTACAGGCCAAAATCAGAATTCAGATTTCTAATTGAGTGCTTTCTTAGATTTTTGTGACCATGTGATTTATGACCTGTTTTATAATTTCTGTACACTGTATCATGTCACTATTTGAATATGGTGATATAAATGCAACTACAACATCAAATACCAGAACTGATTAGTCTTATTCCACACATCAATAAGGAGCATGTTTCCAGAACCATGCACTGCTTCATTAAATAAAGGTTCACATCTACAGTATATGAGGCAGTGTATCACTTGCAGGTCACCAGTTAGCTATTCTATATTCTGCAGCTGTCGTCCCCTGGTCCAGACAGCAACCACTTCATCAAAATCAGCTGCTGGATAGTCACACAAATTACCCACAGGAACCTACTACAGAGCTTGTAATAGCAATCAATTTCACTGCTACCACAGCTGATGTCATATGCAGTAAACACTGCTGTGCATAGCTTATGCTAATGACCGAGAGCAGGAGGAGGGGGGGTGAGAGAGATGGTCCTCAGATGATAACATCCTGTATTGTGGTTGGTTAAGTGATGAGCACTGGTGGAAGACACCAAATGAATTTGCCCTTGTGAGACAATGGTGGACTCCACATAAGTGACTATAGATCATACAGAATTATGTTCCAATGCACGCAGACCTCAAGGAATTTTTCTTATAAACATCTTGAAGCATGGTGGAAGTTGTTAACAATTTAATATGCCTTTGTGGATTTCTAACAATAGCTGTAATTGCCACGATGCACCACAATGTGCCATGTGCATCACAAGAAAACTGTTTTATAAATCTCTCATCATTCTGATTAAGTAGTACTGCAATCTCACATCATTAATGAGATCTCTCGCTCTTTGCAAGTTTGTTGGCTGTAAAAAATAAATAAATAAATAAATTACATCTAATAGGATTTTGAATCTGAGCCAGTTGAGGATTTGAGTATGCAAAGAAGAAAGATAAAATGAAAACAAGGCTTTGTGTCTCTCCCAAGATTTTTGGAAAGAGAAAATGAAATCGACTGTCAGGATCTTTGTGATTAGGCTTAAATAGGGATGAAACAATGTGCAACTGTGAGCCTGCCGAGGCAATGACCTGTCAACAAGCTAGGCTACAGAGCACAGCTACATCCTCCTCTGATCCTCCCCCTCCTCCCTCCCTGTCTCCTCTCGCTCTCAGGGGGGATGTATCCTCATCTCAAAGGCCACTGTGTCACTCACTCACACATGCTATTTTCAGATGGAAGCAAAGTTGCAAACTTGTTCCTCCCTGTGATTTCCACCTCTTTTCATCTTAGCTTTCTTATCCCCCGTAGGCTATGTAAGTGTTGGAAGACTTGTTGCAGATATACCATACTCTCTCGTCAACACAACAGACCCAACTTATATCTCCTAGGAGCATCACAGAAAGCTCCCTGGAAGATACCTCAAAGCAGCGTTGCCTATGTAGCTGCTCAGCTATTGAGTGGGGCTTGAGCAAAGAGGTGTACTGGATAAAAGTGAATGTACCACCTGCGTTTAAAGCAAAAAGCCTTAACAGTGTAAAATGCATCCACTTTTGACAGTAGTCTTACAGCCAACTGTGCCTAAGTACAGGTGTATAAATTCAGTTTACCTCAGTCAGCAACACAGTCACTTGCTGCAACGATAAAGGAAAGATGAACAAAAGCTGTAACTGTTATACCATTCATTTCTTTTGCAGAGTGTTTTTGATTGAAGGAAACACAGACATACATACTAACAGGTGTACGAGAAAATAGAGAGTGGAGGGATGAAAGGTGGAATAGGTGTGTATCCAAGTGTGTGTCTGTGCTTCTTCCTGGACTGATCTGTACCTAAAGTGGCAGGTCTGATCTTCTAAAGGTCATCTGTGACATCAGGACTCGGCTGTTTTGGGTTTGATGCGTATTGGTGCTGATAGCTGCACCACTGGTGAAAAACTCGGTCCTTTCTCTCTCTCTCTCTCTCTCTTTCTTTTTCACTTTCTTTTTTCTTTCCTCTTCCTGGACTGCACTCACAGAAACAAGGACATGAGCATATGCATAAGCGAGCCTCAGGTATTTTTTGTGTCTGCAAAGGTCAGTCTCCCTCATTCACTGTTTTTACTGCTGACCTGTGGGAGTGTGCGATAAAAGCTTTGATGATGTCCCGCCATGCAGGGGGGAAATGTGTATGTGTTTGTGATTATAGCTGTGTATGTGCCATTCCAACTGCTTTCACCGGAACAAGAGTTGGGGAAAGGACAAGTCAGGACAAAGTCAAAACAACAAGCACTCTTTCCCTAATATGACACTGCAACTATTCATTAACTATGGGTGACACTTTTACTGTCTTCAACTTGGAAAATACATTTATTAGTGAGGCGGCATATCTAGCCTAGCTGGTATTTTGTTATAAAACGGGACTTTGGAGAATGTGTGGCTTAAACTTCCTCTTTGAGTATTGATTAAACTCCCCAAAAATATCTAACTTTATTAAAATTACATGTTTAGGATTTTTTTTCAATGAAGATAATCTTTTCCTACCTTAAAATGGCCTAAATGTAACTTTACACCACGTCTTCCTTTAGAAACTGCAGATGTTTTGAGTCAACACCTCTTTGAATGCATCCCTTCCCCTTCACTGCAGCTTCAGCACTCCAGCTCACCTACAACTCTTCTCAAACACTGTAAACTAATGTGGCGTTACAAAATGGCGAGTTTTGTTATTGGAATTTGCATCGAAAACAGAATCATTCGGAAAACCCACAAACTTGCAAGATTGGTTCTTGGTTCTGATTCTCCGAATCCATATTTCTGACAAAGTCATCAGCGCATTGTAGTTTCATGTAAAAATGCTCAGCTGTGGCAACAGCTGTTAATTTTCCTCAAGATTTTTCTGCCAGCATATAAAAAGCACCATATGGGCATGTTAACAAGGTAAAGAACTTGATTTTCAGGAGGGGAGGGGCTTTAATGTGTTAACAAGAAATCTGAAAATAGTGCCACTGCAGATTGCCATTGATAACTGGGTTAAATTGTAACAGCAGCGAGTGCAATTACATATTAACATAGACCATATAACAATGTTCACTAAATGTACTGAAGCAATTAACTGTGCTACTTAAGTTGGTTGAAAAGACAAGAGTAATTGCTGTATATTATTTGAGCCATTTATGGACACATCTTTATCATGTTAATTGTTCATCATGGCAAGACAGCTTGCCATGGACCATGGCATTAATGTCTGAGTATATATGAGGTTTTAGAGTCATCTGACATGTTCTCCCTGACAGAAGCAGAGGCCTGTGCAATGAACTGCAGCCTCGTTGAACTTGCAGAGCTTTCTGCAATGAAGCTTGCAACCATAAGAAATGAGTTCATGGGAGGACTTTGGAGCTTGCATCAACATCATACTGAGTCAGTTGATGGATGCATGATCATATTTCTGACCAATTATTTCAATCCAATAGCACATATACCAAAAACCAGATATACCTGGGAATTTTGAAATCACTCTAAGAGTGCTACAACCTTAATTTCTTTATAAATACTATAATCTATAAACTATAACTATATAAAAACATTTTTAAACCATAACCCATTTCATTTTGCTGAGGGAAAGGTACAGACTTTCTGGTGCCGTTTTTCTTGTAAAAGGATTACGTACAAGGCAGCAAAGTAAGAAGTTCTTTGGAACTGTAAATTCACCTTGTTTATTAGTTTTCACTCTAACTTGATGTGCTAGAAAATAAAAGGTCAAGGAAAACTTTGTTCTTTATCCTGTCTGCCAGACAGAACATCAGCGTCAGAGTGACTCAGTCGACTTTAGCCAGCAGTATTGTAAATACCAATTCACACTTTTCACACACAAGTTACATTTTTAGAGCAGGTATTCTGTTATCTGTAGTGAAATACTTTCCACTGGAGGTTTTCCAGGCATGTCCAACTGGGAGGAGACCCAGGGGCAGACCCAGAGCTCACTGGAGGGATTACATATCCTATCTGGCTTGGGAATGCCTTGGGATCTCCCCTGAGGAATAGGAAAAGGTTGCTGGGGAGAAGGATGGCTGCAAGGCCCTACTTAGCCTGCTGCCACCATGACTTGACTTTGTATAAGTGAAAGAAAATGGATAGATGGCAGTGAAATACATTTTAATAGCAACTCTCCTGCCACCGTTTGTGTGCTAGTAATAATCCTCCACTACTACCAGTCCTAGTTCCATTATATTTGTCAATGAGGTGGCACCATTCTACAATGTTTGCTCTCTGACATCTACGTTGACTACAAGACCTCTTTTTACTGGTTCATGGCTATATAGAATAAGGCATTGAAATCACCACGGGCTTCGCTCAAAGAATTGCGAGTTTTTTTATTTTGTTTTCAGGGTTCCAGAGTATCAATTGAATAAGATAAGGAAGTTTGACCAGCTGGTGGAGGCCTTTTAAAAAATAGTAGCCTTGATGCCTCGCAGTGAGTTGGTGATTTCCCAATATCTAGTTTTATTCTCAATATATTGAACAAAGTTTGACAGATTTGGATCCTTTTCCTTCAATATTAAAGCTTGTTATGATATTTTGAGCTCTGTCACCCCACTTATATTCTCTTTTTAGCAGAGAGTTCTTCTTTAATAGTAATACAGTCAATTCTAATTTCAATACTTGTTCCTGAGCAATGTAAAGCTAATGTGAATGCAACGCCATACTTCCAGAATGTTTTTATTTATTTTTATTTCAAAGTCTTCCATCATGTCCATTAATGGCAGGTTTTCAATCTGTCAAATCCATAGGATGTTTCAGTCATGGCAGCTGAAAATCCATCTCCAGTCACAAACTCAAAATGTTATCTATGTATTGAAATTATGTATTTAGAATTTCCTTCCTCAAAAGCATTTAAAGTGTAGCTTTAAGTATTTTCTTGCTTCCTGCAGAATGTGTGGATGTACCGTGCCTCCCGCTCCATCCACCTCTCCCCAGTCACTGCTCAAGCAATGTATAAATATACTCCACTCAGCACAATGACACATTGTAATATTGGAGTAAATCAGCCATACATGTTGATACTGGAAACCAACTTTGAAGAATAATTATATGGAAAGCTTCATCTCAAAAGTTCACAACTTTAGTTCCTTATTAATCCGCCAAGGAAGGCGACAGAGTTGTGTGACAATCAGCGTTGGTTTGTCTGTCCGTCTGTTTGTCTGTTTGTCTGTCTGTTAGCAACATTACTCAAAAACAGTCGAATGGATTTTTATGACATTTTTAGGGAAGGTCAGAAATGACGCAAGGACCAACTGATTAGATTTTGGCAGTGGTGCGGCTTATAGTATGGATCCACAAACTTGTAAAATATTTCTGTATCATTGCCAGATAGCGGCACGGCATCACTGTAACTATGACAACGAGTGAACACTACGTCAGCTGCCTGCTGACGATCACATGATTGCGATCCTACTACAAACTGACCGTTGGGAACTTATCGAGACTTATCCACTGCAAATGATACAAGGAACAACTGATTCAATTGTGGGGGTGTTTCTGAGTCCCATCAATTCCCGCTACATATTTAGGTCACACGATTCGCGATCCGTACATAACATACACATGCATAACACAAGTCTGGGCTCAGCGCAAGGTCATTGTGTTTGTGGGCACATCTATATTAAATGACTACATTTTATGTTGCCGTGATTTCTGATCATCAATAACTAATGAACAAATGCAGCATTTCTAAAAAAATAAATACTGCATTTCTGACAATGCCACATGGGGGAATGAACAGCTTTGGCAGAGTACTGCACTCCCTGAGTGTTTTTCTAGTGTTTGTTATGTATGAAATCAAACTCTGTATGTCTAAAAATTTGTTTTTGAGACAGTCATCAGTGCACTGCGAGATAGAAATCTTGACTGCTTATTTTGTTGCTGTTTCATGTAAAACAAACAAAAAAAAGCATTATTTGTTAAAGTAAAAAAAAGATTTTTTAAAGGAGGGGCCCTTAAATGTCAAAAAAAGGATGGAAATAGAAACAAAATAGCAATGTCACATTGTCAAGCTGAGACTGTGACATGACTGTTGCTGCACGGATGGAATTAGCATAATATACTAAATTTATGGTGTGAGGTCGCATGATAAATTTAGCTGTTCTGGCTCATTCTATGCTAAGCTAACAGGCTCTAGCTGATACTATGTGTTCTCTATTATTCACTGAATCTGTCACACGTGAGGATATGATTTAGTGTGTAGTGTTAGTCATGCTTACTAGTGTGGAGAGGGCAATAAGAGGAAGATGAGAGAAAGACCAACTATGGAATTGCACCCCAGGAAGTACTATCTCAGAAACCAACAATGTTGTGGGAAGAACTGATAATAAGGCAGACAGACTCGTTACTGAGACAAGAAAGAGACGTTTTTCCAATAAATGAAATAATCCAATTAGTCAAATAAACAAGGACTGGGACTCCTAGTGGAAGAAGAAAAGATATTAGCAATCAAACAAAAATTACTAAAACCAGTGAGGAGAATATTAATAGTTTATTAGTTACAGGTAAATAGTCCTTACATTTAACACAACACTAGTAGAGATAAGAAATGTGAACTGGGGCCTCTTACAGAGAGGCAGAGTATACTGAGGTGAGCCCAGGGGTGCTACTGCTAACCCAACTCAGCTGTGACACAGCAAGCCTCACAGAACGGTGCAATCTACTGTCGTGTCCCAGTGTGGTTTACTCAGTTGCATATGGTGGAGGAACTTCACCAGGGGTGCCCAGCCTCCCCACTAATGGAAGCGTTCTTCACTGAAAAATAAATGAACTATTAGGCAAAATAGCACAAATAAATAATAAAGAATCAACTCAAGTGCAACAACTAACCAAGCAAAACAACAAGGAACAAAGTGGCTAAGCAGCAGCAGATGAACCTACAAAAGGAGGACAAGATTAGCTATGCTCACCATACTGCATGCTAAAATTGTCTTTCTTATCTTGTAACCCTACTCACTACCTCTGGTATGGGACATTAGGAGATCCAGACTATGAGAAAATCTATTATTATTGTGTTTTTAATGTCTTAAATTCTTGGATGTATAAAATAAAAGCTGTAAGAATATGAAGATGCCAGATAGCCTTACAGCTTTAAAAACCGGTTGGAATTTTGTTCTGTTTCAAAGTAGGAAATGTGGAACCAATAGCTGTGGAGTTAAATATTTGCATGATCCTGTCTCCTCACTTCTGTTTAAAATGGGAAGGTGCCTCTTGTCCACCAGGTGTGTTTCCTTTCTAGAGCTGCTGCTGCTAACTCTAAAATGTTTCAGCCACAAGCAAATCACACTAAATGCAAGAGTGAACAGAATAATCTCCATGCACTCCCAGCATCTGAGGAGCTGAAGATCCAAAAGATTATTTTTGATGGCAATGTGTGACTTAACACTTGGAATATCTGTAGCGTTACCAGCTAATGTAGATAACATTACCATCAGCTTTGATCATATACCCAAAGGTCAGAGCTCTGTGGAAATTATAAAACAGACATTCAGAGATGGTGGAAACTTTAAGACTGATTTGACAACAATAAACAAAAACTATATGAGTTGCTGTGTTTTCATGTCGCCTGTTGTGATTCAGTAAAAGCTAAACACAGTTGTCGTTTAAATCAGTTTGCCTTTGTCCTGCTCTCTGTGCTCACACATACTTTATATATAAATTATTTACGTATATTTCTGTTTCTGTTGTAAGACAACGGACCGAGTAGAAATAGTGACTGAAATGCAGCTCACTAAGACTTAGTTAGTAGTGATAGAAAGCCCAGGTCTCACTCATTTTCTTCTGTCAGTTGACATGGTCAGCTCTTATGCTTTGTTCCATCAATCACAGATGCAGAGAGAGTTTTCTTCCTGAAGGAGGTGTGGACAACAACAACTCAGCCGCATTTAAACTACAGACACTGAAATAGCACATGACTAAAACCAGCTTTGTACAGTTGTGGTAAAATAATCCATCTTTTCAACACTTTAAGCTAAAAAATGCAAAGTCTAGCCAAAACAGAAATAAACTTAGGCCTGCAGGTATCTTATATTGTCTGTCCTTGATTAGGAAAAGGGCCATGGGGAGGGGCCTGGTTGGATTTTCCTAACATTATGCATTTTAAGCTATTCACCTACACTAGGGAGGTATTCCTCACCACACAACAGTAACCACAAAAAGGAAATGGAAAGAGAAAGTGCTGTTTCTGGTGTGTTCAGTCATTTTTTTCTCTCTCTCTAATGGCAGATGGGCAGAAGGCCTTTAGAGGGGATGTGCAACCATATGAAAATGTTTCCCTTTTGTAAGCCTAAAGTACCCCCACTCCCAGTACACACAGCATTTGTTCTGTGCATTTCAACAAACAGCAGCATGCCGCTCAGTCAAATTAAGGTGAAAGGCAGAGTGGTGAAGTTAAGGGCCTTCTGTTGATGTTGAGAAGCTTTTTTTCCCACTCTGGGCTCCATAATCACAGAATGCTATGCACTAATGTTATGTACAGAGACAGAACGGAGAGCCTGGACTTCAGCATCACAGCTGTAAGAATTACCCAGGATGCACAATCCTCTGGAGTGACTTTTACCCTGAACCTCAGAAGCTTCCAAGCAGCTGAGAGGCTTATTACTCTCTGTTTTGTCCCCTTTGTGCTTTTGCTGAGAATGATGAAATTTGGAGACATTTTTGCTTAACATTCATAAACTATGATGTAGGGACTGCCGCCACCCACTTTCAAGAAAGCTGTATACACCCCATGCTGAACCCCCCCACCACACACACAGTCTATCTCCCTTTCCCTCACTGTCTTCTTGTGTCATGATGAAGGGTCTGTCACTCTATCCTTATTACCAGAAGAGAGGTCAGTGCAAGTTCACCCTTACATCACTCAGACTCTGACAGCGGCAGCACTCTCTGCTAAGGGAGAAAAAGGAACAGATGTATAGAGAGAGGGAACGAGAGGAGGAGAGAAATGATTCTAGTTTATGTGGGGGCTATATCCATCCAAGCAGCCCTGTACGTCTCCCACTGCAAGCCATTGTTGGTGTGAACTGAAAGAGTCAGTCAACCAGCTGAGTCTTGTCTGTGTTTGCCTGCCATTTAGTGAGATGTGGAGGTGCAGAGGAAGAAAGGAGCAGGAGCAGTACAGTACATATCACAGGGAGAAGTTTGGGCCTCAGTATGTCTGTGTCCAGATTACCAAATGAAAAAGAAAAAACAACACCCACAATAAGAAAGGTAACAGAGAACAGAGGAAGAAGGATCTCCCATATGCTTTTATAGGAGACCATACGATTTGTTGTTACCCAAACATAAGACAGCTTTGATTTCCTAGGAACTGGATATGGGGAGCCATATTTTTCCACTTACCTTTTCAAGTGTTTGTTTGAAGAGTGGGTATTGAAATTCTTCCTCTGCTGCACTATTTTCAGCACACCTGGAGGGCATCCAGCACTGCTGCTGAACATATGTAAGCTGCTAACCGAGTTTCCCATGCTTCCGTTTTTTACTTTCCACTTTTGATCAATCACTCCTCTATTCAGCACGACCTCTATTTTGAGCTTATATTTCCTCCCTCTCTCCAGGACCATGCTCTCTATCCCTCTTTACTTTTGACTTCTTTCCCCTTAAGTTACTTTGCTTCTTTGCCACCCTTTCACACCCTGTAGGAGACGGCCATCTCCGCTGAGATACCTGGGCTTAGGTCTCTTTCTCGATTCTTTTATCTCCCCAGGTAACCACACCTTCTCCTCCTTCCTCTCCTCTGTTCTCCTCCTCCCGTTCTGTTCTTTTGAAAGGCATAAGTCACAAAGAGAGTCACAGTGCAGCGCAGAGGTCCTCTGCTTGCCTGAAGAAAAATGCAGGAGTGGGAAAGGCCAAACTTTGTTTTATTATTGACATAATCCTAAAAGCTTGCGCCTGTGAAGCCAGATCAATTTTCTGCACCTTATCCTATTATTAAAAGCTGGCCTGAGGGCTAAGGAGACCTGATCTTACACGGAGAAACAGAATGAGAGAAAAACATGCAGGAAGACATATGGAGACACACAAACACCAACCCTCTCTCCAGCCAGCTCTGGCTGATAAAACATGTATCTAGTATGAATTTGATTTTCCACTACTGTCATTAATAGATGAGCTAGCTGGGGCTGGGGCTGGGGTTGAGGCCTGTGGAGTGGGCTGGCCTGCTGTAATAGCCATGGACAGGAGTGAAGATAGAGACAATCACGGCTGCTATGAACAACACTTCATCACTGTCACGTTTGGGCAGAATTCAATTTGCAGATGTCAAACTCACCCCCCTCTGTCTCTGCGTCACGTCTGCTTTGTGAAAAAACACACGCATGTACACACACGTGTGTGCCCGAACCCCCACACATACACAAATGATGCATGGTTGTTTATTGTGAGCTTCTTACAGTGAAAATCATAGATAACTATGTTTTTTTCAGAAAGAGGGGATTAAAAAGCAAAAGAGCTGCACTCAGAATCATTTCCGGTCCCTAAGTATGATCACTGTTCTCTTTGTGCGCATATACATATATTTATATGGCAAGCAGTGTATGATGGAACTTGAAATTTACATTTCTGCCGGAAAGCAGTAAAAGAGAAAAAAAGAGAGAGAAGAAGAAAATGACACCAGGGAAACTTGTTTCTTTAAATTGCTTGATTCACAATGTGTAATCAGTAATCAGAGGGATCTTTCACTTCAAGCTGTGGAATTTGAATGCAGATTAGACTGCATTTTCTTACCAACAACATAAGAAAGAATTTATGATTCTCTTAATAGTTTGATTTAGTACACTCCAGAAAATTACAGACCAGGAAACAGTCGGGTATAAAAAGAAATCGCCCATCCTGCAATTAAAATAAATGACGGAAAGTTTCATCAACCAACTGCAAATTATGATGTGACACCATGCAAGCGTCAGCGTCAGTTGAAATTGTGTTGTAGTGTGTAGACACGTATAGTTTGTGTTAATAATACAGTACCTGTCATCTGACTGATGTGTATGCTGGAAAGTGTGTTGATGTTTATAGATTATTCCAGCAAACTGACAAGGTTTTTCTGTGCTTCATTATAAGTGCTTGTAGTGATTACTGCTCTCTGCTGACAGTAGCTGAATTTGATATTGATATGCTCACACACTGATATGCTAAGTGATTAGCTCCTGACAAACACACTTCAGAAGTAGTGTCTGAGTGACACAAGAGATAGCCTGTGACACATTATGAGCGCTAAATTGCAAAATTAGTGTTTCTTGGCATAGGCCACAAATGAAAATGCGGTAATGCTTTCGATTAAAAACAGACAAACAAGAGATGGCTTTATTTTACAGCCCGCATACGCTGATTATAGGGTACTGTCACCAAAAAATAGCGGCCATTATCTGAGCTAGAGTTCCTAATGCATCAAAAAAACAGAGAAAATGGATGTGCCATTTATTGATTTTCTAAAAGCTCACTGCACTACTCTTTATATTGTATAGTCTTCTATAAAAAATTAAGTCTGGCTGTATGACAAAGCATAAAAACTCAACTTATTCTCTAACATTGACTTTAATTCTAAGATGGACACCGGATTCCAACAATGCATTACTATTCCCCAGTGTTTTATCGTCATTTTAAGTGTTCAGCTGTTTTATATCAGCAGCTATAAAGTTCCTGTTTATTCATCTGTAGATCTTAAGTGCACAAGTCCTTTAGGGAAAATAACTTTCTTGAAGAAGGCTCAAGAGATATTTCTATGTCTACAGAGACTATTTAACTTAATAATAAAACTTGAAATGATCCAGCCAGATTCAAAATCATGCAACTTGAAAGAAGCAGGGTTCCTTTTGTTACACGGATGATAAAAGTGGCAAGGCTGTCAAGCTTTACCAAAGGGGGAAAATAGAAAGAGCTAATAATTGTGAATTATCCTCTACCTTGGCTTGTTTGCCTTTTACTGCACCTGGGTTTGGAGAATGGACTGGACAGGAAAACACCAGGTTGTAGTTCTAATATGACAGTGTACCATTTCCCTGTTAAACCACAACACATTCTTCCCACCTGCCTCACGTCTCCACCGAGGTTGTAAAATCAACACGCTGAGAAACGCTCACATTGCTTACCGCGCGTTTATAATTTATTGCATACAATGGATTGTTTTTCTGTCCGCGAATTGACACAATAATGGCGGCCTGTGATGTATTTGACCACTTTGCGTCTTACTTTCAAATCAGCGCACATAATAGGCGGTGATTACGACAGCTGAGCTGCACAACCACAGCAAATATTTCCTCTAAAGAATGGGACTGTTTGCACCCCTTTCAGCCCAACACAAATGGAATCGATTAATAATTGCCTTTTCTTCTCCAACCATGATTAGTTATTTCATGTTGCCATTTGTGTACTCTTTGATTTGTGCGACTAGTGAGACTAAGTTTGTGTGTGTGTGTGTGTGTGTGTGTGTGTGTGTGTGTGTGTGTGTGTGTGTGTGTGTGTGTGTGTCTGTGTGTGTCTGTGTGTGTCTGTGTGTGTGTCCGGGGACTCAGGCCTGTGATTTGTTGCATTGGTACCTGGGAAATGTATTCTTAATTGTGCCGAAACCTTGTTACCCCCAGAGACTGGCGGGTCACAAATAACTAGCCAGCTGCTCTGTGGCTGTGGGCACAGAGGGAGTGAGAAATATAAGATGGATGGATGAGAAAGTGCGAGAGTACAAAGGGGGAGGAGTATTTCATCCCCTCATCAGTGAGGCTGCAGGTGTCCTGCTGTCAGGTCTGGATGGGCAGGTATGTGATTTGAATGTCTGATCTACAGCCCCTTTCTTCGGAGGAGAGGCCACCTTCAGGTGTTCAGTTTTATTGGCTTTGGTGCACAATTCTATGTTGTGGAGTCCAAATATTACAGTATATTAACACAGCACAATGGTGGGATGAATGAAATTAAGCAAAATTCAAATATTGTTTTATGACTCACTGATGTAGCCTCCAAGCTTTCATCATTATTCTTGTTGATTTATTATTACATCTGCATATGTTCAGATGAGAAAAATCATCCCCTCACTTCCTTGATCAGGTGAGATCAAGCACTACACAGGGGACACCCTGTTAAAATGTGCCATTGATTTCCAGCCCTATTCATGTCTTGGTGATTATGAACACGATTGGAGTGTTAGCTTAAATGGAAATGACTGATGTTTATTGGCTGCTAATAAGCTATTACCTCAACCTTGCTGCAAGCTAGAAGTCAATCCATGCTCATTTCACTTGTAAGGAGATGGGAGGGGTAGGAAGAAGGATGGGAAGGTGGCTGTGGTGGGGTTTGGAAGTATTAAGGAGACAGAGGGCAGAGTGAGATAAAAAGAGGAGAACATCCGTGTTTGTATTTCAATGCGCTGAGAGTAAGCTGCAGCTTAAAGCAATTTATATACCTGTGAAAAATGTGCCAACCATTTAATGGCTGTGGAATTAGCTGGGAATGGAACAGCACCTATTTCAAGGGCAGGGCTGCTTGCAGATAAGCATCACCATTTACTGTAATATTGGAGCCAGAGGATAGAGTCCTGTTACAGAAGAGATTAATGAGGCCTGCGTGTGTGGGTGCTTGTGTGACTGTGTGCCTGTGTGGATATTGTATTTATATCTTTCCTGGAAAATGTTAAGGTTTCCAGCAACAAAGAAATTAATATTTCCTCATTTTTGACACAGTACACCACACATGAATTGATTGTTGCCTCTGCTTTGAAAAAAAAACCCAAACAGTGCCATCCAGTGGACGGAGCTGTCCTGTGCACCTGAGTGTGCCAGCACTCAGGACTGAGCCAGCAGTTTTGACCCACCCTACTTTGGCTGATTTGCAATGTTTGTGGCTGAACATACGCATATTCATACATGCATGCACTCACACAGACACACACAATTTTCCCTGTTTGCTTTTTCCAAAAATGATAGATGAGTACAGTTTCTGGTGTATTGATTGCATGCTTTTATGGAATTACATCTTTGGAGCAGGTTGGGCTTTGGAGGAAAGACAAATAGGCCTGACTAAATGAGAGTAAGCACAATCCACTGTGAGCTGGCTGGAAAGATTGGGCCAAGGGGGCACCTAAGGGCCAGGCCTGGTTCCAGCAACGCAAACAGACATCCATCCTTCCTTGCCTCCTGCATGTCATCACTCAGGAAAGAAAGATAGCAGTCCCCAAGTGGAGATTTTTTGAAATGGAATCCACTCCACTTCTCCTCGTCATCCTGCGTGTGCTGCAGTGTGTTACCGTATCAGAGAGTGTCACTGATATGGTAACACACTGCTGCACTGAAAGCAACAGTTCAGCTTGATGTGTTTCTCCTATTGCTACAGCATTCAAATGGGCCCACTCTATTTCCTTTATTGATTATTATGAAAGCATTTCATTATGCAGGAAGTTATATGGCCAACAAGCAATTATGAATTCAATATTGCAAATGTAAACTGAAATGTGTCTTGAAGGCACGTGCGAAAGGTGAAAAAGTTGTTAAGCATGATGCACAGGCTCCCGTATCCGCACACATATTAAGTGTGGAGAGAAAGGGAAACGCCACAATCTTTGGACATTAGCTAATTTCAGTGTCGCTGTAATTTAGTGATTGCAAGGCAGCCCATTTTCAGAATCAGAGGTATTGGAATGGCTATAACTTAAACTGTTTTACACTGATTTGCTGCAAATCGGAAGTGTAGCCCAGAAGACACAAAATCAGCATTTTCCATTAGCCATCTAAACCAAAGAAGTTAGCTCATGTCACATTTTTAATCACTGCGATCCCTCTATTTTGTTATTTTTTTCTTTTGCTGTAGTATAAAGTCCTGTACCTCTATGGAAACAGCACAACCATGGCTAGAAGTAGAGTGAACTCAAACTACTCTGTCTGCAGTATCATACAGTTAAAATGCCCCGACTCATAGAAAATGAGGAAACTAAATTTCTTGAATTATTGTCTAGAATCAGTGTGTAAAGCATTTTTTGTAGTGCCTGCAGGTATAGCAAATGTTGGGGGGAAAAAAATGAGGGCTCCACATGCTATGGATAGGCTGCTTGGCTGGGCTTCTTTACATTTTTTCACACCCTAAAAACTACACGTTATACTCTAGTGTGGACATGCATTCTAGAAAGATATTTCATCATGCTGAATGTATCCTCAAACAACTTGTTGACAGCTTGCTCGCCTGTATACCAATTTTGAGGCATGTTGGATTTATTTTATTGATCAAGTACTGTTTTATTTTTTATCTCAGTCTCTCCTGACGTATTTTCTCTAGTATATGGAAACACAGCCTGCAGGTCAGTTGAATAATGTCAGAATTTCTGTAATGGGACTTATGGTCATAACTGGATCAGTCATGGCCTCTCAGTTGCACCAAGGAGCACAAAATTTCTTGTTTTTTTTGTTTTTTTTTTACAGGATCTGATTTGTGCAAGCAGTTTTTTGGTGAACTATTGAATGAAACATATGAAAAAAGTGATACAGATGAAATACTACAATTTTATGTTATGCAGGATTTGTTCACAGACCATCGTAAAGTTGAAAATCTGACAATTATCTCTGTTTTTCTACTGTCCCATTCTCATAAATGGTGTAATTTAGGTGATTCCCTTAATGAAAACATGCCTTTCATAACTGCTAGCAGGGTTTGATGACACATGATACTCAAACAGTCAATAATGTATGAACTCCATGTATGTGTGAATTGTGTATGACTGGGGTGAAAATAGCTTTACATTAAGCCATACTGCAAATATCCTATTGGCTGCACAGTGGCTCGGTGGTTAGCCACACAGGATGAAGATCCCTGGTTCGCATCCCGGCCTGGGATCTTTCTGCATGGAGTTTGCATGTTCTCCTTGTGCATGCGTGGGTTTTCTCCAGGTTCTCCGGCTTCCTCCCACAGTCCAAAAACACGCTCAGGTTAATTGTTAATTCTAAATTGTCCGTAGGTGGGAAAGTGAGTGTGCTTGATTGTCTCTCTATCTGTGGCCCTATGATAGACTGGTGTCCCCTGCTTTCACCCTAAGTCTCCTGGGATGGGCTCCACCTCAATGAGGATTAAGCAATGTATAGATGCTGTATAAATGCTGCAGCATTTTCTAAAATTAAACCAGGGATCTTGTCTTAGAAGCAGTGATATCTGTCACTGTCCTTTGAGACAGAACTACAGGCAACAACAGCCAGCCTTCTTTTGCTTCTCTCTACATGACATGTAGCACTGCTTGCAGCTGCATTATGGTCTACTGAGGCTACTGTCAGCAGAGAAATTGCTATCTCTGCCTCTTATCCACCTCTTTCATGTTGCCAATTATCCACATGAAAAGGGAAAATACATCATTAAACAAATTTGACCCATGAATGCAAGTTAAATTCCCAAGAGCTGTTTTTGCCCTACCTTATTAAATGTTTTGGGTTTTCCTTTCATCGTATTTTTAGGTAAATTTGGGTGAAAGCTACACCCACACTGACTTTACATGATATTCATAAATTCACTGAAGACTTGAAGGGGAAATGCAGATGAGGGAGATGGGACGAATTGGATATTTAACCTTTAAGCTGTTTCAAATATGGAATTATGCAAAAGCTGGAATAACTAATTATGGATCATATACTGAAAACTGCAATCAATTTCATGTAAGATACAATGGAACTTTTCTTAAGCCTGAGGAGAAAATGAGGAGAAAAATCACAGGTACACACAAGGCTAAGAAAGAAGTGGAGATTTGTGCAATGTTTTTAGCGCTTCAATCCCCTTGAGTGATCTCAGTGAGTGAAAACAGAGAGAAAAGGGAAAGATGTTCCTGCTGCAATTTCTCTGCCTGATTTGTAACAGACCGATAAGCTTGGCAGCCATCCCTGCAGGACAACTGACCAATGGTGGCACACTTCTCCAGCTGAGAAGGACGGGTGGGGTGGAAATAACGTGTGCCATATCACACAAACAGCCACCCCCTATCTCCCAAAGTCTCTGATTGTCATACATGAACCGCCTCCAAGGACATTAATTTTTCACGTGCACTGCGCTGATGTTATTTGTTTGGCAGTGATTTGATATTGCTCCATATGAAAGTCTGTTGGGTTGGTGTGTCCACAAGCAGCATGGGGTTATCACATGCATTATATAAACATAAACAAGAAGAAATAAAGCAAACTGAAATGAAGGAAAACGATAGCTTGTGAATGCTTTTCTCGCCAATGTAAACAATGCAGTTAATGCGATGGCTAAATAATGACGCCTGCAGATATGCTATGAAAATGGAAATGGGTTTAAATTGTGACTATTGAACTGCAAAACAGAACGCGGGACCACTGTGATCAAAACTGTGCACTGGCTGCAGCTCAGTTGCCATGGGCATAATCGCATTTACCGGTAATCATTGCAAATCCCCATGGACCACTGCTGGTAAGAATATCTACTGGGCAATAATATTGATATTCGATTTACTAAACCGAAGTCGCTCTTCTTAAATAACATCGGTTGGGCACTGCCTTGCATTTGGTGTTGGAGAGTGTGGCTGTATAGGAGCAAAGCTACAAGAATGATTTGAAAGCCTGGTTCTTTATCAGATATATCACCAGGAGCAAATTAAACCACGTGGAGTCAAATAGCCTCAGTAAGAGGTTTGAAATGACTCAACACAATATTCTCCTTCCACCAGGAATCTATAAATGGCCCATTTACCATCTGTGACCCCAATGCCTGCTACTGAAGGAGAGTTATGGCCTTTCAAAAGGAAACTATCATAGATTTTAGTGAAGTAAGAAAATGTCCCCAGGTACCGCTAGAGCAAATGAAATTATGCATGACCTCCTCATTACTTGGCTTAATAAGTGATCTATGGACTGGGAACAATAAAGATCCAGATGTCATAGAGACATATGAACTGGGAAGATAAAAAAAAGGAGGAGGAGCATGAAAATAAATCCACAAAGCTACATATATGGTGCTACAGGAATATATCAAAGTGGAAGCTCCCTTTCTTACTCTTTGTCATTCACACACACACATACCAAGGATTGTGATATCTGCCTCTCATTGGTATTCGTTGACCCCAGGATGGAGAAATGGGTGTCATACTTTTCATTTAATCAGACTCTTATGGGGATCAGCTGTGTGCCTGTATGTGTGGATGTGAGTGAGTGTGAATGCTGGACACAGGCTGTCAGCAGATATTAACAGAGACTCGTTAAGGGGGAGGAAAACAGAGGGTAGGGAACCTGCAGCTGGGTTAAGTAATTGGATTCTTGTCTGATAAAACTTGGGCTGAGAGTGTTTTAGATGAACATGCATGTGTTGTTATTCTAATTGTTTTGGTGTGTTGTATCTTAAGTGCTATCAAGGGTCAACGCTGCATCCCAAAAATTGCATTGCGATAAAGCTCAACTGCGCTTTCATTTACGTTTAGAAATAAACATATCATAAGAAGGTGTGATATTAAAAAAGACTTCCAGTATAAAGGAGCCAATCTACTAAAGGAGTAAGGAGGAGGAGATGATGGTATAAAGCAGCCACCGGACCCAGGTGACTATGTTTTGCGTTCCATGTGGGACCATTATTCTCAGACTTCATTTCCACTTGTTGCTTTATTAAGTTTGGGCTCCAAAAATATAGGTTAGGTTTTATACAATATCATGCTTTGATTAACATTTTCACAATAATAACTCCATGTCAGATGCTTGGTTGAAGCACCAAAATTACTTGATCAGGTTTAATAAAATATGAGCAATTGCTGCAAGAATTGTAGGTGTGATTGCAGAGACCGGCTGCAATTTGTAGTTGCATGATCTCATACAGTTCAACACATGTACAGGAGGAAGCTGGTACTGAACTTTCAACTTTATGATTAGATGTTATCCTTTCTACCAACACCAGAAGATGTTCATTTTGTTTTACCATATTTTGGGTTCTCCACTGTGTAAAACTAAATGGATGACACTTGAAGACCATAAATGACTGTATTTTGTGTTTATCAGTTTGATCTGTCTTAGTCACAGGAAATACAACAAATGCATGAACTGAGGGAGTAACAAAATAAGATGAGAAGACAAGCGAATTAAAAACAGCATTTCACTACTTTTGTGGAAATCTGATATTCATGTAGACAAACATCACATTTTGAAAGATAGAAAGGACATTAACTTTATACAGTTGTCCTGTTGAAAACTGCAGTTAGTATAAACTCAGCAATGTAAAGCTACTCATTAAGAAACCTATTTGTGATATTCACACGTATTCTGGCAGAAAATATTTTTGTCTTAAAGTTGGGAGAGGGAGTAAAGAGTAATGCATGCTGGTGTTCTGCAAACAACATAAAGTTAGTTATTTTAGTTTGACCCACTAATTTGACCCACTTTCTAACACGGTCAGCAGTCGGAGCAGCAGTTATGAGACGCACAGTCGGTATAAGCAATTAAGGTTCTTTAAAAAGAGCCCCTCTGGTGAAAATCAAGTTGTTTACCTTGTTAACATGTCCATATGGTGTTTTATTTAACAAATACCAGAAGACATATCATGAGGGAAATAAGCAGTCAACTCTGGCTGAGCATTTCCACCTTGAAACTGTAGTGTGCTGATGACGGTCTCAGAAATACAGATTCAGACTTCTGGGGTTTCATATGTAGCAAAAAAAGCATTCTTCTTTTTCTTTCTGGTTCAGACATGTATGGCTGAATTAATCCAGATTTACAACTTGACATAGATTCTAAAGGAAGGAACAATATAGGGTTAAAAAAAAAATCTAATGTGTAGATTGGATACACAGATATGAATATATAGGGGCCTAATTAATTTAACACGTCACAGTTTGCATCAAAACTCAGGCTCATTCTCTGAGTCATATGTGACATTAACCATATATTTTCAGACTTCAGACCATTTACCATATATGGGTTTTATTGAAGGCACAGTATTATTCATTAGCATGCACTGCTGTGCCATTGTGAGCCCTCCTACTTTAAACCAGTGATTGCCATCCTTACATCCATTACTAACAATGAAGAAAAAAGCCCTGCTGTAAATGGTTCCACACACTTAACATGACTTTCAGTTCATTAGCAGGAGTGAAATCCTCCACTGATCCATCTATTTTGTCATCCTCGTTTGTGTCAAGATGATAACAGAGCACAGAGTTCTCTCAGCGGCTCCCTGGGAGGCCCAACACACTCCTACACCAGATGGAACATGAAGTCCCTCGAGCATGTCCCGCTTCGGCCCAAGGGGGTTGCTTCCCAGCAGTCATCCATCGGCCTGCTCACTCGCAAAGCAACAATCTCAGGTGTCCCTCGCAGGTCCCTGATTTACCCCACCTGCTCCTGTTGGTGTTATGGACTCACAGTCTGACCCTGAGAGCCACAGATGGTTGTGGAGGATGAGTCCACTCACCGTGTAGATAAATCTCATTTTGCCTACACGTGCCCAGGATCTTATTCTGTCAGTTACTGTCCAAAACCTGTGACCACAGGTGAGGGTCAGAACAAAGTATCGAGAGAGAAAATTAAAGTTGGGCTTTGTGGCTCTGCTGCCTCTTCTCTGTGGTCCAATACAGCTGTTGCATTACTGCAGCCCTTGCACCAGAACGGCAGTCAATTTCATCATCTATTTCAAGGAGACAATCATGGTGTCGGATATCAAAGTACAAGGCATCATCCCCACATAGACGGAGACATCCTGGTGCGAATGGTCAAAAGTCTGGTTTTGGTTTCAGTGATGTTAGTGGAGCTCAGGGGGTTATAGGCCTTTTTCTTACATTAGTCAGAGGATTCAGTGATGTCACCCACCTTGAACTTAGAGATACTGTGGGGAGAACACAAAACCACTCAAACAGTAACAAAGGAGAAGAAAAGTCTGGGTGTGGACAGGGCAACACTTCATCACAGCATTCACAGAAATATCACTACTCTATCAAATATATGTTTAAACAGTCATCTACACAATTCCTTGACAAAACAGTGACACTACAAAATCATGGGTGCTTTCTAGCTCTTCTTACTCGAGCAGATGGAGTTTAGAGATGTCATGGAATATTGATTTTCAAATGTGCATTTTCGTGACCACTTCTGGGATTCTTCAGCAGTGTTTCATTAAAATGTGATTTGAAGTTCATTTCAGTCACTGGAGACAGTACAAAACTAATTAGTTAAACTCACCATGAAGTCTACTCTGCAACTGAATAGACATGTTACATTCAAAATTAGAAAGCTTACAGTTTTATTCACAACACAATCTGCGGAGGATGGTCATACGGTATGACAGAACACATCTACAAAACTGGCAGAAACATAAGACTGTTTTGTCAACCATTGTTTTCAAAGTGGAAAGTTCAAGAATGAACTTCTACACAAACACTGCAGCTGGAGGTGGACCATGGATATTTTTGTGTTTGACTCAATACTTCAGCTGGCTGGATAATGACAGAGGAACCTTTCTAATATTTTTTTATCTAGTAAATTTACTCTTCCAAAATCTGAGAACCGTTTGAGGATGAGAGAAGGCAGAGGGCTGTGCTTGATATTATATCCTGCAAATGCTGTGGGTACAACATGCAGGTGACCAAATTTGATTTTGTACAAATCATTTACAAAACACATGCAAAAAGCTCTTCAAAGATTATAAAAGAAAGTAACAATTCTGTGTGACTGGGTTAATTCTACTAAAGCACAGATTTAAAAAGATGAAATGAATGATGGTCTTCTGCATGTTGGCTCACTTAAATAGAAGAGATCCATAATAATGTACCACCCATATTTGTTCTACAATGACAAGTCCGAAGACCTTTTGTGAAAGAGACCAATGAAAAATAGTAATAGAGTGTAGAGTGCAGAAAAATGTTGTAGCAAGTATATGCAAGTTTTATGTAATGCACATTGTAGTATATATTATTTATTACAAGTATATATGATTTGTCACACACACACACACACACACACACACACACACACACACATATATATGTGTGTCTGTATATGTGTGTATGTATGTGTGTGTATATATATATATATATATGTATATATATATATATATATATATATATATATATATATATATATATATATATATATATATATATATATATAAAAAAACACACTTGACTGTTTTCAGGCAGCACAGTGCAGAATTTTGGCTTCGTACAGAGCAGCACTCAGTCTCTATTACTGGAAGAGCAGGAGTGACTAGAACCAGGGAAGCTCAAGGTAGCATCATAGATTTGACCAGTCAGTCGTGTAGAGCACTAAGTCCTTCATTTACTCCCCACATTCCCCTGTCTGCCGGTGACCTCCTGTGCACACAAACACGCACCTAAACACACAACTACATAGACGAAACACAATGTGCAAGCAGACACACATGCTTAATGTAGGGAGGATGTCTGCTCAGTCGCTTTCCTCCTCTATCTGTCACACAAATGCACACACACACATATAACGCTACACACACATATAAAGCTACACACACACACACACACACACACACACACACACACACACACACACACACACACACAGTCCTTGTTTCCCAACTCACTCACTCCACCTCTTCACACACACTATTTTAGCAGCCTTGAAAAGCTAAATGGTGTGAAGTTGAGTGTTGGTCCATCTGTCTCCTGGGTGTTTGGAAAGGATGAGAAAGAGAGTGAGCAGTGGGAGGAACAGAGGGGAGAAAGATTGGAGGAAGAAAAAGGAAAGGAGGGATTGGGGTCAGGTCCATTAATATGAATCACTGGCAGAACCCCACAGCGGATCCATCTGTGGTTGTACACCGCCCAGAAACAATTCACGGCCCAGACAACGGGACATTAATAGGTGAACGGGGGTAAAAAATACTTACGCACGACTTCCTGACAGGTTTCACACATGGTTCAAGGTTTCCACTGTCTTTTCTCCATCAGTGTGTTGAAGGTAGCAGGCGATCCAATGTGGAAATGAAATGCTACTGTGTTCCTTTGTGGAGTCAGACCTAACATTTCAGAATGGTCAACTCTTTAAATGGACAAGTTTTTGAGTGAAATATTTCTTTGGTACTTGCTGGATGTAGGGTTCTTGCAGTAAGGTTTAGTTTTATATCCAAGAAACACACTTGAGGAGGCACTTTATGGTGTAAATTTATTCTGCACAACATACAGCAGAAGAGCCACTCTGTTGGTGCTGAAATCAATATTCCCCTTTCATGGATACTTTAAACAGTGAATGCCCCTCTTTGAGGCAGAGGTACAGAGCCTGGGGCCACAGACACACACACCTATACACACCACACACACACACACAGAAGTGAATGCCAGTCAGTTTGGATGCTGCTGAATAATATAGATCCACTATCCACGATTTCTATGAGAAAGATTTTGCATCATACATTGCTTGTTCAATTCTGAGCTTGTCTGAAACACGTAAAAAGGAGGGAATGCAGCCAATAATTTGAAAGAAATCGAAGTCCCCTGGAACAGTGTTGTGTAAAAAATAAAGGAAGGCATGTTATAAAAAGAAGTACTTTAAACTTAATCTTAATGTGTGGTCACAATACACTTTGTTTATTCAGAACAAACCTATGAAAAAACAACAAAGGGATAAAATAGTGTAGTGCAAACTAACAACAACACTATTGTGGCCCATTCAGCTGATAAGAAGTTACTCCAGCTTTTGAAACAATGCCAATATGAAGTGTTGATCTTTTTAAACTTATAAGTATTCAGATTTTAGTCCTGGTGACACACCTGCACCTGGTTACAGGTGGTAACAGGAAGTGCATTTTCATAATACAGCAGTAAGAGTTCTATTCAAAAATAATGCTACTCACATCTTAATATATAACTCACCTCAATCTTCTTTACATTTTGAAAGAAACTTGTTATCTTCCTGCACAGTAAGACTGGTATGACACTGTAGGCAGAGCCACAAATTTCATGTATCACAAGTAGGGCAATTATGAAAATAAGCTTCAGGTTAAAATTTACCCTTTTACAATGTTTGCTATATATCAGATGCTTGGTTAAGTTTAGATCTCCAAAATTACTTGGTTAGGGTTAGGAAAATATCATAGTTTCAGTTAAAAATGTAACCTTCTTCTCCATTTTCTGGGTTACCATGCTGACAAGTCTCACCACATGTAAGATATTGCTAATTGGTTGAAAAGGAGCCACAGTAAGCAATAAAATAAATGGTAAAGATTTTTTTGTTAGAAATGTATTTGCAAGTACTTTCTCTGTAAGAAAATACACTATGTTTCTCTGAAAACATAATTGAGACTGCAGTTTAGATGAATTGGCCCATATTTTTGTGGAGAAAGGGATGAATATGAATGCAACAGAAAAAGTCCAACTTACACAAATCCTGTGATGAAAGGATTGATTGTGTCAAATTGTAAATGAAAGAAAATAGTCAATAACACTAAGACCAATCTCATGGTCAAAAATAGTTGCCCACATTATGTGAAGTAGATACATACACTGTTGTATGTCTTTCACATCATATGCATGCAGTGTTCCATGTTTGTCCCCTGTGCCTGTTCACAGTCTGAATATTGCATGACAAAAGCGGAATCCACTAACAATAAATACTATCATATAGAGCAGGGAGGCAACTGGAGAATACCACTTTATTGACTGTTGCCTGCAGAAAGAAATGTCTGCCATGAAAGTACAAAAAAATGTGGGGTAGTATGAGGAAAATCTGAAATAATATTTCTCCTCAAGGAGTGTTTCTTACCGGATGCTTGACATCCCAGGTGGCTCCACTAATCATGCAGCAGATGGGCAGGGAGGTTTGAGATGATGCTGTCTTGCCAGACTGTCAAGAGAAGGTGTCTTGGACCCTAGAAAAGTAGGACAACTTAAAGATACTGGGCCTGGGGTGCCCTGGTATAGCTCAACTGGTTGAGCAGGCGACCCATAAACAGGAGCTATAGGTGGCCATGGGTTTGAGTCCCACCCACAGCCATTTGCTGCATGTCCTTCTCCTCACCTTTCCTGTCTCTCTCCACTGTCCTCTATTATAAAGGCTAAAAAAATCCAAAAAACAAAAAGATACTGGGCCTGATTTCAGACCCCTCAACTCTGCAACCTTCATTTTGCAATATGAGATGATCTTCTCTCCTAATGACACTTTCAACTTATCAGAAGAAATGCAATACTGCAAGTCATGCATGAGTATGGGAGGACTGTAGCACTTGCAAACTTATTTGCAATTTGCAAGCCACAATCATTTGTGAAATAGGATGCTGACACCATTTTTGATGTGAATTCAGTGTTCGTAATCGCTTTTGTGAAATAGGCCCCTGGCTGAGATCCCACCAGATCTTGCTGCTGGTAAGGCAACAGGTAGAATGAATATTTAGAAGTGGATGATCATATAAAGAAAGGCTGTTCAGCTTCTTCCAATTAGTTTCTCTTCTAAAATGACAGAACTAAGGGCTCACTATTGCAGTGCAATCATTTTTTTCCCTGCTCTGGCGGGTCTTTCTGAGAAGGTATCAAGGTGAAGCTTCTAGACTTGAGCTGATGATCATTGAGATGACATCGTTCCAAACTGTTCATCAGAAGCTGCCATGTGGCTAAAAATGTCATTAGTTCCCAGATGAATGATGATTTTTTTAATGCCCAGATGGTTCTGTATCATTTTATGGTGATGATGCTTGGCATGTCTCGAAGTTTCTACTTAACTTCCCTAATTAGTGTATCTCCAACAACAAGCATTAGTGATGACACTGGATCTGCCAGCATTAGGCTTGTGTCTGGTGTTAATGTACGTATGCTCCAAAACATAATCTTTGGCCTTGCAAAGAGGTGAAACAGCGAGCATGTGTGGGATGATGGTGATGTCTGTCCCTGGAAAAATGTCATCCAAATCATCAAATGAGGTGCAGTGTGAAGGTTAGCAGGTCCAGGTTCTATTTGAGCACTTTAAACACGGAGCAAATTTTATTTGTTATAGAGACAGCTCATATTTTGTGATAAAAAATAAAATGGTGTCCTTTATTCATGAGATATATATATATTTTTTGCTTTCCCTGTTAAAAGGGTGTTTTCCTTGCCACTGTCGCCTTTTGGCTTGCTCTGGGGGTCAGGCATACGGGTTCTGTAAAGCGTCTCGAGACAATTTGACTGTAATTGGCGCTATATAAATAAAATTGAATTGAATTGAAATTCACCTGCATCAAACAATATTAACTGCTTAAAATACATTAACTGTTATTTCCAATATGCAGACTAGCTGCCATAATTTATCCTTCCCATATGCAAAAACAAAAAAAAGATGCCTTCATTATTTCACAATAAGGGATTCCAATTTGAAATTCAGTAATTATATTAAAGATACTAATCCGAGTAATGCTCCATTGCTTCTACAATTTGGGGGTTGACTTGTTTTCTGTCTTATCTGGAGTTTGATGGATGGTTCACATCAATTTCAGAAATCATTTAGAGTGTTAAGAGCACAGACTGCTGCAGGGCGCATGGCGGTGGGAGCTGTGAGCAAGCAGTCATCCACAACTGAAGAAGGAACAATGAAGCTCCTGGTAACTTGAAAGTTTAGATAACTAACGCACTTGACTGGCAGTTAGATTTCCCAACATTAAGCTATTAAGATACACATGGGACTTCTCTGGAGTGGTGCATGTGGCCTGTGTCTGGTTTTAATTAGGTGAACACTTTATTTTGATGGTCAGTACCTTTTAACTCAAGGTTGCCTGCTATCCAAGTCAGATTTTTTCTTTTTATATTGTGACGTTTGAAATACAGAAAACACTGTGGAGAATTTTGAGTCATACAAAGAACTGTTGACAGTGCTGTGCTCAGAAACTGATGACACATTTACCCACTTACTTGTAGGTGTGTTATAATCACTGCATGGTCTAGACAAAAACACATTACTTCACTGAAGGACAACAGTCCCATAAGCGTGACAGAGCCGTACCACAGTGGAGAAACGCAGTACTGAACCCAATCTATTGATATATTGAAATTACCCAAGCTCCAGGAATTTCCCACGACATGTATCTTAGAGACTGTGTGCGTCTTGTTGAAAATATATTCTCCGCCCGTCTGTGGCTTATTTGACATATATCTAATGGCCTTTGCACAGTTCCAAAACAAAGGAATGCAAGGACAGAGGCTGAATTACAAACCTTGAAGTTTACTCACAGATGAGGATGAATGCAGGGGCCCAAGGGCTTTCGTGCGAGCGATGCATCATATCTACACAGTCCTTTTGGTATACTACAAATTTTTGCTGAGAAAACTCGGTGGGAAAAAAACAAAGACTTGTGCATCCAAACCACACATAAGCCACGGAGCACACAGCCATTCTCAAACTGTAAATCTGCATTATCTGCGCACATGTTCCTCAGAAGTTTGTTCAATCCAGGACAGCTCGAGAAAAACGACCACCTTGGCAGTCTCGGCTATGATAATCATAAAGACTGTGTGAGGGCTTTTGGGCCAGTAATATGCATCCAGGCTAAGATTAGATGCCTCTCAGTCCAGTGTGGTGAAAACATTACTGGGTGTATTGAGGGAAGCTGTCAAAGTTGTCCCTTCCAGACTATGTTCAATTCCACCTCAAGCCCCCCCAAGGGATGGTGTCTGGGAATTAGAGCTATCTCATTCTCTCTCACCCACCCACCTGCACATAAATTCACACACTCAAACACCCCTGTTGGCCATGACCCATCTGGTTTCTTTCTACATCTGTGGTTTCCCATGTCTGATATGGGAGCCAGAGCTGGTTAGCTGACAAAAATACATTTAATTACCCTCCAGCAACACACCTACCCACATACAGTGTCCAGACAGACAGGCAGATGGACATACGCACACACAAACACATATAGAGTGCACACACACTGTCTCTCGGCCTTTCACCTCACTTTCTGGTCTTTCCACCATCTCGTCACTTGTCTTGCCCTGACAGTCTTATGTAAGTGTCCGAAGGCGGAGGGGAAATCTCACTCTGTTTGCACTTACAGACTGAAGACACACACACACACACACACACACACACACACACACACACACACACACACACACACACACACACACACACACACACACACACACACACACACACACACACACACACACATGCACTTGAGCCAGGGCTTGTCCATCTAGTTTTTTCTTGGTGGAGGGGAGGCGAGTCAGTCTGCGAAATGGCCTGTCCATCCATTTTAGCTTGTTAACGTCTTGAGGGAATAGATTGACTGTGACATGTCTGGTCCACCTGTCTATGTGGAGATGGTTACATAATGAGTCTGTTTTAAGGTCTGGAGATTGGCTGATGGGTCAGCTCATGCTCAGGTCGGAAAAGGGAACATAAGGGTTGAGCCAAAATGTGAAGGTAATGCCTAACAAGTTGAAAGACAAGATAGGTTTCATGAAACTAAGGAAATATTGTATAGATAGTACAAGGAGCTGACACTGAAGTTGGCCTACATGAAGTTTCTGTTACTTTGTATTCAGCAAAAGCAGATAAATTACAGTTAAATCATTGTTTTCCACTGTTTGTTTTTTCAGTGGCAGTAGCCCGCTGTGGAATCATTTGGGAATTAATGGGGTAATAACATAATAGGTTTATGTGTTAACATTTTTTGTATTTAACTTTTCCCTACAGACATCAGTAATTCGGTACACTATCATTCTATCTGCTTAATCAGATTCCCAACCTGAATACCTAATGTGAAATCTGTAGGTGTTACTGCAGCATACAGAACAGGCTCTACCGTAGTGTTAACGTATAATGTAACAGGATTAACTAGTAACCATTTACCTAGGCTTGTACCAGTCAGTTCACCATGCACACTGGTAAATTTTCATTTGGTTTTACTCACTTTCAGCTGCATTTGCCCAAGAAGTTACACAGTTACAGCCTATGTTTAAGTGCTAAACAGTGACAGCACAATGCGTGTTTGTTTGTGGATGTGTGCAAGAATCCTGTGCATTTTATTTGAGCCCCAGTCAGCTGCACACATTGTGGAAAGCATACAAAATTTAATTTCCCCATACTGTAACAAACATATGATTATCCATTTTTAAAAGCTGTAACGCCGCATTTCAACTCACATTAAATTTATATTTTAAAAACAAACCAACAATAAATACAGACAGCAACACTGACATACTGCCAGATCTAGTTGCAGCTGCTTTATATCATGTTGAAGGCTGCAATTTTAAACTTTCAAGACAAATTTTCAAACAGAGTCTGTATTCTTGGCTGTGTCAGGATTAGAAATCAAATGGTGCTCAGCCCAGTCCAGAGTGCCTGTGGTTCTTTTCTGAAAATAAACAAACAACAAATAAATAGGAAATCTCAAGAACTGTTACCAATTTTGCCACTATGTGATTTTTGTACACAGTGGGTTCATCTTAAAATAGCACCAGACACAAAACTCAAATAGCCAACAAGAATTTGACTTCAGGGTATATTGCAACTTCCAAAATAAATATATATATATTTTAAAAATCTGATTGCATGGAAGGTGTGGAGAGCACTATTTCCAGAAAGAACAAAATATCGTTCTGACAAGACATACAGTATAGTTTTATACATCCGCACTTGCACTTTCATATTTTACTCATGATTATGTTTTCATTAGTGTATAATCACCTGAAAATAAGAAATGTTATGTTTCCATGACTCTAGAACAAGCCCTTTAGATCTCACAATGCAGGTCCTCTTCAGCAGAGTCCACCATGTTGTACCGCCATGTTTCTACAGGAGCCCATAACAGACAAACCAGGCATTGATTGTGTAGCGAACCTGCTGTGTCTTTCAGTGGTCACCATAAGTTTTCCTACACACTGTAAAGGTGAGGGTGAGTTTAGGTGTATTCATTTTGTTGAAAAGATTCTGTACAAACTGGGGCTTCGAGCTAACTGCTAATGTTGGCGTGCTAATATGGCTGATATTATAACATGATGTTTACCCGGCTATAATAGTACTTTTGTAATTAGCGCTGAACTTGAAGCTAAGGCTGATTGGAATGTCATTAATGTAGCAGGTATTTGGTCAGAAATCCAAAGTATCAACCTGATGATTTTATATATTTTATGTATTGTTTGTGTCTGTCATCACCATCAGACAGTTTTTTGTTGTTTTTTTTTTGGCTCAGGTGGTAGAGCAAGATCACAAAATCAATTCCCATTCCCTCCATGCGCTGAAGTGTCCTTGGGCAAGACACTGAACCCCAAACTGCTCCTAAAGAGTGGCCATCACTTTGAAACAGCAGCTCTATCACCACTGGTATGTGAAAGTATTTGTGAGTGGGTGAATGAGGAAAACATTAAAAAGTGTTTCGCAGAACCTAGCAAAAGTTAAGTTACCTTTTTTAGCCAGCCGGGGAGTTGTGGATGGAAATCAGCCCACTGGCTAAACCGGCACATTTCCATAAATGTCAATCGATGTGCACTGTCCCTGTAATTCTAATCTGTATATGTAAATGATGGCATCAGTGAATAAGTTTAGGAATCACCAGAGGAATGCAATTCCTCATGTAGGGAAGATAGACATCTGTACCCAATTTTATGGCAGTCCCTCCAATAGTTGTTGAAATATATCCGTCTGGTAGAGGTGGCCCAAACAGGCAGGCCAACATTTTGCCTAGAAAATGAATGAGCTTAATTTGCAAAAACCAGTAAACAAATTCTGTGTTCTGGGCTTTTATTTGCAGCATATTTAGTGTGCATATGGCTTATACACATTAAAACTGTAATAACAAATTGTTTACCGAGATTGCAGAACAATTTAGCACTGTGACAGCACTGTGATTCTTTGGAGCAGTAAATCAAAGGTGTCATACTAGAGCCTGGGGCCTAGAAATACTAATGGTCTAACAACGCCCCCGCCTGTGGCCATGGGTTTCATTTGGAGCCTGATGACCTGGATAAATCAGTTTAGTCCAGCTTGAGGCGGCCGAGAAATGTGTTAGTATGTGTAAATTGGTGTAAAGATGGTGCGGTAAGGCCCTTGGTTACATTCAGTAATAATGTGAACACCCCTGCTCAGAAATCTAAACAGCATCGTTTTCAGGTGGCTAAATGTTGATGCTGAGTGCCTATTTTTGCCTTCAGCCACCTGTGGAATAGTAAATAACTCATGAAATCACATCTCATCACTAGAAAATTGCAACTAATTACAAAACTAACCTTCAAAAGACACCACGCTACATATGCAACCTAAGAAACAGTTATTCACAACATCTCACACATTACGTTGGAGGCCACCACACTTGAAAAGGATCTTTTATCTGCTTTGAAACACATCAGATTCTATCTCAGACTAAACCACTTCAAATCACACCATTGCTGGCTGAAAAAAACAACACAATATAAGAACACGAACAAAGAAGAACCTCGTGTCTAGTGGTTATAAAAACCCCTTTTTCAAGATTTTCTAACAAGAAATTTTCTTTGTCAGACCCCTCTGACAACTCAAAATAGTAGCTGATTTTGTGACAATGATAGCATGCTTCCAAAATACACTTTTCTTTTGACTCTGAATTGAGCTTTTACAAAACCAGGTAAGACAAAATTGTTGTGGGGAGGAGACTGACAAAGCACAATATAAGTGAAAGTGATTGAAGGGGATAGAGGAGAAGAGATTGACGGCTGAGGAATGAAAAAAATAGCAAAGTGGTTGTTGATCTGACACAGGTGGATACTAACACAGAACCGGTGTAAAGGCAGCAGACTGTGGAAGATGTGCCTGTAGAGTATCTTAAGCAGACAAGAAGACATATCAGTCAGTCTATACCCTAAGGGGCGGAACAGGACTGCATCTCTTCTCAAAAATTCATTTTTCAGCCGGTGTTAGGGCGGAGCTGAGGCCAAGATGTCATCTGTCAAACTCGCACAAAAGCACACATGGAGAAATGTTTGTGGCCATATGTAAAAAACGTCACAGGTGACAGTGATGCATTTTTGATCGAATAATATATGTGTTTGGTTTCATTTCTACATTAACGTTCTCATTCCTAGCAGGACCTGTGTCCACCCTCACACAAATCCAAAAATGGATCATTAAACACATCAGCACTTATAGTAACCAGCCACAGCTGTGATTTTTCATATAATCAGTGATGCATGGTAATGCTTCCAGCCTTGAGGACAGACAAGCCATACGCTCACTCGCACACACAAACCGTAAAGGACAACTTAGCTCAGGTAGTGCAAAGCAGTCTTGGCAGCCAGCCTTGGCATATTCGCAGCCTTTTACTATCAACACAGTGAAATGGAAGGCTGACTCTCACAGCTTGCTGGCAAGGTAAGGTGTCCTTGAGTAAACCAATGTACAAACTGCATACAGAAAGAGATATTATTCTGTTCCTAGATTATAAGGCCTCACCAGCTGGTTTATGGCTTCGATAATTTGAAGTTGGTAAAATGACAGCTCTGAGTGTCACTCAAGAGAAAGACTGATGGAGGAAGGGGGAAGGGAGAAAAAAAAGTTGGTAAGAATGAGTGAGAATCAACAAAAGCTAGATAGTAAACTCCGGCATGGAGCAACAGATGCTGAATATTGTTCTCATTTATTCTGGGCCTGCTGTGTTAATGGCTGTGTAAATCTGCTGGTCTCACAGAGTGGTAGAAACCAGCATTGGCAGGCCTCAACAATGCAGCCTAATTGGAGATAAGCCTGAACAACAAGCCTATAGCTTGGCCTCATAAATTACAGCTCCTACACCACCCAGTCCATTCCTGTTCTTTCTCTAAACAATCCCAATACATTCCAAGATTAAATACAATTTACCTCTTTTCATCAAGCATTCTGACATTTCGTTCGTTTGTTTTTGTGCCCATCTCCTCAGTATAACTCTTAAAAATCTAATCCCCATTTGGTGATAGGACCATCCTCCCCATCACCATCCATTCCTCCCCCCTTCCTCTCTTTCTTGCCCTGGCCTTCCCAGGGTTGTAAAGAGGACTGTGCAGATTGAACAGTAAATTAAATTAATGTAGGCCATTTCTCAATCATTTTTCATCCCCCTAAAATGATTAAGGCTGACGTAAGAAGTTCATTAAAACAGAAAACATTAGGCTCATTAAAAAGCCATTAAAACTATCGCAGAGAGGTGATTTATGCTGGAGTGCGACTGGGGGAGGAAATGATTGGATGCGGGGGAGGGGGGGAGTCAAGTCCGAATGGAAGGAAGTGGGAGACGGAGGAGGTTGATGGTGGGGAGTCAGCTTTTTAAAAAGGAGGCCACAAATAGTAAACACATAGGAATGAAAGAGGGATGGAGGCAAAGGGAAACAGTGGGTGGCAAGCATTAGAGCTTTTAAGAGCCAGGATCCTTCCTTTCCATTGCACCTAAACTGGCACTCTAGCTGCAGATCTCTCTGTCTCTCTAATGTCTTCACACTAAGTCAGTGGAGCTTCACACCAGACATCATTAACTGTCCTTAACTCTGACATTTACCAAAGTAAATGCCATTGTTCCCAATTGTCATCTGCAAAACATGACACAATATGCATCCACGAGGCTGCGTGCACGTGCAACTCCACTCATGCATACTAATGCCTCAAATTTCTCCCTCGTCTAAGTAACAAAACTCTTTCACTTGTCTTGTTCTATATATTCCACCCTTTTTGTGTTACATCTGTTCGGAATACGGTGTATTCAGTGCGATAGCATCTCAAAGCCCATTCTCTTCGTTTGACAAGGCAGAGGGAGAGCTTTCAGCCTACTGTTGCAGGTACAAAGTGGCAGGGAGATCGGCGTAGATGGAGAGGCGGAGGGGAATATTTTGAAGCAGGTCTTTGAAGCGGCAGGCAGCAGTTCTGTGTCGGATAGATTCGGCTGTGTGTGCTAACGCAGCAGCTGGTGACTCAGACAACAGTGAGCCAGGTTTCTAGAGCTCAGCTCACCTGGAGAGGCTCAGCAGATCGGATGGTTAGATTCTGCTCACTCTCCGTCTAGCTGGAGGCAAGGTTTCACTGATATGTCTGCTGCTATCAAGCAGACAAGCAGTCTGTGATACTAATGCATCACTGCATATTTCACTGGGCATACATAGGGAAGACCCAGCTATAAATGTCCTAATATTTAAGCTTTTGTATGAATTTGATTGGGATTTTAGTTAAACATAATCGCGTCAGGATTGATCTTGTATATGAAGATGTTATCTAGTTGGTTTATTATGTTAGTTTATTCTTCTTGCTTTTAATTCTGTCCCCAAACATTTCTTTTTTTTCCCTTCAAACTGCATCTCCTTGCCCCATTTTGCAAAAAAAATACTATAGAATTATCAAGAAAGAGATCCCTTGCACATTATTCATTCTGATTTTCTAAAGCATGGTCTCTCAGTTAGCAATTTATTCAAATATTCACTGGTCTCTTTGAATGTGGGAATGCATACATATTGTTACTGTTGGACACATAAGGCATGCAGAGCAGGCTTGAAGGGCTGCTACACTGCAGCTCTTTTGCTCCCTCTAGGTATGCTCAGCTCTGTTGCATTACCACCTTTGAAGACAGCAGAAACCTTTACATGCAAATGTACTAGCATGCTCGCACGTAAACAAACACATCCCAGTTTTATGCAGATGTTTTTGTATTTAAAAGAGAATACCAAATGGCGCCAGAAGCGGGCCAGTTGATGCTTTTAACCTGGAGGGATCCTGTTGCAGACTCCCTAATTGTGTGTGAAGCTGCCAACTGTTTTTTTCATCATGTGCGCATGTGTTTAGTGTCTAACCATCCAGCTGACAAAGACACATTTTGATTTATTGGCAAACAGTTGAGCTAGTTAGCAGTCCGCGAATGTATGTGTGTAGGACTAAGGATGCAACTGGTTTAGCTCCACACAAAGAGAATGTCAGAAAAGTTGGTTGTTACTCATGTATATAACTTTCAGTTTGGCTCATAGTTCAAAAATCACTTTTCTAAGGAGACATATATTAACCCTGCTTTTGAAATCATGTTTGTGTAGTACGAATTTGCAACAGTAAATATGTTTTAATTAATACAATTTTTACATAATCTGGAAAGACAATAAAATTTGACATTGAATGCATCTCCAAAATGTTTATTGGCGAGTTATTCCATTTGTTTTCCTATACTTCATCTACTTGCTGGTGCAAAGAATGATTTTTTTCCCCCCATTTATGTTTCTTTTCGGACACCATGAGCACTTAGTTAAGCTTAGAGGAAGATTGCATTCTGGGTGAAACGCTGAAAAAGTTAACAGTCACAGGTATGACACTATTGCCTTATTGAAATTTTAACCAGAATTACTCATTTCTTTGAAACAAAAAATGTTGCTCTAAGCAAATGCTTTGGTTTGGCACCGACACGTTTCCATTTTAAGCAGCTGCCAGTAACCATGTGGTCACAGTTGCCAAGCAACTTGAGGCCACACCAGGAAATTACTGGTCCTGCAGAAGACCCCAATAAAAGACAGAAGGACACGTCTGTGTGATTTCAGTTGTGTACAAAAATGTAAAATTTCCCTGAAAAAAGCCCTGACAGCGATTATGTTTCTTTCAAAATATAACTTGCAAAGCTGTAATATACACTGTATAAACATAATTTCTGGGAGACAGGTTTGCATTAATAATGACAAATTATTCGTCTGATCTCCTTCTAACATGCAGGCCTTCGGTTTAGTTGACACTTTCTCAGCTCTTTTACTTGTTTTTTCTTTCTTTTGAGAATGTCTCCCCGTTTTCCCCTGTCACTCCCTGCCTTTGCTTTTCAGTGCATAATTTCCTCACAAAACCCTCTGATCTGTTCAGCTCCAAAGGATCCTGTTGACACATGAATTATGGAATTGGACATTATTCAGCATTGTTTCACTCTCCTCTTTACATTGTGTTGCTGTGCATTTATTGGTGGGAAGCACAGATTGGAATAAAACGTGATAGTGATTCTGTTTTATAGCTACAAAGTCTGATGCAATATTTACTTACAACAGAGCTGTGCAGTTCCACTTTATACCCACTGCTCCCTTATAGAGATGTGTATAATGATGCATCTGTAAACATACTGTCATGCTCAAATATCTCTCTGTTACTCTTTGCATATGACTGCATCTCTGTGGAGTGAATGCATTAGCACTTCTTGTGTGTTGTCTTTTGGTTTCTGTGCAAACAGCATTTAGAGCTTTGCTGAGTCCCACAGAGTAAAATCACACTTGGCTGCATATTCATGGCAACTGTGGATGTATACTTTTGCAACTTTTTTGTTTTGGTTTTTTATTTTCTCAATATAATTGCCACTGGGAAGCTTGTGTGCATGTGTGTGTAGCACTTTCTGACGTTGCAGTGGTGGTGTGGTGGTCGGCATGGAATAGAAGTTTGCCCACCCCGACTCTAAACCTTGTTTCACTTGATTACACACACACACACACATACACACACACTCAGTATGGCCAGTGGACTGCCTCAACCCAAATGAGTGACATGCAGGGCAGGCTTTAGTTTTTTAATGAATTAGTCATAACTGTCATCATCAATCAATCAATCATCAATCTTTCAGTCACTCCAACGTGGCTGTCATGGCGTCATACATTATGCATAGTCTGTTAGTCTGAAAAGGGAGACAAACTGCTCATTTATATGCATACGTTTGTGTACCGCTCTAAAGCACCTTTTGTAAGTTTATGAAGCATTAAGGTTCGGTGATGCTAACTCCAAAGCAGAAGCTGCATGAGTGAGCTTAGCTCTGTGATGGAGTGACTAGCAGCTATCTGGACTTCCTGACAGCAGACCATCAGTTGATTTTCTATTGTGTTCTCTCTGTTTCATTGTCCACACTGATACTGATCACCGTCAATCTGGTAAATGGTTCTACAGGTTCTACCGGTTATGCCTTTTCTTTAGGTTAGTGAGATATTTATCACTGTTCACTCTTTGAAAAACTAATACATCTGGAATTTGTATGAAAGTCACTTACAGACACAAAACAATAGCATTACAATGAGGTTAGAATTTCAACCTTTTTATCATTTTCAGGGGTACAATGATTTCAGGACTCGTTTGTTTTGTGTGGGACAAAAAATGTCTATCGGCCAGTAATCTGTATTTTTGTTAATGTCACTAAATTTCATTAAAAGACCAAATTAAACCACAAATCGATCCAACTAACATGCTTTGTCTGTATATTCAGATAAAGATGTAGCTTATTGTGTCATAGTCATTCATTCCTGTACAAAAACTATTATTATATTTTGACCATGAACAGAAGGAGTGAAGGTTTCTCAGTTATACAATCTCAAAACACCTTTCTGCTACAATAAATATTCACTCCAGCATTATTAATTTGCAACTAAAAATTAATCCCTGCAGATGCACTCCTTGCAATATCACCTAAATGTCAAATGATTCAAAATTGTATCACTTTGCTGAAATTGCATTCCATCTAAGTTAAATAGAAGGGTGATTTTAGAAAAAAACTTCAGATTTATTACATTAAAGATTCAGGCCTCACAGTAGGAGCTCCATTCAACAGAAGTCAGTCTTTACTCAGATTTAAATGTAATTTTTCAGTATGTTGTCCACCTTTATTTAAAATCAATTCCCCTCAGCATGAAGGATACTAACTTTCTGGACAGATATTCTCCTATTCATGAGAGGCAGTTTTTTTCAGTTGCTGTTTGATGTAGGCTTTGTGTTATTCTGCCTTCTCTTTAAAATACCTCAAAGGTATTCTGCTTCAGTCAAGTCATACTTGACCAGGTCATAGTTGTTACTTTCTCCTTCTTTTGAAACGCTTGCCTGATTTTGGCAGTGTGCTTTGGATCGTTATCATGCTGAAATATTCCTCTTCTGTCAAGCTTCTGCAGACTGAAAGTCATATTGTCTGCTAATACTGTTATATATTTACAGGCATGGATGATGCCATCCATAAATGTCACCTGTTGCACTCGTGCATCCACCAAATCATTACAGATTCAACTCTGTGTTTCACTGCTGGGGCTATGCATTCACTGTGGTAGTCCTGACCAGACTGGCACCAAACAAACTGCAAAACATTGACACGAACCAATGTATATTAGTCTCATGTGATCAAAGAATGTGCTCCTAGTATGCATAAAGTGTCTTTTCTTGTCCTTTAGCAAAGTTTAATCTTGCAGCAACCAAAAGTAAACGCCATCCATAGTTGATGCATGATGATTTTATGCAATCTCCTTGACCTAGTGAGAGCTGTCACAGAAACTTAGATTCCCATTGATAACCCCTGTGCCCAGTCTGAGGCACTTGCCAAGCTGTTTTTCAGAGCTAGATTGTGCAGGTAGTGGCCTTGGCATCATTTTGGGAGGATCTCCACTGCAGCTCTGATTAGTGGTACCATGTTGTGTTCTGTGCCTTCTGATTAGAGCCAGAACTATGTTCAGGCTGATTTATAGCTGGTCACCTGTCACGGTGCGTGTGGAGTTAGAACCCAAAATGAGAACAGCACAGAGTGGACCGCAGGCAGACTGGACGTTTAAACTGAGTTTTATTCACCAAAACCAACAAAACTATCAAATGCCAACTAAGGCCAAAAACTCACAAAAGAAAGTCCTCTCACAGGAACGGGGCCAGGTCAACTGGAGCAGGCTGTGTCACGCATCGTGGTCTCTGTGACAAGCAGTAGAAACCCACAATCAGTCAGTGTGGGGAGACGGTCTTTATGCTGGAGGTGATTGGATGAGCTGCAGCTGATCACCTCCAGGCTGTGACATCACCAATCTTCCAGTATTCTGTCCCATCATTATGAAGTCTCACAATCAGATTTTTAGGTTCCTCTGTCAAAGCTGTTCGCATGTGGAGCCATGATGCATACATGTAGATGGACACAGCACATTAGGAAAAAACAAAGGAAGATCTGTGGTTCACACTTCATTTTATAACCATGCTCATGCAGTTTGGCAAATTGGAAACTGCAGCTGTGCTCAAATTAGTTTCAGTGATCACTGGTTTTCTAACGTATGTCAGTGATCACAGGTGTATCCACTTTTGCTGCGTCGAATTTCTGCTTTCAGCTGTGTTTTATCAATGTATTCTTTCTGAAGTATGTCTTTTGATTGTTGATAGGAGGAAATACTGTACAGTTTGGAAATGATGCAATTAATAAATGGTATTGCAATTTTGAAAGAGTTGATATTTAAGTAAAATCCCACAGGGATAGATACACTTCTCTTGTATACTATATGTGGTAAAACTACAGTGTCCAGCTGTTGAGGCTAATTAGTTAACTTTGTTTAAATTTAATCCAATCTACAACACCAGCATTTGAAACTAAATAAAACAAAATCTTTGTGATGTACTCTTAAAGATTTAAACATTTGTCATTCAAAGACATGGGGAGAGTGGGGACGTTATGATGTATGAGAGATAGACATACATCAATCAACTACAACATTTAAACCACCATCCCAGTATTGTGTAGATCTCCCATTGTTTCATGACCATAGGCACTTTGGGGATGTCATCCATTATCTGCCACCAGGATTTTGGCAGTGGATCCTTTGGATCCTGTTGGTTTTCAAGGTGAAGCCTCTGTAGAGCAGGCTTGCTCCGTTCGATTGATGCTTGATCATATTGAGATCTGTGGAGTTTGCTGGTCAATTTTTTGTCTTGCTGGGGCACCCTGCTGACAATGGGGAGTGTCGTTGCTATGGGAAGGTGTGCATGATCTGCAAAAATCTTTATGTAGGCTGCATGTGCTGAAGTAACATCCACCTGAATGTCAGGACCAAAGGATTCGCTGCAGAACATTGCATAGTGATCAGATGTCCTTCACTTCCCCTGTCAGAGGTTTTCATGCTGTGACTGATTGGTTCAAGTCTTTTAACACGATTTCTTCACAATATGGAAGTTACATAATAACACAAGCTTTATTTTTTATGATCAAGTCTTAGTTTTATCCATACCTCAGAATCATTACAAGGTTTACTGTTTCATGTGAACTTCCATGGACAGCCTCTTGATGATTATGTCAATGTCCTCAAAACAACTTACTGTAAGTTTGTGTGCTTGAGACAGACTCATACAATTTTTCAGGGTTTGTCTCTACTAAAACATAAACAGTACTGTGAGACATGGAAACAAATTCTGTTACACATTAAGATCAACAAGAGTGCAATTACAGGAAAACACAATACAGTCATTTTGAAAGGGGTTACTCTTATTTCAGTTGATTCACTCTAGAAGTGAGTGTAGTACATATTTACAAAGTGCGTGCATTTCTGCAGCTACTATGTTCTGACTGTTAGAAGTCTTTGGAATCACAAGGAGCTTGTTACAAACTCTGAGGTCAAACAGTGAGATGAAATATGTAATATGTATCCTCAGCAAAAATGCTTTGACTTGCACACTTCACACCTCAGCCTCCCATCCTGCTTTTGGTGGATTCATAATTAATGATCTATAAATGAATAATGCATTTTCATTTCACCCACTCCTGTGAAACAGGAATTTGTGGCGTGTGACCATGTCCACTCAACTTAAAACAACTGTTTGCCTCCCAACACTGGATTATCTCCTTTCCGCTCCTATCTCCCCTCCTTGTGTGGATTTCCCCGATCCTAGCTATGCATTTTCCATACACCAGCTTACCTCTTTTTGACTGGAAATACTTTTTTTTCATCCCCACACTGATCATCCACTTGCTCATAGCATCTCTTGCCCAAAAGAGAGACGATCCATTAATCAGCAAATAGTGCATTACCTTTGTAATTAACATTCAACTGAGTTTCACCCAGTAATATTTCATTAGTTTATATGCAAATAATTTTGAGCGATTGCCTCATTTGGTCTGTGAGTGCAATGATATATTGGTCTGGTGACGGAATGTGCACGTGCGAATGTGTGTGTGCGAATGTGTGTGTGTGCATGCGTGCGTGCATGTGTGTGTGTGTTAGTGTACATGCACATGCGCTCATACTGCCATACTGTAGGTTAACGCATTTTCATGAACTCTATCTCTCTGCCTCTCCCGCACACATTTACTTTCTCTCTGTCACAAACACACACATCCACACACACATACCAATGCACACATGCACACGCACACACACATGATAGATGACTAGGCCATATATCCTTGTGCTGGGTTTTTAAAGGCATTAAGCTCTTTACTCACATTGAACTAATTTCAAATTCACTGCACTCCATCAAACCTGAGTTGACTATTAAAGCAGCACAGTCAATTCCTTCTTAGTTTACCTGAAATGTACCTGCAGATACTTGAGGGTTGCACCTCCAACAGCAGCCAGTCCTACATGTTTGTTTCATCAACACCTGAGAAAGTCAAAAAACAGACAAGGTTTTACCATTAATCCTGCAAGCTTTGTATTTAGTGTCTTCCTCCTCATGTAATTTTTGCAGGTCTCAGTCCTTTTAAATACAATTTTCTCACAAGTGTCTTTATTTTAATGTTGGAACCTTTATTTAAACTTTGTTGCTTAGGGACATGCATGTGCTGGCATCATACTGGAAAATTGCTTTTAGCAGCCAAAACGAAAGCAATGATTGGTTTAGTATATGTTGTTATCGCTAGAAAATCTAACTTTTGTTTTTTATATGAGAAAGAATTGTCTTTTGTACATCTAAAAATGACATAATTTGGCTTTAAATATGATTCCATTTTCATACAACTGAATATTGTTTTTCTCAAATGTGCTGAACTCAAGTTAATTTGGCATTAAAGGAATAATTTGGCTTCATTTGGGGGTAATTTGCTTTCTTGCTGGGATGATGAGATGAGAATTAAAATATTAGTTTGCAATTAGCTTAGCTTAGAATAAATACTGGAAACGGGAGGATACAGCTTCCCTGCGTGTGTTGAAAGGTAACAAAATTCACCTTCTAGCACCTCTAAAGCTCACTATTAAAGATGTTATACCTTTGTTTACTCTATTATCAACATATTAAAGACAATAAAAGTGACAAACACCAAGTTGTAACTTTGTTACACTTGAACAAAGCCAGTGAGTGATGTCAATCTCACTGTGTCGATCTTGGCAAGAAAGTGTACAAATGCTTGAAATCTAGGAATGTGGCAACTTTGCTAGACACCGACTGTCTCAGCCAATCTTATTTGAATAAGAAAACAAAAAGAAAGAAACAATATTTCATCATTTTAATCATCCTTCACAGTTTGTAGACCAACTTCCTGGGACAACACTGTGCACAGACAATATCTACTGCTGTCAAAAGAAATGACTGCAATTGCACTTCAGGAGCTCCCACATTTGGTAAGTTACCTAAAGTTTAGAAAAGTTTCCTGAGTTTAGAAACTTTTGGCTTGTTTACAACCTGTCAGATCAGTTCACTATCTGTTTATTCCCTGTAGGACATTTTTGTACCATGCCATGGTGTTACTACAACAGTTACAATAGTTTTATGAATGTAATATTATCATATTTGTATATATTTTCAACATACACCCATCAACCACAACATTAAAACCAGGGCAATAACATTGAGCATGTCATTGCAACCCAATGTTGTGCTGGAAAACCTTGGCAATAATGCATTTATTTGACTAATACAGCACCACACACCTTAAGATTGTTGCATATAGCAATGACATTCCCAGAGAGCCTCCACAGCAGGAAAATGTGCCCATTTATAATGCATAAAGTCTGCTAACATGACAAAGAGCCCAAAACGTTGACCTCATCTCCGCAGTCTCCCAATGCAGTTGTGCATCTGTGGTCAAAACAAGCCTAATTCAAGGAGGCTACATCCCAAAACCCACATCCTGATGAAAGACATCACAGTGTCCATGTCCACTTTGGCAGCATTTAGAGAACCTGCACAATATTAGGAAGGTGGTCTAATGTTGTGGCTGGCTGGTGTATATGTTTTCAAGAGAGATGACGTTTGAGTCACCAGAATCAGGTATTTCCACCACATTTATGCTGAAATGACATTGAACCAGACAATTTCAGAAGTATGATTAGACTTTTGAGCTCTACCTCTGTGATCCCCGAGTCTCATTATGAATCTCTGCAAATATGTGGTTTAATATATGAATTATTGTCTTTCTTTCCTTCTGTTTATCCATTTTATATGTATAAAAAGCTGATGCATAGAATGATATTAGACAAGAGGGAGAGTGAAAGTGTGAGTGTGTGCATATGTGTGTCTGTGTACTCATTTATAATGCATCTCGTCAAAGAAGTGGAATGATATTGGATGTGATGTACATCAGAAGTTGGTCACCAAGACAACTCAAGATGAGACCTAACAGGAGGGGACAGATCACTCCTCTGTGTGTGTGTGTGTGTGTGTGTGCGCGCGTGCGTGCGTGTGTGTGATAGAACGAGAATGTGTGTGCATACATTCTGCTGTGTCATGCATGTGGTTGACCATCATTTCTTTGACTTGTCAGGCTGAGCCACTTTCAGGAAGGAGCTCAGTGACAGTTTGTAATTATGTGAGATTAAGCAAACTGAGGACAGGGAAGAGATGGAACTTAGATCACCTTTAGCTGTCAAAATGTTACAGAATTCTGCAAAATTGCATTCAGTTTTATGTCTAGTCAGAAATAAATTGCCTGCTTCAGTAAATTTGAAATGCTGAAAGGTATGTTAAGGTAAGGATATTACAGCTCCAGTTCTGCATTCCACTTAAGTGCATTGACATTTCATCTCAGTACCAGAATAACCAGTTTATATAGTAATCATTGACATGCTAAAGATAAAAATGTAGTTTTTGTGCAATGCAGGTGTAGTTTGTCTACTTGGAAATTAAAACTCAGTGCTCAGACTAATGCTCAAAGTTTGCATATACCAATGACTGTGCCTGGTTAAAAATAGGAACATGTGTTTAGAAGGCATTGCATATACTGAAGGATGTGTCATTTATAGCTGTAATCCTTCAGCTTTCATTCCTGTTTATATGCACCAGGCAGCTACTTTGTCACTAATATACCACAAGAGCAATGAGTGCTTCTGTTAAGAGTGTGGTCCATTAAATATCTGATTTCAGTGGAAATAATCAGACTTAAAGACTGGCAGTGGTCTGATTACATGATTCTGCAGTCCCCTTTCCTCGTTTTGAAGGCATATAACCTGCTACCTGTAATTCCTCACCTAACAATCATCAGTGTGGTTGCTTTTTCTTGTACCAGTTCCTTCTAAAAGACTTTCAAATGATCCACTCTCCAAATACGCTCCAGCATAATGACCATTGTCTTGTTTTGTAGACACTTTTTAGTCATGGTTAGCAGTAACCTGTCTGACAAATACATGGTTTCAGCGGTTGAACACCTTCAATATAAGCAGCAGTAGAAAATGTTTGCATGTGTATATATGTTATCCAGCTTTGGCACTATATGAAGAGGGTAAAGAGTCAAACGTAAGGCAGATCTAAAAGTGATAAAATCAAAAAGAGTAACATTGCATTGACATTTGAATTCATTGTGTCAATTGCAGAGCCCACTACTAAGAATAAAATGTACAAGAGAGAAATGCAAATCAGATTGCCATTGCTTAAAATTGCCACTCCTAAATAATTACAGTTACAATTAAAATTACAAATATACTGAATAAATCTTCTTCTTAGGCCTGGCTTTATGAATTATAGACATTTGTTACTTCATTTATTTATTATATTGTTTTCATTGAACTCATTTTTCAGGTTTTTAAATCTGTTTTCTTCAGTTTTTACTCTTATGTTTTTGTCTTTGTCTTTTCCTTTTATCTAGCTTTGATCATTTTTTATTAGCATGTTTTTATAAATCTTCTTTTCATCTATTCCCTTTAAACTGAACTTTATTTTACTCTTAACCCATTTTCAGCTCCTCAATCACCTTGAACTGAAGTAGCATGCATGAAAGGTGTTATACAAGTAAAGCTGCATTGGCTGAATAGAAGCACAACAAATGGCACCTGATTTTGATGAAAATACTACAGATTTTAACTTTTTGCTTGATGTAATGCCCAATTCAATGACCAGATCCTCAACAGTTTGTCTGAGAAACTCTCTTTAAAACACAACATGTGCTCTGTGTGTCTCTACCATATGTCAGCATCTGTTTCGGCGACATGTGCATGTGTGCGACTGTTTCTAGCAGAACCAACACTCAGGCAATATCATTACATGACAACTGGCAATGTGTCCACTTGGGCTGATTCATTGGCCCTGAGTCCGGGGGCTTGCCCGGGAAAGAAGGCTCTCCATCAAGCTCGAAGTGAGCAGACGCTGGCCTGAAGCTGACAGCTTTCCAATATGCAAGCTTTCTGTGTTTATTTATTTGCTTCTTAATGACCTCAGGTTCAAGCCAAGGGGGCTTTCTTTCGGCTTCAGAGGAAAAAAAAAAAACAAGAAAGAAAAAAAACAACACAGTCATTTTTCCTGTTGATCATTTGTCACTGGCCCATCAAAGTCAAAGACTGGAGTAACTTTGAATGAAAACTTTGCTCTACACTTGAGATGGATGCCTTTGGAAGTTTATCCTTTAATACCAATAAGTGCTTATGTCACTCCTGCCCCTTCTGACACACACATTTTTGTTAACTCTGCCCACACGTTCTCCTCTTCTTCCACTCAGCTCTCCCTCCCTACCTGCTTTAATCAAAGTAATGCCAACACATCACGACACTATGGGCTGGGTTAGACAACAAGACAGGTAATGAGATTACACACAGCGCTGCATGTAGTTAAGTTAGTGGAGGTGGGAGGAGGGGGCAGCCTTCCCTTACTCTGCCTTTGTAAGCTTTTGGAAGGGCATTCAAATGAGTTGGCTGAGCACAAAACATAGCTTGGGCGCTACTGTCACGTCACGCCTCTCTAAAAGGGGCTGCTAGTTACCTGTGGCACTTTCCTGACGTGTCTCAATTGAAAAAAAAAAGGAAAAAAGGACAGAACGGCTGTTACTTTGATGTGTTGTTATAACTTCCTCGAGCCCTGTCTTCGTGTGACTCTTGAAGTTTCAGTGTCTCCGTCTCTCCGTGCATCAGCCTCTTTGGCTCTTCCCTGCATGTTAATGAACTCAGCAATAATCCATGTTGGTTTTTTGGCAGGGGGGTTGGCTCAGGACATAAGGCTCACTGCTTCCGTGTCTTATTTTGCAGTCTTTCAGTATGGGAATGCACGTGTGCGGTCTTTCTTATGTTAGTGCATGTGTGTGTCTGTGCAATGAGTGCGAAAGGGGTGAGTCATTTAGATGACAAGAAGAAACATGGCGTCCTTGTTTTAGTCCCGAACAGTGAGACTCATTAAATAGATCTGTTTGTTTTGTGAAAGATCAGTCTCCGAGCTTTATTGGAAAGGAAGGTTTGCAACCATCAGACGGCTAGAATAATCACCCCACAGCTGTCAACTTAGATCTGCCTACACATCATCCATCAGCACTCGAGCTACTTTGATCTGACATGTTCTCCACATCTGGTTAATATGTATACATGTACCTGGATGTATATATATTGTATACATGCTTAAGGGGGTCTTGTAGGGTTGGCTTTGGGAAAACATCACTGGTAAACACATGCAGGGAGACCATGTGTAGGAGGGTGTTGATGTGTTTGAATGTATTGCCAGGGATCTTAATCGTGTGGGGGGGTCAGACTATAGCAGGATTAGGGGAGGTGGAGGTGGAGGTGGGTGGGTTTTGGGGGCAGAGAGATACAGGTGCCATAACTCTCATTTTGCATGCCGACATCAGATTTGTGTGCTGTACAGTGTGTGCTGTGTGTGAGCAAGCCTCTGCCCTGTTCCCAGAGGACAGAATGAAACTTCAAAGACATCCAGATTATCTCACATTAATGCAAATCAGTGCATTTGAAATGAGGCGGACTATAGGAGCGCATTGACGTAGACTGTTGTGGAGTAGAGGGCTCGGTCTTGTAGCACACGGGGTTCTCTCTTTTTCACCCTGCCTCCTCCTCTCTCTCAAGGTTGGTGCTTTTTAAATGCACCTTTTTTTTTTTTTTTTTTGCTGTTCATTATGCTCTAATACCTACGCTGTCAACATCAACGAATGAGCTCGGCATTCCTGGGGCCTGAACAATCTGCATCCGAGTGTCACCGATGACCACCGCGGAACCCCACAGGTGATCCATCACCATGGTAACCGGACGACAGGGACCAACTAGTAATGCAACAATTGATCGATGTGCAAACTGTAATTAAAAGCGCTGCACTAATAAGTACCTTGGGAGCAATAGCCATTCCACATGCATGGTCAGAGTGGGCAGGTGAGAAAAAGAAGATGGAGGAGGAGAGGAATGGAGGGATAAGAGGGATGGAGATGGATATGGGAGGTATTAAGGATGAGTAGAGTTAGAAGGGAGGGAACAAGGGATGCTGCAGGGCTGCGATGAGCAGGCCTGGGTGAGAAGATCAAAGCTCAAGTGTTATGATGGACAGATTGAAAAGCATGGGGAAGGCAGAGGAGGGTGATGTTGGCTGAATATCTAACAAGCGGAGGGAGAAAAAAAATGCAGTAAAAGAGAGGAGGCCCGGGAAGGAGGTTGACATGAATTGGCAGCACTGGGAAAATATCATCTCTGAATTATGAAACATTTTACAGGCCCGCGTATGTTTCAGAGCCAGATGTGTGTGCCCAGCTGTTGCAAATTTAACACTGTTTACATTACAGCCGCGAAGATGAAGTGATGGACGGAGTGAAGAAGAAGAAGAATTAAAAATGCGGCCCCCTTTTGTCTCTTAATCTCTCGCCATATCTTATTAGGCTGCACATCCATACACACCCTAATTAAAACACATCTTAAACCTCAACAACAATGAATCACAAATGCATCCCCCAGCGTGTGCGGAACGAACACAAGCACACAAAGTCACAAACCTTGGGTGGGATATTCTTTTAAATCCCTTCTTAAACAATTAGGCAAGTTATAGACTGTTTAATGAGATAAAACTAGATAAAGCCTTGTCTTTTGTTTGTCTGTCCGCTGGGACCCGGGGCTGTGAGTTAGTTTGTGTTATCGGGATGTCTCCCCTGAGGCGTCTGCACGGCTGGAGAGCTCCAGGCATTAACACACACAGCTCCATCTCGGGGTGTGTGGGTCTACACGTGTGGGCGTGTGTTTCAACTTTCCTGCGATGCTCCAGGTATAAACCAAGCATCAACTTTATTCAGTTTGTCTGTTTTATTTGGCTCTGCTTCTTTCTGTTTTCTCCCTCCGTTTTCCTGGCCCCCTTCTCTCCTCAGCCCTGGATACCTGTAAGGCATCCTCTCCCAGCCTCGCACACCTTCAGACAACAGCACAGCGGAGGCACGTTTCAATTGCCCAGGAGGCGGCAAATTAAACAAGGCTGTGAAGGAGAAATTTCTCCCTCTCCCTTTTCATTTGAATTTGTGATTGCTTGCCGCGGTGTTGCTGTCTGCCGCCACACATTGGGAAGCATGAAATGAGAAGAAGCTTTAGTGTTTATTGAGACTCATGCGGTGCTGAGCGGACAGGATACAGTGAAATCTCATTTTCATTCATACCAGCCGGAGCTCATTCAAAACAATGTGCCAGGAGCTCTGCTACAACTGACAGAGAACAACCCAGAGAACTGTTTAGAGAATTAGTGCTACCATTTTCTCCTCCCAACCTGTCTTCATCTCCGTCTTCACCTCCCCTTATCAGCTCTTCTCTCATAACCTGCATTTTGCTAGTTATCACACATCATCCACTAATCGAGAGAAAAGGTCCCGCTCTGTCAACAAGCCCCGCAAATCTGGAAAGATCTTATCCAGCCTCGACGCATGTCTGCAAATATTTTGTTCCCATAAATGATTCATGCATCTTTGCATCTGATGGTGGAATTTATATTCTTGTTTGCTTGTTCCTCCCCTCTTTAAATGTGATGTGGCGACTTTTTTTTTTTTTATTTTTTTTATGTAAGACTGCAATTACTAGTGTGCAGAATAGCCAGGGAGGAAATAGCAGAAATGTCACCACACTCGAGTGAGCTAAACCGGCTAAACGATGACAAGCACTCTCGCTGTCAGATAAACAGACTAACAGGCATCGGGGTTTAACGTACACTTCACGATCCTCATTAGGAGAGGCTAATGCGAACATTCGGCTCGGCAAATTGGCAACACATCAAAGTCTCTTGTGATATAGGAAGAGGGTAAGGGTAGCAGAGCATCAGCTCATAAACCCTCATGACCATATAATGTGACAGATGGAGTTTTTTTTCTCTCTCTTGACATCAAAGGATGTGTGCACGTGATATTCATATATTTCTCCCCATCTTCATGGGAGCTACAGAATGCATGTCCTTCTGACACATGCGCTCACAGCTACATTTAGGGTTACGGGTCACTGCTTTCAGTTTGAAGAATAGCTTTAGCTGAAAAAGTGGTCCTTAAGGCTTTAATTTTCTGCACAATAGCTGCATTCTTTAGTCAGTTTTACATCTATATTGTTCCTTCCTGTCCTGTCCCAGAGCTGCATGCTGCCTCCCCCCCCCCTCTTTCTCCTTTAGCCTCTCTACTCCCTCTGTACTAATTTGTGTCTTGGCTAATGACACATTCATCTTCGGTCACCTTCAACACGCTGCCTCTCAAAGCAGTTCTTGACAAATGCTCTCGCTTTCTAGAGGTTGCCAGTGTCAAAACATCAGAGGGTTAGAGTGGCAGTGTAAATACCAACAACTGATGCTTCCTTCAGGATAATCACCACTGCTGCTGGCCTGCTCCTGGCACTCAGCACCCCACTCAGCTCGTCTCTTTGATTTGCAGCAGGGGGGGTTGTCTTATCTGTGTGTGTGCAAGCTTGCATCTATGTGTGATTAATCTATACCGAGCGAAAGGTAGGGTGTAATCAGCGCTTCATTTGTGAATAGTAAAGGACTCTGTGACCATGAAGGGGAAATGGGAAATGGGAGATGGCGTGTCCACTGTTTTGGCAGGGTAATGGAGCCTAGGAAGTTATTTAGGACCAGCTCTGCCCTGTCACATGCCTGTCACACCGCTGGCTCGGCAGTGTCACATCCGATGTGCGTCTGGTTGAGCGCGGCACAGTACATTGGCATCTCCCATAGTCCTGCATCAGTCAAAGACAACACGCATCACAATCAAGAACACACATACTTTGTATCGTGGAAAAAGGGGGCCCAGTCAAGCCATCAATTCTGTCCCCTCCCGATAAACACCCTTTCGACACTGTGACATTTTCGAGTGTGTGAAGGCTGCAGATGTGCATGTTGTTTGTGTGTGCCTGTTTTATTTATGCATGCAAGAAATAACAGGCCTTTTATATAAAGAGCAAAATTAATGTGTGACCCTGCTGTACTGGGTAATAAATCACTCCTAGTGAAGGATGAGCTTTTTCTTTTTTTTCCCAACCCGCCTTCCTAAAATGTTACCATTAGCATTTTGTTGTGTTGTGTCTAGATAAATGATTGCAAGATTTATGCAAAGAGAATTAGATGATGCCAAGTGATTCTGGCACGGTCACAAGAGTCATGTCAGACTTTCCTGTTTTTGATCAATGGGAAAAGAGCGGCACACTGACTTCATTTGACTTGACGTGTACTTTTAACTCCCTGTCAAGATGAATTTAATAATTTGTTGTTGGTCTTTCTTTATCCTATGTGAACTGAATTTTTTGGTCTTGCTGGTGCACTTTGGACAGATCGTGATGCAATCTAATGGTTGCAAAAGCAAACAGTTTTCTCCAGATGAGAAAAAATATATCATGCAGAGTAGAGGGCAGCGTAATGGCCCTTTTTAAATGCAACTAAACTAAATAATGTTGGCAAAATTACAGATTGGAAACCAATTGATGTCTACTTACTTCATATTTTGATGCAAACACCAATGCAATCAATCCATATTCAGACAGCTTTAGACACAGTGTGTCTCTTGGTCAGACCACCTCCAAAGGTTTCACTTTCATTCTCCACTTCCTTGGGCTCCATTTGTCCTCCTCCTCCCTTTCCACACCCTGTGCGAGGTTGAATTAATGTTTGACTGTGGGAGACTTGTAGATGGCAAATGTTCACATTCATTATGCATGACTTCCATGTTGCTGTTAATTTCTCGGAGCCAGCCAAGTCGAGGAAATGATTTTGTACATTATGTTTGTTTAATGAAATTGTCACACTAATGGAAGTGAGGCTGAATAAGATGGAGATGACTGTTTCTGTTTGTCGTTTTTATTGCCTCTTTTTTTTATTTTTTATATCGCAACCAGCTCCCACATCATCACCCTCACCCGGTATTTATGGACCACCGCAATGCTGAAGGAGCTCACAGGAGACAGTGGGAAAAATTCTGTTGGATCCTTCACTATCACTCATTCACTCACAGATGGTGGTACTCTCAACATGTTCTCATTTATTTTTATCAGTATTGAATGTGTACTATAAGTGTGTAGGTCAAGGCATGCCTACAAGTAAGGGCGTGCCAGTTTGTGCATCGCTCGCCCATTTACTCGAGGTCTGCATGTGTTTTCAGTGCTGAGGATTCCTCTGTGCTGGTTTGTGAATAATTTAGCTGTCTGTAAGCCTTCTCCAGTCATAGATCTCTTGAAGCAAACATGCTTTATCTCACCCCTCGCTGCACCTGAGACCAGACAGCGTAAATCTACGATTCTAATCACAGCTCTGTGTTTCTTCACCTCAAAAACACTCTTTACATGCTCTTGCATCAACCGATAAACAGTAACTTTCCAATTACATTCAAATCAGAGAGCTAAAAAAAATGTTTTTCTCTCTCTATTTTTTCTTTTTCTTTTTTGGAGAATTGAAACAGAATCTGAATTGAATTTAAAGTGCAAATATAAAAACAAGCCCTCTGACAAGCAGCCACCCCTGGTTATGATGTATTTATTGATGCCTCAAGCGTTACGTTAGCATAGTCCAAGTGACTGCTAGCATGCTGCACACCAAAAAAAATGTATTCAGAGACAATTTAGCAATTAGACAAATTCAGAGCAGGTGGACATGCATTTCTGGCCACCTGAAGCTCCCATCCTGAAGCCCAGTTGGTTTTTCCTGCAGCAGAAGCATAGAGAAGAAATGCTCAGGAAGAAGGCAAAAACAGAGATGTCCAAATGTTAAAGCAGCCAAGTAACAGTAATATATGAAGAGAGACAGGGAAAGAAAAAAAGTGATTTTATCGAAACCTGTCACAGAGTCACTGCATAACCAAACTCATGATAAAGTGTATTTATTGAAGAGGGACATTCATTTTCATCTGAATGGTTACAAAGGTCTTTGAGGATACTTGAAATACCTTCCCAGCAGAGGCAAGTGCTGTTAAAAGACCTTCTAGGTTTTTCAAAGACTAACAGCTTTTTTTTTTTTTTTCCTTTTTAGTTTGGAGAAAACCTGAATAAACTGTAATGGTCATATCACGAGAAGCACAAACTGGGGCTACTTGTTGATGAGGTTTGATAAAGGACTACTTTTCAAAGAAATCCCAGAATTATTATTACCACACAGCTTTGTGGCCATCTTTTTCAAGTTGTATAGAAGTGAAGGTCCCCACGCACTGTTAAGGTCCCTGCATTTACATGAAAACCTTGTAAATTAAAGTTTTCAAAGAGTTTTGATTACTGTTACTATGAAGAAATGTAACTCTATTGTTTGGAGGAGGAAAGAAAAACTCTGAAACAACTATTACCCTTCATATGTCTCTTCCATTTAACTTTTACATATCAGCATTAATCCTTTTGTACACAGAACCTTTTGTGCAAATACGTGTGTGTGTGTGTGCGTGTGTGTGTGTGTGTGTGTGTGTGTGTGTTGTTGCAATGGTGCTGATGCTGCCTCTAACCCAAAATCCATCACTGAGTCCAGCCATGCGATTACAGCCTGCCATGGGAAACGCTGACTACTGCTGCTACTCTATTAGGCAAAGTGCTTGTGTGTGTGTGTGTGTGTGTGTGTGTGTGTGTGTGTGTGTGTGTGTGTGTGTGTGTGTGTGTATGTGTATGTGTGTGTGTTTGTGAGTGAGTGAGATAGAAAGAGAAAGAGAGAGAATGGGTATTATCCCAGACCAGGTGCTAAGTGCTTCTCACTACCCTCTTTTTGGTCCAGGACCATTTTCTCACATGCCACACCTATCGCTCACCACTCCAGGGCTGTGAATCAGTCCTTCCTGCAGAAGAGTGAGATTACCGTATGCTGCATTGCAACGGATTGATTTCTACTCTGCCGCTTTCCATCCCAATTGCTTTCACCCGCATCCTTCTGGTGTCTGCTGTTCTAGCTCTGTAAATAAATTTGTCCAAAAGTCTTCACCCCCTGTTGATTTAAAAAAAAAAAAAAAAAAAAAAAAACATCTGCTAGTATAGATATGTGGAAATGTTTGTGTAGCTCATGTGTGTGCGGTATCCATAATGCATGCCACATGTGTGTACGTTTATGTGTGTCAGTGTAGGTGGCTAGGCGGGCTGTGAAATAGGGATTGATGTGTCCATTTGGAGACAGGTGTTTAGATGTGACTGAGGCCTGCGGTAGCATCACTCTGCCTCGGTCTGCTGCCTCTGTCGGCGCAGCTCTACCACTGGCCTTGATTACTTGTTGTTATTGGAGTGTGAAATCTGAATATGCTTTTTCATCACTCAAAGTTTGGCTTGAGTTGGTGTAAAGAGGCGAGGCAGCAGCAGCAGCGAAGTGTTTGGTTTTTATGATGTGTAGTTGGTCTAAATTTGTGTTCTTAGTTGCTTCCTCGCCAAGAGTTTTCACTTTTTTTTTTAAGGTGTGATTTTATTCATATCAAACAATTTCTGTTGTTTCCTTTTGTTTTATTTTTTTTAAATTAAAAATCAAATTCATCCAACAGCAAAAAAAAAAAATTATCCAGCATATTTTGATTTAATGCTTGGGGCATAGCTGTAGGGATGGTAATGCTGTTCTCTCAGTCGGTTCACTTTGTTCCATTTTAAATATCAATATTTAAAGACAGTCATGATGCCTAAATGATAAATATTTCAGCAACTAGCAGATGTATTGCAATTACATTTTGCACATACATTCACGGTGACCAAAGGATGAATCATTGTTACCTTTTAACTTTGCCTCTTGCACCAGCAGTAGGCCAAAGTTTTCCCCTGTGCTATGATATATTACCAACATTTACTATGTAGATTGACACAAAATGTTGGTGGTTCCCAGATCATGTACAATGTGCAATCAAAAAGTTCAGCGAAGTGGCTGCAGTCCCCTTTAAAGTAGTCTTCTTTCACAGCAATACCCCGTCCCCAGCTCTCCTGCCACGATTGGAATGCTTCCGAGAAGTCCTGTTCTGTAAACAAGCACATCTGTAGTGGGGGCTGACTCTCCTCCTCTCTGCCAAAAACCCTTAAACTTGTATTTGACTGGGTAGTAGAAGAGGTTGCATGGGGCCAAATCTGGTGAGTAGGGTGGGTGGAAAGTGGCAATTGTATTGTTGTCACCTAAAAACTTCTGCACAATCAACGAGTGGAGTGCAACTGAAGCACTCACATGCCATCATGCCACAGTCCGGGTCGTTTGTGCAGAATGTTCTCCTTCAGACTTTACAGCACAGCTCAATGAAGGTATTTTTGGAGCTATGCAACTGAGAACTTGCTACAGTGTCATTTCTAGCTGTATAAAGAAGTCACATGTAACACTAAATCTGAAGTCACACAGGAACGGTTACACATTTTCAAGTTCTCCATTGCAGCTGCTCAACTCCTATTCTACGAATCACAAGTTAAGAAACTCACATGCTCACATTTTTGCTACAGATGCTGCAGTGAATATGGTGCAAGGCACATTCACACCCTCATACCAACAACTGTGAAGTCAAAGAGAATATTTGCACATAAATAAATATGTGAACTTGTACAAAACAGTGTTGTATGCCTGTCTCACATATACATATACATTTCTTTTTTTTTCTTGGACAGTTGTTTTGAGTTAGAAAGACAAATGGTGCAAAACTGAAACTAAAATAGTATTTGAGACTCATAACAGCAGATACAAGCAGCTGTAGTTCTTGGCTTGTGTTAGGCTGCAAAGATATCAAATAAAAAATGCGTTTATAGGAAAATATTCTGCAGATGTGCAACTTGTTTTGTTCAAATCATACCTTAAGATAGTACTCTTCCATTGACGACCTGATCCAGAGGGAAAGTTGCACTACAGACAGTATTGGAACTTTTTGATCGGAATTTAATGTCTGTTTGTGAACTTTCAATATACCTGTTAGTTTTGTTAGTTGGTTTATGACCACGACTACAAGAAGCTTGGCTGTATTTGTCTGATTGGTGCTAGTTAGCAAATATTCTTATGCCAGCACTCTAAATTAAATTGATTCATATTCTAAACATCTGCAGAGCATTTAATGTTAGTTCATTTGAACATATTAGCATGTTGATGTCAGCATTTAGCTCTTAGCACTGCTGTGACTGTGTACGACTAAAGTACCTTTTGAATCTCAGTGCTGCTAAAATTATTTTATGTAAATCAATGCACTTGTAAACATTCAAAAATCGAAATCACATTTTTATGAGTTTTTGTGAGTTTGCATTTATTTCTACTTAAGTTAGGTGATATTTGTTACACGACTCTGTAAGTATTTCTATGGGTTCAGACTCTGTCTAAATGACCTCATGCTGAGCTGACAGCCAGACAGCTGAGCGTTTAAATAGCTCGAGTGTGTTATAAAAAGACAGAGAGCACCTGGTAAAAGTCTATTAATCTTCAGGTGCTTGGAGGAGACATTCGTTATCAGAGCTTTGGAATTAAACATGAGCATGAATTCTTCAGAGGCGCAATATAAAAGAGTTGGATAATTTTAGAAGGGATCACTCCACCTGTAATTTTAGCTCCCCTCAAAGGCCTCTCTGTCTCTGCTGTTTAGAACTAATCCCTTTTGGAATTTGAAAGCTGTGTTCTCCGATATGTATTCACAAAGTGGATTAAAGAGACTCAATAGTTCAGGTTTTGTTTTTCATGTGATTAAGTGAAACCTGTGAGAGTGATTAGATTTTCCAGCAAAAGGAGAAACGTGAAAGGCTAAAAAACCATGTAAACACTCGAAGCAATCGCAGAATGAGCTGTTTTTTGACTATGAAATAACAAATATTTGGCAGTGTGATGAGTGTGGCTGATATTGAAACAGGCTGTCAAATAAATTCGTTAATTACATTACATGTGGCTATCATTCAATCTCTGTGTCAGTGAGTGAAACCTGCTGGTGTTTGTTGTTTTGAAATAAAAGCAGCAGGCGTATTTGTGGGAGTGGGATTTCGCTGTGATGTTTACGGCGTTCTGTGGCGTGTGTGATATTGCAGTATGAAGTGATTGATTATTCTGACCATGGCACTGACTGCTTTACACCGATTAGCCTCTGACCTTATAGGTGAGGGATTATATCAACAGCTGAGAAGACGCCGTGGTGGGAAACGGGATGGTCCTAATTTACTGTCCCATTATCGCAGCCCTGTCAGGAAGGACTAGAGGGAATGAGGGAGGGCGGGACGAGGGGAGGAGGGAGAGAGGGAACGAAACAGACACAAACAGAGGGAGAGAGGGATTAATCAACATGGAAGCCAGATGAGAGGGAGCAAAACGACCGAGAAACAGTGAGAAGCAGGAGCCTAAACAGCGTCCTAATTCTGATGTTTATTTTATCTGAGGTGGCAGGTGTGTCAGGTCCACAACCTTGCAGTGCTTCCGCGGCCCATTCTCGCTGGCTGCGCAGCTCGCTGAGAGATAAGACTGTAATGAAGCCAGATGGGAATAACACAGCACACCAAGGGAAGCCTCCGGCCAGACAGCCGGACCCGACTGTTGCTTCCATCCCTCCTCCCTCGGCTGCCCTTTGTCTCACAACATAAATTTGCTCCTTCATCCCCGTCCTGCTGGCTCTGTTTGTTTAGAGACTGTCGATGAAGGGAAATAAGTTGCGCCAATTCCCAGCGGGTAGTCGAGCCCACTGGAAGCCCTGTGTTTGTCTTATCACACAGGCGGCTTCAAGCAGGAAGAGTTTAAGCAGCAAATGTTGGAATTTCTGAGCTGAGCGATTACGTCTGGCGTCAGTTTGGGTTACATCATCTCAGGCTAATGGAAGTCATGTAGGATCCCTTGGTGTCATTCATTCATTTCAGCAAAATAAAGTTGAAGAGCAGAATCTAATCAGCAGAGGTCTAATTAGCAGCAGCCTAATGAGCAGAGGTGTGCATTTTACTTTTGACGTGGCTCGTCTCACCAGGAGAAAAACACATATGCTGCTTCTCTATATGCAACACACTATAATTTTCAAATTTAATAGAATAAATTGATCTGACTTTGTGGAAATCAGTGGCATTTTGCCTGTACTGTGTAATGATGAATATCCATTTGAGCCTAAAGACAGTAGTAGAACATAGTAGAACATTCAATTCAATTCAATTCAATTCAATTCAATTCAATTCAATTTTATTTATATAGTGCCAATTACAGTCAAATTGTCTCGAGACACTTTACAGAACCCATATGCCTGAACCCCCAGAGCAAGCCAGAAGGCGACAGTAGCAAGGAAAACACCTTTTAACAGGGAAAAGAACCTCGAGCAGAACCCGGCTCTTTATGTGGGGGGACCCATCTGCCTGCTGGCCGGACGGGTTGAGAAGGACAGAAACATAACCCCTAATGTTTCTTAGCCTCAGTTTTCAGATCCCAATGTCCAAATGACCCAATTTAGAGATCAGAATAAGATCAAAAGCTACAGAAAAAGAGATTAAATGACCAACTTGAAGGCACAACTTTGACTCTCTCTGAAGTCTTAGAAAATATGGGTAAGAACAGAACAAAATCTCATGCTCAGCTTTAATCAAATATGGAAGTTGAACAGCTCCATGATGAGTGAGCAAACTAAATAATGTTGAAGAGCAAGCCAAAGGATTGAAAGCTTTGAACTGAGAGACTATGTGGGAACTGAGTTTTTGTCAGATCAGAAATTCCTATTTGAAAACACTTTCTCAAGGTACCAACTTGCTGATTGATGAACTCTGACCTAACCTATTTTAAAAGGAGCAGAAAACCATAGGCTGTCTGTCAAAGTGGATGCATACATGCAATTTTACGTGGCCTGCTCTGTCATTACTTTGCAATGACTGGCCAGCAAGCCATGACACTGAGGAATCCTGCACTCACAAACCTGCCTCAGCCATATTTAACCTGTTTAAACTCTCTCAAATGCATTAAGAGACGTGCAGCTATTGCGTGTGAACTTCAGGCTCCGTCTTGCAACTGAAAATTCCCAGAGACTGCTCAGTGTGGCAGGTGTAGGCACAGACGCGCCGACAGCACCGTGGGTTTGAAAGCTGGCTGGTGCAATTGTGTGTGTGTGTGTGTGTGGTATGTATGTATGTTGATGTTTTTTAGGTAGAATGGATTTTGCATTAGTGCCCTTGTTTCCTCTCCTCCCCTCCTTCTCCCTCCCTCTCTTGTCCCTCTATCCCACACCCTCTCTCCTCCTATTATTCTCATTCTGCACTAGAGGGCCGTCAGTGAACCCTGAATGCATTATGCTGTCTGCTCCATTGTTTGTGCTGTTTCTCTGTGCCTGTGCCCCACTCTCTCCCAATATTTGTTTTCATTAATCACAATGGGTGCCTGCTGCGGGTGTCTTGATGGCTTTTTTGGTCGTCTTTTGTTCCGCAGCGCAGCTTTTGTCTTTAGGCATTGGCTTTCTGTGTTATGTTTGTGCGCCTCTGTGTTTGTGTTGGCATGTGTGCGAAAGTGTCCGTGCACATGTGCATATATGCCAACATGCGAGCGCATAGACAAAGACAGAGGTGGGAAGGAACAGGACGTCGCACACATTTCGCTTTCTGCACACATGGTAATGTATCTCTTCTTCTTTCATGTTTTCCTTTTATCTGGGCTCATTACTGCTGTTATTTTAGAGAAACTGGGTGCAGAATGGACATTTTTTCTGTGACAATGCTGCAAAAACACACATTCACTCACAGATAAATGCCATTCTTATATAGATGTAATATTACCAGTTTAAGGATATTTCTGGTTTGTTTAAATACTTCTCATGAAGATGACTATTATGGCTATACGTCTTGCAGGATGCTGTTGGGTGGTCTTGGTGGACACGCCTCTTCAGTATTATGTGAAGGTTGGGAAAGATATCTGTAGAATTGCAGACTGGGGTAGTGGTTCCAATTATTGGAGTATCACACAGCTTATCCTCTCCAGGGAAGTTTTTTCAGAGTTCTGAATAGGAACATCTGATTTATTGTCGACCCTTAGATTCAGCAATGCAGATTCCATCCTGACCATGGGACAGAGGGCAAGCTGTTTGCCTCTGCAGAGTTGATAAAAAGGCACAGGGAGTTTAACCATCCAGTCCTCATGTATTTTGTAGACTTGCAGATGGTGTAAAACCATGTACCATAGGGAACCTTGCTGGATAATACTGCCCCAGTATGGTGTTGTTAAGATCCACACAGTCCCCATATAACAAAAGTGAGAGAAGTATTCTTATACTTGGCACAATATCAAATACCAGCGGGTTTTGGAATATGCCAAGGTTGACCTTGGTGTCTGATCCAATTTGTGATATTCAGGAACAGTATTTGAGGGCATAGAAGGGTGTCCAATTTGGAAACATTGGAGATGTGTCTCTCTTTTTAAATTTTTTGCAGATGACATGGATCTGTTGGTTTAATTAGACCATGACCTTAAGCATGCACCGGGGTGGTTTTCAGCCAAGTATGAAGCAAGCAGAATGAGTCACCACCTCCAAATCTGATTCCATGGTTTTCTGCCAGAAAACAGCGAATTGTTCCCTCCAGGTTTGGGTGTGATTTGCTGCAGCCAAATGAGTTTAAGTATTTTGGGCTCTTGTTCATGAGCGACTGAGATACACAGATGGATTTGTGCTGCGTCACCAATAATGCAGGCATTGTACCAAACAGTTGTGGTAAAGAGGGAGCTGAGCCGGAAGGCAAACATCTCAATTTACCGGTCGATCTACTTTGTAGCCCTCACCTACGGTCATAAGCTCTGGGTAGCGACCGGAAGAATTAGATCATGAGTGCTAATGGCTGAAATGAATTTCCACCATAGGGCGACTTGGCTCAGCCTCAGAGATAGGGTGAGGAGCTTTGACATCTGCAGGGAGTTTGTTGTACAGTTGCTGCTCCGTTGCATCGAAAGGAGCCAGTTGGGGTGGTTTGGGCATCTGATTAGGATGCCTTCTGGGTGCCTTCTTTTGGAGGTTACATTGAACTGCGAGGAGGCCCCTGGATAGACCCAGAGCTTGCTGTAGGGTCTATATATCTCGTCTGGCCAGGGAACACCTTGGCGTTTCCCAGGAGGAACTGGAAAACCTGAGGAGAGGGAGGTTTTTAATGCCCAGCTTAGCCTGCTGCAAACGTGACCCAACTATGGATAAACAAAGGAAAATGGATGCATGTACAGCTGAGTCATGCTTACTTTGTACTCTTAACATACACTGTAGAGATTCAGGGAAAACAGAATTAAAACTGCTTATTTTGGGGTAGCTAGCATGAGATCGCTGCAGCTTTCCACACGTGACGTTTTTACATGAATCATTTTATAGTAAAAGTTAGTTCTTGAGTCTGACCGAAAATAAAACAGAACTTAGCCACCCGAAACTGTCATTTTTCTAACTACCATATTGACAACATCTAACTGATCTACATTATGCTAGCATGACCCAGTGCAGAAAATACTGAATGTAATAGTTCTATATACTGTATAGCTAACACAAAGAAGGCAATTACAGCCCAAATATAATGTATTGTACAAAAAACATAGGGCCGTTGCTGCCGTACATATATTTTTGAAACAGCACATCTAGGACATTAAACTAAACATTTCTTCCTCTCTCTTGCTTCCATTATTAAGGATCTCATTGGTTTGTTTGGCTCAGACGGGTGGTGTTGCCATAAGGTGGATAAATAAATCATCTCTGAAGAAATATTAAAACTTGACTGTTGTTTTCTCTCCCCTTCCCTCCTGTTCTGTTCCTGTGTTGCCTGTGTTCCCTCTTTCTTTTCCTCCTCATTCACCTTTCATTTTTTCACTCCCTTTAATGACCTTCTGCTCGTCTTTCACCCTCTGATGTGTGATTCACATGGTTTTTGCTCGCTTTTTTTCCCCTTCTTCTTGTTCTTGTGTTCCAAGGCTTGGTATCTGAGGACACACACCATTGCTCCACGCCTGAAATGTATGGACTTGGCCATTGTTAAAATTTTAACCTGCTCCACGGGATCAATTCCAATTAAATATCAAATAGTGCTTCTATTTTCCTCTATACTCCACTTCCTGCTCTGCAGCCTTGCACCAGCATTCAGTCCAGGATTTTTCTGTTCTCTTTTTTCCACCCAATGTCATCTCATTCTGGTGCTATTTTCTTTCTGTATGTTGTTAAATCTCTTTGTTCATATCAGGATGTCTAAGATTATATAGTGTAATGACATACAATCATTCAAAGTCTTGGACGTATGCATGGAGGCATGCTATGCTTCTACATGCAACCCTAAATGTAACAGAAAGAAAGTCTAAACACTGACAAAATGTTAGTATTTGCTTCAATTATCCTACCACTCTTGTGAAATTTGTGCTTTTACTGGTAGGGGAAACAGTAGGAAAAAAGTGGCATATCAGCTGCTCAGCAAATCTATGTAAATAAAGCTTAAAAAAGTGGCATCTAGTGGTGGCTCTTCTTCTTTTCTTTCACTTTTGCACCTGCATGTTGCATCATGGTAAACTCCAAACCGTTGAGTGTGTATGTGTGTGTCTGTATTTGTGCTGAAGTGCTTATATCTATCTGTATTCATGTACGAGCATTTGTGTACCCAAATCAAGTGTGTGTCAAATGATGTGGCAACGGTGGACCAGGTGGTGTGAAGCTCCCCCATTTTTTATCTCACCTGAGGCATTTCTTCAGGACAATCGTATGTGTGTCTGTGTGTACGCCTGCAAGTGTGTCAGTGTCTATCAGCTAGAAGTGGAGCTGATAAGAGCTCTAGGGATATCTCTATCCTCACACTCTTTTCCAACAAGGACCAGCCTTCCAAAAATGGATATTGAACATTGAGGCCTTGACCTGATTACATCACCGGTACCTGTTGCAGTATTTAGTACATGAACTCTTCATTTCCAAAATCGAAAAAGGAATCACATCAAACAAGACTGTGGTCTGGTAATGTAAAATATTTAATATTATTTTTAGTGGTGACACGATTTGATAAATTAATCTAATAATTACAGTCTTTGTAATTAATTAATTGCAATTAATCAAATTATTTCCAAATAACAATATTTGACACAATAAGCAAAAATTTTCTATTCAAATAAGTTTTTGGTTGATGACTGAATTGATGAGCAAACAAATATGTGAACCGAAACAGCAAAAACATTTATGTTTCATTTCTATTTATCTGCATTTTCATCTGTCTACTACACTCACAGATTACTGCAAACTCAAAGTGTAATTATAGCAATTATATTCAACATTTTAAGACTCTTTGTCAACTCAAACACTTTCAGTGTCTTGAAAAGTGGTCTATTGTGGGCTGGCTTCACTGTTTGCTGGAGTGTGCATCAGTGTTACTGGTATGCCAGAAATCAGGGAACTGAGAACGGTGCGATTAAATGCGTTATTTTTTTCAACACGTTATTTTTTTCTATAATGAATTAATTGTGATTAACGCATTAAAGTCCCAGATTTAATTATTTTCCCTTACCCTGAATCAGTAGATTAAGGTGCACTACATAAGTGATCCCCAATCTTTTTTCAGATCATAGCACCAGTTCCAGGTATTTCATTTTTCATATTTGTGCAGATATTTGCAGTATTTATAGACACAAAACATTAGCATGTATTTGTATTCCAGGACCCCCTGTGATCCAAAGTGAATAAAAAATAGAAAAAGTTGTTTTGGATGAGTAGCCTCAGGTAAAAAATAAAAACAAACAAAAAAAACATCCTAAGACAAGACAAATGTAATATCTCAGGAGAGGGTTTCGGTCAACTTGCAGAACAATTAGTCACAACTGGAGTCTCTATTATCCAGGTGTGGCGTTAGTCAATAAAAAAAAAAGCATGTGGATCATGTAATTTTATTTTTGCAAACTGGATACTTTGAAGGAATCTTTTACTACAACTTTTCTGAAGCTAAATGGAAAGCTACTTCCACACTCAAATGTAAACTGTTTGCGAGTTGCCCTGAATGCAAATAGCCATGAAGGCTTTTCCAGGTGGCTTAATGCTGTTTACTTTCAAAAAGCATTTTGAATGATGAAGTACTGCTTGCCCCAGGATGTGTTGTTTTGTACGAGTTCTCTCTGAATCTCTATAAGATGCAGAGTGCAAACTGCACATCCCATAGAGTCACAATAGCCACTGAGTAGATTTGCCCAGACTATGAAAAATACCTCCAGACAAACATACACAAAGGTTTGTGCAGTCTGCATACAGCTACATACACATCTGCAGATACCTTAAATTAGCAATTAGCAGGCGTTGTCTCATTTAACTGAGTGAAATTACACACAAAACCCCACAAGCCAAGCCAAAGAACAGGCATAGCGCCGCTGCTCACACACTGTACACTGTTTAAAGTAGTGGACACTTATAAGTCCCGCTGATCCCTCTGATTAAAGAAATCCCTGCAAGCTTCTGAAAACCAGAGAGAGAAACCAAGAGAGGGCTAGTGAGCACATTCATTTGTGCATGTTCTATTATGCCTCAGTGGACTGACCTTTGACTTCATGTTCTCTGTCCCCGTGTCCCTCTCCGTCTCTCGCTGTCTCCTGGCACATCCTCAATACTAAGCCTCAATCATCAGAGCTACAGAGAATTAATGAATTATAAATCCCTCTGGATACATTAACTAGACCCACTTCACATGCAAGGACTCAAATTACATCAATATACGCTTTGTGCATTTGTAAATGCCTATCAATTATTGATGTGATGTCATTACCTAAGTAATATCTGCCATGAATAAGTAATATGTGTCGTGCAGCAGCATTGCCTAATCTTAAGATTGTTTTGAACAGACTGGATTTGTGGGATTCAGATTTATTGGGGATCCAATGACGAGGCATTGATTTGATTGTCAGCCACCCTGAAGTGTATGTTTCAGCTTTTTTTTATTTTTAACCTTAAACCTGCAATAACTGATTTTTTAGCCACTTGGGGGCAGCAGGACAGGCTGCAAATGTAACAAATTTATATTATCAGGCTGCACAATGGCTGTTCATGTCTACATTTAGTGGACATGGAGCAACATCAGCATGGTTTTCTAGTCAAGTTTTTATACACTTCAGGTTATCTGACCGTTGTCATTGAAAGTAACTGCATGCTGCAATTAGAAAGCACAAATCTAAGAGTGAAGCAGAACAATGCTGTGACCCCCCAAATGAGCTAAAATACATTAAAATGCTTTGTAGAGCTAACCGCTAACTGCAAAGTCAGGTGATAATTGTCTGGGTTGATCATTACAAGCAACCTCTGTTACCATGTGGTCAAGTAAATTATTCTGAAAATCAAAAAGAGTGAAGGAAGCAGTTATAACGGGACAGCCTGACAATTTTAAATTCTCAACTGACTAGTTGATAGAGCGCTACCCAGCCTGTGAGCACAGAAAAAACTGCATAATTCACCCTTGACTCTGGAGTATACTTGAATGATAGTTGAAATTATAAACATGTAGGCTACTAGGCTATAAATGTATAAGAGCCTGGAGTTTTAGAAAAGTGTTATAGAGGCAGTAACAGTTTCATCTTTGCCCGCATATTGTACTGATGCACACCCACGTCTCTCATCGGAGACATCAGCAAATTAAAAAACAAACCAGAGTGTTTCACTTTTTCTCTTTTCCCTTGCAAGGACTTCCTAGAAGGTAGATTTATAATCCAAAGCATGACAGGATGTTTTCAGGCTTTGTGTGAAAAGTCAAGTGATTTGATTTTAAGAATAGTTGTGTAGTCCCTGGTTCACGTCCCGGCTTTCCCGGGATCTTTCTGCATGGAGTTTGCATGTTCTCCCTGTGCATGCGTGGGTTTTCTCCGGGTACTCCGGCTTCCTCCCACAGTCCAAAAATATGCTGAGGTTAATTGATCATTCTAAATTGCCCGTAGGTGTGAATGTGAGAGTGATTGTTTGTCTCTGTATGTAGCCCTGTGACAGACTGGTGACCTGTCTAGGGTGTCCCCTGCCTTCACCTGAGTCAGCTGGGATAGACTCCAGCCCCCCCCCGCGACCCTAGTGAGGATTAAGCGGTGTATAGATAATGGATGGATGGAATAGTTGTGTAACAGTAAATCATCTAAATTTGAGCTTCTTCTTGCTAAAATAAATGCTTCCATTTATAAATCTGTGAAAATACAGAAATTTTGACCACTTGATATTTTGCAAAAGTAAAAGAAAAGGAAGCCTGTGTTCGGCTGAGGTGGAAGAGTCGGATGTAAATTGAAATGGGACTATGTGCAATGAAAACTGACTTAGTGAATCAATTCTGGCGCCCTTTTAATTATATCCTCTCATTGCTCCCTCTTCTTTTGAGATAATTTAATGGTGCGCGACTGGAGATTTAGTTGTTTATCTCAATGAACCAACTCCTAACATTTGCATAACAGTAGTGGACAGAAACTCAAATTAATTTACATTTTTTTTGTAGATTTTATGAAAATGTTTTTGTAATTAGTGCTGTATTTGGACAGAAACCTGGCTGCTGTATGCTGAGGGTTTATTCCATGCTGTGCAAATACAAATTCTACAGACTCACACTGACAAGTGAAGTATTGGGGAAATTAGGTGTATTATGGAAAGACAGGCAATTTCAGATTTTGATCCACTTGGAACCAAAAGACGACCATGACCTCTGCTTTGACTTTAACTTTTCTTTTTTTGTCTTTCTCTTGCAAGTTTCTCATTTATGGGAAAGTACAATATTAAGATACTTGAAAACCTTTTAAAATTTTTGCAGCTTCAAAAAAACAACCTTTTCAATAGCCCTTTGAGTTTTCACACATTGCCTTTGAAATTGCCCATATATTTCTATTTAATTTTAAGACACCACGACACTCGTGCATTAAAATTGCTTCTAAAAATTCAATTTTGGTCGCTGTCTGTCTCACTCACTGTCTCTCTTTGTCTCTCACTCCTCCCCTCTGATGCAGAAATCCATAGTGTTGTAAATGAAGCTGTGAGGATCGATGCTGCAGGCAGGGTAATGCCGGAGCACTGCCACCAGTGTATTGCTACAATGATCTAGTGGTTAAAAACACATTCGCAAACAGAGAGGGGAAGATAGATCTGAGCCAGCAGCACGCCCACATTGCTCTCGCCGGAGACATCATCAAATTAAACAACAACTATGATGTGTTTCTGCTCAGTGCCCTCGCTACTACTCGACCATGTTTTCTCCAACACACACTCCTCTTTTTCTCTCTTGCTATTGACAAGAACCTCCACTGGGGTAGATTTATAATGGAATGCATGACATGATTTGTTTCAAGTTTAGGATGAAGGCCAATTAGTTTAACAAGTACGAGACAAATCTTGTTTGACAAAAGTTGATGTCAGGGCATGTGAAACTTATCCACTGGGAGATATTTTGTTAGCTAGAGGCAGACTCTGCTGAGACACACCGCCACTGATATACACACACAAAAGAAAAGTATTGCTCATGGGCCTTGCAGTTTTATCCACTTCTGGATTCGTATCCAGGAACACATCTTTTTATAACATTCAGGAGCAAAAACCTGAAGATATTTTTGCAGCTTGGTTATTCTGTTGCTGTGTTCCTCAGATTCCCATTTGAATTTTCGTTAAAAAGCATAAACAGGAACCGGCAGCATTGCTGGCAGTTCTAAGTGACTGCTTGGACTGCCTCCAAGAACAATTCCTGAAAAATCTTTTTGACTTTGGATAATTCTCCTTTTGTATCTTTCACTGCATTTCTTCCTTGTCAGTGACCTTTTTGTTTCACCTCTTCATATTTCTTGTGGGATTAAAGTCACTCTACCTCTATTTCCTTGTTGCCACAGCAGCGCCCTGGATTATGGAAACTCCTCATCCCTACAGTAAACAGTACACAGACGCACAGATGCTCACACACAAACACACATCTATCAGTGTGAGCAACCTTCACTGGGCAAACAGCAGATGAGGGCGACTGCTGTCACGTCTGCACAGGAACAGCTTATTTACATATAGAATTATTTTTCACAAATTCTGCTTCCTGATTTTTTTAGGCTAGTTTTTGGAGCCTGTATTGTACTATACATGTCTTTATTTTATATGTTCTATCTACCCTGTTGGTGAGCAAAATAACAGGAAAATTTTGAGTAGGTACAGTCGAACCAGGGTGAAAAGGGTCAAGATGTTGCCCCTGTCTGTGTCCTGCCAGGAAGATTAGATCTCTCATCCCTGCTCACATCGGCTCTGATCAAAAGCAAACAATTCACACACATACACACTCATGCACACAGACACTCAAACTCATTCACAGCCACAATCTTCCCTCCTAGCTGGGCTGACAAGATGCGATCACGGACCCCAATCATGCTACCACCGCAGAGAGAAACAAAGTGGGCTTTCTTTTCGTTTTTCTTTTTTTTTTGCTGCATCATTGTCATCACTGCAGTTGTTTGTGAAGTTAAACAGCAGGTTCACCAGCAGGGGCCGGGACCTTATCACACCGAGTGTGCCACGGTGTCCGCTAGCATACTGGGCATTATGAACACAAGACTTTGACTTCAGCCATGGTCTGATCCTTGTCTCAAATCCACCGAGCAGCAAAGTCAACAGGCGATGGGAGCAGAGGTAGCCAACTATAGGGAGAGTCAACAGGCAGCTCAGCTATGGATAAAAGCCTTGTTTGTTTGGTGAGACTGATCCCCTCTCTATTCATCTGGTCTTAGCCTTTCTTCTACACCATTTTGGACCCTCGCCTGAACACGACAGATTACTTCTGATCTCCAGTATTTCAGGTCAGCATCATCCCACCGCTGGAGTATAAAGCTAACATTCTCATCTCTGCACTCCACCTTAATCACACTCCCTCTTAGTCCCTCTCACTCTGCCACTCCGCCTCATTCAGTGATTTTTATCCCCTCCTGTACCTCACGCCGACCCCGCTGATTAACATTTTCGACACAAATGCGCGTTGTTCCAACACACGGAGTGGTGAGTGCTTGAGATGTAATTAGAATTAAGGATATTGATCACACAGGGCCAGACGGTGGCGGTATAAATAATAGCTAGCATGAATAAGTGAAAGCGATAGGTGAGCTCTCTGTGATTTATGTACAGACTCCCATGGTCCGCAGCATAAATCACCAACACCCATGTTCTTATTGAGTTATGAAGCCCCAGAGTTGCAGCAGAATAATGGACAACTCTATGTCTTGTGTGTGTCTCCTCAATCCATAAGATAACAGCTGTGTACAAATGAATGAGCAAAGGTGTACACTCAATGTGTTTGTGGTACAGTATTATATATTCCTCACATTTTACAAGGTCACAATTGGAAAAAGATCCACAAAGGCTATTTATCAGTGGGCTTCAGAATGTTTTTTGTGAGTAATGCTATTAAAAACTTTGATGGCAACATTGCTATCATAGATATTACTAGTAGGTTACTAGAGCAAATGGTAATTTGTACAAAAATGTACTAGAATTAATGATATTATACAACATACATTATTATTTTAGCGAGTCACCTAAAGTCAGAGCCTTACGTACGATGGTGGCCAAGTGTTAGGTCACAGACTGAAAGCTGTGACAACCACACTTCATGAACCATGGCTATCTGTTAAAGATAAAAACTGTCAAAACGAATGATAAAAATAGAAACACAGGCAGCATATGGGTCAATATGTAATTGTGGGACTTCTTGTAACATAGTTGACAGGTATCAGTTGATATTTTTGCTGTTTTCAGGCCTAAAATCAACATGGCCGCCTGTAACCAAACACCACATGATATTTTTAGAGAAATATTCTTATAGTATTATGTATAAAATTGAGTAAATTTTAAATTGAAAGTTATTTCTAAAGATATTGTAATAAACCTGTTGACGTGATAAATCCACACTTGACTCACACACTACTTTATATTAAATAACTCGGAAAGCCTTGGAGTCTTTTCTTTAGGAGGAAATGACATCATGTGGAGCAGGTCATGTGATCTGGAATTAACACACTTGCTTGAAAGATGTTTTTGTAATGGGTTTGAACTGGGTTGAAAATGATTTCTTGGACACAGATACAATTTGTTATTCACCATATAAAATTTGATATACTGCCAAAAAACAAATATCTGTCATGATTATCTCAACTTAATAAAAAGGACACAATCAAAACTATTTCTGAATAAGCTCATTTTATTATTGTTTAGCTCATTAGAAGGTGGTTATTATTAAATTTGGGTGGTTATTTAGTTGACATTTTAGTGATATCGAGTCATTTTTTATTAATAAATGATTGTTTCCATAATAAATAATTATGAAATGTGTAAAGACATGATCATAATGAACATAAAAAATATTAATTATTTTACTTTGAATAAAAATGTGTGCAAGATATATCCCATGGACTTCAAAAATACCTGAATTATATATTGACCCACATAAAATAAATCTTGACCTTGACAGTCGATTTTAGACCTTGGACACCGCCATCATAAAGGCAATCCTGTGCTATTAAAACTGAGGTAGGCAGTGTTGTTTGGCATCAGAGGACAAAAAAATCCAAATCTAGCTTTTTTCATACTGTGATTCAAGAGCTTGGAGAGGAAACTAGATATTTGCACCTCATTTTAAGTCAGCTTTCGAGCTTTTAAAAATCTAAACCCTGATGATAGAGTCAAGCCAATCACAGGGCTTTTCACCTGGACTCAGGGGTATACGGTAATACAGTAGTACAGTGTGTTAGATGAAGGACTTCAATTCAACAGGGTGCAGGAACAAATGAATGTTGGCCTTTTTGACTGACTATCATGCTTTTAGGGTACTTGTTTGTCTGGTGGGAGGGGCTTAGAACAGAGAGGGAAAAGATGAAAATGTTTTATTATTTTAGCATTTGCCAGATTTCTGTTAACTGCAGCTTTAAAGATCCAGCTTTTTTCTGCAGTCATTGACACAGCATTATGTGCCAAAGTTGGACCCAGCAGGCTTGAATAGGTGGTTTTATGGCTCAGTCAGACTAAAACACTCAAAATGTCAGAAAAAGAATCTGATGACAGTTGCTGGGTTGTTTTCCTATCTGGTCGAAGTGACACTGCCCTCACCAGAAAGCCTCCTGCATCTGTGGTTTGACTCACTTGACCTATATTTTCACTTTTCTGACATGCACCCACTTGTGGACCTCTTAGGGAAGAAACTGGAGTGAATGGTTTGGTGTACAGAAAGTCCGATTATGACACTGGAGGCTGTTGTTTGCATCCCATCTCAGACTAACAGTCAGTGACATCCTGATACTACAGAGGTTAAGACCACAATGACCTTAACCAAGTACCATTAACAGCCCAGACGTAAAGCTTGAGCTAAGCGTGGAGATGAGTAATGAGAAGACGGTAATCTCATATACATGTACAGTTGGTGCTTGGCAAATGATATTCTGCATGGCAACAGCCAATTTTGCCATTTTGGGATGAGAACATAGTCAAGTCACAACTACACAGTCTCAATGAGGCAGTTTTCCAATTATAAACTGTCATCAATTTGTGATCTTATAATGTGAATTTATTCAAAAATATATGATGTTACAGAGACTCACTGAAGATTAAAGTGCTGTAATAGCTCTTATAAAATATAAATTGTGTTATGACAGCCTGCCGAAATGCAAACTTTACATGGATAACAGTGAACAACACAGGCTGGAAGAAGAGATAATATTTACCTGCTGGAGGCTTAAATGGCCATTAGAATCTTGTTATTTCTTTGGACAGGAGTTGTCTTTACAGTTGGCAGGCATCTAGTTAGAGTCCCTGCAGTTTGTGCCGCATCTTTCACACCCTCCTCCTAAGTGACACTAAGCCTCAGCAACAGGGGAGGGTTTTTAACGGGGCCCACGAACAGCCATTACCCCGAGTCTCTTAAGTGCTGTCTGTATGGTGTGCTGACAGATCAGTATCCCCCCTCCGCTACTGTGTCGCTGCCATCGGCAGGGAGAAGGAGATTTCATCCAATCTGATCAAGCATGGGGAGGAGAACAAACAGCTCTTCAGACAACACACATTACAAGCAAACATGCGCCACAACAGAGGAGCGCTGTTGGGCTAGCATGGCTGCCGTTTTCACTGTGTGTGCGTATGTTTCCTGGTGGTGATGTTATCTGTCTTTAGTATAAAGCACTCCCTCTCTGCTCTAAACAAACACAGCAGTGCAGGGGCAGCTTAGGTCAGTGCTGACTGCTCTCGTCCATCTCACGTTCGCTATGTATTCCAGTGACACATACACAAACACACAGCTGCCTCCGCCATCCCTGAACACGCCGCCTCTCTGGGGCTGTGCAGAGAAAACCTTTCATCAGACACACTCGACGAGAAAATATTTTAGCCCAAGAGGAGAACAACAGGGGCTGGGGAAATTGATTTTGATTTGAAGGTGACGGGAAATAATGGGGCTTGGAAACTGTCCCTGAATCTGAATCTGTTTCTCATTCCAGAATGTAAATGGCCCATATCAAGACTTTTGGGGGGTAAACAGGTTTGATTTCTGACACACAGTGGCGGGGGCACCATGGTAACGCACACAATCATCTTCACACACACACACATATACATGCATGCACAGAAGTCTGGGCTTGCAACCATGTCACGCACACACTCAGCATAGATGGACACATAATCAGGACGGGTTTGATAGAAGCATTCGTGTATCCCGGTGACACAGAATTGATCTCATTGCACAGGTCAGTGAACACCTCTTTGTCTCGCAGCGTCTTTTCAGACAACAATGCAAAGTTACCATTTCATACAGTAAAGGTCATAACACAAGGACAGTTCTAACATCATGCTCATGCAGAACAGCATTTCCATACAAATGATGAGGTCAGGTACATTTCCACTTGCTGCATGGTGCAGAATTTCTGTTGAAGCCACCCGCTTATGTTTTGCTTTTTTTCCCCGCATTGTGTGGTTTTAAGCCAGGCAGAGCAGTAGTTGTGTTATATGGCCACATACACACACCTGCCACAGACCGAAGCAAAAAAAAAAGCAAAAACAATTCCACTTATAGCTGTCGCTATTTCCAATAATTGAAATATTGAAAAACAATTTCAGCAACTAAATCACAATTAGCAATCCCAAACCCAGCCTCCCTCTACAGCTAACCTCCAAATGCATCTCCCCAGCGCTGTCAAGTTGACAGCTATTTAAAAAAAAAAAAAAAAAAAATGGACTTGCCAAATTATACATCATTAAATTCAACAAATTAATCATGATTTTCTCTGACAATAGTGTGGTGTAATAAAGGAAGACTGACAAACAAAGCCGGGCGCATCACCACTTCCAAATTAATAGTGACTGACACCAACACCCCCACACTTAATTAATGGGAAACAAAACACAACAAGAACATCCATCTAGATACAAGACAACAAAGAATGGGTCGGCTTGTGTCATTCTACGTTTGTTGCCTGTTGACAGTGAAATGTAACACGGAGATTGATAGTGTGAGCGCGTGCACGGCCATGCTCAAATGTTGTTTTTCTAGACTGCGGTCTCTTAAGTAGACACCTAACACGCCCCGAGCCCCTGACATTGAGTTTATAAGCAGGCATTATTTTTAGCGATGCTGTCATGTTTCGCAGAGTGACAGTTCCTAAAAGCTTCCACAGGCAAACCCATCTCCTTTTGCACTCTAAAGCCATGTCTTCTTAACAGCGATGACTGGGCTATTATCTTACAAGATGAAAGCTGACGCACCGCTATGCTTTTCATTTCTGCAAAGACCATCACTTTATAGCTGAGCTTTTTGATGTCTGATTTGTCCTCTCATTCCTGCCCGCCATGTGGCCACAGTCAATATTCTGCGATCATAATAATATCCGACCGTCGGACGTCAAGAGACTGTTTTTGCCCCATTTAAGCCGCACTTGGTTGTGAGAGGAATAGTATACAAAAGGACAGAGAGAGGGGAAAAAAGGTCGGAGCAGCGTTTTAGAAAACCACTCCGGAGGAACGGGACACTCTCGAGCACTTTGTCACATCAATTAGGAATTCTATCTGGGCCATGGGATCGTGGCCTGCAGGGCAGTGGACAGGACAGCCATTATACATCTTGCTAGTGTGTGTACGTCCACGTCCGTGTGTTTTTGTGTAAAATGTGTGACAGATACAGAGAGCAGGAGAAAGAACTCGTCCTTTGAACTATCGACTTTTGCCTGACTGACCCCTGGGAAGGCTAATTTTAGTCTGTGTTTCGCAATAGTTTTAATTGCTTCACATTGCTAATTTCCCCTTCAGTGGGAGCGAACAGAGGCAGTAGGCGTCCTTTCTTTCTCGAGCTCGCTCTGTCTCGCTTTCTCACCAACAGTCAGTCAGGCAGTCAGGCCTTGAGGCTGTCAGAGGGGGAACAAAGTGACTGGGTGATGAGCCAGACGCCCGTTGTCTGATCACATGGACTGATGCTGTGCCAGACACCGCAGCCACTGGCTCACTCAACAAGGTTCCTCTCACAACAGAGGAACGCACTCCCGACCTCGGCCTTTTATTCTTTTCCTGTCTTCTTTTTTTCCTCTTCCCCATCTCTGTCTGTTTCGATCCTCCTCATCTGCCGCTTCCTCTTTTTCCTCCCATCTGTCCCGCTCTGTTTACCCCCTTTCTTTGCATTTCCAAACACTCGCTTGTTGTTTCTTCCTGCATTATTTAAATGTTACATCGGTGAGGGATGCGTGTCTACAGTCAGTCTTCCTCTCCCTCTCTTTGCTTAATTGTTCTCTGAGCAAGAAGGTGGGTTCCCGCTGTGTGCAGAATTACTGCGACACACACTGACAGCTGTATTACCTTTATGGGAATCAACATTTTTAAAAAGGTGCAGTGAGCTTGTAGACAAATGTGCGGAGCTTAACCCTTCTTCTGGCTGGACTCTAATAGCAGCATGGTGCGCGCGCACACACACACACACACACACACGTATTTGGGGAATGTCATAACGTCACATGTTTTGCAGACTTACTGTACATTTGTGTCTAGCTAGTGCGCACAGATACACACCTCTCTGACAACCCTCATCCATACTGTATCAAATCCTCTGAGATGTGTGTACGAAACAACTATATTTTTGTTCTATGAATAAGCTGACTTCCCATCAGATTTGTAGCTCCCAGCTGCAGTAGGCTATGTATAAATCAATGCCTTGGTGGGCTAGAGAGGGAGCAGTTATATTTACTCTGCTTCCTAGCTACCAGCACTAGCTGTGGTAGGGGGTAAAGGAATTCGATACACACCACTGGAAGGCGAAGGCTTTTTCACTCACACACAGGAATGGCAGTTCTGCTGATAGGGATAGACTAATGAAGGAATACCAGTCCAGTCAAGCAAGAAAATACACTCTGTAACACATCAACAAAACATAAAACTGATTTTTGGTCATGCACTACAGGAGGAGAACTAGGGAAAGCTGAATTGTGTACACACAGGCATGCAGACACACACTGGAATGAGTTAGTGGTGGGCTGGTTTTGTCCCCACGAATTCCCCAGAATTTATCTGATATATTTGAATTTTAATCTACACTAGTTTATTGATTCAGATAAAGCACTTGTGTGTTTCTGTTCTTCATTTGCAGTCTGTGTCTGCGGCGCTGAGTACTGGATTAAGGTTGATGGCAATGAATTATACATGCAGTCTGAAATGTAATTCTCTTCATTAGATGACAAATCTCTTGTTTGAATATTGCATACTGTGGTAATAATACTGCTTTTATCATTGGCTACTGGAGTTGTGGGGCTGTGAAAAAATACTCTTGTCATCACTGTAATGCACCGCTGCTAATTCATTAATTCAACTACCAAATTAAAGTTAAATCAAATGTAGTGCACTACATTAATTCTCACATAAGAAAACATGCAATGTCTGCTTATCTCCAGTGAGGAAATTGAATGAAGTGCCTGTGTGGATTTTGTGGTTACGTGTCTTCCCTGGACTTTTCTGTCTGTTTGTACTTCTGTGCAAGTGTTTCTGCAAGCTTTGAGAAATGAGAGTTGGGCCTGGTTAATAATAGTGGCCAAGAGGGTCTGTTAGCATAACGCTCTACATCACTCCTTAGCAGGGAGACATCTCCAGGGCTCCGTGCTGCTGTGATAGAGTGTTGGAAGGGGTGTAGACTGGTACAGAGAACCAGTGATGGAAAGGGGATCAGAAGGTGGTGGCTGGAGGACGGATGAGATTCAGGCAGGGGGAAGGCAAGAAAGTGATCAGTGGGGCAGTTTTTTCTTGTTCTCTATTGTTTCATCACTTTTACAAATACACAAGATCTGATTTCCCGTCAGCTATCCTTGAGTAAATAGAGGCTTATACGTGTTTTTCCTACCATCCCAGAATTTTGATTGCATTTGGCTTTGAAAACTCTGCAAGACATATTCTGATGACATTTAGAATAGACTTTAAAAGGAATAGTTTGACATTTCAGAAATAGATTTGAAGAGAAGATCAATACCAGTCTCAGATTTCTGAACTAAGAAAGGCTAGTTATCACTCTTTACTTAGCCTAGCTTGTTATGCTAAGCTCTACTAACCATACCTTGGTTCTTGCTCCATGGTTAACAGTAAGAACAAGAAAAGCACTCAGAGAGTGCAGTACTCCGCTAAGGCTGCTCAGTCGTATGATTTCCAACGGATTAGTCCGCAGTAGTGGATTTGTAGTAGGATCGCAATCATGTGATCGTCAGCAGGTAATTGACATAGCATTCATTTGTCATCATAGTTACAGTGATGCTATGCCGCTATCTCACAATGATACAGAAATATTTAACAAATCCATGGATCCAGACTATAAGCTGCATCACTGCCTAAATCTAATCAGTTAGTCCTTGTGTCATTGCTGATCTTTCCTGAAAATTTCATCCAAATCCGTTGGTCCTTTTTGAGTGATGTGCACGGACAGACAGACAAACGTACACCTATCGTCACATAACTCCACCGCGTTCCTGGACAGAGTAATTACGAACATATATAAATCTTCCCATGAAACACTAGATAAAAGAGTGAATTCAGGCATTTATCTAAATTTTGAGCTATTGCTTCAATGGAAAAACTGGACACTTGAAGGAGTACTACAGCGCTTGTTACTTAGTGGCAGCATCATTTTTCAGTTGGTCTGAATGAGGATGGAGCGCATGCAGCCGCATAGAGAAAAAAAATTATGCGCCCAGTAATTTTTTCTCAGAGTGCTCCACCTTTTTTTGTGGCTTAGCTGGTTGAAAGTGCCTGAACTGTAGAGAAAGACACTGGTGTCATGACTGTCACTTGTTTTCAGGCAACCAATCATGTGGGTGGGACTCATCATCCTGGTAACCAGGAAAATGGAGGAGAGACTTCTTTTGGCCATGTCTGTCTATCCTGAGCTGTCAGACAGAAATGAATCCCAATGAGAGGCGATACTTGTCTATCATACAATGCTGGTTACGTGTGGATGATGTGGAGTGGTGATGGCAAGATATTGTTGTCACAGAAACAAAATCTTTGCGCAGCATGGGAGTACACTTTTAATGGAATGGAATAAGATGCTCTCCAGTGCTCTTCTGCCAGAGAAAAACGCTGGACACAAACACACTGCCAGAAGACCTGAAAATGTCTAACTTAGCTTAACAGAGTACAAAAATGTAAAATGATGAATTGCTGTTTCTATAGTTTTTGTTTGGATTGCAAATTAGATACATTTTCATTATTAAGCTTTAGAAATGCTGTTGGTGGCTCTTGCAATCTCCTTATTTTCAGTCTTTGCACTAAGCTAACATGGTTAGCTGCTGGCTTTAGCTTAATACCCACCCTGCAGACAAAAGTGTCAATCTTTCCACTGAGCAATAAAAAATGCCAACATGGAACGTGCCAAAAACTACAGTTCCTCAAATGGCCACAAGAGGCTGGCTCCAAAAGGAAGCCAATCCTTATAGACCCCCATGTTAAAATATCCAATTTTGCAAAGTAAAGGTTTCCTGAAGGCCAAAACTATAAAATAAGGAGTTTAAGAAACCTTGGCAAAAAAATATAATAAAAACATCTAAAAGAACAACGTTTTTTTTTGTTTTTTTTTTGTTTTTTTTTACAAATGATGAATCAAATGTATGCTTCAATACTAGAATGCCTGAGTATGAAGTGCAGAAGAAATATATTCACTAATGAATTAAAGCATTATGGATGTGTACACATAACAAAAAGATGCAACAAAAACAAATGTATAAAATGTCAAACTAATCAAGAAACACTTTATAATTGGCAATGGCTGTGCATGTCATGGCTACATAAACAGTTAATTCCTGCAGCTGTTTGTTGTTTTAAAAAAATAACTGGCTCATTAAAAACCTCCAGATGGAGGCATCTTTTCATTATCACACTGTGAACATATTTATAGACAGAAGTGTAGCATTTGTACAAAAATATAGTTCTGCACAGAGGTGGACAATGCAATGCACAGGTTGTAAAGACATGATGTAAACAACATCAAAGTACATGAAATAATACTCAAGCAAATACATTTAGGCTAGTTTGATGTTTTTGTAAAGTTTTTTTTTTTTGTTTGATTTGTTTTGTTTTCAAATCTTCACCTGCTTTAAATGTATCAGCACTAAGCCAATACAGATTATTTGTGATGTAACCAGTTGCTCAGTCATTACTGAAGCATGATTTATGACTGTTTTAGTCTTCCTCAAACATGTTATGTCTTTGTTGTGCTTTATTTATTTGGAGCCTTGTTTTATCAGTTGCTGTGAAAATGGAGAATCAACTGAGGACAAAGTCTGGCTGACAGAGAACAGGAGGAGTGTCCTGTAAAGGATGACTGCAACAGACCAGAGACAGAGAGTGAGGCCAGGCACAGAGATTTAACAGAGAAAACACTGAATAGAATATTGTGTAAGAGCGAACGAACAGATTTATATGGATGAGACTGAATGCAGGGAATTATGTGAGGTTTTGAATAGATTCCTCTAAACCAAGACTGCAGTGGGTGAGGATCGGGGAGCCGCAATGACTTTTTTTCTTCCTTTTTGACACTGACTGAACACTGTAGTTATCTGAGTCACTTTTTTTATATTCTCTAAATGCAGCTCATGTCATTTCTCTTTATCAGCCGAGAGTTGACGGTGATGGATAATATCATTTGATGGATATACAGAGTCCTCACTGTTGAGGTGTGGCATGAGACGTGAATGTGACCCACTCACACAAATCTCTCCACCACTCCCCCCAACATGCTCCACCTTGGTGCCCCCCTTCAATATGCTCTCATTTTAGATAATGAAAGAAGTCTGGAGGGGGAAGCCACTGCAGAGATCACTGATCCACTCTAAGTGAAAACCTATACTCAAGTTAATGTGAATACCCTCAGGGGACGAGGACTTCTAATTGATTAATCACATTACCCGGATAAGAGTTGAACTCTCCTGCATGAGAGCCGCTCAATATGGGCGTCCATGAGGGTTCAGGAGATACAGATAATGAAGATTTTTTTCACTGCAGCATCTGCTCTGGTTTGTACTGCAGGTGTTTACAGTATCTCTAGATTTGCAGTCTTGGTCCACAAGAGGCAGTGTTGAATCAAAGATTTCCTCCTGCTGGTCCGGCTCAGGTCGACACAGTGTTCGGAGCATGGAGAAAGGATCATGAGAATAACACTGCTGCACAGAATGGATCCAAAATTTACTCTCTGCTGTGTGAAGGTGCAAGATGATCAATACTCCCCTGTTAGAATAAAAACCTGACCACAATGAGTTGATCTGCTGCTGGATACATACAGCCGAATGCTTCTAATTCAGTCTGAAACATGTTGGGCTCATAACCTTTTGTGTGGGTTTACATCTTTTTCTGAGGACATTGCATAATCAAAGCTTGGAGGCCTATGTTTCACTCATCAGTGTTAGGCTTTAAAATGTATTCCTTTCACTTCCTTGCAGTGTTGACATAGTCACTGCAGTGATTAATAAAACTTGTCCTCCTTTGAAGATGCTCATGCAACCGTCCTCGCCGCTCTGAAAGAAGGCAACACAGTTCAAAATGCTCTTTGATCTTCCAATGCAACTCTAAAAGACAATACCGCGGCTTTGTAAAGAGGAAGGCACAGAGAGACCTGGTGGGAGATACTGGCCCTTAAAATCCAACAGAGACATTTTCCGCTGTTTGAGTTATAACAAAAGCTTCTAGCTTGCTGTATTCATAGCCAGACCTGTATGCAAGTGCTGTGTCCTTGTGGAGGTTATAGTATGTACTCTGGGTGTCATCACAAATGCTGCTTAGAATTACAGAAAATTACGTCGGGTTTTGCAACATTCTACACACAGGTAGGCGTCAAAGAGTCGGCTTGAGTTCTTTGAAGATTAGGTTTTGAGTATGAAACAGCCTTTGTAGTGGCTGTAATAAGTTTGTAGTTTGCCTTTTGGAGAAGGATGTGGTTACACTGGTTTTCCAATGCTGATGCACTTCCACACATGTTTAAAATGTGAGAAATCTGTGCTTTTCTTGCTGATTGCAGAAGAAAACATATACATTAGTCTTCGTTACAAGTGGTTAATTTAACATTGATAAGGAACTATAGGTGCTGCTGACCTGCTTCGTATTTACACTTCTATCTATAGTATGCATTAATTGTATATGTATTTTCATGTATGTTGGTGTGCACAGAGATTCTTTCTGAAACAGTGGTCAAATGCTCTTCTAGGCAGAGATATTTTTCATTTTAAAATATAAAGGTATATTAAACAGGTATTTTTTTAAATAGGGAACCTGAATACTTCTTCCATTGATGTGGTTTAGGAACATTTGAGTGACAACCCCTTGGCTTTTATGATAACGTATTAGCTGTAAAGAAAAAAAAAGATTGATATGATATGAATTTCCTTTCAGGCATTTAGAAAAGATAAGGATAGATCAACACAATTCATCAAATGATAATAGAGCCTGGCCTATTTATAATAGATAAAGACACTGCTGAGCAAATCAATAAACCAGGAATTCAACCAAGAAACCAGCCGAGGGCATAGTTTGTTGAGTCGAGGACAGAGTTAGGGCCAGATGTAGCACAGGAAGCTCTAAAGTTCATGCCCACTCCAGTGTGCACGGTGTATAAAAGGATTTTTATTTCCTTTGACAGCATGTCTATAGAAGGCAACTTTAAATACAAGAAAGAAAGTGACATTTTTCAGGGGGATTGAGTGCATATTGCATAGCTCGTCTATACATCCACTGTAAATCAAATAAACAACTCAGCTTTCCTGTCTTGTACTTCAGGGGAAAATAGTCGCCCTACCTGTGAAGCTGTTGATGTTATTAGGTTATGTTGTCATGCTGCAGTGTTATGACAGTGCCAGATGAACTTTTGTACTCCAATTCCCTGGTTGGTTTTTAAGCTTGCCCACAGACCGTGCCCTTTTTTATGGGCTTGTAGATTGCCGGGAAACACATCAATCTCCTGTGGGTGTGATGCTGCGTGTCTTTCCCCTCCATGTCTTGTGACCCCATTGCCCTTCTTCTAGTGTCCACTGGGCTGCTCATGTCTGGTTCCTGAACCTCCGCTGCCCTGCTTATTAAAGAGCACTGGGCGATATCCACCCTCGCCTTTCTTTCTCCCTCCACCAGCCCTCACTCACTTTTGTTTTGGCGTCTTCTTCCCTCAACTTATCTATTTCTCTGTTCATTCAGCTTGAATAGCACTGTAGGTTGCTGTTGTTCTATTCCTGTATCGCTACTGCCGTCTCACTGTGCTGCACAAAAATCCCAATATTCACCGGTTACACACCTACACTACCTACAAAACCTGTAAGACAATTACCAATGGGGTTTTTTTACTAATTGAAATGTATTTATAATTCTCATCAGTAATCATGGTCCCTTTCCTTTGTTCTCGTTCCATCAATCACAGTGGAGTGTGGCAGGCTGGCCCACAGGTAGAGAGGTTGACTAATTAATGAGTGAGAGGTTGCTTGTTCATTCCAGACAGAAAGATGTGCTGCAGCACTGAACTTGAATAAAACAGATTTTTCTCTCCTCTTCAGGTGCATTTATCTGTCAACTGCCGTAGGGGGGAAATCAACAGAGTGTTCAGAGGAATTGTTGTTTTATTGACTCCGCTGTAACAAGATAAGACATGTAAATCTATTTTAAAGCAGTTGTTGCCAATATATGAGATTAATTTAATATGGATCGCATCACTTCTTGTATGTGTAGCACGTCGGTTACAGAAATAAACCCACAGAGTTTAGAAAAAGTGCATCCCGTGTACTTAGATACACCTGTGCTATATTAATTAAACGTCAAATAATTCAGAATTGTATTATCTTACAGTAATTCCATTCCTTCAGTGTTGACCAGTTGGGTAGCTGCTCTCATGTAAAAGAGCTAAGATTTACTAAACAGTAGGAACTCAGTGCAACAGAAGTCAGTACACCAATCCTACAATCAATCCTCCTTGGCATGGAGGATATCAGTGCTGCACAAACATCTAGAGAGATGTTCTGCCATTCTTTAGAGATTCTTTTTTTCATTCTTTTTTTTTCTTTTTTTAGCTCTTTGCTGGAGGGGTTTAAAATACCCCAAAGGTGTTCTATTACAGTCAAGTCAGGCAAAAACTTGGCCAGGTCATAGTTTTAACTTTTTTTTCTTCTTTAGAAACTCCTGTGTGATTTTGGCAGTATGCTCTGGATCATTACCATGCCGGGATATTCCTTTTCTGCCAGCTTCTGCAGACTGGGAGTCATCTTGTCAGCCAGTATCTTGGTATATCCACAGGCCTTCATGGTGCCATCTATAAATGTCACCTCCCCGACACCTTTTGTACTAATGCAGCACCATGTCATCACACTCCCAACTTTGTCCCTCATTGTCAGGACTATGCATTCATTATAGTGGCCAGGTTCACACCAAACATTTTGGACTGCATCAAATTTATCTTGGTCTCATCTGACCAAAGAAAGTTGTCATGTCCTCTAGTAAAATTTAATCTTGCAATTGTACGTAACAGAAAGTTTTTTTTTCTTCTTGACACTAATCAAAGAGGCTAAGAGGTCAAGAACTATCCTCCACACAGCAGGAGCTGCCTCAGAAAGTCTGATTTCCATCAATAGCCAATGCACTAAGTCTGAAGTATTTAGCCATGTGTTGTTGGAGACCTACAGTGTGGGTTGCATCCTGTCCATGGCATTGTTTTAGGAGGATAGCCATTGTGGTTCTGGTTATTTATACTATGTCTTATTCTATACCTCATGATTACTGCAGCAACTCTGTTTCCACAGTTTTTTAGTTTGTCACCAATCTTCCTCTATCCTTTTCCGTATTTGTGAGGACTCACAGTCAGATTTTTCACTTTGTCTTTATTTAAAAATAATTTTCCATATGGGCTATGATAGACAGACATGCAGACAGACATAAGCCCAAACATGATAAAGTTCTGGTAGCCACGTGGCATTTTATAACCATGCCAGGCTAATTAGAAATGAACAGAAACAGGCACCGATAATGCAGTTATCTGAAAGGTGATACAATTTGAATTATTGAACATTTAAGTGATATTCCACAGTGGCATACTCACTTCTGTTGTATATTGTACATTCATATAGTTTCGCTCATCCACTTTCTTCTCTGTACCTACAAAGAGTTTTAAGTTTATTCATTTATTTATTTTGCTCATATTTTTACGAACATAGTGCTGATTGATACACTTCTTAGACACCTGCTGTATCGTATCTCAGTTTCTTTTAACTCACAGAAAGACCTGATATACAGTACCCTTGTAGTATGGAGCTAGGTTGTATATGTATGTGGATACATATAAAAATAATGCACATGCAAACTGTCTACCACCCAACGAATCCAGCCAGCAGCATTTTCTCAGACAGAGATGATATCTATAGATACTTCAGTAACTGAAACAAAGTTATAGCATTGCACTTCCACTGAAAATACAGCACAACATTTGGTAATTGTGCTGCCTTTACATCCTTGCTTATTTACTTACTGTTAATACTTAGAGTCTACTTTATGTTACAGTTTTCACTTAGTCCTCAAACCTCTGCCCATTACCCACAATGACAAAATATCAATTCAACGTTTTTTGTTGTTGTTTTCTGTCATTTGGTAGCTAATTTGCTTACAACTGTCGATTGCTATGCAGTGATAGATACCATTACTGTAGATGTTCTGCTAGATTCCCCCCTGAAAGCTGTTGAATTCTGGGACATTGAAAGTGTAATGCAAGGCTTGGCATGATGTTCTAATAAGCTGCCCAGAAAGTGTGATGAGCTGGAACACTTGATGCATAGCAAACAAAACAGTATACAACTCTGGTTTCCAGTAATTACATGAGTATGACCCCCAGAAACAAAATGTTGGGTGTGACTTCATTCTCAGTGTTGGCTGCACACAACATACATGCATTTTATATTTTATTTTACTTATTGCTCTGAAAGTCTACCTGCATGCTTGTGAAATCAGCCATGTGTTAGTAACTGGATTGCATGCTGTGTAAACTCTCCCCGTACATGTGCAAAGGTACAATTTTTTCCTGAGCCGAGCTCTACAAAAGCATTGCTAATGTGGGGGCAAAAAAAGAACCTTGAACCACCAGCAGTGCTCGTCAAGCAATCTGCTTCCCTACAAACCCCCTGATGTTTGGTTGGAGAAGATCTTGATTTGTATGAGGCCTTCGCTGCCACTGCCATCAGATTAAGCAAAGCATTGCTTAAACTGGGCCACTGGCAAACTTTCTGCTCTCCGGAGTGCTCTCCCTCTCTCAGTCAGAACCTTTTAATGAAGATCTTCCAGTCCTAATAGAGTCCTCCTGTACTCCCATCAATTCAACTGCTCTTAACCCCTCCTCCTTATTCTACCCACCCTTTTCTCTCCCCCCGACACCCACCATCTCTCAGTCTCTCTCTTTTACTCCTCTACTGTTTTAATTGCTTGAAGGTCACTGACAATAATGTGACAACTTATTAGAAACCCCATCTGATGCCACTGATTTTATACCTCACTTTGCCACAGCGCTTGGTTTCCAGGCAATTACTGAGCATGCTATTTATTAATTTCACGGTTCACAGAGCATCACACGCTATAAATAGTGAAGGATGATAGCTCAGTCATTCACAGTGTCGGTGGCTGTTATCGATTTTGAGTGAGATGCTCTGGCGGGATGGAGCCTTCGTATTTCGGGCTTTACCCTTGTGTGGTCTGCTTTTGGACCCGCTTTTAATGTTTCGTAAGAGAAAAATTTCTCATTTAATTGCTTTTTTTCAACCTGTGACTCACTGGCCTCCTCTAATGGTAAAAACAGCTCGTAAATAAATAACAGATTTATGGCACATCAACTTCACATCCATTTCTCCCAGTGCAGTTCATAAAAATAATGATGCATTTCCAAAATCAATGCATAATGATGCATTTCCAAAATCATGAAATCAACTACTTTCGAACAAGAATATGTTCACATGTGCATGAAAAAAAACACGTATCTGTCTGTAATGGTACTTCCTCATACATATTTCTTGAAAGCGTGAAGACATGGGGGTTGTTCTGGATGTAACACACTGGCTGCTTAGCCACAACATCACAAACAATAATTTTTCTCTGTGCAAGATGGAACAGCAGCTTCTTAAGAGGGAGCACAGAACAGGTTAGTCAATTTATTCCAGTTTGGGTTCAAGGACAACACATCCATGGTAGTTTTATTCTAAAAATAAATAAATAAATAAATAAATAGCAAAAATATGACTAAGCTGCACAGGGATGAAAAAATCTGTGGTTGGTAGCATTAAAAACAAGACATCCTAATGGATTGTATTACAACCTTTACTCACTTTCTAGTGAAACAAAAGAAGTAACATCGCAAGTTTACTGACAAACAAACCTTTGTAAAAGTGGGACCAAAATGACAAGAAAGCGCTGCTGAGACAATTAGATTTCACAACGAAAGACATCTTTTTACAGAAACTTATTTAACAGAGATAAAAGAACTAACATTTCAGAAAATTGAAGCAAGTAAGGTCCCGGGGCTTTCAAGGCCAAGATAATACACAAAAATTCACTAACTTAAAAATAAATAATAAAAAAAGAAACTCAGTTCACTGAAAGAAACAGAAAGACAACACTGAGCTTCCTGCTTAACCACAAAACAGGAGCAAAAGAGGGAAAAAAGCTTACCTGAGGTTAGCAGCACTGTTTGGAAAAAGGCACTTCTAACAACCAGCCAGCAAAGACAATAGTGGGCTAAACAGAGGTGAACCAAGATGCTATCAAACACAGATTCAGCAGAAGCAACTAAACAAACAGCTCACGGCCAAATGGCAAGCAGCACTGGTTCTGAGGGTTGATATCCAGCTCCACAGACGATCAAATCGAGTTCGGGTGTAGGTGATGTAGGCACTCAGAGGGTGGGGAAGACCTGAAGCACTGAGAGAGTCAGTTCTCTTCCAAAAAGAGGCAGAAGAAAATCAGTAGGTGTAGCAAACTGCAACACCACAAAATGAGTTTGTGATGGAAATCTAGTGAGATCAGGTTAACTCCTGCTAGACAGACTCTCAGGACTTATCATGTATTGCAGCTTGATATCAGAAATTACACAGATGTCATAATGTGAGTGAACAGTAGCAATCGTTGTCAGTGCAATTTTGAATTTCCTCCCGTTAACAAGGTGTGTATTTCTACTCACACATCTCATCACATGCCCAACCAAGGATATTTATTTAGACACCCAGAGGCTCCAGATATGGCTGTGGCTGTAGTAGATGGGGAACAATTGTTCACTTCTAAGTGGTCTGTGTTCTGTGACAGCTAATCTTGTATAAGTCCATTGATGGAGTCAGAGTGACCCTTTGGCCCACTGTCCAAAGCACTGGTAGCAGAAATTCACTCACAGAGGGGTGCACAATTTAGACAAGCTTACTGGCTTCAGCAAAAAAGAACTCTACACTGATCGCTTGTGATATTCTACAACATACTGGACAATTTTTGTGTACAATGTGTGTGTTTTTCTGGATGTAACTGAATCTAGATTGAATGACAGACAAGTTGTATAAGATATAAGGCCTTGGTGAAATGTCTCATCTAAAGGAAAGAAGGTTTAGAAGGGCTGCAGTCTCAGAATGCTGCTGTCCCTTGTTCATTGAGGGTTCTATTCATACTACAATGGTATACATCTATTTGCTCTGTACATGCATACTGCACCTCACATCAAACAGAAAAACATATATATACAGGGCTCCTGTGGATGTTCTTGAAAGTCTGGTGGTGATTTTGCCCTTACAGGATAGTTACAGATTGGACTGTACCACCATGTCGATGATTATTCTGAGGTGTGTCGACCCTGCAGACAGAGTCCTGTCCAAGCACAGTGGGCATAGCACAGGATTTCTGGATGATTTGGAACTTCCTGCTGTGTTTGGCGCCATTGATGGAAAGCATGCACAAATCAGAGCACCTTCAAAAATCTGTGAGCGACTTCTTCAATTGCAACCTTTTTATTGGTGTGGATGAAGGAGAATGTCCTCACAACAGATAAGCACTCATTTTATTTTATTAGCACAAGGTACACTTGCAGTACGTTCAGTCCTCCTTATGGACTTGGGCAGATGACAAACCAATGTGGACATACAGACGCAGAAAGCATGAATTGCCTTTTATCTACAGAAATCCACAGAATTACAGAATTCCAACAACGGCACCTTAACTGTGCTTGTTGTTGCACGTAGGTGTTTCTCTCCTAGAGCTGTGTGTGTGAGAGTGAGAACTGTTTTCATCATTATAGGTTGCAGTCACTGGTAACAAGAGGATGTGCTGTGAAATGTGTGAACTCCAATAACGGAAGACAGACAGAATACAGGAGTCAAGTGCAACAGATATGGTTGCGACACACACACTAGCAAACTGAATCATTAGGCGCATTCAACAAAAACGTATGTATGTCTCACTATATTTTGTTTCTTTTAATGACTATTACATTATGCCACTGTTGATAAATGGGATCTAGCAGTGTTAAGTGGCAGGCATTAAGCAAGAATGTTGCCTAATTTGCTTGTATTTATGATAAAATCAACATTTGTTCAGTTTTCTTTTTTACATAAATTCCTGTGGTTGTATTGTCTTCAAACCCCAACAATGTGAGGTTCACCAGAGCTACACAGACATTAGGTCTGGCAAGAAAAAATATGAATAAAAGGGGTTTAGTACGGCAGAGTGGAAATGCAAAATATGAAATGTTTAACAGTTGCAGAAATGAGTTACCATCAGAACTTTAAAACCTGCTAAAATTCCCATTTTGCTGCTACATGCTTTTAAAAAAATGTCATGATTGTAATTACACAAGAAAAAAAAGCAAAATGTATGTGGTGTGCCCTTTTTATTTCCACAGGAATCCATTTATCTCTAAAGATAGCTGACATCCCCATACAAGTGTTATACAGCACTAACTGTTCAAGTGCCGAGACCAATTTTGTGTTGTTTCCTTGACGAGAGACTAGCAGCTTTACAGTTTGCCGTGCTGTTCCAAAACAGTCTCTGTGTGCCAAAGTAATGTGTCTCCATGTTACAGGAACCATTTAACCTGTCAAGGCAAGAGTTTTTGTGTGTGTTTGGAAACAATCCAATAAATTAGGCAGAGACAAAACCTCAGCCAAGAAATCTGACACAGCATCTTCCGCTAAACAAGCCAAATGGTCAATTTATGAGAAGAAAAAAAGAGAGAGAGAGAGAAATAAAAATCCATCTGTCCGTCGCTATACGTGTGCTAAACACCGTTCCAAATTGACAATTTTAAATCTTTTCGGATGTGTTTTGAATTAGCGAGACACATAAACAGACATGTTTGTTTTCCCCCGAAGAGTCCTCAAATGCTTATTCCACACAGCCTCCAGCTTTCTCTTTTCAAGTCTCACTTCACATGAGTGGCTCACTCACATCTGCAGTGCGCTCTTCCGCCGGAGGGTGTGAAAGGCAAGGGAACATGCACAAGACTTTGACCTTTAAAGTCAGCAGCATAAATGTTGACTCTGGCTGTCACTGTTGTCTTGTTATCATTACTGAGCCACAACACAGAAACCGCAATGTCTCGCTATTTACGGTGATGTATGGGTTTCATCACCGAGGGGCATCAAGCTTGTATATAATAATCTGGGTAAGCTGGGAAATAATAGGAGCCAAAGAAAATCTGAAAGTAAGCCAGATAAGACGGCTCATGGTTCAAGGTTTTTTGCATCAGGATACAGTCGTGTTTTTTCACAGCATGCAGCAACAGTGCAGCTTACAGTCGTGTAAATCAAGACTACAAGCACTTAGTGTGTTGACAGTGTGTTGGGAGACACTTGTGCCTCAAAATCCCACTTTAATGGCTTTCTGTATGAGGCCATATATCTGTGGTGGTAAAGTCCTTGTCGGAGGCATGTGTGCGTGAGGTTTTCTGTGTGTTTTCATCACACAGCTTTAGCTGTAAAGGCCTCCCTGCCAGAGGCTTCCCTGATTGAGAAGGCGTCTCCTTTTACGGTCCGGAGCGCTCTGAACTTTACGAGAGCGACATCGGCCCTTCCATCCTGTAGCTCCCAGCTGAAATATCATGTTTGTTTATCTCTGGAGAGAATTTATTCTGCTGATTCATTGGCTGGCACTCCTGCAACGGCTGAAGGAATTCGATTTTCTCTTTATTTATTCGCTTCATTTTTCCTCCTGTGGAAGAGTAGTCTCTTGTGTGATACCATGGGAAAACTTCCTTCCTCCTCGCTGCGGTCCCCTGTGAAATGAGATTAGACAGAGGAAGGGAAACGAGAGATAGAGGACAAGGGACATAATAGAGTTGTTATTCATTGTAATCTTGCTTCTCTTGTTGTAGCATTTTGCTTTCACCTTCAAAATAGCCCATTTTATTAAATAAATACGTCAATATAGAAATTCATGAGTGATCATATTTGAATAGGACAGCAGTTAAAAGTGATTTTTAGCAGACCGCTGTACACATCTCAGAATGCAACTGGATATATTTACCGTGTTTCACAGAAGGACGAAAATATATTCAGCTGTTACTGGGCAGGCCTTGAAGCATATAATTCAGATGTATTGTCCAATATATTACAATTACAGAGCTGGTTACAGGCAAACTCCTACTCCCAATGACGATCTATTCCAACTTATTATAGAGGTTTATGATTTGAAACGGATATGACTTGATGTAGTCTGAAATTCATTAAAAATGACATTGAGAAAGGATAAACCACTGACAAAATGTGTGTGCATATGTGTGCGCTTGTAAAAAAAAGCGTCCCTCAGTCGGTACAGGTCATTCGCACTGAATGGCTTCAGAGGGAAGTAAGTCTGACTGTGAAGTGGCTCACAGACCTGTGAAATAAAACGAGTAAAGGATACTAAAGCGGGTGACTTGCTGCGATTTATAATGCAAACACATTTCAAACACAAGCTTCTCCGAATCCCGCTGTCTGTGTTCTGCCAACGACCGGATACCAAAGCATCCTGAATGTACAATCGATATCGCCCCCCCTCGCCCCTGCCCATTTGTCTGAAATGGTTTGGTTCAGCAGTAGGACAAGCCCAAAGTGCTGGTGTCAGAGCTGCAGGGGAGAGCGCGACACACCTTTGCCATTTTCTCACTCTTCCTGCAGTTTTTCACGCATCCGATGTGCAATCAGCTTGACGTGTGACCACTTGGCGTCATGTGTCACATGGACAGCCCTTAAACCACAGGGAGGAGACCCCATTGCATGACACGCTCCTCTGGAAGCGAGAGAGCATGGAATTCGCATGTAGGTCACATGGTCCCCGCATGTCTGTTGCTCTCTGGTTCAATTCCACCAGGAGCCATAAAACACTGCATCGTCAAGGAGGAGCCAGAGTAGCGTCTTATCCATGAGCTGGCACAGACTGAGCACAGAGTCTTTGTGACAATAAACTGTTGGTTTCAGGACGGCTGTTTTTCTCACCTGCGCCCATTTGTTCATGTGCTCTGTGCCACAATGGGCAGGTGAAATCTTGCAGCACAAAGCAGATTTAACAGCAATGTGCTTGTTCCTCAGGATATGTCTGACTGTTGAGAATTAGTCAGAGCTGAGTGAGCCTCTTGGATGAGAAGTGAAACATCTTTGAGAAACAAAAAGAAGTCTAGTTGCCTTCCACTGAACCACTTAGTGCTGCACTGTCAAGGGGATAATTATTGCATAAAAATGTATGTATCCATATCTTTATATAATAATATTGGCTAATTGCACCAAAAAACTAAATAAACAAACAAATGAAACACTCTAAGCTTAAGGGTATTTTGCAAGAATTAACCCTCTGAACCCCTAAACCTGCCAGCAGGTTTAAAAATCCGTAAAGCATTGTCAAAATTATACCATTTATCTGCCCCAGAAACTGTAACAACTGAAAAAAGCATCAGATTTTCACCTTCCTGACTGTCTTTGAACTACATTTCTGTGAAAATCCAACCAAATCTGAGACTAAAATTATGATACTTCATCAAAGTTATTTTTTCTACATATCTCATTTAAGAAAATGCCAAAGGGAAGAACAAAAAGCATTTGGATAATCAGATTTTTTTAAAAACAAAACAAAAATCTGTGTTTCTTGACATGACCATGAAGCTGTTACTGATTCAACTGTGACCCACAGTCACGTGAGAAAAATTCTGCATTTTTTTGTGGGTAAACTGGGCTGAACTGCAGGCTGTGTTTCCACAGAGTGATGTTAGCAGTTAAATATATCTAAAGTATTTACAGTCACCATTTTTTCCAGTGTTGGTAATAAATGTGGGCGCTTGGAAAAATGTTGTAAATGTTGATTCTAGTTTTTATTTTTTAATTTTTGTACAATAAATAACCAAAGGAATTCCACTATATCTTTTATCTTTTTAATGATTTATGACATTTTATCTGTGTCAAACTGCAAATAGGACATTTTTGAGTTCTCTCTACATCTAGCCATGGTTGTCCTGTTTCCATAGAGGTGCGGGATTTTATATTGCAGTGAAAAATTTTCCCACAATGTAAACAAATAAATCGGACAAATTTCTTATTAGGTGCCATTTTACACAATTATGTAAATAAAACAGAGTTACCTTTCATGTAATACTGAGAACCACAGCATTTGTGAGCACATTTGATTGGCCCTGTGCTTCTCAAATATAAGAGACTACAGACGACCAACCGAAGGGAAGCAATCACAGTGTCAGATGGGAGCTGCACATGCAGTTATTTTGTGAATCACTGCCTTCCAAAATAAATCTCAGGATGGTACATGTAAATATGAATCATTATAAAAGAAAATAAAGTGAGTGAGTCTTTAATATCTACTCAAACATGGGAGGTGAAAAAATATACTCTTGGTGAGCTATTTATGGTGTTAAGTAATAATACAAAGTGACATACACCAGTAAGGATATTGTTTTTGTGCTAAAAGAGCTGAGAAACTCCTGCAAAATGAAGTGAATGTCATGCTCTGTCTACCATGACAGAGAGCAAACTGCTTCTAACAGGGACGAGAGGAGTGGATTGTCCACAGTTACCACAGGTCTCTACTATACATATAGATTAAACAGTGAGCAGTATTTCTATTAATTTATCCCCCTGCACAGCTTTGCTGGTGGTGCAGCACCACCTATGGTAAAGAATTACCAGAAGTCCATCTGCTGTGTCATGTGGAAAAGCTTTAACATCAAAATTTGTACTTTCCTCCTGCTGTCTCCAGCGGGAGAGCAACAGATTAATCAGTGTGTCCTCTGCAACTTTTGGAGCAGAACGAGTGATTGAGTATTTTGGCTCTCGGTCCAGAGCCAGTCACAAAGTCGTTACGCTAGTCCGGATATTAAAAGTAATTGCAGGTTCAAAATGTTTCCGTGCGTACACTGTTAGGTGAAGAATGATTCAAGACATTAACTTTAATTATGCACAGTGGTGAAATCAAAGAGGAAATCATTTCAACATAATTGTTGCCTAATGTATATACAAAAGGATTTTGTGTGTGAAATGGTTAGCCTTTCAGGTATACGGAATAAAACAGAATTTTTACCTTCACTTTTTGCATCTGTACTTGTTTCCTACTTCTTTTGATGTTCATTAAATTGTAAATCCAGTAGCAGGAGATGCTGCTTATTTAATGTTCTGTGAGTCGGGTACCTGTAGCTGAAACTGTAATTGTACCCCAGGGACAATTCCAGCGTTTCAGCTAGGTAAACGCTTTGTGGCTGTAAGCCTATTATGAATTATATCAAAGGAAATTAGATTAAAGCAATTGGGTTTTCATGGTAAATTACTCTTTACCCCTCAAATGACCCACTGAATGAGGGAACAGAGCCATGGGCTCACCTAAGTAACTGTAAACTACTGCTTCATGCTATGTATTTTTATCAGCGGACATGAGAAGGAGAGATGAGATTATTTTTGAGGCTTGTTTCACCTCAGCAGCTTCATTTACAAACAGATAAAAACAACACATTTGTGGTTCAGGGATGTGTTTTTGGAAAGCTGTCACAGTTTTCAATATTCTTATGTTCCATACAATGCGCCACAAAGTTTATGTATAAAAGAGCTTTCAGTTTGTTTGTTTTAGGATGAAGTGGTGGTAATAGATGCAACATTTGATCATCAAGCAACATGAGTAAATAATATGCCATGAAAGTGACTTTTCATTTGCTGGCAGCACACATAACCACATTACACGCTAAACACAAGAAAAGCAGAAGGACAAAATTAAGGGTTGTTTTCTCTGATAGCTGCGTATCTAATTTGCATAACTTTGCATAATATAGTCCATAAAGGAAACAATATTCATAATGTGACAGTCAAATCATATTTTCCTTGATAGGGCATCAACATTAATTTTACTTTTGATGTGGGATAAAGGCCCCGGTTTGGGACACGTGGGAGCAGTGGGAAGAGAGAGGAGGAAAAAAAAGAGAAAACCTAACACCTATGTTGGGTCGTGATGATATCTTTAGCACTTTCTCTCTCAAGGTCTGCTGATTGAATAACTGAAGTTAATAATGTCTGTTGCCATCAAGTCAGCCAGCGCAGTCTTTAATTTAGTGTCATTAACAAAATTAGAAATTGAGAATTTAACTGCAGAGGAAAGTGGGTGATGAGATTCTTTTGTTCTGGATAATAACAGTGGCTCTGTTGGTATTTCACATGCTGAGGCATTTTTGTTCAAATTCACACCTTTTAACTCTTCATTCAGATGCCGAGGTTACACACACAAAAAGCTCAAATTCCTGTTTATTGCTTTTTGTACAATGCAAGATAAGTTAGATGTTTACTGAAAATATATATCCCTTTGTTTGTCTTGTTTAATCTCCTGCTCTTTATCAGTACCTCAGGTCTAGATGTGTGCATGAGAGCATGAGATGGAGAGCATTTGGTGTCTTGGTGAAAAACAGAAGACTAATTACCTCCTGAAATAATTTAATGTCAGCCCTGGTGTGGGCTCCCCTCAGCAGGACAGCTGAACAGGCCCAGCCCTCTGCTGGGAGATTCATCTCTGTCAGCTTAGATAAACCTGCTGGCCATCACAGCGTTGGCACACACACCCTGTTCCTGGACCTGAAGAAAAAAAAAAAGGCCTGATGAAGCTGTCCTGTTTTGCCTCCACTGGAAAAAGACAGGAGGCTTAAATGAACACGAGCTTTCATTACCGCTCCCCTTTTTAGCACTTAGGAGGTGCATCTGTTTGGTTTTTTTTGCAAATCACCTTTATCCTCCTCTGGCATAACCAGCTGCCATCGCTCTCTGCAGTGGTCCTCGGAGCTGTCAACTTAGGGTAAATAGGATTTTCATAGGTGTGGTGCAACCTGTTCTCATTCTCAGGTCATTCAGTACTGACATTTTGTCAACCGCATCTAAATTGATATGCGCAACGTATCCATTAGCGTGTGGGTAAATGACGTGCCGGGTTTTCAGTGTTAACCCACCGCAGCTATATTAGAAGCTTTGAGCTTTGACATTCTCACTGGAGAACAAAAGCACGATCGAAGGGATTCAGTGGGACTAAAACATTTTTCCCACAGTAAATTCTACTTTTCAGGTTTCCTATTAAAGTTCCAATATTGTGTCCCTTTCCAGCATATTAATGGAAGTCTCACATATCCAGAGAATGAGTTTTTCGATTTTTGAGTTTGAAACACTGCAAATGTTTCACTTTACCTTGACTGTAAAACCTCTGTTTTTAGCCTTGTTCTAAATGTCCTATTTCAGTGTCTATGACTTTAAATGCAGCTGAGTTGCTGCTGTCGACACCAACTCTCTCATTTTTCACTTTCTTGTGGTCCTCAAATTAATCGTGTTTGACTTTCAGTTCAGTTTGCATGTTCTCCCTGTGCATGTGTGGGTTTTCTCCGGGTACTCCGGCTTCCTCCCACAGTCCAAAAATATGCTGAGGTTAATTGATCATTCTAAATCGACTGTAGGTGTGAATGTGAATGTGCTTGTTTGTCTCTATGCAGCCCTGTGACAGAGTGGTGACCTGTCCAGGTGTCCCCTGCCTTCACCTGAAGTCAGCTGGGATAGACTCCAGCTCCCTGTGACCCTAATGAGGATTAAGCGGTATAGATAATGGATGGATTTACAGTTCATCAGTCAGGAAAATTAACCAAATCTAGCCATAAAAGTGTGATATTTTATCTAAATCAATTCATTGTACTGAACCATAAAAGAAATAAACCGTTTGCATCAACTAGATTCTGTAAATAATAAAAAAAAAAATCAAAAAAAAAAATATATATATATATATATATATATATATATATATATATATATATATATATAAAATGCTTTTAAAATGCTAAATGATTTGTGACATAATTGTGTCATATGTGCAGAAAACATTTCTGAGTTCTCTCCACTTATAGCTATGGTTGTGTTATTTCCATAGATGTGCATGGCTTTATATTTCAGTTAAAGTTTACCCCTCAGTGAGTAAAAATGTAACAGGAGCACAAAAAAAATGCCTGGAAACTGTTACTAAATTTGATTTTCAACATATAACTAAAGCTTGAACACTTAAACACTTGACCTCAGTTCAAGTACTGTATTTGTTTCGCTTGCTAAAAATCAATCAGATGTTCCAAGGTAATCATATGCATGCAAATGGCCCAAAGCATTTTTCTGACCTGAAAAACACATTCTTTTGCCTTTAAGGTTTTTTTTTTTTTTGTTGCTGTTGTTATTTTTAGAATGAAACTACAATTCTGTAATGTGAATATATTTTTCTTTTTAAGCACAGGAAGGCTGCCCATGATCCAGCAATAATTTTCATACGGTTGCTTCAATGACAAAGTAACCTAATTGCCTAATTAGTTCATGATAATCTCATCAAAGAGAAGCTTCTCAGTTTGAACTGATTAATAATCACTCATACTGTACCTGCACAGTGGATCCGTCACATGCAGGCGTTGTGCTTCATGTTGACTGTGTCCTTGTAGTCCAATCAAGCTGCACCTTATGTGTCATTCACAGTCCGGTGACAAATAGCTGCTTGAGATCAGCCATCCTTTGAAAATTAATGCTCGAATATCTTTCCAATATTGGCATGCTTTTAAAATTGGAGGTGAAGTGCACCGCCATGTTCAACTTAGAGCGCAAACACGCACAAGGACATCAGTTGCTCATCACTAGCATCATCTGACCTGCTCAACGTTTCTCTTGGCCTTTTCCCTGAAGCGTATGCATTAAAGGGCCTATACTACATTATTTAAGGCTGGTAACCAATAGGCATTGGTCTGCTGAATAATCCCCCTCACTTCAAGGACGTGCTGCTATGACGATTGAGACTGTTTGATGCCAAGAAAGCAGAAACATGCAGAGACTTTCTTTTGCACTTTTAGAACTAGATGCACATGTATCGTCTAATATAATTCTGAAATAATACATCAACAAAGTACATGCATAAAACTGGACGTTTTTCACAGTCAAGCAGGAAAAGGAATTAACTCGTTGACAACACAATGAGGCACAAAAAGATACAGATGAGTAGCTTTTGTTATTCGATGGACATGAAAAACACAAACACAAATCCCGATGTGTCTCTGTGTGGTGAGAAATGGAAGTAAAGGGCAAAAATGGAGAGCATCAGCAGTTAAAACCATCTACACACTTGAGATTTTGATCCAGTTTATGGAGCAAGAAATTTAGAAACACAGATTTAACAGTGCTTTGAGGCTGCCAATGTAGATTCACATAAAAGAATTTGATCTTCTTTCTCATTGCTTCTCCTAAGTGTTTTTCTCTCCCCTTTTCTCTCTACATTTTTCACACTTTTGTCATTGTAGATGGCGTTCTTAAAGGTCAGATGAACTCCTTGGTCTCTATACTTGCACATACTTTCATCAGATGTAGGGATTGTAGCCACGAATGAATAACGTGGAGCTGTGAGTCCGTGACCTCTTTGTTGTCTTCAAAAATGTAGCCTTTTCTGCTGTCCTTGGAACTTTTTGTTGATGACATTCCAGTTTCCATCTAAAAGTTTTCTTTTACAGATTATATTATACAACACCTTTGGTAATACTTCTTCTCTATGAATTCTTTCTTACTGAGCTCTGACATGGCAGTTTTCAAGGATACACAAGTCTATTGCATCAATATGTTCATGTCGACAAAGGTAATCATGCTGGTTTTTTTTTCACATCTGAATATTTCACAATTGCCTTTGGCTCAGCAGTTAAATCTCCCAACATTATTTCCCCGGTGTGTGTTTAAAAGTCTTTCAAAGTGTATTTGGAAGCTAGTGTGAAACAATAACCTGGATTACATTTCATGACACAAATGAATTTACCCTTTCTTCTCCAGCAGAAGGAGAATGACTCCCTCCCTGTCATGTTAACACTAAGAAATCCAGGACGCTTGCCCTTGCGACTCCATGTCTGCTATGAAATTGAATTCTTAGACTGTGTGAATGCATGAAACGGCTTTGAGCAGGTGCCATTCAAATGCGAGAGGCTTGAGTTTGAAATAACACCGACTTATTCATCTGCCCCTCACCTCTTCATCCATTTATCCTCTTTTCTTTTCTCTTCTATCCACATTTCTCAACAAGAACCCGTCGTCTTATTCCACAAATGAATCCCTTCATGAACAGCACACAGAGGCTAAAAAAAGGAGAAGAATTGAGAGAGTGAAGGATGATAGGATCCTAAGGCTTTAAGGTGAACAGTGCTACAGTATCTAGGTGGTGTAGAATGAGCTCCATTATTGCTCTCGGGGCTCAAATTGAAAACATTACTGCTCCCATTCACAGTCCTCAGACACAGAGGATGGTCTTTATTTCCAATCTCAGTCTCCTTTCTGGTTGAGGGAGCATCAGCCCCGTGTCTGTGTGTGTGTGTGTGTGTGTGTGTGTGTGTGTGTGTGTCTGTGTGTGTGTGTGTGTGTTATGTGTGTGTATGAAAGAGAGACAGGGCAAAAGATTGTGTGTTTTTGTCTCCATGAGTGTGTCTCAATAAAGTCATCACTGCTTTTTCTGAGCATATCGCTGACCTCTCCTGAGCCTTTCTCATTACCCCCCACCGCTCACAGATGGAGAACCTTGGTGCATTTTGAAAGGCCACCTTCGCATCACGAAAGCCATGGAATTAGCCACCAGTGCTACGGTGTCGACCTTGGTAAGCCGGGACAGCATCAGTATGCATTGTGTTTCAGTCAAAAGGACATAGTGACATATTATAGTGAGATTGTAAATGAGTGAAATCACATGTTGCTTGCAAAGACTTGAACAAACAATAGGTTTAGTCAAGAACTGACATATCCTTGACTTTCACGTTCAAGCTTTTCACATCTGCGTCTTGCTTTTCAGCTTTATTCTTTGAATGAAAAGCGAGATATGAAAACTTGGAAACGTGACAGATCAAAGATATTACCTTTTCTGTAATGCTGGTTCAGTTTATAGTGCTCTTAATTATACTGTGTGGTAACAAGATTTTATTTTATCCACATGGATCCACGTTGAATTTGAATGTAAAAATGAAATCATAGATTAGAAGTCTTTAAAATATTGATGAAACTTGAGAAATCAGGTGTGTGTTTTCTTCCTGTACTCTACCATGTGCCAACCTGTCGTTTGGCTCATTTCTGAGAGGCTGTTTACCTAAAAATAATTCTCTGGAAGTAGAAAGGTCACATCTCCCTCATCCCTCTTCCACCCTTGTTTCTCCTCTCACCCCTCCCTTTTATCTGGGGGAGGCTGCCAGATTGCTTTAGCCTTTTTAGCGGAGCTAGCTGACAGACAGACAAGGTGCTGACAAGGTCACAGCCAGGAAAAGCATTCATGATGGAAAAGACCGGCTTTTGAGGGAAGACACCAGCATGAATATAAAATTTACAATACAAACTGTGTAGCATAATCACCAGTTCCATTATAACTGTAATTAAATCAAACTTAAATGGTACAAACGTGTACTGATCTGACTAACTGCATGCTGACTAAAGCTGGGGTAGGCAGTATTTTTTAGTTATCACTGTACATTAATTCCACACTGCGTCTTGTAACTCAAGTGGTCTGAGAATAAAGCTAGATTTATGCACCTACACTTGGTTCCATTTTCAGGATTTAAATAATCTAGCTTGTGATGACAGATTTTGACCAATCACAGAGCCTCCTACCAGAGCAGGGGAAACAGTGTAGATAGCAGCAAAGTCAACAGTGAGCACATGATATAGTTAAATGCAAGTTGCAAGTTAAATGCAAGTTTAATACAACACAGTGTCATAAACTTCCATTATTTGTAATGGGACACAGGGGTCAGCTCCTCTGGTTGCAAAAAGTAGTCAGGTTGCACTGAAGTCTATGAGAAAAAGAGTCTATTTCTCACTGAATTTTTGACTTCAGTGAACATTTTCCTTTTCTCAATCATTAGTTTCAACATTTTAAATTCAGCATGATGTATATTTTGTCAATCAAAGTTAGGGGTTCTTAAATTTTAAAAAAATATGTTTTTCTTGTTTATTACAACGCCAAGGAAGCAGAGCCTCAGCGGAGTTATGTGACGATCTTCGTTGGTTTGTCTGTCTGTCTGTCTGTTTGTCTGGTAGCAACATTACTCAAAAACGGACCAATGGATTTAGATGAAATTTTCAGGGAAGGTCAGAAATGACACAAGTACCAGCTGATTAGATTTTGGCAGTGATGCGGCTTATAATCAGGATCCATGGATTTGTAAAAGATTTCTGTATATTTGAGAGATAGCGGCATGGCATCATTGTAACTATGACAACAAGTGAACACTACGTCAGCTGCATACAAATCAACCGCTGCAGATACATTGGGACATCTCCATCGGAAATGATACTAGGAACAATTGATTAAATTGTGGGGGTGTTTCTGAGTTCCATCAATTCCCACTGCCCGCTACATATTTAGGTCACGCGATTCGGTATCTGTACATAACGTACATATGCATAACAAACGCCTGCGTTCAGCTCAAGGTCATTGTCTTTGTGGGTACATCTATATTAAATCACCACATTCAATAGTGCAGTGATTTCTGCCACAAATTTTTTCAAGATTTCAGCTGTCGGAAATGATACGGTGACTGAGCAGCCTTGGCGGAGTACTGAGCTCTCTGAGTGCTTTTCTTGTTTGCTTTTGTTTTGTGTCGCTACTGTTACTGCAGCTTTGATCAGCTTGCAAAGTATGCAAAAAAATTCAAAATATAATATCATGCAACATATGCAAATGACATACGTTTTGGCAAAGGTGTATATTATTGTTGCAATTTAGACATTTTTACCTCAGTTCTCACCCATAATACATCTATAATACACTGAAACCCATTAAAACTACTACATTTAATCTGCCTGCCATTACAGCATGAAACCATGCATACTATGTTATTAGGCTTTCATTTAGAACCTTTAACTTCATAATTGTCATTTCATCTATTTTCCACTGTATTGTGCCATTTATTTCACATTTGGCTTATGGAGTAAATACATGCTATTTTAGTTCATTTTTTTCTTCTTTCTGTTGTATTATAGAGCACTACAAGCATGGAATAATTAAATTAAAATGGTATAAATGTATGCAATTTAAATGGCTTCAGGGTGTTAGTCGGGATATCAGAATGTGTTATTTTTGTGTGTATTAGGAAATGTGTGTGTGCGTGTGTTTTTGTGTGTGTACATTTAGACGTACAGAAATTCTAATATACTGCAGATCACTAATTCTGCCCTTCTGTCTCCCACCCTCTCTCTCACCCCATACATATACACGTATTTACCCACACACACACACATGCACATGTGCACTGAGGGCCACACACTCAATAGAATAATATACAATAACTCAAAGGTGTGGTACATTCCTCTATATGAGTGTGTGGTTGGGGTGTTGTGAAGTTGTGTGCATCTTTGTAGGGGGGTCTCTTTGTGCCTACATGCATGTGTATGTGACCACATGTCCATATGAACTCAGAGCAAGTGGCTTTCACAGTTTTGTTTTTCATTGACTCTGCTTTGTAGAGATAAAATGTGAGCTTCAATGAAGTTCTAAAGCCTCTCAACAGTTTCTCCTTAGCATGTGCGCGCACACATACACACACACACACACACGTTCTATATATGTTCTTTATATATATAGGGACTGATGTTGGTTAAAATATATTGCTTGGCGAATGTAGATAATATTATTGATATTGATATTGATATTTTTAGGGAATTGTTTTTGACGCTAACATTTTCATCTTTGAGGACCTCTGTGTAGCTTTTTTAATTGATGGCCAATGGTTAAATAAGTAAAATACATATAAATACTAGAAAGTAGTGTTGTAGTACTCGAGATCAGTCTCAGGCTCGAGACCAGTCTTGAGACCACTTTTTGAAGATCTCGGTCTTGTCTCGCACTCGACCGCAGTTTTACTCGGTCTTGTCTCGGTCTCGGGCACAGAGGACTCGGGATTTTACTGCGAGACCAGCCGAGACCATGGCTTCACCGACAGCACTGAACTACCTCTCAACTGTCTCATTTGTTCAGTAACATTTGAGTGTGTGTGTGTGTGTGTGTGTGTGTGTGTGTGTGTGTGTGTGTGTGTGTGTGTGTGTGTGTGTGTGTGTGTACGTACATGTATATATAGGGAAAAGGCATGTGGTAGTGTTTTAAGTTGGCCTTGCGCTTCTCATAAACGATAAAGAGACAGGCTACATGACGCTTTGTTTATGTTCCATCAATGTTAGCTAATGTTAGCTCTGACATAGCGGCACATACCGCGGTACCGCTGCTCACTTGGATGAGAGCTACTGATGTGACAGAGGAGTGTCCACTTCAAATTATGCACCCCGTCTATGAAAAAGTTCCATCTCACCTATGCAACTTGGCCTGGCAATGTACACACTTAATTTTTGTGCCAATTTTTAGAATTAAAACACACAATTGCATAATAACTGTGTAACTTCAATATAAATTAAAATAAATATGTGTATAAGTAGAGGGGGCATTATAATGAGACCCCATCGTGCACGTTTAGGTCACAAAATGTTGCAGTCTATCATGCTACTAAAATGCAACCAAACTCTGCTTTAAACTCACTTCCCATGATGTCATTTTTAAGGGCCATGTTGTTTGTAGTGTTTATAAACGACTCTTTCATGTGTTTATCCTATAATAACAAAGTATTTTGCCTCAGCAGTTTGTCATCAAAATACTTGTAGTTTGGCCTTTCAGTGTCTGACCTCTTTGAAGATACATTGACATGTTATATTTCATTGCATTTTAGATGCTGATATTTGGCATTGTTTTTTCTTTCTATTTTAAGGAATAGTGGTTCCAGGTTTTTTCTGTTACAATAATACACCTTAAAAAAAAAAAATTCACCCAAGTTCAGTTATATCCGATTTATCAAACAAGAAATATTGGTGTGGTGTAATAGAAATAAAGAGGCCACTGTTCTAGATTAAGATATGTTGTAGAAAATTGTACATATTTGTGCATGGCTTGCAGACAAGATTATTACAGGCAACCTTACACTTGACTAAAAAGTACACTGAATAAGTACTGAATAAAAATGGTTAAGTTAAATTTAATATGGTCTCGGTCTCGACTTGGTCTCGCTTTGTCTTGGTCTCGGTCTTGACTCGGTCTCGACCCCTCAAAGTCTTGGCCTTGTCTCGGTCTCGATACACTGTGGTCTCGGCCATGACATTAGCATCTGCAATGTAATTACTGAATTTCAAATTGTAATTCCTTATGCCAGTCACTACAGAAAAAAGGATTAGCATTACGGAAATGCATTAGTGTGATACTGCCAACAATGTCAAACAGTCCAAGTCTCCAATTTCCATGTGTGCAACTTATTTTCTAAATTTTGCTTTTGTAACTTTCAGAGTTCCTGCTTAATGTTTGGAACCTTGGTAAAGTTTGGCACTGACCTGTTATAGTCCACAGTCCAAATAACACAGCACTTAATGTACCTCCATTAACTTTTGAAACTTGAATACCCCAAGCTTTTCTCTGTGACATTTCCATCACATTTATCACTGTTCAGTCACACATTTCAGGCACTTGTCATCATTTTGAAATTCTTCATGCTTGTCTGGCAGTCAGTGGCCAGAGAGTAGAGAGGCACTTCCTTATTGGGCCTCAAGCACAAATACAGATTGTGAAGGCTAATGCCCCTCCGACTGACAGCTTGAATAGGAGTGTGCGCTCTGGAAGAAAGGCTAATTGGGCTGAATGGAAGATTTGCATTTAAGAATGGCAAAGGCGTCACATTGCCTAATCGTTTTTCATTGTCGAAAAAAGAAGAAGAGGAGGATGAAGGTCTTCTCCCACAAGGTTAAATTATGCTGTTAAAAGGTCCCTGCACACCAATAGAATAACCTCAAATCCTTGCCATCATTCGTGTTTTATAACACTGGTGAATTGAGGCTGATTGTAAAAGTGTAGTTTCTTGAACTTGGAAATAACCTTCACGGCCATTGTAATCCAGTTCAGAAAGGTGTCTTATGCTCAGCACAACAACAATAAAGAGAATTACTGTAAATCAGTCAGCGCCTGAGAAAAGCAAAGTTGGAGGGGTTTATCGCTTATGTGTTTTACAAAGTTAGACTTCTCCTTGTAAGGGGAATGTTTCCAACAATGAAAAATGATGTTAACAGCTATCTGTGGGCAATGGCTAAGAACCTTTGGAATGCTCCTAAGAGAGAGATTCTCTTTTATTGTCCTGCTTTTTGGCTTCTCTGATGTTTCGGGGCTTAAGGCAACATCACTCACAGCACTGCAGAGGTGTTGAAAGGACTGAACAGATGTGTTGGCACTGTAAAAGAGGGCAAAAGCTGACAAAAAGATAGATGGCGAGATAAGAGGGGTGAAAGAGAATGATACAGTAAAGACAGAGAGAGATTGGAAAAAGACAGAAAGTGAAAGATGAAGTGGCATGATGCCAGTCTATTGCCTTACCTTGTTATCTTCATCCCACTCTGCTTAAGATTTATCTACACGTCTGACAACTCGAAAATGTGTTGCAGTTTCCAGAATTTTGCCCTCTTGTCTATCAAATAGTGTTAGTTGTTTGTAGTGTGTTACGTCTGATTCATAATGCCATTAGGGAACAGAGTCAAAACAGGAAATCAATCCATGTAATCAACTGCTAGCTCTGTATGTGATCTCATCTGTCTCTGCGCTACAGTGTGCAAAATAACTCACAAACATTGTACTCAGAAAGATTTCCAGAAATGTTCAGATTGATTTTGGAGACAGGTCTAATATACTGCACAGTGTATTACATCATATTTTTATGAATTAATCTGGTGTTTTTGTTCATGTATGACAGAAATAAGCAATAGAAAGAAGTTTATTCTTCATATCTACAGGCAACATCACAATAGTGTGGATTTACTAAGCACGCTCACAGTGGTCATTACTTTTTTCAGCTGAGCGATCCTTTTCCATGCACAAATCGTACTTGGTATACAAGTAATACGGAATGTCAGAGCATCCAGAATCACTGTGGTGACGCAAATAAATTGTGAATCTGTAATGCTCGTGAGTTCACATACATTATTGTAAGCAGGAGATGAAGCGTGATATTCATATATAGCCATGTCAGAGTGCATTAGAGAAACTTTCACTCTCCTGGCGATGAAACATTAGTTTAGCAACAGTGTCAAACCCTTTTTACTGCGAAGCAAATGCAATGCTGCGTAGGATGAAAGATGCAATCATTATGATCACAGGTGGAGCGCTCAGGGGGCTGTGTAGGCTTCACCACTAGCCTGGATGTCTGTACCCACTGAAAAGAGCCTTTGGGGAAACTGCTTATCACACCATTCCTCACCTGCTGATTTCTCCTTCAACCTGTCCAACAGCAGGGTGAATCATTACACAACTCTTGCCTTTTTCAGTAAACTGTCCACTAATTTTGTGGTCACACCAGAAAATGATATCCAGTATCCAGTTTAGACTCTGTTTTGACCTGTGAAAGAGTAAGGCTTACCACTGTCAGAGAGAACAGTAGCTTAGTTTAGTAAATTGTTTAGAAAAGGGACAACAAAACACCAGACATTTTGCAGTCTGTACCAATTTCATTGAAAATCTGTGATTCTTGTAATCAGTGTTGATATCACTGAAAAATAAACCAATGAAACTAACATATTTCAGCTGCAACTCTTTTATGTGAGTAAACTTGAGATGGAGCTTTCAACTAATAGAAAAGACATTACTGTTATTGGAAACAATATTGTCCCAAAAAATAAAAACATTCCTTTTTTCATGTTGGCATAGCTTTTCTACTGCAGTTCCCAGCCACCTGATATATAAAGAAAAAAATATCACAAATAATAAATAGCTTAGTTGTAATAAATAGATGAAAAATATTAATGTTACAGAAAACTGTGGAATGTAGCCTTCAAATGTTTAAAGCAAACAACACTGTTTTAAAAGTTCCACAAGTTTTCCTTGAGAGGATTTTCATGAGATCTTTTTTGTTATATTTCCTGAGCCACTGAAATGCCTCAGATATACAGTATTTATATGTGTGCGTTGGTCTACTTTGCACCTGTCTCTCCTGCTCAACATCCTCCTTATGCTGATATTGGGAAAAGACCATTAGGAAAACCACAGAGGCTGCTGCACACAGTGTGCTAACACACACACAGACACATATTGCTTTATGTTGACAGGCTCAACAGTAATGTTGGTAACCTACTAACGTTATCAGCGGCACCCAGCTCACATTATGAGCTTTAGCTACATTAGTCCAAACAGGCTAAGTTTGCCTTTGTGAATGCTGTGTGCGGAGCATTGCTACAACAGATGCAGCTGTCGCAGTTCACAAACAGTAACAACATTAACATTTCAGGGATTGTACAACTGAAAATCTCACCTTGAATTCTGTCCACACATCCAGACATCTATCTTTGAGCTGATTAAATAAGGTGACTCATCCTTTCCTTCCAAATATAATACTGTTTTGTAGTGTGGGTTTCGGTCGTTTATTGCCCCTGATCAAAGACTCACTCACTAAATATTCTTATGCACAAGTTTTGATGGCTGTCCGCAGAAATCACAATTTCCAGTCGGACAACTATGACAGGAGCCAAACTTTGTGTAACATTCAATACCATAGAAAATAGGAAGTGTCACATTTTCAACATTTTGGTATTGACTTGGCTCCAAATTGCTGGTTTTGGTCATGCCCCAAGTCTATGGGTATGAATGTGAGTACAAAGAGTTGTGCTTTTGTGTGGTAGAATTTTAACCAACCTCTAGTTAAATATATGCTGATACTTGAGAGTATGGTCCTCTATGGGAGAGTTCAGAAAATGGATTAATGGTTCTCTTATTTCATCCAAGATCTGTTTAATATGAATACAATTTTTTGTTGTCACCTTTCATCATTGTACATTGTACTTTGGTTGCTCAGCAATATTAAAGGTCAATGCAGAAAACACACCTGAAGCATAATTTCAGTCTTCAAAACTACGTATTCGCAGCAGGAAAAGAACGAAGACAGAAGGTTTCTTTGATGAAAGGGAAAAATAGCTGCCATTAACCTGCCACAGATATTACACAGAGGAAACAAAGCCTGCAAACTAGTTCAGATTTCTTACGAACAACTACTCCTGTCAATGCATAAAGGTGCTATACTTGATCCACCAATGGTTTGCTCGCTGTTTTGCCATCATGCCTTCACACACCAGTGACATGAAAGCAATGCTGATGCTTGCTGTCACTGCCACAGCTGACACTGATGCTGTTCACGAAACATTTTATAAGCCCACAACAACCACCTGTGAGTCTAGCCTCCCACTGGAGAGAAGTTAGGGCAAATTCATGCTTTTCGTGTTGGCGTGTCCTCAAGGGTCCACACGGATTGTCCACACTGCAAGCTCCCCGACACACGTGCCAAGAAAAGATAGTGCTTACACCTAATTTTTTATTAAAAAAAGAGGCTGTGCAAGAAGATTCTCCATCACCCATGTCTTTATAATTTGTTAATGTAAAGAGCTGAAATTCAAGTAGTGACTGCCAGACTTTAGAGGTGCTTTGATTTGTACATGTCCAAACACAGAGAGATGTTCCAAATTCCGAGAAGTCCTGTGCAATGTCCATCTACTGTGTTCAGTGCACCTTCGGAATAATTACATTGACACTGTGCTGCAGCCCAATCAATAAAACGTGCAAAGTCACAGCCTTTCAAAAACATCCAAAATAGCCCCATGTGTTTTTCTGTGTTCGATAGGTGAGGCAATGTGACCATCTACAAGTCAGACTGGTGCATATCTAGTGTAGTATGGATTGAACTGTGTGCTTGTCTTGCAATGTTCACATCAGTCTGCACAAGGTGGCAGAAAGCATGAATTGTCCCTCAGCATTGTCACTCTCCACTCCCTGCTGGGCTGATCTTGGCTTTTCCTTTACATTCACCTGGCTGGGTATACTATACTAACTCTAAATCTGTCTGACATGGTAAGGCAAAAATGACTGTAACAATGCCTACTTGCTATAAACATTTTTGAAATCCACTTGTCTGGTCCCACAGAATGTATACAGTATGGTGACAGTAATATGCGATTTAAAATGATGAGGCAGGTCATTCAAAGAAAAAAAACTGAAAAACGGCCTTTCGTCCCAGCAGGGGTCCTGAGGTAGATGAGCACCATGAACAGATCCTGAGTCATTATTATGGGCAGTAGCAGTGAAACGACACTGTCAACAGGAAATAAGACTGAAAACAGCCTGGCTCACTGTATATTTGTGCCAAATAAATGATAATAATTCTGTTGCCCTAAAAATTGTGACAGACTTTATGTTTGAAAGGCAACTACTGTACATGTAGGCTTTTATAAAGATTATAAAGGTCTCCCCATAGAGTGATACATTTCTCACCTAGGTGCCACTTTTATCTGCCGCATAGCTCTTCAAGGTTATCTCAAATGTGCAACACAAAGTGCTCCCACCCTGCAAAGTGGAGAAGCAGGAAAAGAACCAAAACCATCAGTCACCAATTCTATTTCCCAGCTCTGGGAGGTGGTACAGCCAGAGGGGAGGAACACTGACTTACACACCTCCACTTAGCCCCAGCTGAGGGCCCCCCACCACCCTTGAGATAGAGTTACCACAGGGGGCCACTTGGAGGCTAAACGCCCTTCTTCAACAGGCCCCTCAGGGCCCCATTGTACATTCGTCCCTCAGTGGGAACCCTTGCCACTGCAATCTCCAGCCAATCACCTTCCCCAGAGACAGTCTCATTTGTGTAGACCCTGAGTGAACTTTTTGTGGATGTGTAGCAAAATTCACACTCCAAGGACTTGTTCAGTGGAGGCTGTTATAATTTTTTATTTATTTATTTTTTTACCTGTCTACAAAAATGCAAGGTCTGATAGCTTACAGTCCATCACAGCTATGTAGAGGAATGAAAGGAATCTGTCTTTATCAGAGAAGATGGTGGATTATTAATGACTTCAGCTGGTTTAACATCATGACCTGAGTTGCCTCTAGTGTGCCAGTTCAGGCCAGTGATTCACTACCTCTATCTTATGCCTATCCCCTGTTGTTTGTCATTAGATATGAGATTTATCAGCAATGCCATGGGTTAAGAGCCGCAAAGCATTATCTTTCTCGGGGGAATGTGACTTTGTGAAGGAATTTTCCATCAGATGATAGCTTTTCCTTTTAAAAAGAGTTTACCCCTGCAGGCTTTGCACCCTGTGGCCTCCAGCTAAAGGCCAAGTGTGTGTGGCTTTGCCCAGAGATAGGGTTGTGAGGCAGGGGAAGGATCAGGCCAGTACCCTGTCTTCCCTGTGCTGGCTCAATCTAGTGATAACACTAGTCCCAGCCAGCACCTGGTGTTCCTCCTCCATGTCCAGAGCAGGATAGCTGCTCAACAAAGCATAATAAGTCAATAAACCAACTTTTCTTTGCATTCAGCTTCCTTATCGTGCACAGATGGGAGTCCTCTTATCCTCTTCTGTCTTTGTCACGTCAGTGAAAACAAAATAAGCAGTAGGACAACTTCTAAATGTGATAAATTTCCTCAAGAATATAGCTCCTTATTTTCACACACAGTTCTAACGTGATAGACTTTAAAGTGGATGAAAAGTTCAAATATATCAATTCTCCATTTAGTCAGTTTGGCAGAACGGCATAATCACAGATATTCCCTATCTGACTCCATGTACCCAAAATAGAGACTTTAGAAGCTGAGATACCACATTATGTGCTCTCCATTCCATATTAGATAAGCATATTCTCATTCTGCTATTGCCACATGTCCTGCATGAAACTGATATAGATGTCAATTGCTGTTACAGAAGGAAATATATATGTACTTTTATTTTGATGCAAGTCTCAAACTGCTGTCGTAGATCAATCAAATATTATATTCCAGCGAGACTTTACTGTTTTATCTCCCTCTTGGCTGGGTTTTCCAGACATCAGGGTCTCAAACTGTATCAGACTATATCTCTCTCTCTCTGTGTGTGTGTGTGTGTGTGTGTGTGTGTGTGTGTGTGTGTGTGTGTGTGTGTGTGTGTCACAAAGACACAAAAGAACAAATCTGTCAGTGTCAATGCAACAACACTCCCTCATGGACCAAGTCACTAGATGGGTCACTATGGATCATGGCACCGACTCTCTTGCACTGGAAATCCTTTTATATTGTTTTTTATTTTTGAGACTATCTTTTCATCCCTCTGCATGTGAAACAAGACAAGTGTGTACTCTACTTACAAGCAAACAAAAAAGCATCAGTCCACATTACAGCAGAGTAGCGCACTGCAAAATAAGAAATATCCACTAGCACTACAGTTTCTGCCACATCATGCAAACATAAAACAAAACACTTTGTGCAGTGGCTGCAGTCCATAAATCTAGAGTGTTTCTGACAGATTGAACAGTCCTTGGGGTAAATGTGTACAAATAGGTTATGAGGGCCCTAGTTATCAGCTCTACTGTATTTGCTAAGATAAGCACTGTGCCGACTAGCTGCAAGCCTGGCTTGGTGTAAAAGGTTAGAAAAGTCATTGAGCTGCAACCCCTGCGATGTTGCTGCTGCAGCATCAATCTTTGTGAGAGTAATGTGAGCTCTGTGACATTCTCCTGCTTTCAGTGAGGGCACGGAGAAAGATATGGTCTGTCAGCATGACGCAGATTGGTTGCTAGATGCCAAAGGTGGGAGGCTGCAGAATGTGTGGCTCTGCGCTCAGTGGCCCTAATTTGCATGAGCTAGTTTGTATTCTGAAGTGGTTTGTAAAAGGATGTGCGGGCAAGAGATCCGTGTGTGCATGTGTGCAGGCTACTGTACGGTAACCACTGATATACAAGAAAGCTTTTGAAAACCTCTTGCTTTCTACAAATCTCTCTCTGTGTCGCTTCTGCTCACTTGAAACAGATGTCCAGGCGACCTGCCTCCATTAACCACAGCTCCTCTAGAGTATAACTCAGCACCGCTCCAGACCCTGCCCAGCCTCCAGACAGCAGTACCAGCCCACCATCATCACCATCCTTCTGCCCAGACGTAGCACTTTCAAAATGGACTCAGAGATGGTGACAGCAGGGCAGCAAGCCAAGACTGGCTCCATCTTCATGTAAGTCCTGCTGGAGGTGGGAGAGTGTGAGCTGGACTCAGCCCATCCCTCTGCTGTAAGTGGTCATTAAAGAGGTGGCTGACAGCGCTTTCCTCTATGAGTAGTGGTGGAGTTGTCCTGTTCACTGCACTAGCTACTCCACTCAACACCACAAGGTTCAGTTTAATGGTGTCTGCTGGTTAGTACTGATCCATCTGTCACTGTGTGAGTGTGTTAGCTATCATCATGCTCTGCAGCCCTGTGCTGTGCAGTGTGTCATCTCTTCACTGACAGTACTAATCTTTAGGATTGGATTCAGTTTTGTGCACATAGGACAAGAAAAGACATGTGAGAAGATAAAGGAGGTGAACTAGTTTCTACAGTTTTTTTTTTTCTCCAAACGTCTCCCTTTATTTTTTCCTCTTATTTTGAATTTGATGCTGTGGTTCTCCCTAAATGAACTGGGTTAGTATTAGAAATCAAGAAACAGCAGCAGAACTGAGTGGGGTGACAGGTTGATCCAGAGGTAATCTCGACTAAGGCCTATCTGTCTGATTTCTGTGGACTGAATGAGAAGTGAAATAGAACGTTTTACACAAGAGGACTGTGGATTGCTGAAAATAACTAAACCGTTGAGTAGCACTCACTTCACAGGATAGACTCATTGACATTGTGTGTGTGGCCCCACAATTACCGTCAATACATATGCCTGGCTTCATGTAATGCGAAGATTGGAGTGCAGATGTGAGCAGGTGGCCTCCCCCTGTATCAGTTTGTTAAGCGCACATCCTGAGAGATCTGATGTAATTTCAAGCAAAACTCCCAGTTTGAGTTTGAGTATTAGGCTAATACGTGCCCCTCAGTGTCACACCCCACTATTACTAATCAGGTACCATTGTTTTTCTTTCTACCACATAATCATCAATATTGATGAGGCATCATTTGATTATCATGGTAGTATTATGCTTAGAGTTAATGGTAGATGTAATTTTATACCCATCAACTACAACGTAATATTCTATTTCTTTTTCATCCTTCAATTCCACTGAATTGTTCTCGCTCCAGGTATTCCAGCAAATGGTGAATAAATTACTTGGAGACGCCCAGAAGCCTTTATGGTTTTTCATTGTTATTCATTCAGTACGGTTCTGGGTTTTATTTATCTATCTTTATTTTATGTTGGAAAATCATGGCAGATAATCTTAGGAGCAGGCATGGGAGAATTAAGCTGCATGGTGCATTGGTTGGTCTCCCTCCCCTTTTTCTACTTTCTGTCTGCCCCTTCCTCTCCCCATGCCTGCCTCCCAATCCAATCTATGCCATTCATCAGATGGAAGTGATAAGCTTGGGGAGCACACGCAGAGGCACTATGGCAGCTAAGCTCTCTATACAACTGTGTTATATTGCAGTAACTGGATCTTCTTGTGCATTTATTTGTGTGCAAGTGTGTAGTAAACAGTAGTAGACGTCAATATAGGACAAACTAGAGGCATGTGTTGAATATTTGTTTTGTCAAATGTATCCCCACAGCAGTTTGTTTGTTGCATTTATTTAGTTATTTGAACTGTATATTCTAATGATATACAGTAGATGTCATTCTAATCATAACTCCTCAGGCCTTGTCCACACTAATACTTAGTATTAGTTTGTTTTTGAAAGAGAACAGTTTACATGGAAACGGCATCATAGGTGAATAAAATGGAGATTTTTCCGAAACGCCTTCGAAGGTAAAGATTTTGTACAACTCCGGTTTGCATCTGTGTGGACAGAGAGTGGGAAGCAGTGATATCACACCTCTACTGAAATTGAAACAATGGTGAATATGTATTGTTTTTGTTTGTTTGTTTAGCCCCAGTGGTTACAACTTTGCTTTGCATTGGCATTGCAATTTCACCAGCATGCAAAAACCCATGGTTCTGCTGTACCAAATATTACTATACAGACTTCACAGTGTAAAGTCTTCAGAAACTATAAACCTACAAACCATTGTTAGTATTCAACAGTACTGGAGATATTTGTAAATTGATGGTTGCGTAGTTTTTTTTTTGTTTATTTAGCTTTCTGTACCACAAAACCAGATTGCAGGTTTGAAAGACGTCTTCTAAAAATCACCAAATTTATACAACTTAGCAGTGCCTGAAGCTGTGAAAACACTGAGAATCCTCTGATTTTTAACTTTCTAACGAACCTTGAACTACTCATCTGTGATGTGCCATTCAGTCAGGAAGCCAAATCTGAGCCTAAAACATTTTATTCAATCAATATCACTTTAATATACACTGATCAGGCATAACAATATGACCACCTGACTAATATTATGTCCGTTCCCTTTATGCTGCTAAAACTCAGTGGGGCATGAACACTGGACTTCTGGGGATGTCCTGTGGCACAGGGATGGTGGCAGTGAATTCTGTAGGTCTTGTGGGTTGCAGGGTGAGACCTTCCTAGATCAGGCTTATCCTGGGACATCCCATAGATGCTCAATAAGATCTGGATCTGGGGAGTGGGGAACCCGGGTGAACACCTAAGCTCTGTCGTGTTTCCCGGGCCACTCTTGAGTAGTTTTTGTGGTGTGTTGGGGTGTGATAGGTTTTATTGTTTCTATTATTTTTATTCAACATAATGCTGGCTTAATACTGATTTACACATTGCTTTTATGTGTTAAATAAGTAAAAGAGTTGTACTGATATGATATGAATAAAAGTGATTCAAGCATCTATTCCAGGCCCTGAAGGATAGAATAACAGAAGATTGAACCAGATCAGATAGAAGGAAACGCAGCTGCTTACATTCAGTACACACCAACATACATTGATGACACACATACATAGACGCACACACACACACACACACTTACTTGGCGCTTAAAGCCACTCCACACTCCAAGCAATGAGAACTTCTTGAGAGAACGAAAGCTGTTGTGTCTAAGAAGTGATCAACATGTCTGGAGTTGGTGTGTCAGCTAGAAACTGTGACGGTATTGCATGACTGTATTTAGTCACTGAAGTGTCTTCAGTGACTAAATAAAACTTTTTTCAATAAATTTAACTAAAAAAGTATATAAATATTATATATATGTAAACATTTGTAAAATCTTTGTGCAGTTAAACATTACAAATCTTTAAATAAACCACAAAATAAACACAAGTTAAAAACAAAATTTGCGTCAACAATAATATGTACGGGTGCCTGATCACAAATCGGCTTTTTATTTGTAAATATCGGCCAATGGCCGATGTTGAAAAAAGTCCATATATCGGCCCAAAATATCGGCCGGCTGATATATCGGTCGACCTCTAGTTTACACAGAACTGATTATAGACAAGCATAGAAATTAATTTCAAATGTAAGTGGTAAAATATCTTTAGTATGTAGAACCACCATTTCGTCTAGTATCTGTAACACTAAAAATGCAACAGAACCAAAAAATTCAGGTATTATGTAGTTGTTGCAGCAAAATGCATAGATGGATTTCTTTTTCATTAAATTGAGCTGTAGTTGCAGGTAGTACTTTGGAATCACGGATGTACAGTATGTGTGTTTGTATCTATATTTATATATTCAGGTGTGGTGAAAAGAAATCAGAATAAGAGACATATATGCTAAGCTTATCTAAGTTGAGGAACATACATTAAATGAAACAGGACCTTCGCTCTGCAACTCGAAAATGAATCGCCTTCGTCCTTTCATTAGAGACACTTTATCTTGCTTCCATTCTTCTATTTATCTATCTGGGAGAGCATTCATGTGTCACTTTCCTTTATCCTTGGAGACGAGCATGGAGACAATGGTTCCACTGCAGCATTTCCTCTCATTCTGTCTCTGCCCAGCAAAACATGACGGAACAAATGAACCAATTAAGTGTGCTGGTGGCTGTGCTGTCCCTGGGGGGGTGGGAGTGGGGGGCATCTAAGGAACTGAGACGGCCTGATTAGCTCAGAGGTAGGCCTGACTGGAGACAGCCAGCGAAGACGATTCAAGTGAGAAAAGCCTCCCACAATGCAAACACACGCCGCTTGACGGTGCACCTGTGTGTGTTGTTTTCTTCGCCTTGGAATTTTGATTGGTGTTGATTGGTGTCAAGTCAGTTTTAAGTGGAATTTTTTACAGAGGGACACACACATACAAACACTAGTGTTTGTGTCAGACCACCACTGAGAGCAGACTTGACAACAGTGCTGTGGATGTTAAATGCATTTTGCAAAAGAGAAAGACCTTGCAGCCAGTAATATACTCTCAGAGGTGAACCACATGATACAGCAACAAATCATCTCTGTGAGTGACATCTCCAGGTGGGGAATCCAGGAATGTTTAAGTCATTCTAACTTTATTTACATCGATCCCATGTGCTTCAAGAACACCTAGATGGGTTCCACTTGACTTTAAACAAGAATGATCAGTTAATACTGCAGTATTGATCTGACTTGACCCTCTAATATTGAATCTCTTTTGAGACACTGTTCAATCTTTCTGTTATCGTACACTCACAGATTTGAAAGCCATGAGCGTTCCAGGACCGAAGGAGAGAAAATACCTCTCACAGGGTGGCATTTTGTTGTCTTCAGGTACATTTTGTGGCCAAGGTCAGATTTATTATTTACATTGTACATCAGGAATCTGGGATTCTCAGAAAATATCACTGTTAAGGAAATGCCTGACTTTAAAGGAGAGGTCATCTGCACAGCATTTTAGCTGTGCTACACACAGTATCATTAAAGGATTCATCTATTGGCCTTTGATACACAACATGCTGAATAGGTGACTATGTCACTTCAGGTGTTCAATACAGACTTTTTCCTTTTCTATCAATTTCAGACTCATTACTGATATTGACCCTGGCTACATTTCCCTTCCTATTTTGCTTATTTTCTGACATGGTGACATTCCCCCTCTACTTCCTTGTCTTTGCCATTCCGACAAGACCTGCAGTTTCCATTCCTAGGGGGAGAATGGAACATTCAAAACCTCTTCATCTCCGAGGCAATTTTGAGGCACCTTGTCCCCCATGGTCAATTTGTCACCATGTGGAATGCCAGGAGGTGTCCTTGGGGCTGACCACTGGTCATTGCTCTCCCTGACACTCAGAGAGAGAAAAAGAAGGAAATAGAGGAAGGCAAAGGGAGAGAGAGAGGGGGGAACGGAGGAAGAATGAACCTGACAAAGGCCCTGAAACAGATCTGTCCCACTCAGCAGAGCCAAGGGAGTATGCAGCCAGGCTGTCAGCACCTCTCATTAGTCAAAGGCAGCCTCCCTGACAATGTGACACTGATTACTGAAAGCCCTGATTCAGACTTTCTCTCCTTCTCTGTGTAGCCGCAAACAGTGTCAGCTAAAGCTGCACGCACGTATTCACTCGTACGCACCCGCACACACACACACACACACACACACACACACACACACACACACACACACACACTTCCTCCATCCCCTGTCTTTCTACCCCAAAATGCTTAAAGTGCATTTCATTTCATTTACAAATTTCCCTCCCATCTCCAAAGGGACTAAAGCCGTCATTAAAAAGAGCGATAAAGGGCAAACGGGTGTCTTCCAGTTCTATTTAAAATCTATTTATTGATTTTCACCGGGTGTAAATAAATATTAAATGGCATTATTGTGCACAGAGGCTTTCACACTGGCAGGAGTGGTGGAATTATAGGGGATGAAGAGTGGCGTTCATTAAGAGTTTATCATTTTTATTGATCTGGCTGACATGTCTCAGCTCTGAGGAGGATCTGATTGCTTTTAGTTAATCACTGCATAGAGTTGAGGGGAGGATTGAAAGAAGGTACTGATGTGCAGAGAGAAATAGGAATTGTCTCTAAATACCAATTAGAATTGTGTCAGTGCCGACTCTCTTTGTCAGCTTTCCACTCCATTTACTAAAGCATTCAGTACCAAACACTGCACAGCACCATGAACTCTCTTACCTGTAAAGCAAAATACACCCAGGACTGTAAAATTGATGTTCTGCTGGCCAGGATTTTGTTCGCCACTTTTTACTTCTCATTTTAATTATTTAGCAACACTTAGGTGAGCTCTTGAGTATCTGCGATCCAAACCAGAAAAGAAGAGAGAGAGCATGACTTTGGTCAGGCCTTGGCTAACAAGTTTGAAATGCAGTAAAGCTATGAAAGAGCCTTTTTCTGGATGACCATTTATATTTGATGATCAGGGATTATTTAACAGGCACATAAACTTTTTTGTGTACATTTTTGAAAACATAAAAATGTTAAAATGAAAGTATTGGGTGAGACGTCTGATGCTTTGATGCTTGTTTTATGTTCATTTTACAAGCGGTAAATGTGTGGCCAGTTACCGTGTTTGTGTTTAATATTTTATCAAAGAATGACCTATTTCCATGATCGTAAAGCACAAGTCTAACATTACTGACAGATTTTTGTTTCTCAGGCCTGCATTAATACTCCTCCAAGTTGACGCACACACCACTCCTTGGTGATTAAATCCAAATTATGTGCACAGTCTTGAAGTGTCCAACAAGTCCTGGTTCAAAATAGCACAGTGGAAGGTGTTTTAATAAAACAAAGCAATCCAAACTGATTACCATCTACAACAGTGCAATGACAAAACTTCCATCTCTGCATTAGATCTCTGCCCCTACATTTAAATGTTTGCACTTGAAAAAACACAAGGCAATCGGTTGCACTTTGCACAGCAATAACATCGAGGAAATGGCTTGCATAATGAAAGATGTTGTTAATTTGGGGGAAAAAAGCAGTGCTTTAGGTATTTTCACTCCGCTTAGAAGTAAGTTCCACCGATGCGTCAGTTCCCAGCTGCGAAGAGGAAATAAATGTGGGAAATCCTCGCTGCTTCTGCAAAGGGGCTTTTTCATGTGGACGCTCTGAGGGCAGGCAGCAGGAAGCTTGACCCCTGTGAGAAGAGTGTCCACCCTGCCCTTCAAGCACAGACACCGCTGTTAGCCTGACCAGGCCAAGGATTAAAGCGAATTTGTAGGGAGTCCTCAGCTCTGCAATTCTGACTCCCAGACTGTGTTTTCTAGTTTGTACCACCTGTGGACCTGCCAGGGGGGACATGGACTGTGTGCCTTCGATTGATCCACATGGCATTTTGACCTGGAAGGGCTCCATAGGCTCCACTCTTTTTCAGGGAGCCTGCAGCCAGCTCCCACTGGAAGCTGAGAGTCCAAGTCTCCTGTGTTTCAGCCTCCCTGACATGAATGCTAAGTAATCTCTCTTTGGCCTACTTCATTTATCCACACTTAACCCTTTGACCGATTGACTGCTTCACTTGTTTGATAAATCTGCCTTCACAGTGATGCACATGCTAGCTTGCCTCTCATTAGAGTGTTGTTATTTTAACCGCAATGCAGCGCATAGTGTCTGCTTGTCAGTATACGGAAGAGGGGGGTATGTTATGTATCAGAGGCTGCAATCCTCTCCTCTCACTGTCTAGGTTCTAACAAGGCCAGGATAGCAGCCAGACTGACAGCTGCTGGGGCATTTTAACAGGCTTGGTGTTAAACTGCTAAACTCTGAAGAGGCATATGAATGACTGGCTGCCAAACCACACAGAGTACAAACCCACAGCCTTCACTGTTGCAATTTTCCAACTGACCATAAGCTTACACAAAAGGAGAATGCACAATCTTGGGCTCCTCGTATAAAAACGTGTTGTTTACAGTATGGTGTGGCCTTTTAAATTTAATTAGATAGTGTAACAGTATACTGTACAAATTTTATAGAATTTTCAGGATCCGAGGATCACAAGAAATGTTTTGACAGGATAAAAGGAAGAAAACAACGAATGATTTCTTGACATCCCAAATATCGTCATCAACACACCATGAATTCTGAACTAATCACAAACAAGTCAACATGTTCTCAGATTTACATGAATTATTTGTTGATATGAAGGATTTGTGTCTTTTTAATTATAGTGTTGATAGTGTAGCAGTTGTGAACAAATAATTTATACATTATTAAGTAATAAGCTGTTATTATTATGATGATTAAAATTTAAATTCTGAAGCTTTATCTGCTGCTCTCTCTGCTGATACGTTCATGGAAAAAGTTCTGTATAGTAGCTTTTTTAAAAATTTTATTAGTATCACATTGCCTTAAAATGTAGTTTACTGAGTTGTCACCCAAGGATCATGCCTAACTTGTAAGCCGACATGGACAAGAATTCCTTAAAATGCTATGGACGAAATTATGGATGAAAGAAAATTACAGTTCCTGAGCTTGCATGCCTGCAGATCCATCAAACACCATTTATTAATAATGACCATGAGGCAGTTTAAAGCTCCAGAAACAGCTGGTCAGAGGACTTCAAATTCCGGCTATACACTGTGTCGTTGACAGACCCAACTTTCTATGTCCTCAGCTTGTTCCACGTTGTTTTCACTTGTTTCGTTTTTCCTATAGTTTCTTGGGTTCCGCATATGAAAACGTTGTGAAAGTGTCCTGATTTTCCAACGGTTTTGAATTTAGAGAAAACTCCTCAACATTAGTACAGCACATCTAACCGCAATGCGTGGGGAGGAGATTTGGAGGGAGCGATCGAAATGTGATCACTAACACGACAGTAGAATCTGCCAGTTCTCTTTTCTATCACCTCCCTTTCTCTCCAAAACAGAGGGGAAGTCGAAAACACCATTTGTCAGTGCACATTACATCTCTTCTGTTATATTCCCAAATGAAAGCCCAGTATGTGGCTCCTTTCAACAGAAGATGGTAACAGGCCTTGTTAATTGGACTTGGCTTGGTTCTCCATAAAGCCCTGTTGTCGGCATGACTGACTGAGGATTACTGGGCCAGGATGCCACCGTACTTATGAAGACACAAACTGATCTTAGAGACTATAGCCGATGCATGCTTTCACTGAGAATTATAATAAAAATAATAATAATCTATCCTCAAAATATAACCAAACTGTCAAAATTGTCACAGGATCTTGGTAAGGAGCTCTTGCTGTACATAATTAGTTTGTTTGTGCTGACTCCATTTGATGTTTTTTTTACAGCTTGGTGTATTGGTCACTACTGTTACTGGGTAAAGCTGCAGGGAGGGCTGCTAAAAAGCACTCATTGAAATACTTAGAAATTCTAAATTTCAACCCTAGAGTGTTACTGGAGAACATAAGACTTTTTTTTGTACTTTTGTGACATTTTTCAAAATGTTTAATTTTCATGTTGAAATTCAAGGTCAATGAAGTTACCATATTTGTTCCCTTGTGAATTAGTGGTACAAAAAAAAAATCTAAAACATTCAAAGAAATGTATATATCATCACTTACCACAACTACTCAACCGTAAAATGTGTGAGTTTCGTCAACTAACCATGGTTAGTTTTGACATTTTGACTGCAAATTTGGAAGAGGACAGAGCCGCAAGTCCATCTTTTTCCAACTTCGGAGAAAAGAGAAAGTTTGATACAGTTCAGGCCTCTCCTGATTGGTTAAATGCCACAATGTAGTGTGCCGTAATTGAGAGTGATCTTGATCTTCGCTGATTGGCTGGGTGAAAACCCCATGCCTCTCGACCTCACTGAGAGACGGGAGCAACGGCATAGTTAATGTGTGCACAAGTTACCAAATATGATCACTTGCCCGATGAAGGGCTACATAAAGTGCACACAGGTTGGAAAGCCTTGTACGGATATCATGATCTTACACGTTGGTCATATACAGACTCATAGTTTCACACTGATTTGCATGACACTCCGGTGCTCTGCAGCACAGATGGTAATCCTGTAAAAACAAAGGATTTAACTCTAAAGACAATTTGTGCAGAAAGTTTGAAATCAGACAGCATACAACTCCAATTTGGAATTCCATCAAAGCAACTTTCTGTTATGTAAAGATGTAGTGGAATGATGGCGTCCTTAGTAGAGAATGAACTCACAATCCTTTAAGCTTCTCTGTGTATATGTTAGCCAAGACCAAGGGTGACTTCCTACACCACAACGTAAAAGTGAAAGTGTCATCCAGGCACATTTATTCATTATTTTTCTAATTTATGTGCACTCATTTCAGCTGAGTGTGAGTCTTTACAACTGTTTAGTGACTATCCTCTGCTTCTCAACACTCGTATTATTCCACTCCACTCCGGTTCATGTGTTTCTGTTTTTCTAGGAACAAATTGATGTAGCCATTCAGCATATGTTACAATGCTATGATGGGCTAAAAGTTCTGGCAAGACTGTTTTTTGTTGGCCCCTGTCAACACAACCTTTCTAACTGTAAATGAAATGTAAAAGGAAGAGGGAGGTGTCATTGACGCAACCTTTGGTTTTGGTCCAAGATGCAGGTGCTCTTGTGACATCCATGCAGCACCTCAAACAAACTATGGGGCTGGACGGGAGGTCTGCTTCTCTTTAAAAATTGTTGAGGATCTCACATTGACATGGTACAGACTCTTTACACTCTTCATAGACACCTACAGAGAGTCAGAGTTCTGGAGAAAAAAAATGTAATGATTCCAGGTCCAGAAAACACCTTTCCTCCAATGATTATAGGCTGGAAAGTTTGACTTCCAATGCCATGGGATCATCAGTATTTAAGGAGATGGAGCCATCTGTAGATCAGTACGAATTACAGCACAAATAATGCCATTTCTATGATAACACATTTTATTTTGAAGGACTTAGAAAGCAATGCGGTATATACTAGTCTGCTTTTCTATTGATTTCCATTCTGCTTTTTCATGATGTTCAGCCACATCTTGATTAAAGCTAAACAAAACTGTTCTGCTTTTATCCAACAGGCTACAAAAAGTGGGAACTAATTTGGCACTTTCTGAAGGAGCAGTAAGCTTTACAGAAGCTCCCCGAGTATATGTAAGTTCACCCTTTCTGTTCAATCTATATACACTTTAAAAGTACATTTTAAAAAATGTTGAATTCTGGCAGCAATAGTGTCAGGAAGAAATCTGTTAAAAAAACAAAACAGTGAAATGCTGTAACTTTCAAATCCAAAACAAAATAACAATAACTGTGAAAATAACAGCAAACATTTGCAAAATAGAGACATTTTTAGCCAATCTAAAAATAGTAAAAGATCTTTGTTGTGTCTCTCATCAGTTAACTACAAGCGCAGGGACTGTTGTTCTCAGTTCTAATAATCTGAGTTGAAACAAGAATCTGATGCTTGGAAGCATTGGATTTCAGTGTCCAGCCCTGGTAATGATTGTGTAAGTCCCAACTTTATCATCTGGTGGTGATATTCTTAGATAACATTTCTACTGTAAAGCTACACACAGGTTACCTCCACAATACCAGCAAACAAGTATGTGAACTGGTGTGACGAGCGTAGCTTACTCATCAGTCCACATTAGACCAAAGTACTGTCTCTGTACATGGTCATGACATAAGACCGTTCTTTTCTTACAAATACTTAAGGGATCTTACGTTAGTAGTGAGCTTGCCTGACAAAACCTTTGTTAAAAAGAGTTGTGTGCAACATCTATCAACGTCTCCTATCAAAGGGAAGGTAACTGTCATTCATCACCATATTGTGTGTGATAAACAATTGTTTGCTTGCCATTTACGCTGACAAAAAAAATATGAAGGCATTGTGCAAACAGTCTTCTTTTCTGACTTAGAGTGAAAGTTAAAAAAAATCACTTTTCTATTATTTTTGTTAAAAAAGAGTTAAATTCAGTCAATTGTGCACAAAAAGTTTTTAAGCTGTCCAACTGGTGACAAATTCTCAACTACTGAGTGCTTTAAAGGACAAAGATCAGACAGTGTGACCGGTACACAGACACTCCTTGGACCTGTGACTATAAAAGGCCACTTTTAAATGCAGCTTTATTCAAATGACACAATGCCACAGATGACAAGAGAAACACTAGAATGGGCTGTTGGTTTGCTGGATGCTGGCAGTCAGTTAAGGCCGAAGCCAGGCACTTGAATGTCTACAACTCCACCACTTGTTGTCTAACAAATCATTTCAGACAGTATGGTATAACAAGCAATCTGCCATATGATGCTCTGGATGGACATGGCTGACAATGCAATCATGTCCCCAAAAACATCTGCCAACTTCCTCAAGTAGCATCAACAGCCCCTGTAAATCTATGCATCGCAGATGTGTGACTCTTGATTTCAGCTCTGCAATTCCACTCCATCGCACACCATTTAATGACGTCAATGCTAGCTCTGTGTTGGAATAACAATCACTTATTCCACTGAGTAAAAAGAATTGGCATGTTTAATCAAATATTACAATCTTCATTCTTATTTTTGTTCAATATAGTTACTTAATTGTGTATTCTTTGAGATTTTTTGCCTTATAAGTGTTTGTAGTATTTTTTTTCATTAAAACAAAGTGAATTGTTTCGTGCAGGTTAGCTTATAAATGTGCGTTCTTATTTAATGTGCTTTTGAGTGTTTGATGTTGTTGCAGCTGCCTCAATCCAAGGCGTTTTTCTTCTACACAACACAATAAAAGTGTCCTTACCTTGAAACCACATTTTAGCTCTATCAGTGCTCAAAGTAAACTTTTGTATGCGGGCAACAATTAGATCTGTGTAACTGTCTAACATGAAGGAGTCCTAGTGATGGGTTGGATTAGCTTTTTACAAGTGCTGAAAAACTGCAGTCACTTTGAAGTTTCTATTGGATCAGAGTCAGTTTGAAAACCGTAGTTCAGTCGAGGTAGCTCCATGGCATCTGGACATTGTGAGTAGTGCTCTTTTCTCTTTTAAACAGCAGACATTAGTACAAAACTTCACCTGTAAATGTTCTCTTTCACGGGACTCTTGTGGATTATGAGTAAATGTTATTGCAATGATACAATCATCTGCATCAATTTCAGGAGAAAATGTAACTATTTTCCATGTGAAAATAATATCAAAAAACACAACTAACAGAAAACATACTCATTGCACGAGACAAAGCCCTCCTTCAATGCTTTATGCATTGTGTTGCAGGTAATTAGATAAAGCAAACACTAGCACAAATCAACTTCAGCACAACTTGAGCTGATGCAGCACATCTAACCCAGTACACTATAATTGTGCGTGGCTAGCTTTCCACCCATGGCTTAAAATGTTACAGTATTAGCGACTGAGCCAGGATAGTCCTGCCTGGTTTGCAGGGAGCGAACGCCATTCACTGAGACTGTCATATGATTGGATTGAGGCAGACCTAAGCACAGCTCAAGCTGCACTTATCAGCTAGCTGGCAGATAGGACTTGTCATACTGCCTGTCAGATCTGATGAGGGGACCACAAGCCTCACAATGGAGCTAAAATGCAATCTCCTCCTCTGCAGCTGCATGGCCTGCCACAGGGACACGCTTATTAGACTTTGTAAACAGCCAAATGTGAGCGCTAAACTCTAAGAGTTACTGTCAGGCCGGCTGTGCCTCTCTCAGCCGGATAGGCGAGAGTGGGAGCAATTCCGTACAAAACTACTGAGGTATTAAAGGCATTTACAAGAAACCGAAGTGATTGTTCATAATTAGCATATTGGTCAAGAAAGATCTTCAAGAAGTTTTTGCATTTTACATAGCATGACAAAGTGTTTAATATCCACCATAGTGGTTGAATTACTTAATAACGACAGCATATCTATGTGTAATTTGTATAACTTTTCATTGGTGTGCAATTAAACAACATGTTATTGACTGCACCTCTAAAAAATCATATTCGATAAATTTGGTGTCTTCTTGTGCAGCAATACACTGCTCCCAGTGCTCCTGCCACATTTGGAAAATGTGCCGAAAGACTGTCCTTTTCCGTAGGCATGTAGACCAACACAACTCTTTAATGCAAATATTATTTTGCGCAAGAAATTGTTTTGTAGTTCAGATTGTCCATGGCAAATGTTCTCCATTAGACACCTCAGTAGTAGAAATCAGCACTGACAGTCCAACCCTGGGAGATGACTTCATGGTGCACAACCCCAAATGTCGAACAAAATGAACATTCTTGGTTGCAATGCTGATCTAGAGTGTCTTCTTCAGTCTTGGAGACTATAGGTTCTTTCACTGAAGGCTGCTGTTCAGGCTTGATCTCCCATAGATCTGAACTATCATCACCGGTGATGATTCTTGACATAAACGTTGGGTTAGGTAGCACATCATTTAGGGTTGTTCTCTGCACAGTTTTGAGGTTCATGGGGAAACTGCAAACGTGCACACACAAGCGGTCAGGAATGGATGCGTTCCAATGATGGCAGGAGCTCTGGGAACGATGTATTATTGTACAAGAAGAAAACATAGAAGGGAATAGTGGCCAAAAAGTTTGGGGTTTTGCTTTTTGTAGGCACAGTCTCATGGTTCCTTGATCACAAACTTTTTAGTTTTTACAATGTACATGAGTTTTCACATGAGAAACCATGTCCAATATTACTAATTATGGCTCTCATATACACTACCATTCAATGGTTTTTATATAATTATTTTATATATCTACATTGCAGATTAATACTGAAGACATCAAAACTATAAAAGAATACATATGTAATTATGTTGTCAACAAAAACGTGTCGATCTTCAGTGTTCATCTACAATGTAGAAAACAATACAAATAAATAAAAAGCACTGAATGAGAAGGTCTGTCCAAACTTTTGACTGGTAGTGTAGAGAAAGAAACTCTTCCAATTTAAACTGAAATGTGCAAAAGTTCAGCCACACAGAAGCATGTCTATTTAAAACTGCATTTTCAAAACTTAGGTCTATAGAACTTAAAAGTGCGAAAATTGCATAGGCTTTAATTCTGAGGAAAATGCTTACCAGCGAGGCAGTATTCCGGAACAGCTTTGCCATGCAGCACATTGACGTTTTTACAAAGGGAATAATGAGGGACAGACCAAGAAAAGAGGTCTCCACAATACAGAGCTGATTATCCTTCATTAGCCTGTTCCCTCTTTTTCATTTCTCACATCTCACCACCCAGGTACAGAGCCCTCAGCTGGATGTCAATGCTACTGAGACCAGCCTCGCTCTTTCTTTTTATTTATTTTTTACCTTGCTCACTGTCTAACTCACTCTCCCTTTTTAATATAATCGCCCTTTCTTGTAGTCTGATTATGGCCCTTTCACCAAATGCCTCCCAGTCCCCCTGAAATAATGATATTTAAACAAGCGGATGTGCATAGGATTGCCGGAGGAGGCCCAGGGACGTTTAATATCTGGCTGAGTACAAAGAGCAAAGGAGAAAGAACCTGGTTGGCGGGAGACTCGTTCCTTTTTCCACGGAGCACAGTGTCTCTGTTCTGCCTTCCTGAGATCATTAATTTCTCCAAAAGAGATCTCCCCGGGTGAGACTCATTCACATGCAGATGGCACTATTCCTCGGGAGCCTCTATCGCTCTTTCTCTCTCTTTCCATCAGGCCATTTAGTGCTTTCTCTCTCTTTTGCTGCGTCGCTCCCTCCTATATTAGGCAAACGGTTAGCTTGGCAGCCTTAGGTGACATAGCACTCATATTTCAGCACTGGGGAACAGGAGTAATGCAGTATGCTGCTATGGATACATTACATGAGAATTTGTCTCTTTTAAAGTGAGCAAAGTCGGGGAGGGCGTCACTTAGCAATACAGGCATTTATCTATGGAGATCATTCCTCTTCCCTGCTCTCGATTATTCTCCAACCAAAACCTCCTCCGTTTCTCCCTCATGCTTGACACACAGTTCAATATCTTCATCTGTGTTGTGATATGTAATGTTATTACAGATGTCATGCTGCCGAGGAAAAATCTGCGTGTTTAGGAGTGAGTTAAATGTTCCCGTCATCCAGAGCGCTCTGCTCGTCGCTGTTCTCGTCTCACCGTCGTTCTGCTGCCGTATGTTAATATTGCTGAAGTTAAAGGGCTCTGTGATACCTATCTCGTTCGTGCCTTAACCTGAAACAGCTGCTTCTTCCCTCCATCTAACAGCAGCTCCCACATTGGTGTGTGTGTGTGCCACGGTGGTAATTAGTAATTAGTGACCTGTTACTGCATGCATTTGTGCCATAACCCAGAGGCGTTAGCAGCAATCTCTCCCACTCGCTCTCTCCTTTCCCAGTTCATATCTAACCTGATAGACTTTGATGACACGCTTCTTTGAAGACCTGATCAAAGACGAGAGCCTTTGATGAGAGTGATGTTTGCTGTTGGTGAGGAGGTAAGGAGGAATACCAATCGTTTATTTGAGGGAGAGACGGACAGAGAGAGGGAGCGATAGAAAGGGATTGATGGAGTTGGAGGAGGATGAAAGCCTATGCAATATTTAAAATAGGAATAGTCAGTGTATATGGTAAAAAGCTTTGCACTTCTTTTATCAAAGTTTACTTCAATAGTCTCTACTGAAAATCAAACCTGCTTTTGAAACATTATGTAACTGGGTAGGAATGCAAATTTCGATCAATTTATTTTCCAAAAGTGTCTTTGCTATTATCTGTACTTGAAACTATGATGGAAACCAGCAACTATTAGAAAACAATAAGATTTGTTCATTTTTTGGGTTGAATTGTTTTATTCTACCAGTTTTAGCTCTGATACGTAGGTGTACCTGCTCAGAAGTATGCAAAATAAAATACTTGAACTATGTCCTTGAATTAATCAAATAATAATGCACAAGTTGTATTCGAATTGAACTTTTAAAAATGAAAAATGAATAGTGGGAATAAAAAGAGATAAAAATGGGTAAATAGAAGCCAGAGTGATGTTCTGCAATCAGAATGTCCAAATGATAAAAATGCGAAACTTTTTTTTGACAGGCCATAGCAGTAAATTGGTTATACTGCACAGTCCCAGATAACGTTGATTTGAAGTGTCTAGAAAAAAAAAGAGAGAAAACTATTGACAGCCATCTGAAAAACACCCTCGGCCTTTTGGCATGCACTTCTGAGATGGTTTCTAGCTCTACACTCAAGTTGTACAAAGTGCCAGGCTTGAAAATCAGATCATGAGGTATAAAGAGGACCTTTGTAACAGTCTAGCTTTATACTTCACTGCACAACAAATCTGGTGCAGGCTACTGAAATGTGCAAGATGAACCTTACTGAATTTTCAAAATTTGCTGCAGTTCTCATCTGCGCTGTACAGATAACAACCGGATTAAGTTTGATACTACAAAAATGACAAAGATGAGCCAAGATCTGAAGTAATAGGGAGGGTTTTTTTTTTACAGCTTGACACAGATTCTGTCAATTCAAAGAGCAAGTTAGTGTTTGGGATGTCTGTTTTAATTGGTTCGAATTAAGACTTTGGTGAGAAGTGGTGTGATGTTTGTAGCATACTGTGTCAATCAGGTATAATAATTAAATGAGGTCTTCATATCCCCAAAAATGCAATACATGATTTCTGAGTATTCTTGTACAGAACACACATTTGCAGCATGCAATGGTGAGCAAAGGAGCAAAAAGCAATGCTTCCTTCAAACAGCTCCCTTGTAAAACCGTGATCATCCTGAGGGGGACATGCATTGCAAAAAGAGCCTAACACATGAACGAAACAGAGTGAAAACAGACACAAGCAATAGATGAGACAAAGAGATGGAAGAAGGAATGAAAAAACAGAGTGACGGGAAGTGAAACAGGCGGAAAACGAATAACGTCAAGACGCAGCAAACAATACCAGCGCACTGTCTTCTCCGGCTGTCATAGGGCCTTTTATCAGTTTTTTTTGTTGTTTTGCGTCCCCCTATCCTACCTGTTATACTTTGTTACGTTCGTTGCACTGGTGTCCACATGCGCCAGGTGAGAACAAAGGAACTCGGCATCTGTATTCAGGTGCACTAATGGAATCACTGAGGCTAAAATGGCAGGAGGTGAAAGGTGAGTGCACAGAGAACAGCAGACAGCTCCACACCACTGCCGCTGCTGTCGCGCTGCCAAACCACTCGACTGTGATGGTATGGGAAGTGTGTGTGTTTCAGCGTGCATGTGTAGGTGTGTATGTGAGAATGCAGGAGAGGGAAAGACAGAGAGGTTTTTTGTCTGTATGCTGGCTATGGACTTTATGCGATCAATTCGTTTTCTTCGCAGCCGTTCATCTTTTGTTAGTTACGCTCTGCTGTGGGTTGTTGAAATATTGCTATTAGGAATGTGTTTGGGAGTAGCTTAAATAAAACAGCTAATGATTTTCCTGAATACTCTGGCTTTTCTGTAATTTTTCAGCACTAAACACTTGCTAAATAATGTGTGGTAAAGCATGCAGACAGGTCAGGGAAATTCATAGTTTGATATCATGGGGAGTCATTTTTTTTCTCACTTTCATTTTGTTTGCTTTTCAGGAAAGGTTTGCAAAGACCATTTGTTAGAACTCATAAGCCCACAATGCTCAGAAAATGACTAAATGCAGAATTAAAAAAGCCCAATGCTAGTAGATCTCAGAAGGACAAATTGAACAAATAAATGTGTAAAAAATATTGATTGGCCATTAAGCTAAGAACCCCTAAAGGTTCTGTATGTAGTATTCAAAACCACTGGAGAACCCCAACAATAGCTTGTTGGCAACATTTCCTATCTCCCTTCTCTTATTTTACAGCCCAAAAGGTTGTGCACAGGAGAGATAAAAAGCAATACAATCATTATCCCAGCCTACAGTTGTAAAATAGATTGCATGGCTTTAACAAGTTGGTGTCAACTCGTTTAATGTTATCTTTCCTTCACCTGTCTCTCCTTTGGTCTGCTCATATGTGCTCTGTTCTGCTGTGTGCATGTGTTGTGTGGGAATCCATACGTGAAATCAGATATACACAGCAGAGTGGAAAAGACACAAGTAGAGAAGGAGAAGCAGAGGAGAGCCTCAAAAAAGCAGTAAACATTCCCACTAAGCTGAAATGAAACAAGTGCACATAAATTTGGTAAATACCATGAATTAAATACTTAGTGTTAAAGTCTTTGGAACATGGGGTACCAGCAGAAAGCTCAGACTGCCCTTTTGCTTTTGCAGTGCTGTGTTTGAGGTCATTCTTCATCTGGTTTTAAATGCAATGAGAGCCAACAGTTTCAAAGAGAGGGACTCACATGCACTAACGTGCACTGCCATGCATGCACAGCTTGGCCAGATGCCCAAACATAGAACTGAGGAACTCAGATCACAATGTAGCATTTCTTAACTATATCTTTGCATAGAAAATATTTTTTTGCTGCTATATTAGTGTTTCGTTATATCCTAATACAATATTACATTTACTTGGAGACACAAGGTCACCGTAGCCCTTCGTTGTTATCAAGTTCATCTTTGATCTTTGCCATAAAGAAACCCCCTTAAGCTGCAACTACTCTGTGAGAACAGGGGACAAAGTCACACTATTCCTAGTTGAACCAAGGTCAGTGACAGAATATTCAGGCCTGACTTTCAAAAATTAGTTCCTTTTCAGCCAAGCTGCATTTTCAATTACATTTTGAAAGAAACATGTTTAAGACAATGAAAGGTTTTTACTTTCAGTGAGCCAGAATGTCAGGACATTGAGGGCCATTTGTGGTTACAAAACTAGCATCCAGGTAACTGAGGTTCCTGTCACATGTGAGAGCTTAAGTTTTGTTTTCAGTTGTTTAGTTCAGTATAGCCAAAACTACTCAGGCTGAGGAAAACATCATGCTTTGGATTAAAATACATCCTTTCACAACAATAACCACATGTTTAAAGTGCCTCCTTATCTGGGTTACCAGTTCAATGGGTCACCCTGACGTTGAAAGCACTGGGTACCCTTAAACATTAGAAAACTGTAGAAATGTCAAAACTAGATGCCATGATATCCAAATGTTCTCTGCTGTTATTTTTTTCAAGCGAAAAGAATTTTACCTGTAACAAGTGGTTAATGTTGTTAAAGGGTGTATTTTTACCCAAGTCATTATCTTTTCTTGAACCTGCCTAATTATATAAGCATTGACACCCTGTGAATGAAAGCGAGTTGGTTTTAATTAGCCATCGTTCTAAATGATCTTCTCAGCTAATCCTAAAGCAAAAGTATAAGGCTGAGTTTGTAGAAGGTCTTTAGAATTTTGCTTTTTGATGTTAGTTACCTAAATGATTTTTTTATTCCATGTTACACAGAAAGTAGAACATGAACTTATTCTGTTGATGTTGAAGAGGCAGTCATATCTGAATTTTTTCTGAGAATATTTTTGACCACATCAGTGATTCCTGAAGCTATTTGTCAGAGCACTTCCTTGAAAAACTACACAGCAGGCTCTAAAATCAATCTTTACGTGTTCAATCCAAAATACAAGAAAGAGGAACTACAAGAATAGGAGGCAGAAGAATAAGCTCCAGCCAATTAGCTATACACTGCTCAACAATTTTAGAAATTGCAGGAAGAGGCACTGGCAGTAAGTGAAACAGGTCAGCAGTTGTTTTTCTACAGCAGGTCCGGAGCACAGAACACCACCAGTTTAACCATTTATGTTCGAGCTCATCCCGCTAGTTTGAATAATAAACAAGAATCCAGCGATCTGCCACACAGCTTGTGGTGACGATAAAGACCAGTCAGCTATTGTAACCAGCAGAAGAGAACTGTAATGATGCAGTGATTTCACTGAAGGTTGTTGTGGACTGACTCATTCTGTTTAAGACAAATGAGCGCAAGGCCTGCTATATCAAACAAACTGTTTGATATAGCAGACTTTTCTGTTGATAAAAAAAGAGAAACAGAAAAAAGAAAAACAACTGATAAAATACTTGTTTTCTTTTTTTTTTTTTTTTTAAATCTGTAGGCGCTAAAATTGTCCAAATACTATCAAAAATGATATTAGAAAATGTCACCATCAGGGTCTAATGTTTTCAAATGAGTGATGATGGTTTTCAAATGAGTATTCTATCTGGTTCATGCTGAGCTACATGGATACTTAGACCATGTTGGCTACGTCTCTCAAACCTGCATTCCAACTAACTGGCAGCTGCCACCAGATCTCTCATTTCAGCTACACATGGCTTGATGTATACTTATCGACCAGCAGAGCACTGATCAGAGAACCTGACAGACTGTTGCACTTCTCATTAATCCAGCTGTAAACGATGGACGCACACTATCAATGTGGGCTCAGTTGCCTCCAATCAGGCTTTTGGCAGCTGACAGTCATATATCAGATGTCCAGGGCATCATGCTGAACCAGTTTTACTCAGGTATGATTGCATTCAAGTAGTAGTATTGGCTTTTGGATACAGATCCAAGGTTGAGAGCTATTTCTGTAACTCTTGGTACAATGTGGCATTACTGCATCTCAGATAATTAGGGATTTTGATCAAGTTAAATCTGCTTGAAAGTGAATCTGTGGTTTATTATAACATTGGTTTCATTTATGTTCGCTTACAGCCATCAATCTTAGGACACAAAGATAATTACAATAGCGTAGAGTAAAACTTGCATGTCCCTGTGGGGCAATTTGCTTTACATGACACAAATACATCATACACAAACAGAGCACCAGAACCAAATCTCCCAAACTGTCACCATGAATCACTGGCAAAAGAACGAGAGACGTGATGACATCTGAGGTTAGACAGTAGTTTGTTTTAAACAAAAACTAATAGCAGATGGGACAAAGGACAATCTGTATCTATTAGTCCTCTGTGGGGAGATTAAATCTCTGTCCTGATGGAAGCATCTGGAACTTGACATGTAGATGATGTTGAAGGTCCAAAACAATGGCCTGTGCCTTTGAGATGACTCATATCATACAGTTGATGAAGGTCATTAAAATCCTTGTAAAGTATTTTAAAAATGTGCTTTGGATTTGTCACATCACAGAAAATGGACAAAATTCAGGGACTGAACCAACAAATGCTTAAAATTAGGTCAAAACTGTGTAAAAAAAATAAACATTATTGTCTGCTCTAACATGCTAGGAGTGTTAGACACTGATTGACAGCTTTCATGCCAGACAAAATATAATTTGCTAACAATGCATGCAATGCATGCATGAATGCAAATGGAGCTGAATTCATTTTAACCAAACCAAACACGCTGGATGTGAAATCACAAATCACACAACATAAATAGTATGAATATTTTCACAGTACATTACCGACTATAACAAACTAAGCACATAAGGAAAATTGCGGTGGGCCTATACTGCCAATGACAGCACCATATTTACATGGGACAGAAGGATAAAGGCTGAGGAGGGAGATGGTGGGCAGCAGCCGTAGTAGTGGATACCCACTCTGTATCACAACTAAGTAAAATGGTCACTTCAGAGGCTTGTGTTGGTTGTGATGCTCATCTTTCCATCAATGATGTTCTGCAAATTCTGGCACTCCAATGAAGAAGCAGAATAATGCCAATGAGCTCTAGTTTTTATAACATTTTAGTGTTAGGTAGGGGTGTCCCGATTAAGTTTATTCATCCCCAATCTGATCCGAGTCATTTAATATTTAGTATCTGCTTGTCCGAGCTGATACCATTTTCTTCGATAATACACATTTGAAGATTTAAAAGTTAGTTGCAGTACCTGGTGGCGCCACCAAGTGAAGCTGCTTTCTGTTTCAGTTTGTTGTGACCATAGGAGGTGGTTCCATGTTGGTAAGCAGAGAGCATTGTGGGGTTTAACGAGCAGAAAGCCACCATGACAAAGTCTTATGTGACGCTTAATGATGTTCAGCCAGAGCTCTGATGTCTAATGATATGATAATCATCTGACATTAAAAAAATGATTAGAAACAAATTTCACATTTATCACTGTTATCAATCTATCTATCTATCTATCTATCTATCTATCTATCTATCTATCTATCTATCTATCTATCTAGCTATCTATCTATCTATCTATCTATCTATCTATCTAGCTATCTAGCTATCTATCTATCTATCTATCTATCTATCTATCTATCTATCTATCCATCCATCCATCCATCCATCCATCCATCCATCCATCCATCCATCCATCCATCCATCCATCCATCCATCCATCCATCTAAATAAATATATACACACATAATCTCATGTAAAATTACAGGTCACAAATATATTTTCAAGACATGGGCATTTTATATTGTTTTACAGTATTTTTTGTGCCCCAGTTGCAATAATATTATAGTTTTTTGTTTGTTTTGTTTTGTTTTTTCACCCTGGAACTGTAATAGATGAGAGCAGTGTCTTGATTCTCCAAATAACCTATTGTTGGGGTTTTCCAGCAGTAATAGATTGGTAGAAAATTATTAGATTATGTTTCAAGTCTTCAATAAGAGGTTCAAAGACTGTGCAGAAATGGCATTTTTTCAGTTTTTTAAAATTTTAATATTTTAATATTTAGTATAACAAGTTGTACAGTTACTGCAACTGTCATGTTCCTAATGATCCCAAGCTGAACAGAAAAATAGTGACCGTTGCACAGCACAGTGTGTAAACTGCGATGGATACTCTAAATAAATGTCAAATCTTACCATTATAGGTAAATACAGAACTGACTACAGAATAAAAAACAGTAAAGCTAATTAAAGGGTGAAAGCAATAGTTCAGCCAAGTTGGTAAAAATGTGCCACTTTAGTCTACATACAGCACTATGGATCATCAGAGCACCTACTGAAGAAGGTCACAGTATGTTACATTTAGAGCACAAAATAAATATAAAAGTATCAATGCCTCACTCATTGTGGTGCTCAAAATGGGCACATGATGACAGCTTTAGCATTGTTGTTATGGTAAATGGCACAAGTGGAAGAAAAACCCTAAACCACTGGAAATCCAGATGTTTTTCTTTCATCTTTACCCACACAGATCACTTTACATTTATCTCTCTCTCTCCATTTGCAGTTGGAATTTAAAGATTTTAATAACATTCCAATGATTGACCGTTGGCAGCAAAAGGCAGGGGAGATTTCTACCCACTTGATAAACAGTACAGGTTTGAAAATATATTCAAAATGTAACCTAGCAAAACGGGGGGTTTGTTATGCTGAAGGACACACACTAACAATTTTGTGTGAAACGCTGAATGCAAACATGTTTGTTTGCAATCAAATCACCATTATAAAAAACTTCCCTGTAGAGGACCTCTTACCGCCTTACACCTCCTCCACACCCGAACATGAACAACAAGACACACACACAAAGGAAACAAGAACAGCTGTACAAGTACATTCGTCTCACAAACACGTGCTCGCACACTCAGGAGGAGAAAGCAATGGTGTAAATTAAATCTGCATTATATGAATAAATTAAATATGTGCAGTAATAAGTAATACCATCACACATGGCCCACATTTAATGCCAGCTGGTAAACACATTAATAGCAGCTGGAACAAAGGATTGCTTAAACCTTGTTGTTGTGATTGAACATCGCAGCGCTCAGCCCCTCTGACTCAGCTTGAATACCTTGCACAGAGGATGAGTTTGGTCATTACAGATACTGCTGTGAATGTTGATTAAATTTAGCTCATTGCAAAATTGTGTTACTCATGGCAGTTCAGCTCTAATGAGCTCATGTGCTGTCTTTAGTGTTTTAGATGCCAAATGACAAAGCAGAAAACAGACACAGAGCTAGCTCAGATGTTAATGTCCCGTCACCTTGGCTACTGCCGGATGCTCATGTTCCAAACAGAAACTGATAAAATATCAAAAGGAGCAGTGCGATTCAGGAAAAGCTAAGACAGCTATTCTGTCGGAGTGTGAGTGAGAAGGAAATTGGACTTTGGAAACTGGAGAAAGGAAATTGGACATATTGTGAATGATTATGCAGAATGCGAGGCCCACCAGACACCCTACAAATAGAGGGGTATGAATATGCCGCTATCTCACTCGTACACTTGTACAATGTTTACCAGCGTGAGCATCCGGATGCATTACACCCTCCATGTGATGGGCCTCACTGTCGAGTGAAAAGAAGCAGGTCAGGCCATCGGGGAAACATGACTTTGTGCAGAATCTACAGTCTGACTGTGGAAGTTAGTATGGGGAACTGACCACTTGAAAGAGAGGGGGAATAGGGAAACCACATGAAAACTACATTGTGAAACATGCCGCTGTGGGGTGGAGGGAAGGGGGGGGTCAAGATAATTAAAGCAATAAATAAATAACAAGCCACACTGAAATGCATTTTCCAGAAACACTGAATATTTACCCAATTAATTAGTGCCACGGAGGATGTTAACAACCATTTTGCACCATGCACATGTTAGGCATCCCCTCTCTTCTTCAAACATACAAGCTTTCTCTAAAAATGTCAGCATTTAACTTCACTTGTGTTAGCAAGTTTTGGACATGAAAATGCAATGTATTCACCAAAGAGCACAGAAAAGCTTCTGTGTGGGCACGCTGGTTCACTGTCACAGCTTAGTGAGACTCTTAAAGGTCCCAAGTGGTCAAAATCCATTTATATTGTGTTTCGTGGCTGTTATAAACTTGGAGGTGTAAAGTAAAAGCTGTTAAGATGTCTGCCATTCCTACCATTTCATTATGTATCAAACCACAGTTGCTGCTCTTTAATACATAAACAACAGCAACGACGTGCATGCTACTAGAGCTTTAATTTATGAGGGTAAATATATTAAATCATTATCAGAACATCTGAGTAAGTATTCAATCAAGAAGCAGAATAGCTCACTAACAATACCATCTAAATTTCAATGGCTGATAAGCACTTAACCTTTTCTCATAATTACAACAGTTTCATATTAGGAGGTAGTTTTCTCGTAAACATGATATATAGTGATAGACAGTCATAATTACAAGACGGGGCCTCTGTTGGGTTTTTTTGTTTGTTTTTTTTTCTTCGGCCAAAGCAATGTGCTTGCGGAGATACTAATGACCCATTTCATTTAAAAAATCACTTCCCCCAGTAGCAAACAGTCTGTCACAACTGGTGCTAGCAGGGTAGCAGGTACACAGGGAATATGACCCAAATGCAGGCGCCAGAGGCAGAGTTAATGCAGCTCAGTGATTTATTTGAAACGAAAAAGAACAAAGGCTTACAGGATGGTGAAGAAGACTGGAGTCAAAATCAGAGAAGACAGTCCAAAAAGGCAAAAAAAAAAACAAAAAACCCCTCAAAAAAAAAGAACCGGCAGTAGTTCAAAGTCCAATAAACTGGCAAAAAGGTCAAAATGTGGGCAGGGAGAAACAAGGTATAAAGCACAAAGCGGCATAACATTCTGGCAAACAGCAAAGGGAGTGAACTGGTAGGGGAAAGTGAAAGGCAGATGAGGGAATGAGGTGGGGAGAGCTCAGGTGACTGCAGGGCTGATGAGGAATAAGAACAGGTGTGTGAATGGGTGGGGAAAAGAGCTGATCAGAACAGGAGAGATGGGGATGTGGGGAAATGAATAGCGGAACATGGAATGGGAGAAATGAACAAGTGCTGGAGACACGTGGCAAGAGGAACTGAGGGGTAGATTGTGACCTTGCGACAACTTTTAGAAAAACAGAAAACAAAATTAAGCGTCGTTCCCTTGATGACCACTAGAGGCTGGTTCCGAAAGCAATAGACCTCCATGTTAAAATTAGGACTGGGACTTTAACATGTTAATTTTGATTATTAAATTACATAAAAAAATAACGTATTTTTAAAAATAATGCATTTTTAAAAACAATGCATTTAAAGAAAAATAATGCATTTAATCGTACGCTTCTCAGTTCCCTAATTTCTGGCACACCAGGTAACCCTGATGCACACTCCAGCCCAGTAGGTGGCGGTAATGATCCTAAAATCTGATTGCCAGCCACGAAAAAGACACACCAGAAAGTCTGGTGAACAGTGAAGGAAGATGAGAACGCATTGAACTTACTGGGCGGAAAGTTTGCTTTTCAAAATCTTCCTGATGACAGCTTGGATAAGAGTGTGGTTGTGTGCAAATTGTGCAACAAAGAGTTTTCTGATCACCGCAGCACTTCAAGCCGACGGTATCACCTCAATGCAGAACATGTAGCTGTTAGGAAAGAATGAAAAATTCACAAATAAATATAAATGAAATATAAACATTTTTGCTGTTTAAGTTTACGTATATGTCTATTCAGCAATTCAGTCATCAACCAAATTTATTTGAATTGAAAAACTTTGTTTATTGTGCAAAATATTGCTATTTGGCAAAAAAAAAAAAGAAATTAGTCATAATTAATTAATCACAAAACATCGAATTAATTAGATTTTTTTAAAAAAAAACATATTTACAGCCTGGCACAAAAGACAATTTTGATTCCCATTGCTAACTTTTGGATTGATTTTAACTGTGAATTAATTGATTTTTCATGTAAATAACCCATTTAAATTGTATTTAGGTTTAAAGTTATGCATAATCAAGAGCACGGCTGCTTTGAACAACAGGTGGGTGCTGTTATAGTCCATGGCCTGCCTCAGCTCCACTCATGCTCAACTTCTTTGCTCCTATTTTGGAATAACCATCACACTGATGTTGAAAACCACTCTTCAGGAAAAATATGGGTGATGTCACAAAGGGTTCATGCAGCTTTACATACAGTCAACAAGTGCAACACACTCAAAAGCCTACACTCAGACACACACTGATGCGTGGTGTAATAGGGTAAACATATTGCTAGGTGACAAACAGCAGTGATTGAACTCATACTGTATAATGACCAGATGAAGAAACCCGATAAACACAGTGATTAACAGATTATGTTGCATCGAGAGCATTTAAAGTACAGATGGACATCGATGCTGATTGCACTCAAACTGTGCTTTGCTCTAAAAGTGAGGAAAAAAATTCGAGCGCTGTTTTTGTCTGACAGATAGCACGATAAACAAGAACAGCAGGGGGCTCTAAAGCTACTCTTAATTACAGCACAGAAAGGGTAGTGAGATAAAAAGAAAATACAAAATGCTTCTATTCATTCAGAGCTGTTGTGACAATCAGACTTGGGCACTGAAGTTCGACAACTCAGTGTGATGTTGCACTGTAGTGGACCGTTTATAGGGCTGACCGGCTCCTACGACAGGGAGATGCAAGGACCGACCAGCCGAGTCAGCAGGCTGCAATGTGTCCCACAGTTCTGTGGCTTTAAAACTGCTGTTGCTGGGGTAAAACCAGTAAGAAAGAAAAGCCAAGAATTTTCAGGATTTAGAAAAAAAGAAGAATTAAAATTAACGTCAACAGACCAAATATAAATCTCATGTATGATTCCAAGTGGAGCAAGACATGTAAGATTTAAGGGAAGCTCCACCAATTTAGCATTTTTTTCCTTTGCATATATGAATATTTTTTGACTTATTTATGATCTTTAAATTGTCTGTTTCCATGATCTGTGCACGGTTTCTTGATCAGTCATTTCATATCTGTTTCGTATGTGTTATTTTCTTTCATGCCTTTTCTGTAACAGCAAATAGAATGAAAAAACACATGTAACACTTTACAAAATGTAAATACAATGCAGTATAATCATTTTTAAATCTTGCTTACGCATCAGTTACGAATAACGGTAACAAAATTGCAACGAAAATTTAAATTTTGTGTTTGTATTTGTTATTATTAGAGAGTTTGTGTTAGTTAGAGTTTGTGAAATAGAGTTCACTTGTAATTTTAGTCCTAAATCCACCCATCTCAGTCTGTCTGACCACTGGTGACAAGCTTCCCCACAGATCCCACAGAGGATTGCTCTCTCTCACACCACACAAATTTTCTCTCTACCTGCCTCACTATCTGCGTCTGTCATTTTCTTTTCTCTTTCTGACATGCACACACACCTGTGTCCCCTGTGGGTCCTGTTTGGAGCGTTACTTTCTTTCCCAGTGAGGCGCCATTGTGAAGCCGCCGAGCCTGAGGGGAGATAGGCCAATTTAACCCTCCCTCTATCACTCCTTCTCTCTTTCTATCTTCCTATCTCCCCCGCATCTCTCTCTCTCTCTCTCACCCTCTCTCTTGTCCCTGCTGACTTGTTTGTCCCAGCGGTGTTTACCTCCTCCTATCCCTCTGTTTGGCTCAGCGTCCACCCTGACAGTGTAAGGCCATTATTTTTCCTTTCTCACTTGTACCCTTTCTTCTCACCCCGTCCCTCTCTTTTTCCTCTCTCTCTCCCCTCCGCCTCACCCACCTCTTTTTCTGTTTCTCTCTCGGCACCCTAATTGGCACGGCACTTTTTTTCCCTTGTCATCTCCAGTGTTGCTTTGAAAGCTGTAGTCAGCCCAGCAGGAGACAGGAGAATGTGCAAGGCCCCCCTGTACTGACAGAGTCCAAACCACTGTTTTAGCATCATCATTATTCGCGTCTGTGCCTAAGCACATCGTTGCATGCAGTCCAACATGCATTTATGCATGCTCATATTCCATGTATGCAAACAGAGAGATATAGCACATGCTAACAAAACTGCTAGTACTCCTGGGAAGCGAAGGACACAGACTACAGCATATTATTTTAACTGAGAGAGAGAGGATGGGTGTGATAACACACTACATGATGCTCAAGGAATTCTCTGTACATTTAAGGATGTAAATATTTCAGTGGCTCCTGCAGTTGTGTGTATGCATGCTATTACCCAGCTGCAGGCTGCCTTCGGCAGGGTAATGCTCGTCAGTTCTCCAGGGTTGAGACCTTACAGACTAGAACAGCTAAACCATTTCACGGCCTCTTCAGGAGCCCCTGCATTGAAAATGGCAAACTGTCTTTAGTTATTCATGATATGTTGCATTAGACTCTCGGCTGAGGCTTGCTTTATATATCCTCCTGTCGCACGTTACTCGAAGTACAGAGTGTACCAACATAGAGTTGGACATTCACTGAGAAACAATGTGTGAGATTCATCAGTATTCATGATAACGTGGAATTCCAGACCCAGCATGCAACCAAATGTGTTACTCTATTACCTTGACAGTACTTTGTATGTTTTGCTGAAAAGACTAAAAGATTATGATACCAAAGAAAGGTTTTAGATTAAGAGATAATGAAAAAGACAATCTGTAATTGTGCAAAAAAAAGGCGCAAACCCCTCCTTGCAGCCCTCCAGGTCTCGTTACTTAATTAGTCTCGTTAGCCGGCTTAAAAGTGGAATCTCCCCAAAGCCTTACGTAGATTTATCAGCAGTAATTGAAAGGTAATTCCAAGTCCTGCAGGTGTAGCTCAGCCAGTGCTTCCAAAAGTGAAGTTAAAAGGGCCAACTGGTAGAGAGGTGTATCTGGGCTACAGGATATTTTACAACACAGCCCCACAGCCTTTGCACATCTTGTGCTCTCTGTTGACATGTCCTGATCCTTTGTACTTCCTCCTCTTACTCTCAACACTGCTTATTCCCACACAGCCCATTCTCACCACTCCCATTTAGCACCTCCCATCTTCTTCCTCTGTGCTCTCTGTAGATTCAGCTTAATAATTCATCTCCACTCTTGCTAAAGAGAGCACAGACCCAGCAAAGGAGGGAGACGAGAGAGAGCTACCTCTCCAATAACACCTTTCTGCAATGCCACCACAGTTGGGAGCCCCAGGCTTTTCTCTCGCTCTTTCTGTTTTCCTTTCCCCACTCCCACTCATACCCCTTTCATGGCTCCCCCTCTGCCATCCTCCTCCCCTCAACATGTACGCATTATTTTCTACCCCCGAGCATGCCCAAGATGCCCCCAGCTGTGAGGAAATGTCAGACGTTTACCACCCACCGCCCTCCTCACCAAATATGCACGCTCACACAAACACACACAAAACACAAGGGCATAGAGTACATGCATGCACAGATACATCCTAACATGCACACAGACACACACATACCCACACCCTGCTTCACACACAACACAACGGAGGAAATCTCATTAGTCAGAGGGTGCATGGCATTGATTTTTGCTTCTCTCTGGTCTTGGTGGGATCTGGTTTGGCACAGTCTGGCTCATGCTAGAGAACCCACAGCAACACCACGGGTTAAGCCGATTATATTTTTTGGGGAGCAGGGAGACCTGAGGGGTAAAAGGATCCAGTTTTGTTCCCCTTCTTCCTCTGCATCTCTCCCCTTTTTTCTCTCTCTGCTGATTTATTCATATGCTCCTGAGGTTTAGCCACCATGGGCTTACAGTTGCATTCATTGACTTGAGCTGGAAATGATTTCAAATTCAGTGGATTACATTTGCGAACATTGAATAAAGAGACAAATGGGGAAATGGAAGTGGGTTGTTGGGGGAAAAAGGCACAATGGCTCACTAATACATCGTTGTGGAAAAAAAAGACTTCAGCAAACCAAACGGATACCAAAAGCCAGTTGATGAGCAGATATCGCCTTGCATGTGAATAGCTGCCAATCCAGCATAAATTTGATTAGAAGCTATCCAAAGCTGCCATTCCCGAGCCCTTTATCCCCAAGCTTTGATCTGGCATCAGGTATGATTTTAGAAAAGCATGCAGTGTCAAATTTCACACAAAGTCAAAATAAAAAGCAGCTACACATTTTTCACCCTAGTGCCCGCTTTGGTGCAAAAGAATGACTGAGTAAAAGGTGTGCCATTAAGACAAAGAAAAATGAATAAAGCCAAAGTCATTATGCTCCGTGGAGCCTGGTCATTTCATGCTTGTGTCCACTTCCAGATGGTGGAAAGTGGGCCAGCATATGTGAGTCAAACTGGGAGAGAACTGAGGTCTCTCTGGTGTTAGCAACGTCGTCCCCGTCGATTGAATCCTCATTATCGTTCTCTCATAATTGTGTTTCTCCTTTTTTTTTTAATCGGATATTGTAATGGCTGCTGTTGCATGTAATTATGTAGCAATTATCTGCTTCCTTGCCTCGAACTGGTGTTCCATCGCTGTATTGCAAAGTCAGATTGTGTCTATTATACTCCTGCTGCATGGCAGGTTCACTAAAAACACAGTAAGGCTACTTGACTGAGGACATATTGAATGTTTGCCTAAACTCTTCTTGAGGTCCAAATACCCTCTCGCCTTCCTTTCAATCCGTTTATTGGTGCAGTTCCAGCCCTGTCCAGCCCACTCTGTGGTACGGAGGGCTAATTAGTCTGCAATCTTGGAGAGAAGAAATTGCTTGATATGTATTTTTCTCCCTCTATTTTCTTCCCCCCGAGTCAAGTTGATTCTTTGAAGTCCGGGCGTGTATGAAATATCTTGATCTTTATTTCTTTAAGTTCATTACTTATTTTCTAGTTGTGTGCATGTCATGCATTTTTAACAAACCCTTTGAGTTGACTTTGTGATGTGTTGTAGCAGAGAACATCAAAGGGATCTCTCTCTCTCTGTCTCCGTCTCTTTTTCTCTCCCTCTCTCATTCTTTCGTCTATTCATCTCCTTTCCCTGCCTTTTACTGTCTGAACTGCGTGTTCAGAGAGTTCTTTTCAGGCAGAATTGTGCAGGAAATGTTAGAGGAAGGAGAGGTAGATGCCTACCATTATTGTTTTTTCCCTTTAAACTCATTTAAATTTTCTTTTATTCTCATTCAGACCATTAAATATGGTTGCATGCCAGTGATTTGATAATGAAACACTTCCATTACACCTGGAAGCAGGTTTCTCACAGACTGCATGAAACACAAAATTACATTTTTCTGCACTTGTTGATCACAAAATGTTACATAGATGTGGGGCAGCTTATTTTTTTAATATTTTATTGTTCTCTGTAGTCATGGTTACATTTGAATCTTAGCATTTTTATTCCAACAGATAACAGATATTTTTTTAGATTTTTGCCATTAGCTCTGTGACATAAAATAAGCCAGCAGCTATTTTGCTAATATGCCTGATTGTGTTTCGTTTAACACAAATGCCCAGATTTTAAAGGTTACAGCTAGACAATCATAAGTATTTAATGTCCACAGTTAGCTAGAGCGATGCATTAAGAAGCACTGTCATGCTAATGTTAATAACAATGCACAATTTAGATATTTTGGTTGATTGTTGAGAGGTTTTAGCCATGCTAGAGACTTTGCTCTTTAGATGGCAATGTCGGTCCACTCATTTGATCAAGAATTAATATTTTAACCAAAACTGGATGAATAGCTCTGAATTTTTTGCAGACATTTATACTCCTGAAACCACAAATCTTAATGACTTTGATTATATCCTGACTTTTCCAACATGACGTTGACATTTGCGGCTCTCAGTGAATTTTCTCGACAACTATTGGATAAATTGCCATGACATTTCCCACAGACATTCGTATCCCCATCAGAAGGAATTGTAAAAGTGACTTTTCATCTATTACTCTTATTGGGTCAAAATTTCTATTTATTCAGTATTCTGGTTTATGATTAAATAGAATGTAACACAAGCCTTTTACATAGTTGCATAAGGTCAAGAAAGTTGTACTCCTGGTCACTTTACCATACGTGATGACAAACCCGCCCACTAATTCTCAGAGTTTGGATGTGTTTTCATTGAGATCTATGGAAAAGAGTATTTTGGCAGCATTTATGTAAATTTCTGTATTCTCACAGTTTTTCAGTCAATGAGCTGTGTGTATAGTACCAAATCCAATTTCATATTATCTTAATAGCAACCTTGTTGTCGAAAGCTTAGCACCATTTTGAAACACATAGCCAGCTCAGAAAAAGTTCCTCATGGCAGGTTTAGTTGTAAGATGATACGACTCAGCCATCCAAAGTGTTCAACAATATTGACAGAAAAACTCAATATATTTTTTTTCACAGAAAAAAAACATCCATTTATCAATCCATCAGATTTAAACATGTTGTTGTGTAGCTCAAGAATGTGTGTTTTTTATCCATGATTTTCACGTGCTGCTACCTTGTCACGGTTTGCCACAGCCTATTGTCAAAATTCATATATTGCATTTATATTTTGACTTTGGATGTAAAATCTATTGTGAATATATTCCATCAGTATCCATTATAAGTATCCATCCATCTATGATATGGATGGAAAGACAAATAGATGTCTACACAAATCTGTTTGTCCATCATCTAATGTAAAAGAAAGAGTTGCATAGTTACATAATATCTATTTGTATATCTCCATTTATGTATGAATCATTCCATCCATGATGGATGAATCAGTAGATGGAGGATGGATAAATGGATACAGGTGTGGATATCTATCAATCATGGAGACATACATAAACACTATCCACCTGTACATGGGTGTAATTGCATTGAATAAATTGCATTGACAGACTTTTCTAGCAGATTTTTCAACTATCCGTCTGATACAATGAACCTCACCCGTGGGGTAATTTGTCACATTTCACCTCCTCCATTTTTGATGGAACTGTAAGCAGTAAGCCCTAGAAACAAAACTAGAAACTTGTGTAAAAACACAATTAAACTAAGTCAAATATATTTTTTCTATTATTAAGCCAAAAGCATAATGTGTTAGGTGTGCCCTTCTGTCCCCTAATAACAATCTCATCAACCTCAGCTGGCCCTATGTCTGCTAATTAGCAAATGCTCCACAACAACAAGACAGCTGGCATTCTCGCAGGATTTCTGAACTCCAGTTGTTACTGACTGGCCGGTCAGAATGTTGTCAAGGGTATTTACTTATTCATAAGCAAAATGCTCTTTGCTGAGTGTCAAAAACCAAAAATCCATTCACAAAAACCTACTTCATGTAGCTGAAACAGCCTTGTGTGGTTTGCACAGTCTTTGTAGATTGCAGAAAGCCTTGAAGATTGTTCCTGCCTGTGATAGTGCTGCCCACACCTGTTCCTGGTGAGCCCTGGTACAGTGTATTTTCCAACTCTCCACAGCCTGCCACCCACCCCATGCCTACACATGATTTGTGCTTGATTGACTGAACATTCCTGATCCAGCTAATTGTTTGTGTGTGCAACAGGGAAAATGCAGCACTCCTCATAAAAAATGAAGAATCTCCAAACATGTTTTTCATTGGGGAATGGTGAATATGAAGGTTAACATATATGAAGGTTAACTGTTCATTCCTCAATTTGTGTATTCAGAAATCATGGCAACATAGAATCTGGCCATTTAATATAGATCTACCCACAAACTAAATAAATAAATTTAAAAATTGCGGTGAGCAGAGGCGTGTGTTATGCATATGGACGTTATGTACGGGTACTGAATTGCGTGACCGAAATATGTAGCAGGCAGCGGAAATTGATGCAGGCAGCTGACATAGCCTTTACTTGTCCTAGTTACAGTACTGCTATCTTGCAATGATATAGAAATCCTTAACAAACCCGTAGATCCAGACTATAAGCCGCATCACTGCCAAAATCTAATGAGGTACTAACTTCTCACCTTCCCTGAAAATTTCATTCAAATCTGTTATTCCGATTTTGAGTAAAGTAGCAAACAGACTAACAGATTCACAGAAGGACAAACTGCTGGTGGAGTAACTAAGTGAGGAGACATGTACTGTAATTAACATTTTGCATGTTTATTTCTAATTCATTTAATTGTGCTTTTACTTAATGTTACTTCTAGAGGGGAGTCTGTGTGCACAGCAGCACGGTGCATGTGTGCAACAGTCTAACATCCCCTCCCTTATTGAAACATTTATACCTTGCACTTGCACTTGACATCTCCAACTATCATGTCTGCGAATGCGTTGACACACTCTCGCTCCTCCATCTGTGCCCTTCCTTTGCCAGGCGTCTTGTGGCCTGTAGGGCAGCGGGGTGTGGTCTGCCCTCCAGGCACCAGAGGGGTGCCCTCTCGCCTCAAGGCTCTCAGCGAGCCCAGCTGCACCATGGATGGTCCCTGCCCCCGGGTGTCCAGCAAGCGTGTGGCCTTCCTGTGATTCCTTTTCACACACTCATGGCACAGGCAGAAAAAAGTGATCTGGGTAACCTCTTGCTGACAAACAGATGCAAGCTAACATCTGCGCATTCTTCCCACCACTTCTGCTGCCTGTCACAGTGAAAGCAATGTTGTCATGATAAAGTCACACTACAGTCATGTAATATTCTAATGTTAACGGAAAAGTAACAGAACGGAACAATCTTTCTTAGTCCATGGCTTGTAGTTTTTCGAAATAAGCATCCCTCTGTAAGTTCCTCCAATGTTTTGTTCCTGCACTTTTCTGCACAGCCCTGTATGAATGGTATTCTTTTCTGGGCTCAACAATTTGCCTCACTCCTGGGTTCCTCTTCCACATAATGCTAAGTGCACCATCCACAGTCTATAATCAACTTAGTAAGCAATTTCTTCAATGCACACACACTGTGAGAGAAGTGAATGTTCGGGATGGAAAGGCAATATTCAGATTTGAGCTTTTTTGTTGTTGTTTTCTTTTGTCTTTTGGTCTGCTGCATTTCGCTGTGAATTCTCTGGCTTTGAACACAAAGTCACAAAACTCTGAGGAAGATAGAATAGAGGCACAGAATTAGAAACAGAGGCCTGAAACCCATGGTTTACTCCACTTTTAACATCAGGCTTCTAGATTGCAATGCACATTAGGTTTTTTTTTTTTTCCAATCATTCCACCCAGTTTTATGGAAAAACATACAACAGCTACAGTATTTTTTTGGCAAGTCAGAGTGGAAGGCACCTGTTGTACTTCACTGGGGGGATCTTAAAGATAAGTGAAGGAATCAGAGATTATACATTAGATACACTGTAAACTAGAAATCCTTGGTGGAAAGGAAGAAATGTAACAGAAAGCAATTGACTGCATGCAAATTGATGTAAAACTTTCCTGAGCTACAATTTAAATGTATTAAATTATTATTACACTATCTTGAAGTCATGGCAGTTAATAAGCCTATCAGGCCTATGCTTGGGTATTGGTGAAAATATAAAACTGACACAATGTTCACATCTTTTAAATGACTAGTGGAAAAATACAGTACATTCATGGTGTCCAACCACCTGAATCGAGTATTCAAGAGAGCGGCTGGAAAATCAGAGGAGTGCTTACTACTGCACGGAGCCTCAGCAGCTGTTGCTATAGAGACAGAGAAGTTGTGGGCAGAAGTTTCTTTCCGATTCATTCCTGGCACTGTCTTATCAGGTCCTCTGTTTCCTTTCGCCTTTTGTTTCCTCTCTGATAATTCAAAAACACCAAACATGACCACCACCACAAAGCACACACAGGAATGTAAGCTATACCCTGAGGTTTTAGACTTACAGTGCCAGCTGAAGAAATTGAAGAAATGCAGTACATAGCCACATATCAGGAAAGCGTGATAAAAAACTCACTTAACACACCGTAAAATGTAAACTTTTCTTTTGCCACCCTTGAATCTTTGTTATACACAGCATGTATATATGTTTTGCTCTGGGCAGTGAATGCAGAATGTTGGTTGGATGTAGTTATGAGAATGATTTAATCCAAAACTTTAAAGTAAAATTTTTGTTGATGGATTTTAAATGTATGTTAATTATGGAGTCTTGCATGATTCATTGCTTTTCAGCATCTGCTGGTGCCGAAGTCATCTCAGGCTACCAGACTAATAAGCTGCTAAAGCTGTTATATTGCAAATTAAAACACAATAAACAAAAGGAACAAAGAATTAAAGAATTTATGATCACTTTTTTTCTAGTATTTCTAAGCAAAATGCTGTGGTTTGACACAACTCTGTTGAAGTATGTCTTGTCAGTTTACTCAAAGCCGCAACTGTTTTCCTTTTTCCTGCTCTGATCACATAAGAGCAGGTAACTTCTGTTATAAGTTGACAATTGAGAAAACTTGCAGTTGTTAATTTTCTGCATGATTTAGTGTCAGCTGATGCCAGGTTGGGGTTACTTTTTTTTTCCTGTCTGATAAAATGCCCTGTGTCACCACATGTTGGTTATCGACCATCCATGGCTCGCTGTCATTCATGAAATGCAATGGGAACAAAAAATAAATAACACTGGTAGTCTTGCATTTGGAAAAGCCTAATAAAAAGAAAAGAAAAAAACGGCCAAAGTCCTGTCTGTCAAAAGAACAGTATCTGGTGTTTTGTTGGTGTGTGCAGAAGAAAGCTTTGGGCTCGTGTAGGTCAGTGTTACACACATGTTGTGGAAGTTGACACATGGCTGGAGAGAAGGCAAATAAAAAAGGGACATTTTAGTCTTTTTGTTTGGATGTTGTGAGGTGTCCCAGATGTTGCATTACCTGTTGTCAACTATGATCAATTGTCATATCCAGAACTGTTTTATGAGTCTGGCTATTTTTGTACCTGTATTATGTAGTCTGAACCCAACATACTGCCTATCATACAGAGAAGGGGCAGCCCAAGAAGCTGCACTTAATGGAACCTTATCACTTTTTAAAAGTAGACTGGAGCTTAACATGGAGCTGCCATACTACTGCATGTGTCACTGTTTACTTGTAGACCACAGAGTCCAGAAGGAAGAGTAGATATGAAAGTAAAGAGAGAGAAAAAAAAAACCTAGGAGGAGGTGTCAGGAGGGCTTGGAATTACCAATGTGAACAATATTTTTAAGATTGTGAAACACTACAGCTTGAGGATTCTTTGCTCCGCTTCTGTGCTAGATGTGATGAAACATGAAAGCCCAGTAAATTGTGTAGTCTATTTCCTCTCTCTCGATGGATGGATGGATGGATGGATGGATGGATGGATGGATGGATGGATGGATGGATGGATGGATGGATGGATGGATGGATGGATGGATGGATAGATAGATAGATAGATAGATAGATAGATAGATAGATAGATAGATAGATAGATACATAGATAAATAGATAGATAGATAGATAGATAGATAGATAGATAGATAGATAGATAGATAGATACATAGATAAATAGATAGATAGATAGATAGATAGATAGATAGATAGATAGATAGATAGATAGATAGATAGATAGATAGGACAACTTTTCAGATTGTTTCTGCAAACATCAGTCAAAAGAAAGACTGGGGCCTGTGGTGTTGAACTAAAGTAGGGCAGTATGTCCAACTGGGAGTAAATGTGTTCTTAGTCTATCCCACTCTGACGTATTTGCATTGAAGCACAAGTGGAACAGAAAGGAACATCTATCAGAAAACATTCAGCCAGATTCATAGCCCAAGGCAGCACAGTCTGAAACTTCCAAGATCACAAAACACTGTCAGATTCGTGCTGATCCAGTAGTCCTTTTCTTTTGAAGGTATGTACATTATGTACAGCTGGATGAAATGCTGTCCGTTTCCAAAAAGCTCCACTAATTAGGGCAAGGTTTGCTTCATTCACTTCTGTAATGTTTCAGAGCAATCCTCTGCTTATTCTGTCGTGTGTCTGACTCTAAATTTTGAAGATTAAAGCATTTCTGCAAAATAGCAGTGCATAAGGATAAATACATGAGTGCTTACATCAAATACAAACAACCTGCTGCGTAGGGCAACGGATTGTTTGTTCTTAAAAAGTAAAAGTAACTTGTATTTAATCTTTTTTTTCATTGTGTAGTAGTGGATGCAAGGAACCCCTACATTCAGCTCTCTGCTTGCGTTGTTGTAAATTAGCAGAAAAAAGGGTTTGCGGTCCGATATTATTAAGAGATCATGTAGAACTCAGTATTAGACAATAGTAATACAAGTTTTGGGGAAAAACAGAGTGAAGAGTAAGAGAGAGATCACAGTCCTGTGTATATCAGGGGAAAAAGGCGAGTTTTCTTGCATTTCTGAGATATACCAGTGACAGTGAAGAAAGAGGAAATAAGATTTTGGGGAGGTTCTTCAGAGGCACTCCAATTTCACACTATCAAATTAAAGTGTCCATGTATCAGAGGATGGATGAGTGATACTCCTGCTAGGTGCTAGGTGGTCTGCAATTCCCATGAATAATTTGAGTGTGTCACTGTGGGCGGTCCCTCTAAAGGAGATTGTGCGGGCAGGGGGCCGGATAATGATAGATATACCTGGTTTCCCTTTCATCCCCTTCTCCGCCTTACTATGGGTTAAAAGATAATGTGGATTCTAAAGGTAGGTGAAGGAAAAAGCAAGTGACACGCTTCAAAATTTTCTGGAGAAAAAAAAGGTAATATTTCATCACAATTCCCCCAGTTTTTTTTTTTTTTTATATCTTTCTTGCTGATTCAGTATGCAGCTCATGGTCTCCGGGGTCAGGTAAAGAGCATTTTGGAGTTTATATGACACTTATTTTACATATTTGATATTTACATAATAATTCTGATCTATAAGCCTCGTCAGCGGAACAACGAAGTAGCCTGAGACATCTTGGACGCCACACAGAACTCCCACACAGCTTCGCACTATCAAATGCTGCCAAGGTGGCAGCTATGGTGACAGGGGCTAAGAGGGGAGCCTGTCATTTGAACAGAGAGGCTGTAGAGAAACGACACAGGGTGCAGGGACTGAAGAAATTGTGAGAGAGAGCCGACGGGGAAAAAAGAATAAAATGAGATAGGGGTGTGTGAGGCAAAATGGTGGCTCAGGGTGGAACAGACAGATTAGTAAAAGAGGTGGTCAGTTTTGTTATGAGTTTCCTTTAGGAGTCCTGTTTGAATACACACAACAATATATACATACTGAAAACACAGATACTTACAGTACATATTTATACTGTCCAGTCATGTGAAAAAAATAAAATGCTTCTCTGACATATTTGGTCAAGAAAATAAAGGTGGTTTACCTGAACAGCACCAAAAGGCAAACACTCTTCTGTGGTAAACGAAGCTTTGGAAGCCAGTAGGTGTTTCGCATAATAATCCACCATTCTTTGAAATAAGCTTGCCAAAAAGCTTGACCAGTCTTCCATGAAAAATTGCTTCTGCTGCAAGATGTTTCAATGGGATTCAGATCTGGGTCATTCATAACCCATTTTTTTCAGGGGAGGGGGACTGTTCCTTGGTGGATTTGCTGCATGTTTAGCATCATTATCCCGTCGAAAGGTCCATTCTGGTTCAACTTCAACTTTCAGACAGATTGGCTCAAATTATCTTTGAGCACACGTTAATATGATGCCGAACTCATAATTGAATCAGTGATTGCAAGCTGCCCAGTCCCTGAGGCAACAAAGCAAACCCAAACTGTAGCATTCTCACCACCAGGCTTGTTGGTATGAGGTTTCTCTCCCAAATAGCTGTCTTTGGTTCGTGCCAAACATGTCTCTATCTTCAGTTAATCTGTTCAAAGCACATTATTTCCAAAGGGACTGGTCTCTGCTTGTATGTTTATTGTGAAACTCTAGTTTTGCCCAAATGTTCTTTTTGGGCAGCAAAGGGTTTTTTATGGTGCACCTCTTGAGCAGCTCAAATTTGTGCAATCTGTTATTGATTGAAGAAGCAGCACTTTCACATCGACTGTTGCAGAGTTGCCTGCAGATCCTGTGGTGAGACTGTTGGACATTTCTTTTTGCATCAAATTGTCCGCTCTTAGGCTAAATTTGCTGAGGTGGCCAGTCTTGCACATATTCACAGTTGTCATTGTAGGCTCCTCTTGTAGATGATTGTTTTCACTATGTAATATTCTATTCCGCTGCTCTATTCACTTGGAGATCTTTTAGATCTCTTCCTAGACTCATAATCATCTAAACATCTCATCTAAAGATCTGAGAGCTCTTCAGTTCTTTGCTTGATGACACCACACACTTCAATAGCAAGGAGAGCACCAGTCTCAAGTTGTCAGAGGTTTAAATAAGACAGGTTCCACTTGTCACTCCATAAGGAGGTTCTAATCATTGGCACCTAATCTAGAACCCCTGATTCTAATTTATGCATTTGAAAGTGAGTGTGTGTATAGGATCGCATTTCAAAAAGTTACAAAACAAGGGGCATAACTCTCATTTCTGGGCATAACTGTATAACTGTATGCCTTATATTACTGTATTCACAAAAACTCAAATATTTGAAGCAATCAAAGATAAAAGAAGAGAAGCTTCGAGCTGACTGCTGTTGCTCAAGGACGATGCCACTGTTCACACAGCACAGGTGACAAAAGCAGCCAAACTTGGCTTTGAACTGTTGCTCCATGCACCTTATTCACTCGACCTGCACTGTCTGACTTCCATCTCTATTTTTTTCTTTTTTTTATTGTATAATAGTGGATGCAAGACACCGCTACATTCAGCTCTCTGCTTGCATTGTTGTAGCTTTGCAGAAAAACCGGGGCTGTGGGGTTTTTATGTGGTCCAATATTATTAAGAGATAATGTAGAATTCAGTATTAGACAACAGTAATAAGTAAGTAAAATTTTGAGGAGAAACAGAGTTACGAGTAAAAGAGAGATCACAGTCCTGTGTATATCAGGGGGAAAAGGAAGTTTTCTTGCATTTCAGAGATATACCAGTGATGGTGTACAGTAATACAGTGCAGTCCGACTTCGATCTGTTTCCCAAACTGAAATCAAACTTGCATGGTCACTATTTTCAGAGTGATTATGAGGTCATGCGTGTTGTTAAGGAGTATTTGGAGGCTCAAGCATGAACATCGAACGACCCAGTGAATTGAAGTTAATTGAGACTATGCTGAAAAATAATGCACAAACTATTTTTCTTTGGTGACGTTTCGTGGTGATACAGAGAACTACATTTTTCTGTGTTTCTGATCTGTTTTGATATTTACATAAACTGTGAAAATGATTACAAAAATGTCAATTTTATGTGTCATTGGCATCAGTATATCCCAATTATTTGAAGACAGTGTTTCAAAGAGGACTGTTTACTCAGTAAAGTATGTTGAAATGTCAACAATTTCCATGGGATGTACTTTTTTTTCACATGACTGTAGATCACCAGTCAAAAGTCCGTCGCACAGTAAATGTGGTCTTCCTCTTTCCTCTACACTGCTCTGTTTCTCCCCCAAGGCTGAGAGTTGATGTGTGACTGACAGACAGCCATGGACAGCTTGGTTAGACACACCACACTCTGGGGAGGCCACCAAGACTGAAACCGAGTAGAGGGAGCTGGAGAAGTACGATGAGAGGGGGAAGCTGACAACAAGAGTTTTAGTGGTGGAGGAGTGGTGTAAAAAAAAAAAAAGGTTAAAAATCAGAGGGGATTGAGTCAGAGCTTAAGCAATACATGCAAAAGAAAGAAACTGACTGAATGAAGCAAAGATATTCTGCAAGCGTGATTATTGGTATATTTTCCACCTCACTTTTATTTCATGCCCACTAGGTTTATATGTGCTCACACTGTTTCAGGGTCATATCTGAGGTGCAGAAAAAAAGAAAAGACAGTTCACAAATTTCACAGAAGGACATAGCTTTTATACAGTATGTCCCCTTTGCCTGACAACGTGGTTAGGGCTCAATTCAACACTGGTCAGGAGACTATTCAACGCACACAGCTCAAGTCTTTCAAAGTGATAATCTTTCCTTTTGAAAGGAAAGAATCAATAATTCAAAACATCTAACATTGAGATATCAAAAGGGAAGAGGTCGATTTAACTGAACTTATGTTTACAGCTGCTTCTTCTGTCGTTTTCTATCTATTCCTATATATTCATATACGTTAAGAGTTTTTTTTGCGTGTTTGTGAAGGTTTGCCATCAATCTGAACACTTATGTGTATATGTCTTAATATGTAACCTTAACATCAAACCCTGCATGATTCATTAAAGATTGCAATATGAATATGTTTTACTTAATAATTAACAAAATATTACCAGGGGGTTCTGGCCTTGGAATGGCTATTAAGATGTCTCTCCTTGTTACAGGTCTTTGACTAGTCCTTTGCACAGTTTATTTAAAGCTTTGGCATGTTTTGTTGCAAACACCAGATTTTTAATAGCTGACTTTTACCTATTAAATGCAAAAACTACAAAAGTTATTCTTGTGTATAATTTACAGTCGTGGATAAAAGTTTTGGACACCCCATGCATTTGTGAAATATTGCATTAAAAATCACTCTCAGGTCTTCAAGTGCACTTTCTTTTTGTACAGTCAGAGAAAAAATACTAAACAAATCCTAAAAAAGCCATTAAAAACTTCAAATTGATTGGTTCTATAAAAAATACATAAGAATTTTAGTATTGGGTCATTTTGGTACCAGTGATCCACTAATGAAATTTGCTTTTATTAAAAGACACATTTTTTGTTTCCATGCTTCATGTATATTTAACGTCAGCACATTTGAAAGGTCTTCAGAGACAAAAATGGCTAAAACAAGGAACCTAACATAGGAAATATGCCTGAAGATACAGATTCTCAGCCAGGAACGGTACAGCTGCTGCCAGATAGCCAGGAAGTGCAGATGCAGCCCTTCAGCATTTGGATACACTCTGCAGAAATACAGATGAACCAACAGCCTGGAAGACAAACCAAGATCTGGGTGTCCAAGGGTTTCTTCAGTAAGAAATGGCCGCATCCTGATGTGCAGGAAAACTGTCGCATTACATCACAGGAGCTTCAGCAGCAGTGGTCAAACTAAACTGGTGTCCAGTGTTCCACCCGTACTGTACGTGACCGACTTTTAGATCATGCCTTAAAGTCCTTCAAGGCTGTCAAGAAGTCCCTGATCAATGAGAGACAGAGGTTAACCCGGCGTCATTGGACCAAGCACACAAGAACTGGACAGCCAGGAACTGGAAGAAGATTCTTTGGTCAGATGAGTCCAGTTTCCAGCTTTATCTTCCTCCTGCTACTGTGAGGGTACGCAGAAGGTCAGGAGAAGCATTATCTCCAGCATGTACAGTACCTACTGTCAAGCATGGTGGAGGCAGTATCATGGTTTGGTGACGCATGAGTGCTGCTCGTGTTGGTCATCTTACTGTCTGTGATGGCACATTTAACTCTGCCAGGTATTGTGTCATTCTTGAAACCCACATGCTCCCTTCTGCACCTGCACTGTTCTATCGAGGTCAAACTGGATGTTTCTACCAGATAATGCCCCTTGAACACATCCAGGGCCAGCAGAACTTGGCTGTAGGAGCTCAGTATCCAGGATTTAGAGGGACCAGCTCAATCTACAGACATGAGCCCCACTGAAAATCTGTGGTGGATTAAAAAATGTCTGTTTCAAAGCATAAACCAAAAAACTTAGAAAAATTAAAAGCAGTAATTCAAGCAGAATGGGACCAGATTACCTGTCAGCAGTGTGAAAGGCTCGTTGGGAACATGCCAGTCAGGATTAGAGCTCTACTGTGTGCTAATGACAGGACTACTAAATATAAATTTGATGATTATTTTTTTGTTTTGAACACATTCTCTGTTATTTTTTACTGTGATATGACAATGTTGAGAACTGTCAAGAAATGTGCTTTGTTAGTTTTTCTTGTAAACAATAAACAAAAAAAATAATTTGTGTTTGTGTCTGTCTAATGCAGCCACACCTTTTGAAACACAAAAAAAAATTTCCACAACTATTTCATGATAATATTTGAGGTTGTGTAAAATTTTAAGGGTATCCAAAAACTTTTTTTTCCCACCACTGTATGTTATTTTCTAGAGAACTCACAAAGCAGGAAAAAAAGTTAAAATTAAATGAGGAGGCGGACAAATCTTGCAGTATAATTATGCTTGAGAAGCATCTTAATGAAAACAGCCACACTGGACAGCAACATGTATTTTTTGTCTCATTTGTCCTGTTTAAAGATCCTTCAATTGTCAACACTTTCCAAGCATAGAGATCCATTACAAATTACACTTTCAAAAAATAAGATTTTCTAAAAAGTACCCAAACTATATTTTATTTTTTTTAGGAATGCGTAAATAAAACTCTTCCCCCTCTGTAATTTGGCTGACTTACTTCCCTTTAGTAAAATACTAAAGGGAAAGTGGTGCCTCATGGAGTCATGAATTCAATAAGAAAAAAGGTGGTTTGCAGGTTGGAGTCAGACCAGACATTAGAGCTGTAATGAGGCAGCATCTGTTACATCATTCAGCTTTGTGAGACAGTTTAATGCCTCAGACTTGCTTAGTTTTAGATTAAGTTTGAGTGTCCCTATAGACACGGAGTGCAGTCATCAATATTAGTATTTTCTTATGCTTATGCAACGTTGCTCTAAGTAAATGTAGCTGTCCTCTGTTGTGTTTACATTATAAACCTCCTATAGCCCAACTGTCAGAACATGAAGGTTTGCACAAGGAATTTTCCCAGCTGCTAATCCCGATACCACTGTGAGGCCATTTTTAATACACCCTGTATGAGGCTGAATCTTCTCAAAGGTAACAAAATCTTCTTAAGACCAACGTTAAGTGCGCTGGTACTGTATTTGCAATCCACATGCCATCCGGACAGCTTCACTGCACCTTGGCATTGATTCTCCAAGTCTCTGGAATTGATGATGATCCAACACATCAGTACAAAATCTCCCACAGGAGTTTAATTGGGTGGAAAGTTGGTGACTGGAGTCCACAGCATATGATGCACATCATTCTCATACTTTTAGTGACCCCTTGTGCCATATGGATGTGGGAATCGCCATTCATTTAGACCACTCTCATCAAGATGGAAATATTTCATCATATGATAAAGATGAGCACTAAGTACAGCTTTGTACTGAATTGCTGTTAGCCTAGTGAATTCAAATCATGGCAGCAAAATACCCCCCAGAGCCATCTGATCTCTGTAGGGTTTGAACATTCAGATCTGTACTGATTATTTGTGTGCATTGTATATGCAGTGGGGTGTAGTGGTTAGCACTTTCGCCTTGCAGCAAGAAGATCCCTGGTTCATGTCCCAGCTTTCCCAGGATCTTTCTACATGGAGTTTGCATGTTCTCCATGTGCATGCGTGGGTTTTCTCCGGGTACTCCGGCTTCCTCCCACAGTCCAAAAATATGCTGAGGTTAATTGATGATTCTAAATTGCCCGTAGGTGTGAATGCGAATGTGATTGTTTGACTCTATATGTGGCCCTGTGATGGACTGGTGACCTGTCCAGGGTGTCCCCTGCCTTCGTCCCAAGTCAGCTGGGATAGACTCCAGCCCCTCCTTGGATGTCCATTGCTCAGTAGTATCACACAGTACACCTGTGTGAAAGCATCTGCATTCATTGCGTTTCTTCATTAATTTATTCAGACTTTCCATTTAATCTTCTTTATGTAATCAATATAAAACTTTAAGTGTAAAAACTACAAATTGAGGTTTTACGGGTAGTAAGTTCTTGGCAGCTGCGCCTTGACGACAAGAAGTTACAGCTTTGGCCCACAAGTAGGATGCCGCTTAAATTTCTATATAAAAAACACATAACTAGTCAGCAGATTTTGTTTGTATTGTATTGTAATCAGAGCATTGTATTGTTATTTATTACCTGCACAACATCAGTTCCCATATCTCTTCTCCCTGAGATGCCTGAGCTGTAAGTCACCTTCAGAAATGTGTCATTTTTGCAGCAGTGTCAGAACTTGGCCTCTAATCACCTTTCTTCTGCTTTTCGCTTGCTCCCCTTCATCTCCTTATCAAAGACCCAGCCTTTTAATCCAGCATGCCTCTATGGTCACATTCACTCATGAGTGTCTTGGAAATCCACCCCATCTCCTCTTCAAATCCATGCAAATCACAACATCTAAGAGCAGCGGAGCTTCCGCTGAGACAGAATTATGCACATATGGGGATTGGACAAGTGAAGGGGAGAGGGGGAGGGAGAGGGAGCATGTACACCCCTCCACTTCTCTCTCATCCTTCACTATGTTTATGTCATGCTTCTCTTCAAAAGATCTCACTCGTTTCTTTTAAGTTGATTCAATTTGGCTCAGTTTGGTAATGTTAAGCAAGCTAGAGACATAGAGAAAAGTCCCAGGCATTTTGGAAAGATAAAATATTGTGTCTGTGATCCAAAGGGTTGGCTAAGTGCAGAGGTTTAGGAAGTGTCTGAGGGTGGTGGTGGTGGTATGGTGGGCTAAAGGGGTTGTTCGACAGTTAAATCTGGGTGCAGAGAGGATGAAGGATAAGTGTAGGATGACTAGAGCGGATTGACATTACACACGCATATTGCATGAATGCAAGTACGTCTAGGCACACACACACTTGGGCTTGAATTGAGGGCCAGGGTCAGATCTGGATTTGAGTTAATCTCTCTCTGAAGAAAAACCAATATGTGTTATATTTCAAGAGTTTACATTGTGACTGCTGACATGTTTGGCACTGAAGGGGCAATGCGATTATCTGACATTAAAGATGCCTGTGAACTCCCTCGCAGCTCCAGTTTACCAGCCCTGTAGAATGACTCAGTGAGGCAGTGTTGCTCTAAATATAAAGCTCACAAATAAGACAACAAGTGACTTTCACCAATTCTTATCCAATTTAAGGTGTGAATTTTGATTAAATTGTGTGACACGGTGCTTCAAAATAGCGGCTCACCATCATTCTGTAAATAACTAGGGTTTAAAGTACAAGTCCAGTGTTTTTTTTTAATCTCCTTTGTTCCACTGCAAGTCAGATGCAGGTTATGTTTTTGCACCATCCATCTGTTTGCTTGTTTGTTAGAAGTGTATCCTGGGTGGTGATTAGTGGATATGCTGGAAATTTTGTGAAACAGTTTTGGTCAGAGAAATGTTCACAGTAAATAGTCACATAGAACACCATTCATCTTCTGAGTACCTCTTAGTAGATGAAGAGGCAAGCCCCTCGCTGTGTGACCAATCAAATATTATTTTGATTAAGATTGATGAGAGCTGATTGGCAATGAGGTGCTTTTATAATCTGCTACCATATCTCATGAAGGCTGAATTACTCACCGTGCAAACCAGGCAAACCTGCTCAAAGCCACAGACTCTTAGGCACCACCAACAGTGTCAGGTGCCAAAATGGTAGTTGGTTGGCACTAGTATTAATTGCTACTTTGTTTGGAAATACATTAATATGCACAACTAAAGCGCATATGAAATGGCAAGAAAACAGGCCTGGTTATTTCATTTTGAGGTCCCGTCATGCAGACACTCTGCTACAAAATCTAGCCAGAAAACCTTCATTATTTCAGCTGGCATGGTGCATACAGGTCAGCTTATTTTAATTAATTTCAAACCATGCAGCAAACATGGCCTGTTCTCTCACTCTTAATTTAAGCAACTATTAAAGTCAACTTTAGTTTCAATTTGCTGAGTTTTCTGACTCAACTACCAGAGTGACACACCACTCACATCCTCACCTCACACTCTTCACCCTGAGCGCTCTTGTGCTAGTAGGACCAGCTGTGTTTGAGTATTAATCAGTCTATCATTGTAAAACTTCCATTGCCACTTTGACAGGTTAGCCCACTCTGTACTGTAATAAAGAGCTGCAAAATTTCATTGGAGTTGATTAACAAAAGCAGAAAAATCTTGGTACATGCGAGTTTTCTATACTGAAATTGGGCAGTCATAAAGACTGGATTAAACTAGAGGAGTAAACATAAATATTTTTCAGTGCCTTTAGAGGTATACGTAAGAATAGTTATCAATAATAATTATGCATATTTCCATTTAGGAACATATGGTATAAAGAAAGAAAAAACTTGGACGTGAATCTTAGACTGGTCTGAAAAGTGAAGTCAATTCAGAATTGCCATTAAACGGTATTCGTCTAACTGCCAACGGGGTGCACCTCTTCTGGTTGCAAAAACAAGTCAGTTTATATAGAGGCCTATGAAGGAATAATGCTGCATCTCACTTGATTTATTTCCTCAGTGAACATTTTTCTAATGAGTTAAGGTCACAGTTTCTAGTTTCAAGTCTCCTTTCACTTTATAATTTATGGTGTCATTTTGGTGTTATATGGTTTATAAAGCATGGTCTGTTTGAAGTTGGGTCTGTTGGGTATTGTTACTGACGAGATGCTACAGACACCACAGTTTTGAAGTCTTCAGTCAAATCAGAACACTGTATGTACAAGATGGATGTAGCGACCAAGATGTCACCCACTCGTTTGTGGGCTACTGCTTTGAAGTCTCCAGTCTGATGTCTAGGCTTTGTATTTTTGCTTGTTTAAAACTAAATGTGATGAGTAAAAAGTAGATTTGACTGAGAACCCGAGAACACTGTGTATGATATGGTAACAACCTATAAATCACACAGATGCCACGGCCTGCTTTATCATCTATTTTACTCTAAATGGGACCATATGTTACAAAATGAACATCATGCTGTATTGTAGGAGACTTGTAGCTAGCAGTTGAGGCCATGAACTCAACAAGAATATGTTCACTGTCATAACAAATCAAGTGAGAAGAAGGTTCTCTTTTTGTATAGAGTTCCATACAATTGGACTTCTTTTCCGCCCCCTGCTGGTCATTAGAAAGAACGCATGTTTAAGGCAGTCCTACGTCATCTTCACTTTTCAGATCCAGAAGCTCCATTTGTCTTTTAAATACAGTCTGTGCTTGCTTGTCATGTTCAGTTTCAAAATACCAAGGTGGCAACATCTAAATTCCAATCTCAAAGCTTCAAGAGACTTCAAAACAGTAGATGTGAATAAAGATGAATGGGATTTAATAATGGGATGGAACTGTGGTTTGAGGAAGAACTGACCACAAATATTTGAAAATGTTAAATGTACAATTAGGATCTAGATTTTGTCACATTTAACAGGCAGCTGTAGTGTAGCTCAACACATGAAAGAAAAACGATGTTTATTTTCACCAGGGCAGGTTAAGAATTAATTGCCTCTTATCTATTGGTAATACGGTAACTTAGAGAAGACCACAAAGGATGACAGAGCTACTGGTAAACAGACTTAAGTAAAAGGTGAGAGAATGCAAATGAGCATAAACTCCGTTCTAAAACTGTGTTATTGAGTTTAGGTAACTTTAGCTTCTACATCCCTGATTTATCTGTGATACTACAGCTCAGGGTTTAGAAACACACACATGCACATAATGCTCTGCACCTACCACACACACCTCCAGCATCACAGCCTCCACACACACACAGACACACACACACACACAGACACACACACACACACACACACACACACACACACCCATGGGCTTGCAGCGCTCTTATCTGCAGAGTGCCAGATAGGTGCTGTGTGTCCTCTGAACATCCTGATTTCATCTCCTGGCAAAGTGATTGACAGCTCCGACAGCTGGGCTCCATCCACTCTGCAGACATGTGGACAACCACACACACAGACACACACACACACACAGACACACACACACAGTAGCCCAACAGCAGCACAGAGATGAAGGAGTGGGAGTAAGGGGGGAGAGATGGCAGCAAGAAGGGACGGTGAAGGAGAGAGAAGGAGGAGGAGAAGAAGCAGGTATTTCACAAAGTGATGAGGAGATAGTGTTTGAAGAGAGATTGATTTGTGCGTTTAGACCCAAATTAGACAAGTAAACATATAGGAAAAACTGAATTTTCAGAAAATGGACGGCATAAGGAGAGAGGAGAGACCGAGTGGGCAGCATGCTGCAGACATATGAAAGGATAATTATCCCCTCAACACATGTGCTGCTGCAATACACATATGTGTATCGAAGCATGCGTACCCTCTGATATACACTTTGAAGAGCGGTGGAAAGGGCAATTATTGGGACGGGTGCTGTAGAAGCCTGAAGCACAGCGTTGAGTACCTTTGGGGAATGCTAGTAGAGCAAGCCAGGTGGTGATGTTTTGTCACATGATAACAGACACACACTGAGTACTCATCAGTGGACTAGAAGCAGCTAGCTGGCTGGCTGGCCTGCTGGCTGGCTGGCTGGCTGGCCTGCTGGCTGGCTGGCCCACACATATTCATGTATCAGTTAGTAATCATTGCAGCATGACCTTGTTTTCCCTGACTGCTCAGGCTTGTCAGGAACACTCACAGAAACATGCATCACTCATTTCCCTGACACCCGTCCTTGCGTGTGTGCGCGCACAAGAGCGTGTGTGGTCAACAAGTGTATGTGTGTATGACCTATCTCCATCTCTGCCTCCGGAATGACAGCCAGCCCATCATTAACCTCTCTGCAAGGCTCCATGACATGCCTGCTTCCTGCAGTGGCCATTTTCTCTCTACCCGTGAGCCGCGGTGTATATAAAGATTGTGATGAGGACAAGTGATAAGGTGCTGGAGACAGAGGACAGGTCACCAGCCTAGCATGAAATCATTTATAGCAACCAGTGAATCAGGTTGCATTTGTGCAATTATGCCACAAGTTGTAATGAGAGATTTTAGAGTAATGATAATAATCATAAACTCACACAGTCATAAATTAACCACAGAATTATTGTAATTTGCATGCTATTTTTAATGGTGCCACCATAACACACTAATTCCTACCTCTCACAAAAGATGTGGGTGTGAAGGGGCACTGAGAAAACATGCTCAATGCATAAATGGGTGAATAGCCAATCAAGACAAGGCAGGTTGTCTCTGACTGGTCATTCTGTGTTCTTCATAAATATAGATCATTGCATAGAGAAGAAAGTTTACCTAAGTAAATAAAATATCAAATTAGGTACAGTGTATATTATTAACACAACAGGGACTTTGAGCTAAGCCTTTATTCACTTTTGTCCTGTTTGCATCTAGTCATAGTATAGTAGCCTTGTAAGTATACTATCAATTTGGAGATCTGATTGATAGTTAAATTAATGAATACAACCAAAATTACTACAAGAATGGCTAGTGAATGTTGGACAATAGTAGAGGTTGGCAGTATTCACCCTGTGAGGAGTGCAGAATGTATGTTTAAAAGCATTTATTAAAGGTTTAAAAAAAGAAAAAGCAAAATCTACAGTTTAAATACAGCATAGTGTAACTAAATGTACTGAACAAGAACTAAAGACAGCATGTGGAGTGTGTGATTGAGTGTTCATGCTCAGTTGTGTGCCAAAGAGAACGTGGGCTTTTGTTCTACCTTAGTATGCTCCACGTGCATAATCACACACGTCGGATCAAACACAGAAGAAAAGTCTGTAAAGCATGAGTTTTGAGTTTCCTCTCCACATGTGTGTCTATGGCCTGCTGCACATGTGCTTGGGCTTTTTTCCCTTTGTTCTAAAAAGGACCTCTCTAGCCACATGAAAATGTTAAAAAGAAAAATGATTGAATTGCTGTGAAGATAATGCCAAAACAGCAGGGGATATAACCCTAGCCATAAAGCCATGTTGACCAGTAAAAGCATGAATAAAAAGCTACTGACACATTTACAAAGGGGAGGAATCATATGTGTGAACTGATTCTGATGCCTTAGTTCTTTAGTGTTGTGGAAGACTAACTGTGCATTTATCTGTAAACATGTAAGATATCTAAGATTCAAGATTTGCATCTGCACTGTTTTGGCTACGTCCACCAATGCACAAAATTGTGCCTCATGTACACAATATAGATAAAGGTGCAAAAACTCGCGAAAAGCCACAAAACTATTTCCTAACTACACATCAACACTGTGTCAACACTTTTTTGCTCAAAAGTCCCATTTTCAGTGACATAAAACCAAGTTTGCATGTGGACGAAAGGACAAAATGCATTAAAAAAAGTTACACTGACAAAAATACAAATGCAACATGTAATATTTTGTTAAACTGTAACATTTTTTTCATAGGGTACAAGGTATTTGTTGTGCCAACACACTGCATCGCTTCAACAGACTGAGCGTCATGAAACAACTATGACTATTTTGGTTGTGCACCAAAAATCACATCAGCAACCAGTCACACATCTACAACACAGTCACACATCTACAACATATAGAATTAACAGGGTTGTTAGTGCTGCTTGTGGAATGTAGTCCCATATGTCCTGAAGAGTTTGGCGAACATGATGGATATTTTGGCTAACAGGATCATGTTGTTGGACAAATCCATCCAGAGCATCTTATGGCTGATTGCCTGTTGTACCATGCTGTCTGAAACCATCTCTCAGACAACAAATGGTGGAGTTGTGGACATTTAAGTGCCTGGCTTCGGCCGCCACTGAAATTGCAGCATGCCAACAACTCGTTCTTGCTTTTCTCTTGCAGTCTGTGGCATCATTTCATTTGCATAAAGCTGCATTTTAGGGTGGCCTTTTAAAGTCACTGGTCAAAGTCTATGTACTAATCACACTGTTTGATCATTGTCCTTCAAAGCCATATCTGACAAGACTAGGGATTAAATCACAATTTGTCACCACAGCTCAAAAAGTGTCAGCAACATTTGTACTTTTCTCAACATAACAATATAAATTAGATTGTTCAGCTTTGTCGTCTAAGTTAGAAAAGAAGACTGCATGCTGTTTTTATCATTTTGTTCAGTGTATATGTCCATCCATCCATCCATTATCTATACACCGCTTAATCCTCATTAGAGTTGCTAGAATCTGTCCCAGCTGACTTGGGGCGAAGGCAGGGGACACCTTAGACAGGTCGGCAGTCTATTGCAGGTCTACATATAGAGACAAACAATCGCACTCACATTCACACCTATGGACAATTTAGAGTTACCAATTAACCTCAGCATTTTTTTTGACTGTGGGAGGAAGTCAGAGAACCCAGAGAAAACCCATGCATACACAGGGAGAACATGCAAACTCCATGCAGAAAGATCCCAGGAAGGCTGGGAAGCAAACCAGGGATCTTCTAACTGCAAGGCGAAAATGTTAACCACCAAGCCACTGTGCAGCCCTCCAATGTATGTGTTTAAAATAATAACTGTGGTTCCAGTGATGAACTGTGCGGGTTGGGCAGCAGCTCAGGTGCTGACTTGCTTTGTTGCTTCTCTTGCTTGTAAAATTAGCTGGTAGACTTTGTGTCATAGCTCTTGGTACTGACTGTACTAGTTTACACTCAGCTAGAGGTGTCCACCTGTCCAATGTTCAGGCAGGTTCTTGCTGTAAAGACCAGTTTGGTGTGTCTGATCTGAGCACACTGAACAGAGGAGAAGACCTCTATCCAAAGGTCAGAGAGCAGCGTGAAAGTGAGGTAAAAGCTGATGAGAAGCATGTCGGACAACCACTGGAGAGCTGGGGTTTAATTGCAGTCTTGAGGGTAACTCAGGTGAGGGCAAGTTATAGTTCCAGGAAGTGACTGGAGGTGCAGAGTGACTGTTTACCTTTCAAAGTAAATAGATGAATCCGTGGCGCTCCTTGTGGTACCTACAATAAAGAAAACACTACTAAAAATTGAATGTTTAATGACAAGGTGACTGTTAGGCTTAATGTTAGCTGCTCCCACATTTCATATTCACTAATGCATATTTGTATTGTTGCAACTGAAGCAGTAGGACTAATATCTATTAAGCAGAGAAGTAGGATATTACTGTCAAGTTAAAAATGCAGACTATAAAAACAATATTTTTTTTCTATTTATTAATTAGTTTTAGTTTAGTTTAGTTTTTTACCCCAAGTCCAGCTTTGTATGTTTTGTGCATAGAGGATCCTACTTCCTTGAAATAAACAGATTAACCTTCGGTCACATTTTTGCTTACTGTGGGCTCATTTTTTACTGCAATATAAAGTTCTGCGCCTCTATGGAAACAGCACAACAATAACTAGATGTAAAAGGAAGTTAAAAATGCCCTGTATAAGAAGTTATAATACCACACATCTGTTGCACTAAAAGTGGTGATTTTTTTTTTTTTTTTTTTTTTAAACATAATCTGGTTATTGCAAATTGCTAGATAGACAAAGAAAATGGGGTTTGGTAAAATGTCACGGCTTTAAGCATAGATTTGGTTCATTTTCCTGACAGAACAGCACATAATTAACTCACCAACCACTGAAAATGTAGAAATCCAACATTTCTTACTGTTTTTTTTTTCATATTTCTAGCTCTGATAAACGATGTATGGTAATGTTTGGTTTTTCTAAGATAACAGGCCTTTTAAACCCACGGGTGGGTTTTGGTGTCCTGAGGGTTAAGTAGCCAAGCTGAGCTTTAATGGAGAGAATGTGTTTTCTCATTAAATTGTTGAGAGTGAAAGTGCTCTGTGGCTGAAATCAAAGCCAGTGCACCAAGCTGACAACAACATAGCTCATGTGTAAGCGGAAGCCCTCAGTACCTGTAGCCCCATCCAGGTGAAAAATCACAGCAACCACTGGTATCAGTAGTTGTGCCCATGAATAAAACAGCTTCAAAGAGGGGAATAAAAGGTTGCTGAGGTTAGGTCCTCATGAGATTGATGCCTCGTGTTGCTCAAAGCTGCACACAGATACCGTCACTTGACAAAAAAGCAATGAGTTGAACTCTGGGCTCATTCTGACTGAGGATTCTTGGGCTAAGACCATCAACTTGTAGCTGGATATAGTGTGGAGGCTGTGATAAGACTCGAACACAGCAGGAGGGCCTAATCCAAACCACCTAACTCCTCAGATGCTGAGCTGCACAACACCATGGAGATGATTAAGCAAGATTCCTCAAAGATAAATGTTTTCGCAAGAGATTACTCCCTGCTGGTGCATAGCAGCGAAGTTAGCTTGCTGGCTTAGAGAGCTCCTAAAATATATCATCTGTGAGTGAGATCAAGCGTCCTCATGTGCAGGAATTTGTCACAACTGAAATGATTGCTGATGGAGTACAGCAAGAGACAGGGAGAAGTGAACTCTGAGTCATAAAAATGTCACTTTAGGTCTTCAAACATTCAACAAATTGGATCCCGTTTTATCCTTCACTCAAATCGGTTGTTGTTCAAAGCTAATCTAAAAAATGTCCCGTATTGTCTTTCAGTTTAGACTCGCTGTGTTTCTGTGCCAAACTAAATCAAGAGCAGAAGCAAGTAATGTGCCAAAAAACACCATGCTGTTTTTTTTCTGTCCATGTTCTGTGACATATCCGCATAGACTCAAGTACAACGAAGGTCCATCACACTTCATTTCCTCCCAGATTCAGCCTCGTGAGCTGCTGCTCCTGTTGCTGAATCAACATCACGGCTGCCTGAGATAACGCAGCGTAGTGTCAAGATTATGTCCTCAAGTGTAATTTTGCTCTGGCTGCTGCACTGACCAAGTGCAGCTGCAAAGCCGGACAGTAGCGTGCATGTGTGTGTTTGTGTGTCCTCTCACATTATTGCAGCTACACCATTTAATAACAACTCCCTTTTTTCCTCCTATAAGTAAAAGCAAGCAGGAAAAGGCCTTACTGCAATTTCTCTCATGTTGAAAACATGCACATTAAAAAAACATATCTTGCATTATCAAAACAGTTGTACCCCTTTACATTTTGGAAATATTTTATACATTTTTGCAGTTTTCTGGCCGCACCAGTGACTGGCTCTTATACAAAAGTAAGATTTCATTCATAAAAATAAATACAGTTTTACAAAACACATTAAGATCCCCAATAGTTGGCTTGTGTTCCAATAAAAGTCCCATATGATGAAAATCCTTTTTTTAAAATTGTATTTTGCAGTTGTTATAAGCTTAGAGGTGTAGGGTAAAAAGTGTTAAGATCTGAAGATGTATTTTTAACCGTTCCTCAAGTTCCCCACAACTAAATAGCATCCAAGCTTTACGAGCCAGTAAGAAGTTTACAGTATTATTACCTATAGCTGAGGAACCAATGGTGGTCTAGATCAAACTTTCCATGATCCTGCCTCTCACTACTCACTTATACTGCATTTTAATACAGATGAATATGCTATAAAGCTGATCTCATTGACATGTTCTTTAGTTTCTGTCATTAGACAGTGGAATAAGTATGAAATAGTGACTGAAATGCAGCTGTTACAACCCGGCTGTGTAGGGTAGAAACCAACCAAAACCAACGCTGAGTTAAAGAGTGACCACCTGGAATTTATTTTGAAAAGAGTGTGTTCACAATAAAATATGAAAAGTGAGAGGGTTAAATGCAAATTGGTGCTACTGAAATAAAAGAAGAAAATGTGACTGAAAGTGAACTTTGCTCAGAAGTTGATATTAACATACTGGAAGATTATAAAAGATAATTAATACAAAGAAAGCTCTTAACCAAAATAAAGTGCAGTAGCACCCCTGACTGAACTAACAATGAATTCTCAATTAGTAATTCTAAACATGCCAAATTACCACTCGCTAGCATTTAGTCCCCCACACGCACACTAAGCACAAACACCAATGTTCACAAATTGCTGGGCAACTCAACTTCTCCAATGAACTGCATGAATGAGCCTTTTAAAGTCCACCTGGTGCCATGAATGGAGAAGGTCGCTGGACCAATCCATCTTCAGCTCTTTGGGCTGTAGGCGGGGCAAAACCACAGAGGCGGGGCGGACAAAGGCATTTGACAGGCTTGTAGCTGTTCACAATACAAATCATAACAGAGGAGGAGGAGCACAGCGGCCCAGGTCCTTAACAGCAGCTCATTTAGACAACATATTAACCAGCAGACACTCCACAGTCACTTCCAACCTGCAGCTCTGCACCACTGAAGTACAGATTTTATAACTGAAATGTTGTCTGACAAACTCGTCATACATATGAGATTAAAACAGTGATTGTTTTGTGAAATGAGTCATCTTTCCATTTAAAATGATAACTCAGAAGAAAAACAACAGAAATCCTGGTCTGACACACACATTGACTGCCATGTTGCCAACTGTTTGTTTATCACAGATGCAGAGAGAGTCTTCTTCCTGAAGGGGATGTGGACAGCAGTCGCTGAGCTACATTTAAAGCTAAAGGTACTAAAACAGTCTGTTTAGAAGAGGAATAAAACCAGGGGTGACACAGGCAAGGCTAAATGAACCATGTGTGTAATATTTTTGAGAAGAAAAATGCATTCTGAGGTCATGTGACACTTTCATTAATTTGCTGACAAGGGGCACAAGGTGGGGGCATTTAAGTTTCAGATGTTGAACTGAGAGTGAATTGTCCCTCTAAACTTTATAGTCGTATGGTGTCCAAGTCTCAGAGAAATCAAATTAACAATTTATTCATAACCTCATGAATGCTCTTTTTCCAGTGCTGTACCCCTCATGTGCAGCTTGCCATTTTAGTAAGGGGAACCACGCATTATTATAGTATGAATTACATATTCTGCTGGGTTCACCGAGGACACCCAATTAGCCATGTTCAGTTTTACTCGAGAAAATTACCATCTCTGAAGAGCAGATGTTAAAACAATAAAATATAATACAATAGTATCAGCATCATCAGTGGTATCTGCTGAATAACGCTTCAAATTATCAGCCAGATAATGCCCACCAGGCTTTAAGTTCACTGCTTTGTTGAAAAATGTTACCTAAAAATAAACTACCTGTAGTTTAAAGTCATTTTCATTGAGTACAGCATTATATTTTATGTCTGCATCTGCCAGAAAGTCATTACAATAACAGTAGGTAAAGTAATAGGGTAATTCTACTACAAAAAAAAGACCCGATGTTCTACACAATTACTTGACAACAATATGTGCATATATCAGCACTCACTGTCAATCAAAATGAGTTGGAAAATATCGGCATAATGGATATCAGAAAAAAAATATATATACATTTGTATCCCTGGTAAAAATGGCCAAGGTGCACATTAAATGAACTGCAGGGAAGGTTGTGCTGAAAAATGACTTAAAGCATACACTCCTCTGCCTAACACTCAGGGTACACAGAGGCAGGAAATTACTATGCATGTTATAACAGGCTACTTTTCAAAGCGGTAAATGGTGCCGGTGAAGGCGATTTAGAGAAACAGAGCTACTTTACCTACCGACCATCTCGCTTGCCATTATTAGAGATCTGTGAAAGTGTGTGTGAGTGGACAGTAGATAGCCACAGTATGTCTTGGTGATTCTCCGTGCGTGTCTGTGTGTGTGTGTGTGTCAGCATGAGACCTTGTGTGTGTGTGCGGTGCTTATATTTGTGTTTGCCTCCATGTGAGCCCTAAATGCCAGATCCTCAGACTTAATAGGCCTCCATTAAGAAATTATCTCTGGTGCTTTTGTGCCTTTCCACAGAAAAAACCTAACTACCAATTAAGTGGTTGTGTGCCTAGATGGCCCATTTGCTTGCCTGTTGGTAATTATCGGTTTTCTCAGTGTTTCTCTCTTCTCAAGCCGGCCCTTCTCCTTTTGATTAGGCTTCTCCAGAGTATTACAATCCACAAACTCTGTCACTCTCTCCAAAATTAGCTGTCATTCCAACCACATGCATTTTTCATCGTGCCTCCAGAGAAAGAAACCACAGTTGAACCACACCAATAGAACAAATAGCTTGAGCATTCCTGTGCATGTAAATAGTCCTGAAAATGTCTGATTATGTCTTTTAAATGAATATTTATTTTCAGCACCCACAGACAGTTAGTTTGTTTCCTGGACAGAAGAATCCTTACGCTGAGTATTCTGCCACAATTAACTCTGTGTTGTTGTCTGTGATTCCCATTGTGGCTGCATGAATTGTCTTGATTTTTTGCTATCACATGACAAGAATGTAGCATTACATACGCTTTGCACAGTAATCAGTGTATTATTATACTTCACTCCCCTTTTTTCCCCACACTACAACTGGAAAATTACTTAAAAAACACATACATGCAGATAAATAACACAAGAAAAGACACTCTACTGGCATATTATGCAAATGCAAACAGCACCAGTTCACACTAAAACAGCAATTTTAGTAAAAAAAAAAAAAAAAAAAAACGACAAAAAACAATATGCCCCTTCGTGGTTGAGCAAAAACTGTCCAAGATTCGGTTGATTCCATCTTTATTTTACAATATATGTTTTTTTTTTTTAAAATATAGAATTTAGAAAATGTGCAAGAAAATATTACATTTTCAAATGTATCAAAATGGATGAAACAAGCAGCAAACATTTAAACCCTAATATTTAAAACTTTGTTAAATATGCCAGAGTGCAGTCATTTGGAATAATGTGTTTGTGTTCCGTCTTTAAATGCTAAAATATGGGGTTTTTTTGCAGCACAAAAAATAAATAGATAAAAAATATATTCAGTAGTTTAGTGTACTTAATGTATTTATTATTGTAAGTTCAGCATTTATCTGTACATTTGTTCAGAAATAAAACTTAATTGTAACCTCAATAAATTCAATTCGATAAATTACAACCTGAAATACTGTGTACAGAGTCATTTTTTACTAAAAGTGCTTTTAAATTAGGAATTTAAGAAGGGGTGTCATGTTTTAAGACATTCAGTTTTTATCTTGCATATTCTTGCAGCAATATGTAACAAAAGTAATGATAAAAGTTTCAATGTATTTGATCAAAAATACCAAATTCAAGTCATGTTATTATTTTTAATGTGCTGTGAAAACAAGTCTGTCAAAAATTAAATTCCAACTTTTGAATCTCAGAAAGACCTTTGTTTTTGAGAGTCCCTTATTTTAGACAGTCAGCTGTGAATTTAGCAGGATAATTTAATTAATCCAATCTTAAAAAAAAAATGAAATTCTTAAAATTTGTTATCTGTACAACAGAAGCACTGATACATTTTTATTATGCTGGGACTTTTGGATATTTTAGGTAACAGTCAAATAAAAGATCTGTCTTTTTCAACATTTTTAACTAAAAGTAGAAATCACATGGTTGAAACAGTCTCCAGCTCTCTGTGCAGACATTCTGATAGTCTGAATCACTATGAATTCTGTACCTCAAAATAAATATCTATCCACAAAGACACTGCAAAGAATGTGATTTACATCTTTATGTAATCAGCTGATGGGTGTTAGTTTTTGCTGGGCTTTGGCTACTGCAGCCTCTCAAGGTCAATAATTGTAATTCAGGCTGTTCATGCTCATCCTCAATGTGGCCGTCTTCCATGTGGGGGACAAGGAGCTGCTTTGAAGCCTGCGAGATAGAGACAGGAGAAGGGGGAGGAAGGTCAATTGATTAGGAAGATACTTTTGCTGATTAGAGCCATCACTCAGTGTCACAATTATCAGTGTCATCAGCTCATCTGCAACAAATTTTTGTTGCATCCTGGGATGGACCAACGCCCTCTATGTGTGTGTGTGTGTGTGTGTGTGTGTGTGTGTGTGTGTGTGTGTGTGTGTGTGTGTGTGTGTGTGTGTGTGTGTGTGTGTGTGTGTGTGCAGCCTCCCCACGCTATCTCACACACTCCCAATTACTCTACCTGATTGGATATATGCAAATTGGACCAAAATTAAAAGCCACCTGCAAGGGGACCCCTCATGGGACAGTTTTGTACACACACAGACACACAAACACACATACATCACGCAGTATGATTTCCTCAGCTCTAACCTTCAACTGCCCCAGTGGTAGGTAAGCATGTCTGCTTTCATTCCTGTTGAACTTAGATCCGATGTAGTTGACAGCATATAGGTGAAACATTGTCACTGCTACAACTACACTACCAGTCAAAAGTTTGGACACACCTTCTCATTTAATGGTTTTTCTTTATTTTCATGACTATTTACATTGTAGATTCTCACTGAAGATATCAGAACTGCGAATGAACACATATGGAAGAGGAAAAGCACTCAGAGAGTGCAGTACTCCACCAAGGCTGCTCAGTTGTTGTATTATTTCCGACAGCTGAAATCTTGAAAAAATTCATGGCACTATAGAACGTGGTCATTTAATATAGATGTACCCACGAACAAAATGACCTTGCACTGAGCACAGGCGTGTGTTATGCATGTTTACATTAAGTATGGATACCAAATCGCGTGACCTAAATATGTAGCGGGTGGTGGGAATTGATGGGATTCAGAAACAGTCAAATCAGTTGTTCCTTGTATCATCAGCAGGCAGCTGACGAAGCATTCACTTGTTGCCATATTTACAGTGACGCTGTGCCACTATCTCACATTGATACAGAAATCTTTAACAAGTCCAGACTATAAGCCCCATCACTGCCAAAATCTAATCAGTTGATCCTTGTGTCATTTCTGACCTTCCCTGAAAATTTCATCCAAATCCGTTATTCCATTTCTGAGTAATGTTGCGAACAGACAGACGGACAGTCAAATGTTCCTTGGCGGAATGATTATGTAGTAAACAAAAAAATGTGAAATAAGTCAAAACATTTAGGTTTTAGATTCTTCAAAATAGCTACCCTTTGCTTTGATTACTGCTTTGCACACTCTTAGCGTTCTCTGGTTGAGCTTCATGAGGTAGGCACCTGAAATGGTTTACCAACAGTCTTGAAGGAATTTCCAGAGATGCTGAGCACTTGTTGGCAATTTTGGTTTCACTCTGTGGTCCATTTCATCCCAAACCGTCTCGACTGGGTTTAGGTCAGGTGACTGTGGACCTCTCCTTCTTGGTCAAATAGCCCTTACACAGCCTGGAGGTGTGTTTGGGGTCATTGTAAACTAAATGCAAACCGGATGGGATGTCATGTTGCTGCAGGATGCTGTGGTAGCCATGCTGGTTCAGTGTGCCTTCAGTTTGGAATAAATCCCCAACAGTGTCACCAGCAAAACACCCCCACACCATCACACCTCCTCCTCCATGCTTTACGGTGGTAACCATGCATGTAGAGACCGTCAGTACACCTTTTCTGCGTTGCACAAAGACATGGAGAGTGGAACCAAAGATCTCAAATTTGAACTCATCAGACCAAAGCTCAGATTTCCACTGGTCTCATGTCCATTCCTTGTATTTCTGGGCCCAAACAAATCTCTTCTGCTTCTTCTGCTTGTTGCTTTTCCTTAGTCGTGGTTTCTTAGCAGCTATTTGACCATAAAGGCCTGATTGGCGCCGTCTCCTCTGAACAGCTGATGCAGAGATGTGTCTGCTACTAGAACTCTGTGTGGCATTTATCTGGGCTCTAATCTGAGGTGCTGTTAACTTGTGATTTCTGAGGCTGGTGACTCGGATGAACTTATCCTCAGCAGCAGAGGTGAATCTTGGTCTTCTTTTCCTGGGGCGGTCCTCATGTGAGTCAGTTTGTTGTAGCGCTTGATGGTTTTTGTGACTGCACTTGGGGATACATTCAAAGTATTAGCAGTTTTCTGTACTGACTGATCTTCAGTTCTTAAAGTAATGATGGACTGTCGTTTCTCTTAGCTGATTGGTTCTTGCCATAATATGGATTCTAACAGTTGTCAAGTAGGGCCATCAACTGTGGACCAACCTGACTTCTGCACAACAGAACTGATGGTCTCAGCCCCATTAAGAAGGTAAGAAATTCCACAAATCAACCTTGACAAGGCACACCTGTGAAGTGAAAACCATTTCAGGTGACTACCTCATGAAGCTCATCCAGAAAATACCAATAGTGTGCAAATCAGTAATCAAAGCAAAGGGCGGCTATGTTTAAGAATCAAAAATATAAAACATGTTTTGACTTATTTCACACTTTTTTGTTTACTACAGGATTCCATATGTGTTCATTCATAGTTTTGATGCCTTCAGTGAGAATCTCCAATATAAACAATCGTGAAAATAAAGAAAAAACATTAAATGAAAAGGTGTGTTCAAACTTTTGACTGGTAGTGTATACAGACAGGAACAAAGCAAAACCTGTGTGTTTCAGTTCTCTGCAGCGCCCTTTACAGCTCGTCTTTCAAAGGATATTCCTTTTTTTCCCATTTCCTTTCATGGTATGGTCTCTCACCATGTGTCTCTTTAATCCTATACTGTATCTATGCATCTGTCGTCTTCACGCAGTGGTCAGAGTATCCAGTTGTGCTTCAAATGACCACTGACCCACTGTGACCAGCAGGCACTTCTCCTCTCCTCTCCTTGTCATTCTTTTCCTTATCTACTCTCATCTTCCCTGGTGTTCACTTTGTCGGTATGTTAGAAAACACTACATTTTTCTCTTCTCTTCTCTTCTCTTCTCTTCTCTTCTCTTCTCTTCTCTTCTCTTCTCTTCTCTTCTCTTCTCTTCTTGCCTCCAGAGAATTGGCAGGGGGAGAAATCTCTTCTCTCTCCCGTTGGCAACCCCAGTAAATCTCTCTAAGCTCTGCCTCCCCTGCCATACCTTTAGATTGAAGGCCACCTCCAAAGGTCACTGAGCAGAACTGATCCTCTGTATTCTCTTTATCCCAAAAGGCTGGATGAGACTGGAGAAGAGGGGTGGCCTGGGGCAGGGAGGCAGTGAGAGAGGGATGAAGAAAGAAAAGAGGCGAGTAACGAGTCAAGGTGTGGTTAGGGCAGGGAGGTGATGGCACAGAGCAGAGAAGAAGGTGGGACGGGCAGCTGAGGAGATGACGGGGTCTGGGATATAGCCTGAGGTTAAGAAGGAAGCAGGGAGGAACAGATGTAGAGGACAGGAGTGAATAAAGGTACTACAGCAGCAAATTAAAGCAAAAGGAAATTTCGAATGTATATACCAGCCTTGGGAAGATTCTTTTCTAAATTAAATCTGCCAGAAATCGCTGATTACCTTCTAAAATCCATTCTCCTCTCCGGTGGGCAACTCAAAATCAGTATTGGACTAGAAGGGGAGAGTGTTGAAGAATTAATTCAAAGACTGGCAAGGGGCAAGAGATGCACCGCAAGTGCAGCTGTGCTTGCCAAATATTACTCCCTTTACTGTCATTTCCTTTTGAATACAGAGCTATATGCAAATACAAACACATACCGGCACACAGGAGCGCGAGGATAGACTCTCTGTTAGCTAGCACGGATACAGTATGATACACAATAGTGCTGTGCTATGTATGCAATCTTTAGATGTGACATGTCAGCTTTTAAATGGCTGTTTTTGCCTTTGTGCTGGCACTAAGCGGCTCAGACGGGGAGACAAAGAGAGTAGGAGGAGAAGGAGAGAGTACTGAGAGATAAAGGCGGTCTAATAGTACTGGCCTAAAGAGGCAGGGAGAGAATAGTCTTCTGAGCTAAGATGTTTTTTTTTTTTTTTTCTGTTGGAAACCCTTTTGGTTCATCCTTAGTTGTCAGTTGTGCTTATTGTGTTTGTTCATGGGAACATGGTTATTAGACATCCATAGCATCTTAATATAAAGGAGTTGTTGTATTTGGCTGTGTCTTGCCGTGTCCGTGTGCATGTAGGCAGAACTGACTGCATGTTCAAGTTCCTGCTAGAAGCTGACGATGTCAGCTATTGCATCCACGCTCTCATAAATCTCTGTCCAGTCTCATTCACTGTCTCCCCATTTAAGCGCCATCTTGGCTCTGTAATTTCTCTCTGTAATGAAAGTTCCTCTGCCCATCAGTGGCTGAAAATGATACTAGAAATATTAATAAGGGCTCCTTTTTAACCAAATTACATTCTATCAGAGCCAAGATTAAATTAGCAACCGCCAAGGTGTGTAGGAACAAAGCTAATGGAATTGGTTGACAGCATCCGTCAATCAACAAACGATTTAGGTCACTCTCTATCCGACCTTGTTCCGCCCACTCTTATCAATCAGACACACACACACACACACACGGAGATACGATGTGGCTTTTGAGCGGACGGGTGGTGTTAAATCCAAGCTTATGACACCAACCAGAACAACGTGCTCGTTGGATGTTATGTCCAACAGAAAGAGAGAGAGAGGAAACACATGGGTATTCAGGTTCACACACCCAGTTGAACAATGCACTGTGTAATTGGATCTTGTGGTGTAAATGATTTATTTAATTCCACGGCTGACCCATGATGCTATGTTTCAATGTAAAGCTTAGGATTGCCTCAGATGGTGTCAGTAAATACATTTTCCTCCTACGGCGTATCTCTAGACAACAAACATCCACGCACACTGTGATCATTATGCTGCAGACACCAGCTTCAATGAGGTACATTAAATAGGGTTTGCAATACATTTGTACAGCCAGTGTCATTCAGAGACAGGTTCATCAGAGATAATGCAAGTGTGTGTGTGTGTTTGTATTCCTGTGGAGCGCAGTCTGCAGGTTGTAGGATGAAGGTATATCTAGTGATACTGATAAGAAATGTATCTTGTAATAGTGAGAAAAATGAATAGGACTGACCGGCCGATCAGTACAACAGTGTCTTCTATAAATGCCTTTTGATAGTAACTTTTTATCTCCTGCTATGTGTGCGTATCTGTTGCGCTGGGTGGATCCAAGTAATCCTTGCTCCCCCTCACATTTCTTTCATTTTTGTCTCTTTGCCTTTCTAATATATTCTTCTTTTTCTTACTCTTTTTGATGCTAAGGCACACTCACACAAACACACATACGCTTTCGTTTTGTCTCCCCAGGTGTGCACTGGTCCAGGTGTATGTCTTCACAGGAGCTCATCACTGCTCTAATGAGAATGATCACTGCTCATCTGTCTTCATTCACATCCAACAGAGAGCACCTGCTACTGTCTGTGTGAGTGTGTGTATACGTGGGTGTGTGTTAAATTACATATATGTTAAATTCACTGATATACAGGTAATATACACTGATTACAATAGTTATGAGTGTAGCCGAGGTGGACTAGGTGACTAACACCTACTCACTGTAGGTTTGTGTAGTCAGTGAAGAGGTTGTAGACTTGTAACACTTTGTACTTCAGACCTAACTCTGACTAGTTGATAATGACTCATGAACAGGAGTCTTTGAGAGTCTTTGAAAAATTGCAAAGACACTGGGAACTTCTCGACAGGGGGGAAGTTGATCTGATTTAACCCAGCAACAGTTCTTCCTCTGTCATTTGCATCTGCAAGCCAAAGTTTAATGTCAAAAGAATGGAATGAATGAATCATGCAACAGCAAACTGTGTCAGTCAGAATTATAATTAGTGACAAACTGTGAAAAGTACCTGTGTGTAACATTTTTTTAACTCCATGTGGCCCCAGAGTACTTTCAGTCAAGTTGTTTGGTTTTTTTTTTACCTAAGATTAGTGGCAGCCTTGACCTTATGCCAGTGCTAGGCTTGTTAGCATAGGTGAAGTAGAGCTGAAGTGTAGGTTTGATTTTACTCATTGTAAATGAGCAAATGTTGGACTGATTTTTCAGATGACGGAAACTCAAGTAATGTGACTTGTGACAGGTAATAACTCCTTGAGCAGACCAACTGTCGCCATTTTTGGAGCAGGTATGGCTCGATGGTAGAGGCTTTGGGTTACTGTTCAGAAGATTATGCATTCAAGATGGCCTCGGTATTGCTGAACTTCCACTGTTGGGCCTTTGAGCAAAACCCATAACCTCATCTGCTCAAGTAGTGCCTTATCATGGCTGACCCTGCACTCTGGAAAACAATTTTATGGCGCTGTAATGCATTGTGACAAAAAAAAACCTTGGGATGTCATGTACAAGGGTACTTTAAAAAGCCTTACCCAGAAACAAAGGGCATAGCTCCCATTTTGGCTCATAAATGCATTCTAAAACCCAAAGAAAAGCTTTGGGCTGGCATGTGTTGCTTCTGGGCAACATACCCATCCACACAGCACAAGTGGCAGAAGGAACCAAAAATAGTTTTGATCTGATGTCTCACGAACCTTACTCACTCGACCTGCAGCATCGGATTTCTATCTGTTTTCCAAACTGAAATCCCACTTAATGGCTGCCATTTTCTGAGTGATGATGAGGTCATGCATGCTGTTGAGGAGAATCTGGCGACTCAAGATGTGACCTTTTTCCACAAAAGGGATAGTGAAGCTTGAACATCAGAGGACCAAGTGCAGTGAAGTTAAAGGAAATTCTGCTAAAAAATAATGCAAGAACAGTCTTTCTCCTGTGATGTTTTCTGTTTCCAAGAACCTTCATACATACAACAGACGGCATTATAAAATGCAGCAGTTTAACATCCAACTCTTAAAGATCTTTGGACTATGGAAACCATAGAAAAGCAAGAAAAAAAATTTGTCACTGAGTTGTGCTTATTGTGTGCTTGCATCATACAAATCTGACTGATCTGTTTGTACGTTTTGATGTTAGATGTTAAATATCTCTTGCTTCCACCCCACTCATTCTCTCCTCTTGAGGTGTCATGAGGTCATGCTGTTATCCTCTGTACCTTCCCCAGGCTTTGATCATTTTGTAATACAGCACGCTTTGAGAGCTACTCGACTTTGTCCCGAGAAGTCTCGAGTGTGTGCGTGTGTGTGTAATTCATGGGTTAAGAATTTATGGTCACATCTGCTTTCCACCCATTTCAATCAAGTGGCCTTGTGGGACCCTTTTCCTTTATTTTTTAAATAATTTTTTTTGAAGGCTTGCACTCAAAAATATGTTTACTTAAAACTGAGCCATGTGAGAAAGCAAAACAACAGAGATTGTATTTACCCCCGAAGGCCACATCAATTGGCTATTGTCAAAGTCTAAGTAGATTTTATGTAAAACTCCCAATCCATGCTGTTAGTATTGACCAAACGACAAAATGCTTGTTCATTTTTTTCTCAATCCAATTAGAATTCTTGTGGCTTTCTGACAGCTCGTTTATATCTGTGAGTGAGTGCCCGGTGCTGAATGGGTAATTGTGCAGTTAGTGTGTGCCTGCTATTGTGTGGAGAATCTTGTTACCTGAGTTTGTATAGGAATACAAACTGAATTGATTTAAATCTGAGATTAATAGGGGAACATTGTGATGGGCTATTGATTGCTTTCTATGATCAAATGAAATCAAAGCTGATGCATGCAGCCCTCAGAGTGGGGATCTTCGACTGTATTCTCTATTCTGTGGTCCATTTAAACCGCTGATTTGTTGAAGCTGCACCTTTTTTCCCCACTAGCAGATTCTTTAACATTGTATGAGTTGCTATGCATGCAAAAAACTTGTACTTAGGACATATTTATAAAGCTGTGTATAACTTAGGTCTCATTGGAAACTGCATTAATAGTCCTCCAAAGCTTTAATTCCTACTTATGGCTTCTACTCTGCTGTGTAGAGAGTATATAGCATCATCAAAAATTTATTTTCCTGGCGTTTACCTTCAGAAACTCACTTTTGCTTGGATCTCAAATCAACATCAACAATTTGCAGGTAATAGCATGTCTTGCACTTGTCAGTTTCCACTAACAGGGCGTTGATAAATCGGCACCGACAACAGAAAATGGCAGTTTGATCTTCATTCGAAAGGTTGTTTCCCCTTGGTTTGTCAACATGCTGTCTTGCTGTTCAGTCAGTCGATCCTCCAGGTGTACAATGCCTGCTTGATATCGAGACATGAGTGGCGGTGACAGTGATGGAGGGAAAAGGTCAGATATGACACAGTGGTTATGGAGTGGGAACACAAAGAGCACTTTGACATTTCTGGCCAAATTTCGTGCCGTGCATTTTAATCATTAGAAGAGGGAGCAAGTGACTTGATCCTGGCACTTCAGAGCTCCAGGTGGGAGATTTAATGAGCAAACATTGAAACTTTGTATTCACTTCTCAGTAAGAAATGCTCCAAAACACCTGTAGAAAGAAGTCAGAGATGCTCATGGAGAACGAAGCAGAGAGTGTAAAGCAACTGAGGACTCAACAACAGGTTTCAGTGTGTTACCTGTAGCCAAGGGCAACTCTGTATCACCTAAAGGTCAACATGTAGAGCTCAGTACGGATATATTTCAGCGTGCCTCTCAACACAATACCTGCAATAATGATCACATTCCTGAGCGATGTTTAAGTTCATCCTCAGACTAATGACTGTTAAGTACTGAGCAGACTATGGAGCACATTTTTAATTTGTTTCACTTAATGCATACATTCTGCTTGCTGCCAGAGTGAGATGACCCTTAAGGCTGATGATGTTGTTCAGCCTCCAGCTGCCGGGTCAATGGGGTCCAGTTTCCCTGTCCAGCTCTGTGTCTTCAGAGTAGGGTGACATGAGCCATCCTTGGCCTCTGTCTCCCACAGTGCCAGTTCTGGGTCCATGTGAAGCTATTAAAGAAGCAATTAACAGCCCCAATTAAAGAATGATGAAGCAGAGGGGAGAGTTTACACAGTGTAAAATGACTCAAGGACTTCAGCTTGGTTTCTCCTTAGACTTCAGCAAATGTAGGTGGTGTATTGGTAAATCAGCCTCTAGAAATCCATTTTGTTGGTTAGCTTGTCACCCCGTGTTTGTCTCTATTTAGAGAAATCACACTCAAAAACAAAGTCATAAAAAGTGGGAACTAGCTGAAAAAGAATACTATACATATTTTTCCAAGCAAATCAGTGGCCAGCGCCTTTCCAATCAGGAACAGAAGATTGCTTTGTATCATTTTAGTCAGCTGTCAAGGACAGAAAAACGCACAGTTTTGATGTTTGGGTTTCATAATTGAGCCAGCAAGTTGGTGTGTGCATGAAGCCTTCTGCCAGTAGCTTGACGTGAACAGAATGTAGAAGATACCTGAAAACCCTCACTGCTTCAAAGAGTCTTTTTTCATTTGATAAGGACAGTGTGGAACATGTGTGTGCAGCCCATTGCACACACTGAGCTAAGCTTGTTATGGTAACCCTGCTCTCGACCAGTGTCCTCATTAGATACAATACCCTTAGGTCCTTTGTGGGAACGTATAGAGTCGTGTCACGTACAGGATCTGACAGGATCACTGCATGGGTGTGTGTGTGTGCGTGCGTGCGTGCGTGCGTGCGTGCGTGCGTGCGTGCGCGCGCGCGCGCGTGTTTGTGTGTATGTATGTGTGTGTTTGTTTGTGAGTTTCTAACTTCATCACACCAGCCCCTGGGCAAGCCACTGATCCTCTCCATGAACGATAAATACAGCCTTACTGTGATGCTAATGAAGATGGATAGAAACAGTGAGAGCAAGACGAAGACAGGGAGAAAAAAGATGAAAGGGGAAATATAAGTACTCTTCCACAGCGCTGCAGGTTAGAATGTAATTGTTCCCCCTTTGACTATCACTATAGGGTATCTAAGGTAGAGCAAAGAGACTTACCCCAAGGCCAAACTCCCACTGAGTCTTTGACTCTGCTTATGTAATACAATCTCAGGGTGACTGATGGAATTAGTCTGGGACTGTTTTTGTGTGAGACAGGAAGTGAGAGCTAAGAAGAAAAAAATGGGAGGCTTTTGTTGGAGGATGCAGAAGGAGTTGCTGCCTCCATGATGAAACTGCCAAAGACAGGCGGCTGCACACACATGCAGAGAAAAAGCAGGGGTGATTGTGCCGCGCTGGCAGCCGTCCTCATTACCGTCTACAGGCAGGACTGGAGTGCCCTATTAGACAACCATTACTGCTGCTGATGGGAATCTGTACTGTAACACTGACGCAAACAAGATGGAGAGATGTGGGAACCATGCCGAGGCCGCGGTGCCAGGGGCCTCCGGGGAACGGGTGAGACGAGGCCCTCGGCTCCCATCGCCACACTTCTCAGCCAGGTCAGGGTGCCCAAGTAGTGGCCGTGTGTCAGCGTGTCATCTCTGGTTCCCCTGGAGCTAAGATGTGTTCACCTAATTAAAACCTCGCTTTCCTCCTACCCTCCGGGAGACACGGGCAGAGGAACGTAGTGCCAGAGATGGCGAGGGAGGCAGAGTTGGGAGGAAATAGACGAGTGTGGCGGTGACGGAGACAGAGGCCGGGTGCACAGTGAAAGAATGGAAGATCAAGGCGGTGAGAGGAGGATTTTTGCAGGGGCAAAGCAAGAGTGAGTGATAAACAGAAATGAGCTCTTCTGTAGAGGAAGGGCTCGGCTCATTCAGAAGTTTTCTTTTTTTTTCCTTTTTCGTCAAAGCATCGAACCCAAAAAATGTGGAGTGTGTTGAGGGGATAGTGGAGGAGGAGATACGTTTCAGGGTTTTAGTTGCTTATTCTCTTTTTAAAAAATGGAGAAAACTTGTTTTAACCTGCTTTTTTTAGTATTTTTTTTAATCAGACCCTAAGGCAGAATTTGAACAAGACTGTGTAAACACAAAGAGAAGGAGAAAAAGGAGAAAATAAAAAATGGAGAAAGGTTACAAAATTCATTGTGTGTAGACGGGGAAGAAAGAAGTGTAGAAAACTGTGGAGACTTTCAGGTATTTGCTAATTAGAACAACATCACAGCCACAGTTATGCTTCTGCAATAATTTCAGAATAATTCTGCATAAGGTTGCTTCGTTTGTGGCCTCCTCCGGTGTGTCCTAACTAGACACTAGACAGAAAACATCATCTGAAATATGTTAGGAGATGTTCTGTTTGTGCCTGTTAGAGGGGGTGAAAGATTGTGTGTCTATCAATTACAGGAAGAGTGAAAATTGGTTTGGAAATACGCGTCTTTTTTTTTGCTTTCATTGCTGAAAATTGACACTTCTCTCATATCAGAAGAATAAATTGGAAGCTGCTCTCAGTATCCAGTGAGATTAGCTTAAATTAGCACAAAGACTGGAAGCAGAGAAAAGCACATAACCAGGTTCTGTTTAAAAACCACCTACCAGCATTTGTTAAGCTCATTCATTAAATCAGATTTACTTAATCCAGAGTATGATGTGTAATGAGGTACTATTAAACACACAGATGTCAGTGATATCAGACATTAACATTTTCATCTAAAATTTAACATTTAACTAAAACTGAGTTGTCAACATGACATCAGCATGCCACCTTTTTTCAACACGTTTCAAGGTTCAAGGTTTATTGTCATAGGTACAGAAAAGAAAGTCCCTCGACTATGACATTTTTCCTTGCTAATCACAACAAATGCCAAATGATATAAATCTAAGTACAAAATAGATTTTAAAAAAAGACAAAATAGAAAAAGTAAAATAAATGAATAAATAAAATAAAATGTAAAGTAATTTTTAAAAAATAGATAAAGGCAATGGACTGTACAAATTAAGGAGAAGTGCAACATCAGCTGTATGTGCAATAATCAGTAGATAAAGTGCAATAGACAACAAACTTTCATGAAGTAGTTCATGATTGTAGGCTCCTGTTTAAGAGCCTGATAGCAGTGAGAAAGAAGGAGTTCTTTAGTCTTGTGGTCTTGCATTTCACGCTTCTGTACCCCTCTCTCTAGCTCTCCTGTGGACTCTGTGGTAGCATTTGCTCTGCACAGAGAGTAGGGGAGTCCTGGTGATCTTCTCAGCAGTCTTCACCACTCTTTGCAGGTGTTTGCAGTCCTTAGCAGTAGTGCTGCCATACCACATGGTGATGCAGCTGGTCAAGAAGCTCTCAACAATGCATGTAGAAGTTGCTGAGGATCTTGATCAACATGTCAAACTTCCTCAGCCTCCTCAGGAAGTACAGCTGCTGGTGATCTCTCTTGACCAGCTGTGTAGTGTTGAGTGCCCAAGTGAGGTCCTCACTGATGTGGACGAGATATTTGAAGCTGCTCACTCTTTCCACTTAAAACTCCCAGAGGAACAGTGGCCGATAAAGCAGCAAACTTTAGGATGATGTTGTCCTTGTGGGAGGCGACACAGTTGTAGGTGAACAGGATGTGGAGGGTTGAGCTGAGGAGATATCCCTGTGGAGTGCCAGTGTTTGTACTAATGATGACTGAAGTCCTTTTACCAATCCTGACAGACTGGGCCTACCAGAAAAAGTCTTGGAGCTAATCACACAGGGTGGGATGTGGACCAAGTGTGGACAGTTTGTGGGTGAGTCTGTGAGGGGTGGACATGTTAAAAGCGGAGCTGTAGTCAACGAGGAGCATCTTGATGTAGGAGTCTTTATTTTCCAGGAGGGAGATATACTAATGGAGGGCAGCAGCAATGGCATCTGAGGTGGACCTGTTGGGCACGTAGGCATACTGCAGTGGGTCCACGGTGTCCTGTAGGCTGCTCTGAACACGGCCAGCACCTCTCTCTCAAAGCACTTTATGACATAATGATTGGAGTGAGTGCTATCGGCATGTAGTAATTCAGACAGGTGGGTGAGCTCTTCTGGGGAAAGGGGATGATGGTTGTGGTCTTGAAGCATGAGAGAACAGTGCTCTGGATGAGGGAGAGGTTACAAATGGAGGTGAGAACATCAACCAGCTCATTGACACATGCTCTAAGAGACCGCCCAGGGATGTTGTCCGAACATGTTGTTTGAAGCTTCTCCTCCAATTTCTGGGTCAGCAGGTTAACTAGTCCAACACTATTTACTGTTGCAATGTGAGAGTTTGGCATAAAAGGAGTGACAATGAAAAAAAAGTCAAATATATGTTGATTTGAAATGGATTTAAGATACTTCACAGTGAAACATATAGTTCAGCTGACAATAAGCTGCCCACAAAACATAATTGACGATGCAGTTTAGTAGTATAGGAAAGTGTTTTTTGGCTTTAGGCACAAAAATTATGTGATTAGGTTGAAGAAAATATCAGACTTTGATTGAGGCTTACACAACAAAAGCTAAGTACCTAAATTACCTGATTAAATTTCTGAAAATATCATGGTTTGGCTTAAAACAAGACCCTTTTACAACATGTTTGAATCTTCTGCTCCAGATTCTGTGCTACCAGGGTCCCACACAATCCAAGTTATGATTGTTCAGGTGAAAAGAAGCAAAAATAACACAAATGGATTTGTGAAACATCCAAATCAAATTTAATCCTCCAGAATATATGTTTCTGTGGAAACATGATTTAGAATGCAGTTTGGTTGTATAGGAACATCATTTTTGGATTTAGCCCCCAAAACTATGTGGTTAGGTTTAAGCGAAATACTGCCACATATTTGAAGCTCAGTTGTGGCTACGATGGTGATGTTTCCTTCTTGATCTAACGTATGATTGGCTGGCTGAAAAGGAGCACCAGTAAAACAAAACAAAAAGCCAAAAAACGGCAAAGATATGGGAAATACACCCATCAGGTATAGCATTATGACCACCTAAAATTGTGTTGGTTCCCTTTATGTGGTCAAAAATGCTCTGAACCAATGGGCATGAACACGAGGACCTCTTAGGGTGTCCCATGGGGTCTGGCACCAGGACATTGGTAGTGGATCCTTTGGGTACTCTGGGTTGTGTAGTGGGGCCTCTGTGAATCAGACTTGTTTGACTGTATTGTTTTGATCCTTGATCAGAATGGGGTCTTGGAAATTTTGAGGTCAAATTAACATCTTGGGCGATTGCCATGTTCCTCAAGACGTTCCTGATTATCTGATGCTTTTGCAATGTGGCGGGGGGACTTTTCCTGCGGAAGTAGGCCAGTGACATTTGGGATTGTTATTTGCATGAGGGGAGTGTGCTTGATCTGGGACAATGTTTATTTGGGTGTCTAAGTCTTTTCAACACCGATGCCAAAATCTAAGATTTTCCAGCAGAACATCACATAGTACCAATATGATTAATGTTACTCACTTCAGTTGTCAGTAGTCATAATGTTGCGACTGATTGGCGTATGTCACTAACAAGTTTCCCTGAAAAAGCAATTAGTTGGATAGATACATGATGTTGAGAGACTGGAATGGGATTTTAGAAAATCCTTTTATAGAAACAATTGACCATTCTATAAAACTGGTCTGATGTAAAAATGGCAATTTAAACCATTTTCCAGATGCAGAAGTAAAAGAATATATCTAAAAATATTTGCTCTGTTCTTTAAAACCTACAGTATTTTTGAAGGAGAACTATTCCTGTAGTAGTTTTTCTTTGCTTGCTGTATTTTGGTTAAGAGGGCTTGAGAGCTTTCAAGTAGAAATTGTGTATTTCCAGGGTAGCACACGAAGATGACAGCTACAGCAATAATGGAATACACAAATACAGAAGAAGATGGATGCACTAATGGAGTCCTCAAATACAGTAGAGGACGGATGCACACATTGTCCTGACATAGTGTACAATTGTCCACAAAGTGCCTGAAATGCACATACTGCAAATCATCCGCAATCTCCTTGCTTGTGATTGGAGTTTGAGCTTCAGGTGTCTTCCCGTGCCTTTGCCATGGGTTATGGCCGTTTTTGCTGGTTCCATACAAGAAGTAGTGTGAAATTCCTGGTATTGTGGAGGATTTTCCTAAAACTGTCAAATGTCCTTTCGGCGTGTTCATTTCAATATGTTCTCTGGTTCTTGCTCAAGACATTAATTCATTTTGTACACCAACCTTTGCGCCCCTCCTTTCACTGAAAGCGTTTTTTTCATTGGAAGCTAGTGGCAACTGAAAGTGTGATTCGGTATACAGAAAATACCCCTGGTGGGATTTGACTGGTTGTCCGGACAGGTTGCCATGGTGAAGGCAATGATTAAAGCTATTAAAGCTGCAGGCGTAGGGTTAAATGGGAGCTCTGGCTGCTCCTGCTGTCACAAATTAAACAGAAAGGGAGAGATAGAGCAGGAAAGAATGGTAAAGACATGAAAAGATGGAATTAGAAGAAAAAAATGCACCAAGACAAAAAAAGGGTGGAAAAAACTCAAATGTGGGTGAGCAAAATGTGATTAGTTGCGCTCAAAGCAAGGCAGGATCCTACCTAGGTCTTAATTGATTTCTTTTTATGGCAGATGAAATAAAAGGTTACAGTGTTCCAACAATAACTTTCCTATCTAAGCCCAGGCAGAGGACTTTATCGCACTGTTAAAGACAGAGGGCTCGTTCATTATCACAGTCTGATGTGTATGACAGGAGCTTATGGTGTAAAGGAGGAAGCATATGAGTGTATATGCAAAGAAAGAATGAGGAGTGCTTTTTTTGATTTTTTTTTTGATTTTATTTTTTTTTTTACAGTAAAATGTTTTAATCTGGCATTTAAGCAGAGTGACATGTTAATTTAACCTCCCACAGGCTCAGCTGTCTGGGAAACAGGAATCCGAAGCGACTCTCTCTCAATCAGGATAATCTCCTTCTCACCTTTTGCTTTTTGACACCAAAGACTATCAATACAAAAAGAACTGTACTGTAATTATTGTTTGATATAATGCTATTAACAAATAAGAGTCTTGGCAAAAGTGGTATATACAGTGGGATCTACAATGCCATCTCACAATGACTACCAAATGTCATACGTAATGCAGAGTGATTACTGCGGTGCCACACAGGTTACAGCACCGAATTCAAAAGAAAAATCAACATATTGTGACACACAGAATGAATACTGTTGAAAACTCTTCATCTCTGCTGACAATAAAAACTAAAAGGTCTTTTTTTTCCTTTAGCATTGAACACATGATGACACAATGCACAGAGTACTATGCACAGTATAAAGCAACAAAGCAGACCATTACACATTATTCTTTACCATAAGCAAATAATGACAGAAGTAGCATTTACTCATGGAGTGATTAACAAAGAGCACTTATAAACAAGTATACATGTCTGCAAGATCTAGTGTACGTAACAGCGTGGTACATACTCGTGTTGTACCAGTGTTGTGCAGCCACTGAATTATGTTTGAAATGAGAAAAACCTCTGTGGTGGAATGTAACAAATTACATTTAAGTATTTAAGTACTTCCAATCATCTGCTGGCAATTCACTGCGTCGGTGTAATGCTTGAACAAACTCCCCAGTCCTTTTTCTGTAAATGTCACAGCAGCGATCTGCCTGGGTCAGACCTGGTAGCATTTTTTATCACTTTCAACTCGAAACTAGTCTGAATAATTGCGGTTGCACGGACAGACATACACACCTAAGTGCACAATGTATTGATGTAGAATATTGCTGTAACAGTTTTACATTTTTTTGGATAACCCCACAAGCTAAAAACATTTAGCTAAAATTACTGGAAATGACACCAAGATCAGACGGTTGGTTTCCCTTCACAACAGCTTTGCCAGGCAGTTTACCGGGACATTAAATGTCTCCTGCATTATATGTAATTTCATGTGCTATCTAGTCTAGTGTGCTAGATTACAAATATCATGTATAATGTGGCTTGTTCCATAAATATCTTGGCAATGACTGAATAAAGCTCTAAGGAGCACTAATGTAAAAATCATCCATGTCTGAATGACACATAGCCATCACTTTAACAGCTTGTCACAGAAGCACTGCTCTGTGTAACATATCTAATAAGGGCTTCTTAGAGTTCTTCCATTTTAGACCACTTTATACTCTTTATACAATCTTGCTGCATTTCAGAGACGCTATCTCATTTTTACTCCACATTCGTACATGTGTTTGACAGCTGCTCTGGTTTCTTTGTGAGCAAAATCTATGACAAGCTCACGAAATTTAATGTGTGGCTATAGATTGGTTGTGTTTCATTAGCCATAAAAATTAGAATTAATAACAACTGTAAATTATTTAAAGGCCCATCCTTCACCAGACCACAACATTGATAATCTGCTTGCGCATGCACAGTGCATCAGTAGAAATAATCCAATGAATATTTGTGGTTAGAGCACTGACTGGGACCACTCTGCTGCATGCTGTAGGTCATAATTTGCCTCTACTTTTACATAAATAAGATTGTGACTTCAGTGTTTTTTTTTCTTGTAACTGAACATTCTGAGTATGTGGTATTGTTAATATTACTTTAGGGAACCCTCCAACAACCCCAAAAACCTGTGGTGGGTTTGAAAGCCATGTTATCATTTTTAAAAAATCACCAAGATTACCCCATTTATCATAGTCAGAAACTGTGAGAACAGAAATAATCAAAGGATTTTTCAAAGTGATGAGTGTTTCTGTCACAGTATTACCAAAAATGTTCTTGAAAATGTGATATTTCATCCAAATGTTTTAATCTACATTTTTCGTTTAACATTTTCTCAAAAATAAACCTTTCCCTCTAACCAAAGCCAGACTCTGTAAAAAAAAAAAAAAAAAAGAAAAAATTCTGCGCTTCTTGGCACAAGATGAAGCCATTAGTGATTCAGATGTACCCAATAGTCATGTGACAACAAATTTAGGGACTTTTTGGCTGAACTGCAGGCAGTGTTTACTTGAAGCAAAGAGGAGACGTGGAAACGAAGTAGTTAAACGTTTATAGTATGAAGAATCAGTATTTTTTCCCTGTATTGCTAACACCTATGAGCACTTAGAAAATTGTTGTAAATGTTGATTCTAGGTTGTTTTCGAGGAATAATTTAAGAAACTCACCTTTTTTTCTGTTTTATGATTTGTGGTTTTGCAACTTTGTCATACTGCACAAAACCCATTTTTGAGTTCTGTCTACTCCTAGCCTTTGTTGTGCAGTTTCACTAGAGGTGAGGGACTTTATATTGATTGGAAAAATGAGCTGACAGTAAGGAAAACTGTCCATCCATTATCTATACATCGCTTTATCCTCATCAGGGTTGCGGAGGGGCTGGAGTCTATCCCAGCTGACTTCGGGCGAAGGCAGAGGACACCCTGGACAGGTCACCAGTCCATCGCAGGGCCACATATACAGGCAAACAATCACACTCGCATTCACACCTATGGGCAGTTTAGAATAATCAATTAACCTCAGCATATTTTTGGACTGTGGGAGGAAGCCAGAGTACCCAGAGAAAACCCACGCATGCACAGGGAGAACATGCAAACTCCATGCAGAAAGATCTCAGGAAGGCAGGGACACGAACTGGGGATCTTCTCGCTGCAAGGTGAAAGTGTTAACCACTACACCACTGTGCAGCCCACAAGGAAAATTATGTCAGAGGAAAATAAAACATCCAGAAATTGTTTGGGGTTCAGAGGGTTAAATATCTGGATTGTTATTTCACTCTAAAAAAGAATTAGCAGCGTTGCAAAAATCACAGGACAAAAATGCGTGTTTCTCCTACTATAGCAGTAACTTACGTTTCAGTGCAGGAGGACCAGATATATATTTTCTGTCAAGGGAATGGAGGTACAGCTCTGCTCCCTATAGCCAGCGCTCATGAAAACAAGTGAAGTGTTTTGCTGCCCCCATTGTATCAACCTGCACTTCTCCCGTCCGAGATGGGCCAGGTGTAAAGAGACCTGCACAATGTGTGTGTGTGTGTGTGTGTGTGTGTGTGTGTGTGTGTGTGTGTGTGTGTGTGTGTGTGTGTGTGTGTGTGTGTGTGTGTGTGTGTGTGCCAGAAACAGCGAGGGAGGGAGGGAGGGAGGGAGGGAGATGAGAGGTAGACTACTGAGTGCAGGAGCTGTTGATTGTGTGTGAGAGCTTTGAGAAAGGGTGCAGAGAGCATCTATCTGTATCATTCACTCTAAAAGCCTGGAGAGATGGAAAGGATGGATGGGAGGACAAGTAGAAGTCAATAAAGACATGGTTGGGATGGAGAGAGGAGATGAGAGTAGTTCTATGTGAAGATGACTTAGAGTCATCTCAGAGAAGGAGAATGTGGGGGGTGGAAAAGAGAGGGAGAGAGAGAGATGAGCCCAGCGGTGGAGGAGAGAAAAGCCAGGTACCTAGAGATAGAATAAAGTGTAAGGAGGAGAATTTGGCAGGGCGAGTAACAGAAGTGATAAACAGAAGTGCAGTTCCAAAAACGAGTGAAAAGCGAGGGGAAAAAAGGCAGAGATAAGGAAGGAGATGAGAGCACCATAAGTGAGGAGAGGACAAAGATGCACAGTGGAAGAAAATAAAAATGGGGAATTGAAAGGCCAGCATAACAGTATCCTCTACACCTATATAAAATAAAAAAAGAATTTCTGCCTCACAAGAATGTATTTTAGTCTGTCTCATAAGACATTCTCACATTCAAAAAGGTTCCGTATGTGAGAAATACCGATCGAGCCTGATATAGAATACCACCTTTTTTCCTCCAGCCTGATAGGCCCTAGTGTTTGTAAGGTCCTCAGATATCCTGAGCTTACACTTCTGAATTGTTGCTCAACTGGACTTTTTCCCTGTGCCTATCACTTTGAACAACATAGCAGAGACACGGATTAGCCAGACATTAGCGCTACTATCAGGTAATTGAGAGTGAAGAGCCTCACTCCTCACATATCTCCGATTCGTATTTAATGATGAATGGAGTACAGTGTGTTACATTTTCCTCAGAGGTACGAGTCAGAGGTTGAACACATTCTCACACTGTTAAAAAGAGCTGCGGCATGTGTGTGACGACTGCTGAGTAAAGGACATATACTGCAAAAAACCGACTCCACACACCAATTGGTTTGTCTGTCATCTGGGATACAAACAGAGACAACAGCTCAAAGGCAAAGCGAAAACATATTTTAGCCACTAAGCCAAGGAAAATCACCACAAACATTATCCATCTGCTAAAACGCATTGTAGGTTGATCCATCCAGAAAGGGCCTACAGATAGGTCAGAGGTCTGAGAGTAAATCCTCAAATTTGTGCTGTGCTAAATGGAGCATTATGCAATGTTTGGCGTAGCTAACTGCAGGCTTTTACTGAACATCTTGTCCTGTCGCTAATCCTGCCAACAGCAACCAGCCAGGGAGAGAAACAAACTCTGACCCTCAAAGCATGTGCACTCTCATAGAGATATGGGAATAGACACACATGCACGTGCACTGCGGCGCGAATGCATATATACAACACGCTTAAATATATTTTCTTCATAATCAGACAATTTTTATTGATCCCCGCAGGGAAATTGCACACAGACACATGAAAACACATACACAAACACTCTGCAAAGTAGCTCATATTTGACTAGAGGATTAAAAAATGAGTGTTAAAAAACATCCATAGTCAAGAAATAAAGTTACACCTGAGAAAATGAAGGTCCTGGTAACTGTCAATAATTTCTGGCAGGAGTTCTATGCACATGATCCTTCTTATGCATGAAAAAAACACTACTTTCCTGGCACCTTTTCTGTCATTTACATTTTTTCTGCTTAAATTCAATAAAGCGTATGTAGTGAATTATACATTTTTATATACAGCATGATTTCTTTTCATTAGACTAAATCCCCATTTTGCAACCAGCTAGGAAACTGGTGTGTTAATGGATAATAAATCTATATTTAAGGATATAGGAGAGCGGAAATCCAATTTGTGTCAGGGCTCTCCACCCGATCCCCACTTTTATCCCCATACGCGCCTGGCTGGAGGAGTAATCGGCTTTGTGTAATAAAATGATGATGATGACTTTATCTGACATTTGTAAAAGGAGGAGCCCCAGATTTCTGTAGGTCTGTATTATCAGCCGCTATCCAGTGAATTAATCCTCAGACAGAGTGAGACAGAGTGAAAATGTTGTTCTTGGGAGTAAACACAGGGGTTATATTGAGGTGAACGGAAAGGAATGTGTTTGCAGAGGGTCGTGTGTTTGCTCGGAGTGTCTTTTGCTCTGTGTGTGTGTGTGTGTGTGTGTGTGTGTGTGTGTGTGTGTGTGTGTGTGTGTGTGTGTGTGTGTGTGTGTGTGTGTGTGTGTGTGTGTGTGTGTTGGCTTACATGCGCTCGCCATGTTCGCCGAGATCCCTGCCCTTACCTCCCTCACCTGCGAAGTGGAGGAGGATGATTACATACCAAGGGGTCAACTTTATCTCCATGGAGATCCCTGAAGGAGCACTGATATAAGAGATAGTCTGAGAACATGTCTTCCTGTACCTGCAGCAGCCAGGGAGGTGAGGGGGAGACAGACAGCGGAAACAGATACAATGAGATGTAACTAGATAGCTGTGAGAATTGTTCCATAAAGCCGTGTTTTCACATGAATCTTGACTGATTCGGCCTAATGATCTGAAGCACACACATCACAGCGCTCCGTTTCATTGGCTTCAAAACACATCAAATCTCAGTCCATGTCATGAATTCTCTTTTGCTCCAAATCCTCTGTTTTCTATATCCTGCCGGATTTCATGGTATAGGCTTTCTCGAGTGCTTTCACAAGGGCCAGATTCAATTAATGTGGCTGTGAGTTAAGTGGGCCCGCAGGGGTTAAGGTCTGTCATGTCAGATGGATCTGTTTGTGTGGAGAAAGAGGAGCATCCCACACTCCACTGTAGATGGGAAAGAGATGCCTCAGAGCCCATCTCAGTATTCCCTCAACAGGCCTATATGGCTCTGAGGAATTTGATCTTGAACCTTCAAACCTCATACAAAAAGACATCAGAACCTTTCCCTTTGGGCTAAAATTCACAACCTTCTCTGAAGCTGCGAGTCAGAATTGCATATCGTTCTGTTTAAGAATTCTTCAGAATGACATGTTCCCTTAAAGGCCAGGAAATTCATTGAACGCATACAGAGAGATGGTGGTAAATGATTTCTCATGGATGTAGCTCAAATGTGTATATAAATGTGACTTGTGTTTAATATTTAAAGATGTAGCACTGTAATGCCTAAAACTATATGACACACTGACAGGATGACTCCATGTTGCTCTCATTATACTGTTTTCACAGACAGTGTGTGCTGCCACTTGTAAATTAAATGGAGTGTGATGTAACAGCTAGTGAAAACAGTCATGTTATCATCTAAGACCAGGCTAATTGATGAGTGCTCGTCTGCAGGATTTCAAAGATGACTTGTTTGTGAACTCCCCTGTATGACATGCTGATGTTCGTGCACTTAAGACAGACCCAGCATCAGCCATCTGAATAAAAAACCTGTCACAGAGCTTGACAGAGACACCAGTGAAATATCAAGGAAGGTGTTTTCTGTAGGGTTTTGATGACACCACAGACATCTTAGGAAAAGACACAAAGTAAACTAAATAATTGCTTCTGCCTGAGCACTGTATGTACTGTACATTTTCATAACTAATTTATGCACGTGGTCCCTGTGTATTTTCAGAGCTTGTTCAGAGACAGAGTCCGTCAGTTGCAAGCCAGCAGTTGTACTTGTAGCAGAGATATGCATTTAGATTAATATTGGGCAAGTTAACGCGTTATTAACGCTATATTCACAGGTTATTAATGCATTGACACATTAAATAATTAACACCAACAGTTATTTTATCACGCGTTAATGCAGTTGAATATTATTATTAGCATTATTCTGAAAGTCCATTGCTCACTGGCTCTGAATCCACAGACAGACAAATGATGGGTCACAGTAGGGCTGGATGTTGATCAGGACTTGGGATGGGCGTCATCACATCTCACCCAAACTAACAGTGGAGGGAAGCTTTGGTAGACTGGTTGGATGGATCAGCGTGTGGGAGAGCTAGAAATAAACGAAGACAAGACAAGCAAACAAATGCCACAGCGACGTAGTTAGCCATAGACTGTATTCAGATGTTTCTGCTGGTACCTATTCAGAAAAAAATAAGAATACAGATTTATAAATGTTAACTTGCTGTTGCTGGGAAGATTCCTGTTATAATGTTATGATCGAGGCTCTGGACTCTGAGGGTCGCTTGTTTTTCTATAAGAACCAGGTAAAACGTTAATTCCCTTGCCGCGGCAAATAGCTTTGGTTTCATTTGATTACCTTAATGGCACATGGGTTACAACAACATTTAGGTGGATGCTACATGTCCAAGTAACATCCACATGAATGTCAGAGGTTTTAATTTAGTGGCTGATTGTTGGATTTTTTTACAAATGTAGCAACTCTCCATACAGTGTCTTTTAAGATGTACTTTAGACTTAGACTTGTGTGAACTTTGTTGTCATTCAGGCTATACACACTAGTACACATGCAAACAAATGTACGTTGTATTGGCTCACTGTAGTATAAATAAGACTATATACCCTCCTGTAAAACAACAAGGTGCTAAGTTTAAAAAGTACGTCAAGAAATATCTACAGCAATAAATGAAAAATAAATACACATAAAAACTATCAAAGATAGTGTTTTGTTTCGTATATAGCACAGTGCCCCTACATAGGTTATACACAATATATTGCATATAAAAGTACTGCTCATTGCAGCCCATTGCTGAGCTCATTCTAAGTGCTTATGTGTCTAAGGAAAGTGGGAGATTATTGTCAGTTTAAAAGTCTGATGGTTTTGGAGGAAGAAGCTATTGCAGAATCTGGCTGTTCTGCTCCTTACTCTATAAAACCTCTTGCCTCTTTACCTCTTTTTAGAGGTGATTTAAACAAAAAAAAAAAAACAACAATCTTTTGACAGACCCGCCTTACAAACCTGCCCAGCTCAGACAAAGTTATTGACTGACTAGCAATCAAAGTGGAGCAATTAGAAGCAAACAGCCAGAGATTTTCTTCAGGACTTGGAAGAAACAGAGTAAATATTGGAGTTATATCTTTTGGATGACCGGGAACACAACTTTTCACCAATGAAAATGTTGTTCCATGAACAACTGTTGGCTAACATGTTTATCATATATGCTGTGTATGGGGATAATATGCCAACATAAGTAAATGTAGGTGTATCTGAGGTTACAGTTAGAAGAAAACTATAATATATAGCAGTTTGTAAAAACAAGTGTCATCTACATGAAACTTAAATTTATGTGAATTGTTGCTAATAACATTAACATACCATCATTTTATTAAAATATCCTAAGTGTTTACCAACATGCCCAAACTTACATTTAAATATTTTTGACTTAATTTCAGCAAAACATGTTTTCCTTGTTGTTGATTTTCCTTGCAGCGTGCTCTGAGTTGAACCACAAGCCAAAACCCCTGTCAATCAATGAGTAATTTTAAGATCAACACAATCAACCTTTTATTTTTTTATTTTTTTTTAAGCTGTTTAATTGAACTAGTGCAACTCCATCCTTACCGGCATTTCCCTACTTGTGGTCCTTAAAATAGTAAAACTGGGACGTAGACAAACACCTGCTATGCTGCCGTCATAGAAACCAGCTGCTGACTTCTCTTCATTTCTGTCTTTGAGGCCTTTCAAAACCTTTGTGGTTCCAGATTGTGCCCCTTTTATGTGTCAAATAGGCACTTGTGAGCCAAAGACAATTTTCTATCCTGCGAAGAAGTTCTTTTACTATTTCATCTGTGTGTGATATAAGATATGAAAGAATTAAGTAATTATTAATACTGTTCTCTCTTTGTATTTCCATCTTTACATTTGATGCACATAATTATAAGAAGATGAGTAAATTTACATTCATATATGCACAAGTTGGATGTTTTATGATGCAATGGTGTTTTTAGCCAACACTCGAGTACGTGTGTTCATGCTTGTGGGTGTGTCTTAGGTAGTGTGATTGGATGTGGGAGTAGGCTGAGTCATAAAACGAGACAGGATACCCTTTCTGGCATTGTGTTTCTCCATCATCCCTCGCTCCCTGCTCTCTACTCTGCATTTTATTCATGTATTTTGCTTTCCATTTACTCTCCCTACAAGGGTAAACCAAGGCAAGGGCCACTCGCTTATTGAATTAACAGCTATCGGGAAACATTAGGCAGAGGTCCTCTGCCTGATTTTCCACTCAATACTGTGGCATTAGGGACAACACACAGAGACAGAGGCTATGGCTTGTGGTCTACTTGCTTGGTCAAATCCAGCTAGCCAGAAAGCCAAGGTCGGGGCTGGGATTGTAATTAGACATGTAGACCCTCATAGAGTGTCATCTCCGGGTTGGGGACAGTAAGAGAGCCGGGGAACACCGCAGCATGATATGCGATCCTCAGAGAAAAGGGCAGAATTAATAGAAGTCTGCCTGTGGATGCAGTGAGGCAGGCTTAGTATGTCTGTGCTAAGGACACACACACAGACACACAAACACCGTACTGGTAAGGCCAAGGCCTCTTCTTTGGAAGAGTCTCATAAAGCCTTGTCTCCATGGCAACTATTACCTCATTAGAAAGTCAGTGGTGGTGGCCAGTGCCCATGCACTTTCCTTCTTTGTGTCTTTCATTCTGCCTTTGTGTCTTTTATTTTTTTTTCTTTCTTTTTCCATAATTATAGCTTAAATTGTATTTTACTCCAAAAAGGTTTGTTACAAGTACTGATAAATAGTAACTATTGTTTGAAAGTGAAAAAGACAGAGGTTAGAAACAGGAAACTATCATCATCCTTTGCATTAATAAAACCATGTTCTACCTTACCTAAGCTAAAGTGTTTTTCATTATGAAAGTGAAATATTGTAGAATACACAAAAACCTATTGTCTGCACCTGATAATTTAAAATGATGTGGTGCCTTTATTTTTTATATATTTGATGTGGGTTTCGCTCTGGAATTGTGATTCACACAGAAAGGGATTATAAGGACAATTCTGTTCCCATATTAGAAAAGGTCAGAAATTCTGACCCTATAACCTTTAAAAGCATTTCCCCCTCATTTCCCAGCAGTGCTGTCGTTGTGCCTTACTACTACCTCAACTGACAGTGGTGGGAAGCCAGCAAGGGTTCTTGTCCTTGTCACCACAGTATAATCACTACACTGGGACATGCCTGTGAAAAATCTGATCTTTTGTGGATGTGCATTGCTGCCTGCTATTTATTTAGAGTAGGAGTTGCCAAAGTCTACACAAGGGAGCTTTAAAATAACTACAGCACAAAAACCTACTTATAATTATGATTGTTTAACTGGCACAGCTACAGCTTCACACAGGAAAAGCATTATGAATGTTTCCCCTCAAAATCAAGCCCAGAAAATGCAACTTTAATTGAAGGAGGAACTGCAGAGAGAACATGGCACAAACTCAAATCAAGTCATGGCTATTTATATAGCACGAATAAAACAGAGGATGCTGACCCAAAATGGTTTCCAACAGAGATTTAATATTAATGCTGCAATTTTACTGATGTAAACATTAAGATTATGGCCTTAGAATGTCACAGTGAGAAACCCAGTGAATCCAGAAATTCCCTTTGAGCAAGCACTTGGCGACAATGGAGAGGAAGAACTCGCTTTTGATACAAACAGACCTCCAGCAGAGCCGGGCTCAGGGAGGGCGGCCATCTGCCTCGACTGTTAGGGGTGAGGGGAGAGCAAAGAGAGAAAAGGATAGCAGTGAGAAGCAGACAGACAACAAACAATCGAAACAAAAAAACACTGGGCAGGTTGGTGAGGCCATTAACCACAGATCAGGAACATGCAGCTCCAGAGCCAGAGATACCTGCAGAGAGGAACAGGAAGAGAGAGGACAGAGAGGACGAAGCACAAGCTACAGGGGAGAGAAAAGTTAACATGCTATGGTGGCATATGTGAGGAAGCGCATAGAGGGAGTGAGAAGCAGCACAAAAATATAGCCAAAGTAGAGCGTACCGGTGCGACTGAAAAGAGTTAAAGCTTTAAAACTCAAAGTCAAAAGAAAGGTAAACAATTAAACGGGGAAACGGAGTAAAACCAGGCAACCAATCAAATTAACGGGGCATTTGAAAGGAACTAAGAGTGGATGTGACTAGTGCAGCCACAGGATGAACTAAAAGCAATGGAGAAAAGATGAGTCTTTAATTTTGCTTGGAAATTGCCAATAGTGGGACAGCATTTAATTTGAAATGGGAGACTGCTCTGGAGCCAAAATGGAAAAAAAAAAAAAAAAACCTGGTCGCCTTTGGTTTTGAGAAGTGAGTGGGGGCACTGAGAGGACTAAATGTGATCTTAGAGACCGAGGGGCTTTGAAAATAGGAAAAAGTTAAACACAGTTGTGTATTTCACTATCAACCAGTGCAAATGAGCCAGAACTGGGGTGATGTGCTGTCTTTTCTTTGTATCATTTGAGATCCTGGCAGCTGCCTTTTGTCCCAGCTGTAGTGGAGTAAGGTTTCATCGGGTCAGGCCCATATACAGGGAGTTACAGTAGAAAAGCACAGATAACTGTTTCCAGGTCACTGTAAGATAAAATTGGTTTCAATTTCATGATGATTCTGAGCTCGTAGGTCATCCTCTGGCATTCCAGCGCATTACACAGAGTCAGTAATTTTGCATAGCACTCAGATCAATGACAGAATCATCTTGGGCTAGCAGCTATTACATACAGTAACTTCAAACTGAATGACGAGAACATACCATTTTCTGCTCTGTCTCTTGATTTCGATCTTGGTGTTCTTTATAAAGAACTCTGTGAATAATTGGTGAAAATGCACCATTTTTTCAGCACATTCCTCCATTTGCACGCATGGGAAATACTTTTCAAATGCTCATAAACCATGTAATGTTCAACAATTTTGCAAGGAGAGACTTTTTTTAAAAAAATACAGTAACAGTATGACTTCTTTTTCACTCATGTCTACCATGGAAAGGCATTAGTGCTTCGCTGTACATATAGCATGAACATAATTTCATAAATCTTATGTTGTCTCCCAAGGTATGGCTGTTTCACTTATTTCTTTGTCTTTTATCTATTTATGCATCAAATCAAAAGGGACAGTGAACCACATTTAGGGAGTGGAAAGTGTATCCTGAAGAAAGATTTTGATGGATTACAGACCTTCTCCACATCTGAGACATTTTCAGAATGATAAATCACAAAGGCCTTTTATACTCCCTCTTTCTTTCCCTTTTCCTGTCTCTCTCCCTCTTTTCTCTGCCTCCTCTCCTTCTCATCTCATGAGCCTTGGCTTTCAATTGTAAGAGATTACAGGAGCATAGCCGGACTGTGGCCCATCGAGGATCTTTTATTAATATTTATATGCATATGAAACAAGCCAATTCTAAGCTGTCGGTGAGCAGCTGAACCCTGCGGCCCCATTGTGTATATATATGCAAGGATCAGTGTGTGTGGCACTTGTGTGAATATGTGAATATATACAGTGTGTGTATGTGTGTGTGTGTGTGTGTGTGTGTGTGTGTGTATGTGTGCGTGCGCTGTACAGTACCTGTGTTTGTGTGCAGGTGATTCACTTTGACACCAACCACTTAACCCCGCTCCATCCCCAAGCCACCTGAGCCACCGCTTATGTATCAGAGACCACAAGCGGAGTTTCCCACCAGAATTTGATGGTTAAGCAGGACTTCTGGCTCCCTTTCTTCAAGGTTAAACAGGACTCCGAGGGCAGAGGTGCGTGGCGGTGGGGGTGGGCTCTAAATCTGCAAACAAGTGTGGAGTCTGGCTTTCAAGGCTATCGAGGAGCTGCTCTCCCACCGGTGGAAGGAGCAGAAGGAGACTAATCCTTCATACATAATAGATAACCAAATCCTCTAAAACACAGAGATGCCTGCGCCACAGAGGCCCTGCCACTGCTAACAGATCAGACATCAGGCATCCCCCTCATCGCCACCTTCATTAATACTCAATTACAACAGAACTCCTTCAGGCTGACACCATTGTCTTCTCCTGAAAAGCTGGCCTTTGTCAAGAGAACAGGTATGTCTGGCCCCCCTGCACGCCGTACACAGAGATAAATCCGTATAATATCTTTGTCACCGGAGTTAAGTGGAGAGAGAAGCCCGTCCTCAGAATAGCATCGCCTCTCATTGCAGCCCATTTGCATTTGTCTGTCACACTGTCACGATCAAAACAGAATGGCAATGAATAGATCTGAGGGAACTTTGTGTTTATGCTCGCAGCTCAGTGGCTGTATCAGAAAGTGAATAAACATAAACAGCATTTAATTTACTCCATGGGCACTCTGGAGTCTTTGCCATAGCCACGCGACGCAGTCATTTCAAGCTAAGTTGATGTTATATACTGTAAGTGTTCTCTTTCAGCAGTATTGTCTGCAAGCAGTATGAAAGCTGACACACGCGTACGGGCCTTTTGATCCAGTGACAATATATCTTATCGCTAGTGTCTACGTAATGATCAAAACTTATTTATAGTGACATTTTTTATAGTTTATGAATTTCAACATTCTACTTCACACATACACACACACACACATACACACACACACACACATACACATTTTAATATTTTCCACAATTCTTTCTCATTATGTCTCACTTTGCAGAATGCTGCATTTTAAAAAGACTGTGATTTGTAAAGAATGAGTCATGCCATGCAATTTGAAGAAATATAAAAATAAAAATACCACCAGTACATCTGTTTGTCTGTTTTCACCTGCTTTAATTGTATTTCTCTTATTTGAAAGGTTTTTGAAAAGCTCTGTTGTGTAAAACATAAAAATAAAAATTGACGAAAAATAGCCCAAAGGTTTTTAAAACACCCCAAATGTTGTCACATCTGCAAAGTATCAGAATTTCTTTCTCTTCTCTCTTAATACATAATCAACCTGACACTTTGGAGTGGTGTTTCTTCATATTCACATGTACCTGAGCAATATGAAAAAATAACTTTAAAAATGTATGAATAATTTTATTCTGGATTTCCCTTTTAGACTCACATGTGAGGTTTTTTCTCCCACTTTTTCCTTCCCAAAATCTACATTTCCCTTTTCCGTTGAGTGCACATTCTATTGAGCCATTATAAAGTAATGAAATGCCTCCTCTCCAGGGTTTTTGTCACCATTCTTAACATTTGTAGCTGGAAAGCACTACACCGAGTGGAAGATGTCACTAACAATACTTTGTGGCGTAGAATTAGTCACTCAGGAATAGAGTACTGCTGCTGTTGTTCCAATTAGCAAGTCCCTGCATGACTTGCTCGCTTTTCCTCTCCTTCCTTCTCTTCACCCCGTCCCAATACCCCATCTATCCCCATTATACTCAATTTCCTCCTCTCTCACGTCTGTTTCTTTTCTCTTTTTCTCTCTTTATATTCAAAACTTTAGCCTCCTCCCTGCCTTTGGGGCTCCAAGATTTTCAGACAGAAATAACTAAGCAGGTATAGTTCTATCTGTGCCTTGGAGTATAAGAAACCCATTTTCCTGCTGTTTCCTTCTCCTTCCTTTTTCTGTCTACATCTATCTTTCTCTTTGTCTGGGCACTGCTCCCCAGGCAGCAGGGTCCCTGTGGGCTCCCGGTGTGATCTGTGGGCGTTTAGCTGTTAATCTGTCAGACTAATTCTATAGACAAACACTGCTGCAATGTATAATTCCCAGTCCGCAAGGAGAAAGGACATGGAGGCCATAGGCCAGTCTGGAGACTGATGAGCCACACTAGCATAATTAAGGCCAGCACCTCCCTCAGGATGAGCCTGCGTGTCCTTCTCCTTCCATCTCTCTGTCTATCTCCCTACATACACTATCTACCTGTGTCCTTTCTGTCTCTCCTCTCCTTGTTTTTATCTTGCTTTCCATTATATTGTGTCTCTTGTGGTGGCAGGATAAAGGATATTTCATCCCTTTCTATGCTGCTTACATTGCAAATAACCAATGGGGAGCTGAAATTTTTATTTTTATATATATATATATATATATATATATATATATATATATATATATATATATATATATATATATATATATATATATATATATATATATATATACAACCAAGAGAAAAGTGGTGGGTCTATTAAATATGAAGCTGTATTTGTGCTTACTTGTTTGGAAATCAGTATGGGGTATTTATTGCTCCCCACCTTGCCACTAAACTAATTGCATGTCTAATTGTTTTTTGTTTTTTTTTTTGTACACAATGATGGAGATTTTCATTGAGACCCTGAGCTGGCTAAGACCGCTTCTTTCCACATAATGGCTTTTAATTCCCCATTCAATTTTCAGGCTTAAAGATTACCCCAAAACAGGGAGGTAGAAACCAAATGAATGCAATGAAGTAACAATATTTTACTTTAATAGGAAAGTCCATTCAAATTATTGCTATTGATCTCAATTTACTCTGCATGTTTTGACAAGTTGTAGATTTTAATGCTCTCTTCTCTGAATATTAAAAATAAAATGTAACAGAGCTTTGTACTTTGTACAGCTTTTGAAAAACACTGTTCAAAGTAGCAACAGTTGAAAAACAAATATATGTGCAAATGTGTGTAAATAATGTAAGCGCGTGTGTGTGATGACTTCACGCACAGTGTATATGACATTAGATATAGAGTTTTGATGTGAAAAAAACCATTAAGCTCAGTATGGGTACAATCCATGCTGTTATCCTTGTTAAATGTGACCTGTGTTAGCAGTGGGAGCTGTAGCTTTGTTAGCGGCAGCATGTGACAGCTCTAGTAGTGGAAGTGGTTGTTACTGCTGATCTAGCTGTGAAACACAGTGCCATGTCTCCAGGCAAGCTGGAAGATACCATCGCACTCACGCACGGACACACACATACCTATATACACATGCTTCACGCACAACCTAAATAGTGTGGATGGAGAGACGGGTCTCAACAGGAATGAGATTGGAAAATAGACAATCGTCCTTTCCTCCCTCACACCTGAGAGTCCCGTAGGCTGTAAGGGCACTTCTCTTCAGCTCTCTCTATCAAACTCTCCTCCACCTCCCCCATTCCCTCCTTCTCTACTTTCTCCTATCACTGCAGGCCATTGGTTTGATCTGTGATCCCTGTAGTCAGTCCTTCGCTTTCCTTCCATCCTCTGAACCAAAGGCTGTTGTTTTCTCAACCAACATAGATCTACATGTTCCGCATGGAACAAAACAAACCTGCTCCTTTGACATGAACATGCCTGGATATGTTGGCATTATATCGACCCTCTGCACATCTAACCCAGTGCCCTTGGAAGCATTAAAGGGAAGCATCAACAATTTACAACAGGCTTTTTATCATTATATAATTAGACATAAATCTTTCTTAGGTGTAGTTTACATATATATATATATATATATATATATATATATATATATATATATATATATATATATATATATATATATATATATATATATATATATATTTACTTATATCAGTAATGCCTGTACTGAGATCTTCATGTTCATTTGTGTCCAGATTTGACTTACTTGTAGAGACTGGGTTTGCTTTTTGCAAATCAGCATCGGAAAGTAAGCACCACAAAGCATTTTGAAGGTTCGACACTGTCCCTCACGTACGGAAAAATCGAGTATATGATGGACAGATTGGGGCAGCATCACCAGTAACACACACCCTCATTGCTGGTCTTCTTTCCAAACTTCACCTATTATCATAAGCTTTGGGCAGTGACCAAAAGAAAGACATCATGGATACCTTAAGCTTTGACGTGTGGAGGAAACTTGGAGTAGAGCTGCGGCTCCTTCGCATTGACAGGAGCCTTCTGAGGTGGTTCAGGCATTTGATTAGGTTGCTTTTTTGATGACTTCTTTTGGTGGCTTCTCCCACACGTCCAGCTGGAATGAGACTGTGGAGTAGATCCAGAACTCCCTGAAGGGATTACATATCTCATCTGGCCTGCGAGTGCCTTGAGAGCCCCCTAAAGGAGTTTCAAAAATATTGCTGGAGAGAGGGATATCTGGAATGACTTGCTCAGTGTGCTGCCACCACAACCTGAATCCAGATAAGCAGAAGAAAATGGGTGGATGGAAAGAACTGGACACTGGGAAAATGTTAAACTCATAGAGGTCAACAAGTGTCATTTTTTATTGTATTGTGTTTATCTGCCTGTCCTTGTTTTGTAGTTGTTGCATTTTCTACGTGCTTATGGAACAGGGGTTGTATTAAGTAATTATTTGCTGTTGCTTTTGCACACTTTGACTTAACGTCGTGGTCAATGCTGTTGAATCTTGAACCATTTTGGAAGAAGAAAAGCTCAAAGGGCCATTACAGGGCTCTTCTTCTAAATGCCTGCTTTCAGTTTCTGCAGCGGAATGCCACCTATTATAAGTTGCTTTGAATAGATACCAAATAGCCTTGCCCCGCAGCAACAATTTGATGAAGCACTACATGTTCTCTCTCAAACATAGCACATCATATTCACAGGATTAAATGTCTTAGGTCTAATGTAGGCAAATCATTGATTTCTTATCCTTGTTTTAAAAACTGGAGTTATTGGTTTAAATCACTGTCAATTACTACACTTGTAAGATTTAGAGTGGTGCAGTCAGAGCAGGGATTGGTGGTGAGGCAACTCCTGTGAAAGACATTGTTTCTAAGATCAAACAGGCCAGTATTTAATTTCATTTTCCAGTGTGGACCTTTGAAATGGTTCTCAGGGGGCTTGTTTTCTTTGAGAACCTTCAAAAAAAAAAAAACATGGCGGAAACATCTTCTTTCAATCCATTCCACCCAGAATTTTTTTCTTCCCTGACACAAATAAGTGTGCTTCTGTGTAAATTTGCCATTAGTCATTTGGTTGAGCTCCTCTGTCTTTGATGGGAAACATTATGCTGTAAAAACAGTAGTGTGTTCCCAGCCTCATCTCGGGTTCTCAAGGGGAAAGAGCAGCAGTTGTTGTTGTTTTAGAGCTCCATTTATTCAAGGCTGGTGAAAACACACCAAGGCATATGGTGGCTTGATTTAGTTAGCTTGTAAAATGATTTCAGAAACTACATTTGGATGAAGATAACAAAGTAACCAAGCAATTAAATCGAGTATGGTCAATTTGAGGCACCTGATAGCTCAGACCCAGCTGTGGTGCAACATCTGGTGAAGACTCCACAGATCAGTAAGGCAAAAAAAAAGAAAAAAAAAGAAAAGAAAAAAGCTGCGGATTCAACTTGTCTTTTGCAGAGATTTACATAGGTACAATTAGTTTTTTTTTTTCATGTTTGAGTGCTGTGCCTAAAATGTAATGGTAAAATCCCTTTTGAAAACACAAACGTCAACTCAAATAGCTGTGGCATTCATCAGCTGTGGAAGAAAAAGAAAATGTTTTCCTCCACCTGGCAAATGAAAAGGGCATTTGCTTCCTCTGATCTCAGCAGCACAACAACAGTGAGAAATGCTGGCATGTAGCCCTGCTGCCTGACCAGTATTGACTACAGAGCTGCTGTGAGATTTGCTGCAGGACCTGAGGTGACCCATAGGTCAGGCACTTCCAAGCATTTTTTTTAAAGTTTATTTGACCCCAATGAGTCACCAGCCTGACCTTCAGCACATTTCTCTACTTATCAACCACGTTAGACCAGCTTAATAAAAAGGACATCCCTATCTACTTCTTAAGCACCTAAAAACTGATATTTATTGCTGCGCAGTAGGAATTTTTGAGCAGAGATGAATGTGATCAATAGATGAAAGACTAAGTGAAACAAATGGGAGTTAGTAAAACAAATGAGTTTGATTTGAGGCTGTAATCTGTGTGAGTGCTGCATGGGGGCCTAAGAGACAGCAACAACTATTATTAATGGTAAACAGTGAATAAAAAGGCCATAATAAGGCATGCATGATTAGATAAAGAGGAAAAGGTCACAGCAGGTTGATGCATCTGTCTCATTAGCTGCTTTATTTGTGTCCCTTCGTTTACCCTTCATTAGCTTGCCTGTTTTATCCTCTTTTCTTTCTGCCGTTCTCTAAGTCTCTCCATTCATTAGGCCTGCCGCTCTCCATCGCTTCCTCGCTATGTGTTGTTTCGGAGTGTAATGGCTTCCCACAGTGTGTCTGTCTTTCGAAAATGTCACCCCAGTCTCCACGCGGCGTACTACTTTTGACATGAGCGCTATGTGCGGCAGACAGGGCACAGGGATTAATTTGCCTTGTGTGTATACCTCTGCACAAGACAGGGGTAGAGACTGTGACTGAGGCCTGTCTGACAGCGGAGACGGAGCCTTACGCACCGGATCCCTCAACTCTCCTACTGCACTTGATGTCACAGGCAGCGGGAAAAAAGAGGGGAGGTTGGTGATAGAGGAGGAGGTGTGACTGTAGCCTAGTGAGAAGGAAGGAGAAAGAGAGAGATAGCAACAGAGAGAGAGAGAGAGAGGGTGGCGGGAGGAGATATGTGGAGGAAATGTGCATGGTATCAGGGCTGAAAATAAGTGAAAGACGATGGATCCCGGCACTGAGAAACACAGAGGTCCAGGTTATGGGGACTTATCACTGTAATGCTACCAAGTGCCAAAAGAGGTCATGTGTGTGCTGCAGATTCATTAATTTCAGAAGACATTAATAACCTATAATTATCACCGGTTATAGCGAAGAACATTTTGTATGTGTGCAGCTTTATTAAGCACCATTCCATAAACCTCGGGTAAAATCATTAATGAAACTGTCTCTACACTTTCCTGATATGCAATTCATTTGTTCTGAGCAGGAAAAAAAGGTTCCATCAGATGTGATCACATTCAGCGAGTTTTTTTTGTTTTTTTTTAAATTTGGACACACTGATGCTTCTTTTTCTTTATTTTTAACACAGTTTTTTCCTACTATTTCCTTATTACACTACCTTCTCTGTTTACAGTATCACACCATTCTATATAGAGGTAAACTTATTGTAATGTTGTGTTCTTAGAGGTGAGACTGCTGACTTGAAAATTTGAAATTAGCAATGGGTTTGGAACATTGGAGCAGTAAATAAACAGTATCTAATAGCATTTAATTAGCAAAGGTGTATTTACATTAAAATAAAATTTGATTTTTATCACCCTTTACCTTGTGTACTTATTTCTTGTTACCAAAAAAAGATGCAATTCCAAACCCCTTGCTATTTCAGTCGAGCTTTCCAAACATCTGTTTAATGAGGCAGATCCAATAAAAGTCTAACACAGAAATGTTACAAATGTAACGGTGAACTTTCCCCACTGTGGGATCAATAAATTTTATCCTTATCCTTAAACATATTTTTTCCAGTTTGACAGTGACATGTTTTGATTGCGCTGAGGTAACAAGACAACTTGTTGCTGTGAATTTTGACAGCGGCCACTTACCATCACCATATCAGGGCCCACGAAAGACAAAGAGCTAAGCTACATCACCACCTTTAACAGCAGCTTTAACCTTTAGCAGGACTGACTGTGCAGGAACTGCCAGTGACTCAGCACCTGCTAAAATAGCATAAATGGAAAGTACTACTGTGGCAGAAGCAGTGCTGAAGTGAGCCGGCTAGGCTTAATAGCTTCGACTTACACTAATAAACCAGTTTCCATTTTCAAAACGGAATACCAACTTGACAGTGGGCAGGATGTTGTCAAAGCAAGACATATTTGAAAAGGAAGGAGAAAAAACCTGAAATTTTGAATTTCTACACTGTTAACACAGATAGAACACAAACGAATGATGGAAGTGTCTTTAGCAATCAAAAAATATGCACGTTCATATTTCCTGACCCTGAACCTAAGTTGTCACGTGTTTACAAGCCTCACTACTTTCTGCGTTTGCTGATCCGCTCAGGAGAAGTTGCACTCCCAGCTCTCTGCTCCACAGAGTTAAAGAAAGTGTAATTGAAACTGTTAAGAAATTCTCTGTATAGTTGAACTGCTATCCTGACCTTTCCTAGCCTGCAGCGGACATGGCAATTTACTCCTAGACAACAGTGAAGCCCATCCCGCTCTCCTCTCCGATGATGAACTTAACCGTTGCATGCAACCACACCTGCATTATTACAGCATTGTTCATGACAGCCAAGTGCAGCCTCGCCCTCTTAATAAAGTAATGTCTGGAGTGGCTGTGAGAGCCTCGTCTGGGAGGGTATGCAATGGGCTGGGGAGTAATGAGCAAGTCTGAGATAAATAATGGATCGCCGTCATTCACATTACAGAGGAAATGACTGTAATGGTGCTTGCCGGGTGAAAGACCTCCATCTAACACATTAACACTCAGGACAAAGACAGAGAGAAAAAGGGGGACAGAGGGAAGGAAGAGGATGAGAGTGGATGACATCAAAGTGGAGGAGGGGGAGGAAATCATCTCCTACAAAACACAGTTGCCACTTGAGACCTGCATGAAATAAAGCGAGAAAGGAAAGAGAGGAAACGAGCACATGACTATTTTGAGGTCGAGATTGATGGAAACACCTGAAAGCTTCATTACCAAAGTGACTTATGTCAGAAGGAAGTTCTCTCCTTTCCTGTTCTGATACCTTCCATCTCCAACCCTCTCACATATTCATCCAACCCTCCCACCCCGGTGCTCTCTCGCTCTCTCTATCCACGGCACTCTCCCAGGGCATTAGAAACAGAATGGTCTGAATGTGAGCCTACAATAGTGGAGATAAATGGGATTTGAAGCACAGGCTATAAGGAGTGGCAGTCATTAGACAGTAAGTGAGCCAAGCAAGTTGTTAGGACATGAGCAGTGCTAGTCGTTAGGAAGGGATGGAGGGAGAAAGAGATGGAGCGATGGAGGGAAGGAAGGAGGCCACTGGCTGTTTGTTCTAGGACTAAGTGCTGGATAATGAGATCAGACTGACATGACCCCCAGAGCTGAGAGAGACAGCTTTGGCATTACACCTCTCTCTATCCCTCTGTTTCTCAATCTCATTCTCCTTGTCTTACACATACTTTCTCTTTTTGTGTTTGTCTCTCTTTAACTCTTCTTCCCACTTACACCAAATCACCAGCGGAATGTGAGCTCTGAAGCCGACACGGCGGTATACAACTGTAAACGATGAAACAGAAAATACACAGGTTAAACCTGAAGTTTAGGAGGTGGAGGTGAAGATAAGGGAGAATAATTTTGGTTTGTGAGAATGTAAATGCCTGAGACAACAGACTTAGGTCGCACTTCTGTAAGAAGCCTCAGCAGAAAGGAGGAAAATGATGCCTATGTTGTATTTCATTTCAAGAGACTGAAGGCCTCAATAGGCTCCAAAGTGCTTGTCTGAAGATTGAACAGTGTCTAAAATCCCCTTCATTCAGCTAATAACTTCTCTAAATGTCTGAAAACTGCTATCTGACAGGCTCACCCACTTCACAGAACAATTGGTTGAGTGTAAAGTGAAGTCCTGACTCAGTCTTCCTCTTTCCTTTCGTAACTACTTCCATTGCTACTAATTACAACTGAGTGCCACACCTGAAATGAACATAGATTTTGAAGATAGCACGTCACATAAGCTTCACTTTACACATAAAAATGACTTCACTTTAAAGCTTTGCAGACCCGACCATCTGGAAATGTGAATCTATGTCTGCTGTTACGTCTGTTATGGCTCAGGTGGTAGAGCAGGTTGTCGGCTAATCGCAGGGTTGGTGGTTTGATCTCTGACCCCTCCACTTACTGAAGTGTCCCTGGGTGAGACACTGAACTCGAAGTCGCTCTCGATGGCAGACGAGCACCTTGCGTGGCAGCTGGTGTCTGAATGTGTGCGAATGGTTGAATGAGAAGCATTGTAAAGTGCTTAGAGTACTGCTAAGGTCACCAAGCGCTGCGTAAGTTCAGACCATTCATCGTTTGAATGTACCAGTCCTACGAGGGCTTGTCTTTAAAGCAGCAATGACCCAAACAAAGTCCATTTGACCCAAACTTATAGTAAGAACTATGACTGATGTTTTCACCCGAAGAAACCACTATGCTAAGCGATGCTAGAATTAATAAAAGTTCTTTCAGTGTCCTCCAATGACAGAATTACTTGAGTACCTTTATTGAAGTAGTGTAAGTACAATTGTGAAACACTTCTATAATGTTTCCATTTAATGCTGCTTTATACTTCCACTTTACAAGAAAATATTATACTTTCTACTCTGCAACATTTGTCTAACAACTTTAGTTACATATATTATGAAGATTATACACAAATTATAGTATAACAAACTTTCCACTTCCACTGACTGTTTCAGGAAAAAGTCAGTGGTTTCCAACCTTTTTTCTCTTCTGACATTTTACGAATGCAGAGAAACTTTTGAGTTAACAGGTTTACCAAAGAGTGATATTTCCCTCTAAACTTCTGGCATTATATCATTTCACTTTTCATTTGTCTAAAAATCAAACATTCGAGAAAGTCCAACAACTGAGACTAGATTTGTGTATCACAATTCACACCTTCTTCCTTCTGTAATTATGGGAAATGTGAAATCCTTAGATTTAGCTGTTCCAGTGTATAAAATTACACACACACGCAAGCACGCACGCACGCACGCACGCACGCACACACACACACACACACACACATATATATATATATATATATATATATATATATATATATATATATATATATATATATATATATATATAGTGTATTAATAATAAAATATACATGCTACAGGTTATTCTAGTCAGAGGGACCAAACTTTTACTTTAATTCTTCAATCATTTTCTTTTTGCTTTTCTTACAGGACCTATAGTTTGTTTTTACATTTCTTGATTTCTTTTCCAATGAAACTATATCTCCCAATAGACACCAAAAATGACAGGATACTGCTAAAAAAGTCATAGACTCGTGTGTTTTTTATCAGTCTTTGGAAAGGGGAAGCAGAATTTCAGTTGTAAATTAAGCATCCTTCTTAGCCTTCTTGTTGGATCACTCCTGGAAAGAGCCAACAGGTCAACTTCAGCACAGAAACCATCGCTATTCTACGAAGTGTGAGTGTTTGTAAAGGCAACAGGCCCAGATGCAATTTTGAGATGGTACAGATGGTGTATCAACACAAGCAGGCACAACTGTCTTTTCAGGTTATGTTGTAGCTAAAACGCTAATGATGTTGTAAAGCTGTGTCAAGCTGAAAAATACCCAAAGGATGACTAGGATTTAAACAACTTACCCTGAAAGATGGCCCACATTCAAAGCATGCTGTAGGACAAAAGAGTTCTGTGCACAGATGTGTGGCATTAAGGAAAAAGAAACTAAAAAAAAAGAAAATAGCAGCACCAATGTGACCCCTACTCCAATTAACCTTGAGGCTAAAGTGTAAATGCTGCCATCACATCTTTGGTCCACTCTGAAGTTTTCAAGAGCTCAGTGGTGACTAAGCAGCTGTGGGATGTTGACTGAAGGTCCATTTGCTAACATGCATCATCCAGCTTTTAGAAAAGTGTTTAGCTCACTGTTAAAAAGACTTGTCTAGAGATTTGGATTTGGTCCAGTACTTAGTGCTGTGAGGATGAAGGGGGTATTTTGTCTCAGTATATCATCTGGACCTCTAAATGTACTGAGTATTTTAAATATTGTGTGTTTTGCACCTTTTAGGGTACAAGATTGCAAGGCACACTATGCAGATACACAGTGGAAGCACTGCAACATTTGTCAATATCTGACCAAAAGATGAATTTATGCGCTATCTAAAGCTTTTCTATGAGATCAAGAATTGTTCCTAGTTAACTTCTGCTTGTTTCTATGTTAGATAAAAAAAAACTGCTCACTCCTACAGTCTGTACTCGACTTTGTTTCACAACAGTGACAGAAATAAGAAATAGCCTCAAAATGCAAAACTCTAACAAGCACTGGAACTTGTCTGTCAACAAAACTGCAAATCTCTGCAAAGTCAGCAGGCAGTCAGGAATAGCATCCACAGGCTAACAAGTACTGAGCCCACTGCGACTCTGGTACATGAAGGAATCTGCCGTGACCCAAAGTCCCAAGCGGCTTCTTCAGCATGCTGAGTGCAGTTTGGCATATGGGAAATGTCCAGGGCATTGAGGATGCATGAGAGCTGCCATCAGCGTCAGCTAAGTCCAGTCCACTCTAGTGGAGTCAAGTATACAGGTCTGTCATCCTGGAAAGTCTCAGAGGTGCATACAGCTACATAAGCGTCAAGGGGAAAAGCACGTCAGTCAGTCACCATTCGGACGGCTTAAAGCAAACTCTACTGTCCTCAAGCGAGATTGTATAACTCAAAGATAGTTTTTTTTTTTTAAATATATAAAAACCAAGAAGGCAAAAGCATTTGTCAGTGTCAGACTTCAGAGTGCAAGTATAAGGCCCGATACACATCGAACTTTCAAATGTACCAGCAGAAACTACTTGCTGTACTTTTTTGGCCAGCACTAAATGACTGAGTGTAACTGTTAGCAAATGCCTCACTGTCAGAGCTCTCATGCCTCATAGACCAAAACAATAGTTTTTTAAAGCACGGAGGAAGTTAAGATGTTGTTTGTGAAAGAGGAATCCGTGGATTATTATAGTGTTTGTAATCTTCTATCTGAAGTTACCACATTAACAGATATATTTTAAAAATTGTGGAAAAATAGCCAAGTCTCTTACACTAAAAGTTTTTCTTTTCCCTCAGTGAACTACAGGTTATGTTGGAAAGGGAAGCTGGTGGCATCTGCAGGCCATTTATGCAAGAGATGATTTTCCCAGTTCTGCAGTTACTTTTGTGCAAAATGAATCCAGGTGGCCATTGTTTTTGCCAAAGAACAGATCAGGAAGGTTTAGAACAGTGAATGTCCTTTAATGACTGTTTGACTGACAGTTGTTTGAATGCAGGCATCAATGCTTATTTGGCAGCTTATTGATTGATTTCTTGGATGATTGCGATGAACACTTTTAGATTTGTGAAGCTGCTAGTGGCCTCTTAGAACTGCATAATTTGCAGTCGTTCTTTTGGAGCAAGAAATATTCAGACGTAAGTAACTGGGACACATTACTTTCCTTAATCTTTTACAAATAATACATTTGTTTATGTAAGTTTAGCATTATTGACTGGTAGTTAGAAAAGAAAAAACTAATTCAAGGCACTACCGTGGCCTCAGAGAAACATTTTATAGACTAAAGTATTATTCAAGAAATTAACCAGTGTATTAAGTAATTAAAATAAGGATACCAATAATCCCATGACGACAAATTAATTTAGTTTTTAAATTTAAGGAGTTTGGGAAAATCCTTAATTGTCTGAACATAACAATATGAATTCTGATTTTACCATAAATTGCATACGGTTCACCAATGACAAACAAGACATGCAGTATCACTGACAATACAATAAGTATAACTTGTGACAAACACATATAGCACCAATTATTTCATCTATAATTTTTCCAAAAATAAATCGCCTTTGTGTGCATGCTTTGTTTTTTGAAATACAGGAGCAAGCTGCAGATATGTAATTTACCTACAACTTTACCTTTTGTAACTATAGTGATTTGTGTGATGGATATGTTGTTACGGGTGTAAACAGACTAGTTTTTACAATATCGGTAATTAAACCGGTCTCATAGTTCTTATTTGGCATTGACATTCCAGCCATTTAAAAGCATAAATCACAGGTTGACTTGTTTTTTTCCACATCTAACAGAAACATCATCTTTCATTATGTTGCAGTGAATTGCTTCCTTGCGTTGTTTTTTTTTTTTTAATTGCATAAGTATAACAAAGCAACAGAACTTCAAAGTGGTATCAAACAGGTTTGTTAAGAGAGTCTTTGTTCAGCTGAGCTTCATAGAACTTTATTTGCACCATGCTGGCAGACAGACACACACATTCACACAACATCAAAAAACACTGTCACGCAATTTTACACTTGTCCCACATACCAGAACACAAAACTACTCACACGTGCCATACATGAGTGGAAGTCAGGCAGCTGTTGATTTTGTTCTGTGATTTCCCTGGAAATGCTAGAAAAGAGTGCTTAGATGAAGGGGCTGTAACAAAAGCAGGAGGGGGTCTGCTGAAACACTTCCATTTTTTTTTCTCGCCATGGAACCAACAGGAGGTACTTGGAGAAAATACAACTATTTAAATGTTCAAACAAGTGGTTGGGAGGGGAAAAAAAAACAACACTGGAACTTCAAACATACATGTTCATTTCTAGGTGTGTGCCTGATATATATATATATATATATATATATATATATATATATATATATATATATATATATATATATATATATATATATATATATATATATATATATACATATATATATATATATAAAGGTACATAGACGTGAATACATACATCTTGGATTCTTACGCATGCAGACTAGTCATCTTGTATGACATGAATCATAATTACAATAATAATAACTCAAAGAATATGAACAGATCTTCAATACATGTTCTTATTTCAATAGTCTGGCCTTGTAGACAGGGCTGTAGCTGTGATTTGCATAGAGTCAGTTTGAGTCTGTGTTGTGAAAACTTCTGCTACATTCTCTCTTTTGAATGGCACTGACCAATTCTGACTCAAGTTTGATAAACCATACATTGCTTCCAAGTGCAAAGCCTCACGGTTCAACATTTTTTTAACATTCCAAGACCACAGAAAGAGTAGTTCCTGCTTCGGAATAAGAGATTCTGCACATGAAAGCAGACAATTCATTCCTTTTCTGTACTATGGGGTTGCATACTTGTGTTAGTAATGATTTTCATCATGAGTCCAAAGAACACAATATTTCCGAATTTTTAGTAATTTTTTTTTTAGCAAAATCAAAAGTTGTGAAGCTACACCGATGCCTTTTTTTTTTTTTTTTTTACTGACGAGCAGTAACATCTCAGTTTTTGTGCCTATTCATCTAAATTTCCTCATTTCTTGTCTTTTAAACACATACACTACCGTTAAAAGCTTGGGGTCACCCACACAATTTCCTGTTTTCCATGAAAACTCACTTTTTTTTCATGTGCTAACATAATTGCACAAGGTTTTTCAAATCATTAATTAGTCTTTCAACATGATTAGCTAACACAATGTAGCATTAGAACACAGGAGTGATGGTTGCTGGAAATGTTCCTCTGTGCCCCTATGGAGATATTCCATTAAAATCAGCCATTTATATTTATATAATAGTCATTTACCACCTTAACAATGTCTAGACTGTATATCTGATTAATTTAATGTTATCTTCCTTGAAAAAAAAGCTTTTCTTTCAAAAATAAGAAAAGCTAAATGACCCCAAACTTTTAAATGGTAGTGTACATGTACATATATGCAGACGCCCAAACAGCAAAAACTGCTTTTAAATTCTTTGAAAATGTCATTTTCTGTTATTGTAGTGGTGTTTTTTTTCAACTGATCAATCTCCTAACTGCCATGCCTGCTTTCATGTGTGTCCATTCAGCGCCTAAATCCTCAGGTGAGATTGAAGAATGAGCTGAAATTGCACGACAAAGGGGGAGATGGGCTCTGCTAACAAATCAACAAAATGCCACAGCAAAGCAAAATGTGATGTGTGCTGCCGGGTTGGTGGAAATGCAGGAAGGCAAATTGAATTCACCTGGCTTTTCTATTTGATGAAATGTGTGTGAGCAATTTAGGGGAAATCTTCTGATAAAGAAGCACTGTCCTCTTTTCTGCAGTTCAGAAGTTTTACTTCCATCCAAGTTTTTTTTTTTTTTTTTTTTTAAGCAGAGCTACTCACCTCTGCATATAAAAGGACTCACACTTCGACCTTTGTTAATGAACTGAGAAACAGGGTGAAATAGAACAAAGTGGGTGAGATAAAAACTAAGCTTTAATGTGGAAGTGATGAAAAATTAGATGGAAAACAGCTGCACTTTTGAGGACAGTGCACAACCCAAAATGACTGTCTGTGGAGTTTTCTGCTGCTATGTAGGAAAGTTTGATATAAATCAAGTCCAAACTGATACTCCAGGAACTTGCCATATGCCCACATTCATCCATCCGCTCAAATGACAAAAGATCTTTCCTTGTCCTGTCTACTTAGTTTTTATATGCTATCAAGTTGCGTGTCATTTATAGAAATAGAAGTACAGCTTGCTTTCAGCATTGTAGGTGGTTACTGACTGACACACCTCCCCAACTCTAGCTGTATACTCTTGCTGCTGAGACTGTTCAGTGCAACAAACTCATATACTTGACTTGACTCAGCAACGCAACCAAATGGGAGCTCCGGGGCTCGTCAGATTCCTTCATGTACCAGAGTTAGACAGTAGACTTAGTGCTTGTTAGCCTTTGCAGCTTACTTCCTGATTCTTGCTGCCTGCCAACATTAGAGGCAGCCACTGCTGCAGTTTTTTCTTCCAACTTACAAAACTTTTTTGCATTCTTAAGCATCCTTTATGGTATTTCCCTACAACAGTTGGCGGGCTCCAATTAATAAGTTGGTTGCACAGCTCAGTGTTCACATCCTGCTACTTCACCCTGAACAGGTCCAACACTTTAACCTCATTTCCCTGCGCTGTTCATCAGTCCAACCTTTTCTAACCACTGGTCAGATATTTTGATGTCACCCACCTCTTTCATCTAACAGTAGTACATCCTGTCTTCCCAGGGCACTGCCTCCTTTTCCTCTATATCTACACCTTCATCTGCTGCTGTCAGATATTCTCTTAGCAGTTTATTCTTGTCTGACACGTTTGTTTCACCGAGGACCACGGTTGACACTCTCTTAGCCTTCTTGTTCCAGCTGTTGTTTTTCATTTCGCAAATGCTTTCTGCATGATTGACTTTGATTGAAATCTTCAAATCAACACGATGAGTTTCTTGGTGTGTGCAACTTCATTGTCTTCTCCTGGCAGTTTTAAAACACCAGCTGGATATCTGATGATTGGAAGGGTGTATGTGTTGCTGGCTTGGATCTTGTTACTTCAGTTGCAGCTTGAGTACCTGTCTAACTCTGTCAAGATGTGTTGATGACAAAGTCTCTCTTGAGTTATTACTGTTCACATGCAGCTGTTCTATGTAGCCTTGTGATAGTTCAACTATTCCACTACTAATTGTCCTCTCTGCCTTCACCGTCAGATCCCCCATCAGAAAGGAAGGCCACTGTCTTCACATCTGTGCTTCACAGTGATCGCACTCATGAAAAATAGCAGCAGGGAAAAGTCATTACCTTGATATATGTCATATTATGTGATCATTTGGGGGAATTGCCTTTGACTTTTACAAACTTCCTCCATATTCTTGTTTAGTTCTTCATCGTGAGCCTTTTTCATTTTGTTGATCCTTGGTAATTTTGAATATCCAAGGATAGATTTTGTTGATGTGTCAAGAGTCCTGAGAAATTAATAAATGAGTGGTAAGTACTCAAATCATTTTATCAAAAAAGGAGGTCCTGCAACGAGCCGCATCTGCAGTATCCAGTGTCACCATCGTAGAGGCTGATTTGGGTTTCCAGTAGACACTTTAGCAGTACTATCTAGTCTGAGCACAGTATACATAAGTATTTATGGGAAGCTCCCGCATTAGCTCCATCTGCTGTATCCTGTATCACCAGCATGGGAGTCAGGTTTCCAGTAGACAAGCTCAGTAGTCCCAACATATATTGATTAGAAGCACCTGAATGAGGGCCATCCACAGTTTCTGGAACCACCAGTTCAATCCAGTAAGAGTTTGCCAGTAGTAGTGTGAGACAAAGTTAATGGTTTTTCAATCCTAATACGGTTATCCTAAACTGTTACATTAAATTATTTCACCAGTTCAGCATTGTACTCCAGTAACACTACTGGGTTCATGGTGGACACTTTAAAAGAAGATCAAAAATGAATACAGAAGGACTAAAGATAGCATTTTTGCAGTGCATTTGTCAAAACTTAGCATCTGAATTGCCTTCAAAGTAAGTCGACTTCTTGAACAGAGATTCAGCTATGTTATACTTGCACCAGCAAATGTAATCTCAAGCCAAGCACCTCAAACAGAGATGAGATGCTGGCTGCAGATATTAAGCTCACTTCTTTCTAACTCCACATTCCCTTAAAATTTCTTTTTAAGCTTTTAGTTTTCAGACCGAACCAGCATCACATGAGGCAGTTTAATAGACTTCATATAGCTCCCTTTGGGGCTACAAAAGGTTTACACAACTTTTTTTTGTTTGTTTTTACATATGCAGTAGTACTCTCTGAGACCTGTAAACACACTTTGATGTTGAAAATTGGTGGTATTTCCCTTTAAGCCCTGGGTTTAAAAACATGTGTCACCACCCACACTGCTAAAAGGAAGCAACACTTGGTCACAGTAACTCATGCAGTGCAGAGTCAGTTTGTAACATTGAATTACCAGTATGACCACTGGCAGTGTGTAAGCATGCAGTCTACCTTGAATAGACAGAACCAAAAACAAAGAAGAAAAATACTGCATAAATGGCCGTTACTAATGAGGACATGAAATCCATTTATTTAATATCTGAACTGTAATTAAAAGATCTTACAGGTGGTGTATACACTTTTTGACCAAATAACAGATGTGAGCGGGGAGCATGAAATCAAACATTTTAGTTTCCCTTCACCATAATAGATTTATTATGGTCTGCAGGTGCCCTTGGAGGAACAGTAGAGTCCACAGCAAATCACACCATGTCTTGGTTGGATGCAGCTGTGCTCCGGACCGGGGTCAAAACCCGGCAGGTGGTGTTCCACAGCTGCCCCAGCACATCACTCTCAATTGAGTCATAATTTAAATTAGCAGATGGACTGTTTTACTCAGTGTTGATTCTTATCTACCACACATTAAGAGTAACATGTACCTAACCGCAGTCCAATATTTACGAGCGCTTGTATTAAATATGTTTAAGTGCATTGATCTCTGATCTCTTATCTTAGTGGCCCAGGTTTACATATTTAAACGGAAGACAAGTCTGCATATTAATAGTGGTTGTTAAAGGAGATCATGTGTTATTTCTCTAAAGACTCCATAAAATCACCAGAAGGCTAATCCAAAATCAAATCCAGCAATAAGACTTTTGAGTGAAGCAAAAAGCTACAGTACGTGCTTCTCTGAAGTCCTTGCAAAAAAATGGAGTACAAAGCTCTTTTTAAATCAAGCCTTCATGGTATCTTTGAGAATTCTTAAAATCACAAGCATAGGCAGTAATAGTCTCTCCAGAAACTTTGACAAGAAGTCCTTATGATACTTCACAGTGTGATTAGGCCCTGTTTCTCCATTGTAGACGTGCTTTAAGTGGAGTGGAGCTACTTTGTGACTGAGGCATTTGAGAAAGAGGTGAAGAGCCAAGAAAACAACATTTATCTTGCTGATAACCCTGGTGCCCTGCAATGTAGCCTGGGTGCCCTTCAGAAATAGTTATCTAGAATACACCCTTATTGGGATTTCAGACTTCTTTTTGGTGCCTCAGTCACTCGTTTTTACCACTGACTGAGGAACTCTTGGTGAGTTGGAATAGTAGGAACTCTGTGATTTTGGAAATTGGTCTTTTAAGGTACTGTAAGACCTCCCTGAAAGCTCCAGTTCGAAACTTGGAGTTTATTTCCTTCACTACTATAAAAACACATAGTAACAGGAAGCTCTGGTCAACAGTTATTTTCTAGCTGAATTATTGATAGATGGAGTCAAAACTCTCCGGTGCCAACAACACACATAAACTGTAATTGCAAGAAACAGCTTGTATAATCTTCCACTTAGGAAGAAGCTGAGCAATGATGTTTCAAAAACAAGCAACTTTTAAAAGATGCTGGAAACTCACCAGCCCTGAAAATGAGATCATCCTGAGCTAAAAGGTGTCCTGGCACCTACAGGTGGCAATAAAGCAGCCACCACCGAAAGTCTGACAAAACAAAACAGGGTCTGACAGACCAGTCTTCCTCAGTCCTGGTCCCTGGGGATTACACTTTCACTGGTTTTCTCTTTCTTTCAGCATATTCAATGCAGTCACCAGGTGGTCTAGGTGTAAAGCACTTACTGATTTAGTGTCAGCAGCAACACAACCAGGAACTGTAATTGAGAGCCATTGTAACTTTATAAGGCACTCTGTTTAAAGAATGAAGATGTTTCCTTCGGATCCGTGTCCATTAGGTGTTTGGCAGTGTCGTATTTCGATGTACCCAGCCAAACTGACACAATACAATGATTTATAATGCATCTATAATGGATTTTAATAGAGAATACAGACCCAGCTGCTATGAGTATCAGCAAGGAAATGGCATGCTATTCTGGTTTGGTTAAGGGCAAGGATGCAGTGCAGATATATGCTGTGTTAGTGGAGAGTGCATAATTAATTATGTTACTGGATTTAACATGCTTCTTCTACTATATCCATTTGTTGAGCTGTTTAGCAAGTGTTGGTTATTTGTGCATAATGAGTTTTAGGTCAGTCACTTACTAAGGTTAATGGTTTCATGCTAAGTTAAATGTAATTTTCAAAGCACCATAACAGGGTCTGTGAATATTAGCATAGCAGTGTCATGGCCTGACTGTTACTGAATTCCATGAGGACTAAATATTGTGCATTTAATGTTGCTGTAAGTTCTTGCCATTTCATTGGGTGGTGGTTTAAAAGTCAAAAGGTAATATTTGGGAGGTGACAGATACTACTACTGATCAAAGGATTTTGAAGACATACCTATAGTGATTGATTTTATTGTTAAATTGTATTTTAATGGAGAGAATGGTGATTATTTATACGGTGAATATTTTAGAAATAGGTTACATCTGAGTATATTTTAATCACCACCAAATATTTGGCCAATCATGATTAATATCTTTTATACTCTGTTGATTAAAACAGCACAGAGGTTCAAATAAAGGCCCCAGACCTTATCTCAGTTACTATACTGGTGACCATGGAGATGATGGGAAGACAATCTAAAATAAACTTCAGTCACCAACCAAACATTACCTACCTTTGTGTTCTTCTCATAGATCAATGTCTGGAATATACCTGAATAACAAAACGGACTGTCTCCTCTATCTCCCAGTTTGTAGTCTACATATATCACCTGAGTCTTGAGTTTGTTAGGAATCAATTTCTGCCTCTCTTCCTCCTCTATCTTTTTTCTTTCAATCTTGAATAATTTGCACCTCGAGTTTTGTCGAGACGTCTGAACTTTCCCTTTCTCTGTGTGTTTTTCCTCCTCTCTTCATGTCTTCATACACTCTGGAAATATAAAAAGCCTCTGACAATGCATCAAGCAGTACTAAAGCTAGCATAGTGCTAATTACACTAGTTGTGGAATGACAAATGAGTGTTGTGGGAATGCAGGCTGTGAGCTGTTGGTTTACTTTAAGGCTAACTTGGCCTATACACTGCAAAAAATAAATGTTAATGAATACAATTATTGAAATGACTTTTCCCAGTGTCAGTGTTGGTAATTAAAACTGACACAAACTTAAAACTGTAGTTTTTCAGCCACATACAGTTACCAAAACATCTCAGGACCTGTCAGTGGTTTCTCCTCCCTGACAGTGTGTGTATTGATTCAATTACCTAAAAGTCATGCCAGTGTTTGTCTGTCTACCTCGTTCTCTCTTCTCTTTTCACAATGTTGTCTTTGTCCACTTTATCCATGCGCATCAGTCTTCCAGCCTGCCCTGGTTGTCAGTCTCACTTTCTGTCCGTCCACGTCTCTCTGTGCATCGAGATCCTCTCTTCGTCTCCTCTTATGTCGACATCTTACATTCATTACCGCATGGCCTTGGCTCAGTCTGCTCTCTCCCCTTCTGTGGTGCTCAATTACTCTGTCTTCCTGGGGCAAGCACTGGTGTCAAGCTACTGTAATGACTTTCTGATTATCTGTCTTTATGTGATGAATGAGATGGAAATGTACCACCACGGCCAAACGGGTGCTGGCACCGTGCCGAGCTGCCACACCAGAGTCAGAGTTGGATGGGAGCAGGGAGGGGTAAGCAACAAAACAAATAAACATTAGACTATAATACAGATGCAACTATTGTGATGTGTGTCGCTGCGACCGAAGGAGTCATGCTCAATTTGGTATTTCAAGGGCTGTGATAAAAAATTATTGTTTATGATGCAACTTGGAAAACAGCAGCTCATTGTATCAAGTGATTAATTAATCAACCGGCAAGCAAAGAAGAAAACAGTGACAGCTCGGCCTGAGTAGTTATCATTAATAGTCTTTGTAGGATGCAAGTGAAACATGGCCTTAACCTCTACCTGTTTGGACGTGCTTCGTGAGCAGATGCAACCGGGAGAACTCGGCACCAGACATAAAAAACAGCCCCATCAAGGACAAAATCTTCCCTCCATTTTAACATCTAAATCCAGGGGGCTTGCATGATGTAAAGTGATTGTTGATGCTTGACTTTGACCTTCTAAAACTCTCTTATTGATTTTCTCCCTTTCTTCCAGATGAGTGTTGATGCCTGTTCAGCCTCTAACGCGCTGGAGGTGAAAAATGAGGTTGACGTAGACATGGTTAACCATAATGCCAAGGCGGATGCCACCCGATAGCAGCCAGACACCTGAGAAAGCAGGCCTAGGTCCAGCTCGCCACTCACCCCCCTCTCTAGTTCTATTATTCATTCCTCTTTCAAATGCCTTTTATGCTGCTCAATTACCCCTCCAGCAGCCCAGTGTGGACACTGTAATGACATTCTGATTATCAGTCTGTAAATGAGAAATGAAATGAGTGTGTGATGCCGTGCCAGGGGAAGAATGGAAGGGCTAGAAGCCTTTCAAAAATGGAGGTTGTGGAGGAGGGGGGGAGGGTGGAGGTGGAGGTGGTGGTGGTGGTGGGGGACAGAGGGAGGGATGAGTGCAGCACTCTGGTGATCATCGACAAGACGATGAAAAGAGGAAACATTTTGTAACACACTGCAAATGTATGAAATTACACTTTAGAATTTAATTGCCCCCTATTCAAGGCTTCAGTGTGCGCTTCAACAATGCAAGGAGAACCTTTATGTTTCCAAACAATCAGTCGGGTAGAAAGGAGCCGTGTTGCAATTGAAAATATGTCCAATCATTTTGGTGGAGCTTAAATAGCGGATATCCTCTTCACATGCTGATTTGGAATGAATAGAGAAATAAAATTTCCTGCCTGCACCGCTTACAACTTAAATATCAGACTATGGCTGTAGAGCTCTTCAAACATTGTCTTAAAATGGCAAATGCCTAGATAAAGAAAATACCATCCCCTCAAGATAAGACATTGTTGAAACAAATTTACCACTCCAGCAAAGAAGACAGTGTCAAAATTTACTCGGTCAATTTGTAAATGAGAATCAGCACACCGTACTCTACCTCAACTGGGAATGGCCGTGGGTTTAATGAAAAATAAATGTTGATTCAAGTCAGTTAAAGTGAAAGACCCTCTGACAAATACCGCACTGTGTGATACAATGTTTAAAATGTAATTTACAAAGCCACTGTTGCGCCAGTCTTTGTTAAACCAGAGAGATACCTGTCTGTTTCTGGTTCAGCTAACTAGAAAGTTGTACGTCCAGTTTGCATGTTATAGCTCCATGAAATGCCTTTCAGTAGCAATTATCCAAAGTTGTTCCTGTCCAGGTTTATCTGGCAATAAAATGCAACTGTGGGCCATCTCTGTGTTCATTAGATCAGCAATATAACTGGCCCACTAAACTACAGTCACTTCATCCTGGAGAGTCTTTCTCATTTCAGCCCAATCAACAGAAATGCTCTGCAGCTCCAGACTGCTGTTTAATAGGATATTAACATCCTGATCAATCACCTTAATTGATATTTTTTAGGCATTAACGCTCTCAAACTCTAACAGATGTAATTGTCAGATAGGGAGTGGGATCCCCATCGGCAGTAATTGGGCCATTATGGATGCAGGCATGACGGAGAGATTTAGAATGCCAATGACATGGGAGATAGATAGAGCCAGGGCCTTTGTGGGTGGATCTGTATATCACTCATGCTTGGGCACCAGAGAATTCCCTACTAAAAGGCTTGGCTAAATTAGCCAGGGACACACTCAGATGTGATTTTAACCATTCTGAGTGTGTGTGCACAAATGCATGTGCCAGCAAATGTTTAACGCGTGTTTTCTCTTGAGTGTGCCACAGTTTCCGTCCAAAACCTTCCTGGTGTGTCAGTGGCAATGATGCCATATGGCGTCTTGCGTTGCCTGCATTTTGCGTTGTGTGTTGTGCCATTAGAGCCAGGAGCCGAGGAGCGACTACGGCATCTTCATTAATCCTGGCTAACTTCTGTGTGCTGGGGAGTGCAGTTCCATGAGAGCTTGCTGATGCTAGCACAATGTCACAGCTCACTCAGTCACTGCTCTTTTTCCTCTTTGGTGCACAGTGGGAAAAGAGGGAGCAACTGTTTGCAAAATACCTTTCATTATTCCATTGGCTGAGAGCATTTGAAGTAAATTTGGGTGAATTATGGCCCATAGCTGAGTTTATGATGAGAAATTTCCATAAGTGCACTTCGAAGATGCCTTTTATTCAAGCGTGAAAGAGGTAAAGCACTGACGAAAGGTTTGCAGGGGCTAAGTAAGAAAATCACTGCGAGCAACGTTTTCATTCTCGTTAAATACTATTTGTGTTTCTTGTAGAGAACAAAAACTTTTAAATACAACCTTGTGCATAGATGTGTTTGTTGGGATCAGACACTAAAACATGGAACTGTGTAAACTCTCCTGCTTACATCTGAAGACAATAAACCTTAGTTCTAAAACAGGAAATACTCTGTTATTCATGTCCAATAATTCTGCATTTATGTTAGCAAACAAAGTTATGAGGCTGTTAGAGGAAGAGTAAGTAAGAGTAAGGTTGAAATCATATTTAGCATCCTTTATGTGGGGAAAAAGAAAACACTGCCTGCAGTGTTTTCTTGTGAGAAGTAATAAGAAGTGCAACACACATCTTGTTTCCATAACAACAGGCTGCTAATTTCTCTTTACCTGTTGCCTTGTTATAAGCATGTTAGATTATTTGGCAATGTTTAATTATTACAACAACAAATTTCTCCACCGGCGCTTTCTTCATGTTTGTTGTTGTTAGGGGAATTTTTATGAAATCCTGCTTCTCCTCTGTGAAGATTGATTGGTTGCCAGAAAACATTTAGCTGCACTTGCATGTGTAACAGAAGTGGCTGCTACCTTCAGACTTTTGTGAGGAGGTGGGAGTTAAACACATCCTCAAACAGAGGTAGACCACAGTTACATTTATTTGGTACTGACCAAGCACCATCTGCTGAAAATCCTTATTTTGTTGACCTCTGCGGGTAAAACCTCTCACCTTTCTGCAGTGATGTTCTCAGGGGTGTGCCAGTAACATCACTGCTGGCTGTGAACAGAGACACAAGCTTTCATTCTTGTACTTTAAAAATAAAGATAACTACTAAGAGCATACACCAATCATTGATCATCTATAACATTAAAACCGCTGACCGGAGTACTGAATACACTACAGTCAGTTCTTGAAGTTGATGTGCTGGAAGTAGGAAAAGAAAGCAAGTGTGAGGATCTGAGGGACTCTGACAAGACCAGTTCGTGATTGCTGAACAAATGGGTCTGAGCATCTCTAAAACAGCAGGTCTTATGGGGTGTTCCTGGTATGCTGTGGTTAGTATTTGCCAAAAGTGATCTAGGAAAGGACAGTCAGTGAACCAACAACAAGGTCATGGGCACCCATGACTCACTGATGCATGCAGGGAGTTAGGGCTGGTCTGTTTCTCCCAAAACCTGAATGCACGCTGTCATGGGAAGGTGTCAGAATAGGAAGTGCAAAGTTACAGACCAAATACACCCCAGCATAGCAGCGGTATTCAATGTTGAAAGTGGCCTCTTCCAGCAGGGTAATGTCACGCTGCAGAAATCATTCAGGACTGGTTTGACAAGCAAGAATTCAAGGTGTGATCTGACCTCTGAATTCCACAGATATCAGTCCAATCAAGCATTAGTGGGAGGTGTCAGAAAACTAGTCCGATCCATGGAGACCTCACCCTGTGACTTCCATTACTTAAAAAATCTGCTGCTAACGTTTAGGTGCCGGATCCCAAAGGAGATCTTATGGAGTCCACTGGTGGCATTAAAAGATACCAACACAATATTAGCAAGGTGGTTGTGATGTTGCGGCTAATCAGTGTATGAAGCATCCAGCATCCAATGATCAATATGTAACAAATGTGTATACTGACTAACTTACATATTAAGTAGTTCCAGACTAGCTATCCAGTAGCAGTGGTAAAAAGGTATTATTTGTTATTTGCTACTTGTTCTTTGAGATGGCAAGCGAAAAAATCCCACTGATTCAGTAAAGAGAACACTTGCAATCTGATTTCTGTTAACAATTTCAAGATTCAAATACAACTGTAAGAACAGCTGCCTGTTTTATAACAGGGGTGCATCCACAATAGAACAATAACAAAAAATAATAATAATAATAACAGGCTACAGTAATTTGTTACCTCTTTTGTGCCTCTCTAAATCTGGTGTAGTATCAAAGAGTTAGAATTCACAGAAGTCAGTGATTATGACTATAATCAAAATGGCTAAATAAACCCCTTTTAGTTTGGGCGTGCTGTTGTTGATCTTGTGCACAAATGGGAGTTCTTGATAAGAGGTTTGATTAAGAACATAGATTATAATAAATTAGTTCAATTTTCTGTGGTCCCTGGTAAAGTCATGTGTCATTCCGATTTGTTGCTGGGAATGAATGATCGCAACGTTGTTATTCAGTTTAAGCAGTGTTTGCTGATTGTTTTTTATGTTGGTTGTGTTGTGACTGTGGCTGTCATGCAGTGCAATGGACAATCTTCACCCATAACCCCAACCTGTCTCCTTCTAGTCACTGTTCCAACTAGATGCTGAAGGTTCCCCCATATGTTTTTAAATGTAGAGTGATTCATTAACTCTTATCTCTGCATTAGCTCTTATCGTGATTTACACGAGCCACTTTAATTTCATCATCTTGTATCTGTCATTATGTTGTGCTGATAACACATAGCAGTATTTTATTTTCACCCCCACTGATGTTTTGCTTATTTTCCCAGTAGGATGTGTGTTTTTTTGTTTTTGTTTTTTTTTTGTGATTGAGCAGAAAAGCTGCTCGAAACAGAGCCATTACACCAAGGTCAATTGTATTTGTCAGAATGTGTCTGACGGAACCTATCGCATGATCTCATTGTCTCTGCTTTAGGGCCTGTGCATCTGTTCAACTAGCAAATGAGCCCAGAAAAGAAGACAGTGCTGACAGTTTCCCACTCGCTGTATTCAGGTCACAGTGTCTGGTAGTTAGATAGGCAGATCAGACTGCGTCAGCGCCGGAGGAGACTCCTCTGTCTGGAACATCATTTTTAGCATATGAGTTCTCAGTTTATTCTCGACCATATTCAAAGTACTCTATGTATAATGTGTGTTTTCTGAAAACATTTCAAACCACTATCTGTCTTACATGTCAAGCTCCTGAACCTACAACTCTAAGGCTTGACTGTGTTCTAACTACAGAGTGAGAGACAGAGAATAGCAGTCTAGGGTGGGGTTTTTTTTTTTTTTTTCAGGGGGGTGTTTTCACAACATTGTTCTGAGGCATTTATTTATTGTTTGCATTTTTCTTGATCTTATTTGTTTTACATGCTCTGCTACTGTGACTGCCACATATTTTCCTGCTATACATATATAGGAAATCCCCAGTGACAAGAGAAAGAACCAAATTCTTTGACTGAAGATCTATAATTTTTTAAAAAAGTGACCTGATGGAGCTGGAGGTTAGGGGATGATCTCAATGCATGTACCAAGTTTCATGTCAATAAACCAAAAGTTGTTGACACTTTCTCCTCAAAATCGTAACTGTGATCTTTACTAGAAGCACTAGAAGAAAAGTCAGAGTGCTTCATTTATTGGGGACCATGATATTTCACTTGATTGGTAAAAAACACTAAAGGATCACCAAATTCAGTGGAAGCACGGACCACAAGATGTTCCATATGACATGGCAATCCATGGATTTTCAGCTGGGACCAAATTAGTGGACAAATGATCTGTCATTTCTACGTTTCCTAGTGCAAGCAGCAGTGCAATGCATTCTGGCAGTGTTGTGCTGCATTTCAAGAAATGGAATGTCTTGTTGCATTGCCTGCTCCTCATTTGTATAAAGTTGAGGTCGAGGCTACTTTATGCAAATTAGGGGCATCCAGCTGCCACTTCTGCAAGCTCCAGAGAAACCAGCCCTTGTCAACCTTAAAATGAAAATGGATTCAGCAACTGCTGGGCTTTTTTCTTTCCTCAAATCTTTTCAGAAACATATTTTGTTGATGTGTTTTGGTTGAGGCAAGCAGCCATGTTGGTTGTAGGATCAGACAGACCGTGAATTTAGTATTTGTCCCATCATGTGCAGCCAATGTTTGTACGGTTGTGGCCTGTATTGGTTACCTGTTGGAGGGCATCTACTCACATCAGATGTGACATTACCCAATCGTATGTCCACTATGCCTCCAATGGTAGGAAGCAGCATGACTCCACGTGTACAAAAACACCCCTGTGGACACCATCCAACGGTCCAACTTTGCCATCTTTAGAGCAATGAGACCTACATGCCTAAAAAGTAGAAAAGAAAAAAAAACTAAAACAACAGATGAAGGGAAAGAAAGACAGACAGCTGGTGCCCAACATTTAATTAGATCCAGTATGATACAGTGAATCATCCAGATTGTAGGTACTGTGAGCAGATAGTCTGTGTGTGTTTGTCATGGAGAATGTCATAACACTGAGAGAAGTGACACACACTAATTTCTGATTGAATGCATGAGGAACGCTGCAGATATTACCCTGAAGGACAAGAAAAGGCAAAATAGAAACAGCCTTCAAAGTCAGAGTAAAATTAAATACAGTGACTTTGAATCCCCTTACCTCTGGTGTAAACATGATAAAAGGTCCTACAATAGGGTGATGTCAACGCTCGGCGCTGTGTCTCCGTAATATTTTGACACGTGTCAAGCAAAACTCGAGCCTAAAGTTGAACTTCTTTGTCAGCACACGGAAGTTTGTGAGAATACATCTGAGATAGGCGCGTTTGTCTGACGGAGGGCATTCTTTTGCAGACAGGCAGAGTGCTGTCTGACTTTGCACATTTGTCTTCTGCACTGAGGCACATCAGTAGTTCATCTTGATAACGGAAAAGGGCTATGTGCGCGGATTTGGTGAAATAACCTTTTGTGAATATAATTTGAATAGCAGTGTGTGGGTGAGTGTGGGCAGGCGTAAATAAAAATGGAGAAGAAGTGATTGTATCATCAAACATTTTATCTGAATGCCTTTTGTAGCATTGACCAGTGCCTCCAAATGTCTTGATTGACCTTTTGCAACAGGTTTCTGTGTTGTTTTTTTGTGCTCAGTTGTTTGTTGGGAACATTTTTTTGGGTACAAGTTCACTTTCTGTGTGGATGGTAAAGTGCTCTCGAAGACGCTGGCTGAGATAGCACAGTGTATGAGCGACGAGATTTTTTGAAAAAAGAAGTTGTCCTCAAAGTGCTTTATCAGTGCATCCAAGATCTCTATTTTTCATGTGAATAGGACAGTGAAGTGCCTAGATGGAACATGTGATGGAAAGAACCCGTGAGTGGGACTCTAAGAGGCCAAATAGAACCCTCTTCAGCCAATTAGAGTCCTGGAGGATGCAGTACAGTTAATCCCCATGGTAACACGAATGAGGGGCACAATACTCTGTACATCCTCCTGCTCCTTTTCTGTCCCCAGCTTTTCATGTGGAAATGTATTCCATTGTCTCAAGCTCCTCCTGCTAAAATCTGGGGAAAAACAGTGTCCTCATCCGTGGACAAAGATGTTTCAGAGAGAAGAAGTATCATTGAGGAAAAACAATACTTGAAAAGCACCCGAAAAAACCTTTCAGATAAGACGATGGAGAGGTCCACAAGCGCAGGCACTTTGTTTACCTGTTTACTAATTTAACATGTTTTCAAGAAGTTGTAAAATGTACTTTGTCCGTGGAGTGGGGGAAAACAACAATTCAGAAATACATTAGCACATGCATTAAAATGAGACAGTGCCATTAGCATGATTGTTTCAACATCCTGCCATACAAGAAGACCTGCCTGGAAAATAGATGGGTTTTGGAACCCAAAAACATTTGAGTCACGGGTTATTTATGCTCATTAAAGACAGTAATGCAGGTTAAATTTACACTGGTGGACAATTAGGAAGGGTTAATGTGTGTCATCCACCTCAGGTTTAACCCAGGTTGGACACAGCCTGGCTTTAGGTCATAAAAATTGAAGCATTGACTTCAATCAACATTTATGCACATTTAGTCAAAGATGAAAAAAGAGCAGCATTACAAGAGATGCAGGGAGACAAAGAGAGTAGGCACTAGTAGGTGAGTCAGAGTTTAACCAAGAACAAAACTGAACTCAAGTGTTTTTAAGTGGTACTGACTTTAACTAATGCCTGCAATTACATGTATGCATGCATGTGTTTGTAGACTGATGCATCACTATTTTAGCGTAACTGTCACAGTACCAATATTTTGACGTTGAAGTGAAATCTCGTAGCCAAAATATAAATGACACCTCAGCAAAAATATAAAACATCAGAATAAGAAATAGATCCATAGATGGTTCTTAAAATGATTATTTTTTTCGATTAATTTGATAAAAGAAAAATATAATTTGACAATATCTTTGCAAGGCAGTGGAGGATGTGGGGGGAAGAAAGTCATAAAACAACAGGAGTGAATTATTGTACCACAGTGTGTTCATACATTTTAATATCCAACCAGGACTGGAGGAACTCTTAATTAAGATCAGCTCTTTACACACTGCTGCTTAGAAAAGGGTAAATTCTTGCAGAGATGAGTGAGAGCAGCGCTTTAGTGAAATTTTTAATCATACTTTCATTCTTTCGCAGGAATTCAGTTGGCACTTTATTGGTACAGGACGTTTACGTTACCAGTTTTGACATTATGTTTCCTATAGAAATGCTGGTAGGTTAGCCAAAAAGATCAGCTATCATCCTTGACTGCTTCATCAAACTTTAACTGTGAGAACAGTTTGCTTCATTGACTTATGTCTGCAGACATGGGCATGATTATGCTGTCTAGCACATTGCTTATCTTTCCCTCTGTGATCTCTTTGAACAAGTTGGCAGGTCTGTTGGTGAGATGCTTTGGATGTGTTGGCCCCCTTGGTCTGCATAACTGTAAAGATCTTTTTAAAAACAGAAAGGCTTTGTGGTGTGTGAGTCTGCCCCGACTGTCAGCTATGGAAGCAATAAAATGCCATATTTAGCTTGGTGCGTCTGCTTTGTCGAGAAGTCGTGGACGGCCGGCGAGAGTGCTTCTATTTGCAGCCATGCCTCTCATGTAGTCACTGTGAAAGCTGATGCAGCATGCATATGACAGAAAAAGAAAACGCTTGGCACGCTCGTTAAGCCTGCAGGGAGCGGAAGCAAAGCGCTGCACTCACATACGGTCAATTCATGCTTCCCGCAAACACGTGTCCGCAATGTTGCCTGTGACGTGAGTCTGTGAAGCTCCATTGGAAGCCTTCGGCGGATGTCCACTTGCAGCCTAAAATATACGACCACACAGACTGTCTGCACTGCAAGCACGCTGAATACACATGCACCAGGAAAACAAATGAGGCCTAAAACAAATGCTTGTTGAGGAGAAACTGTGCCAGGAGATTTGCTGTCATACACACCTTTATAATTCACAATTTAAAGGTTGTAAGTAGTCCCTGCCAGGCTTTGGAGGTGCTTTGATATGCACATGCCAAAACACAGTGGACAGCTCCAAATTCTCCAAATATCCTGTGCTAAGTCTGTCCACTGTGTCAAAAACACCTTAGGAATAATAACTGTGACACAGTGCTGCAGCCCAATGTGTAAGTAGATGCTAAATTCTGTAAATTTTTTTTCAAAAAGCAAAGTCACAGCCATTCAAAAACTGTATAGAGCCATGTGACAGGACAAACTGACCCATACAGTACTTACGTGCTATTGCACATTGAGGCCACTTATAAAAAATGCAACTTCTATTAAATGTGATCCTGACAAAACAGGATATAGTGTGGTTTTAAAGACAGAGTATTACGGTATCTTTCTAGTATTGCACTACCATTCACCACTACAGTTTATCATGCTTGATCTCAAAGGAGTATTATAAAATTATGGCAGTAGTTTAAAATTGTGGGGATTCATCTGACAACAACAGGAAAAAACAAAAAACAAATCTTAAGCAATTACTAACAAAACCAGTTAATTCTGAGATTTCGTGCAGTATGCAAGTGCATATTCAAGAACTATTTTGGTCTGCATTTGCCTGTATTACATTTTCAGGCATTTTAATGGAGCGTAAGTAAAAATGGCCAAAACTGTCTCTTTTGTGTCATTGTACTGACAGAGAACCCAGAAATGCAAGAAAGCACAGTGCGTGAAAGAGTCCATGTGTCAGATAGATTTTTAATCCTCTCCTAGTGACATCACCAGAAACAATGCCTCACATTGTTTGTTGATATTGTCCAATTTACAGCGTTGGAAAAAACAGGACTCAACATTATGGAATGGATTCTTATGAGGTGGCCTAAGGGACACGATATAAACGTTCCCTCAACTCTCATCTCTCGCTCACACGGGTGAAACCTTGTACCACATACACAAGTGAATACCTGCACATGCATAAGCAAACCAAATGCATACACGAATGAACTTTTAAAATGTTGCATTGTGTTTATGTCCTTTTTTTTTAAATGCTGCTCTCTGTCTATAAAAAATGTATGTCCGTCCAATACTCACACAAACAGATGCAGTGTATTAGTGTCAGCACAATGGAGGAAAACTTTGCCAAACATGAAGCATTACAGTTATGCTCATGAGGTTTTACTGTGTGAGTTTCTTTTCACTACTGTCTGTGTGTATTTCACCAGCGTGAGCATGTTTTCTGTCCAAAGATCTGTGTGTGTGAGAGGTATACTCTGAAACTTTATCATTGTCTCTGATTGTGCACAGCTCTGGGAGTGAGACTCATTTGACCTTTTTCTAACGCTGGCTCTGCTGAGATGAGAACAATCCAATGGACTCACATACTATATTTTGCCTTACCTCATTAATGGAACTCTACAATCTGTTGTAAAATGCAGCCTGTGCACTTTTTTTTATTTGTACTTCCTAAAAACAATTCCGAATCTCAGAATCCATAGTGCTACGTTTTCCAAAACTCCAACCTTCCCAACCTTTAGGCTACAAATGACTCTTCTATCAAGACCACTTGAGGTGAATGCATATTTAAAAAATCCACAAGGAATTAAAAGTGCTTTGTGTGGCCTATTCATCACATGCTATTAGCACCGACTTCCATTTCTGCTTCCGTCTGGCACAGCAGGGTAAGAGACACTTAAGCCCTTACCAAAATAATGACAACCTTTTTCCTATAATGGTATTTTGTGTGTTCACCTCTCTGAGAGAGTAGATTTAGGCCTTTTCATGTGTGTTCATTTGTGTGTTTGTGTGCATGCATGTGCTTACCGGTGCTATTAGGTGACCACGCTACAGTACAAAAAGCAATTACACCCCCAGCTCCCCTTCAGCTGAATTTAGCTGCTGTGAATGTGGACTTTTAGGAGAGCCTGGGGTGATCCGGCAATTGGAGCAAGAGACGGAAATGGGGTGAGACGGATGAAAAACAGGAGAGGAGAGGGATAGGTGTGTGAGTGAAAACGCTCAATCTGGAAGAGTGCCGATGTGCTATAATAGCTGCAGAGCGAGGCAATCTTGTGGAGTTGAATAGTGTTGAAAGTGCTAAGATGGAATGGTAAAAACAGAGTTTAGTCTGAGCTGGATGCTATTGTGAAGCAGAGGTCACATGCTGAAGGACAGATGCATCTAACATGGTTAGGCTGCCCACGTCTGCCCTGTGTGAGAGCCGATGGTGAATTTGTGAGCTCTACTATTTTCCACTTGCTTACCTTTCTCTATTTGTGCTCCTCAGGTGGGGTCAGGATGGGTCACTGACCTCAGAACACCTTTTTGAAAAGACCACAGCAAACTTCTACCAAACATCCCAAAGGCAGCTGCAGCAAAGATTTAGGTGTGTGAGGACACAACGGTGGAAGAACAGAAGGTGCAACATTCAAATGTCAGATCAAAGCTTGCTTGCAGGAGGGCAGAGGATGAAAAGATTTTGGCCTTGATCTTAGAGACACACAAGCCAAAACATGTTCACATACATGCACACTGCAACAGGAAGCCAAATGGATGTAATGCCACCGTACGGCTCATCCAGATGGTTTCAAAGGGGAGCTCTAAATTAAAAGTTTTTTTTTTGAGAACATAACAGAAAACATGATTCAGGCTTATTGGATAGAATCGGTAACTCAGGCAGTCAGCAGGAATGTGGTCCATCAGAAACTTGAATTGCATTAAGATGCAACTGCACATTCAACAAAAGAGCAAATAAAGTCAGGTGAGGGTCACTGGATTTGTTAATTTATTCACTCAAAAGCAGATGCTCGACTGTAATAGTTAACATGGGATTCAATAGAATAAACACTTGGTGGCCCTGCTCAGAATTACCCCACAGAGAATAGAAAAAAAATAAGCAGATCAAGGTGACAGCTGAAAAATCTATAACATGCCATACAGGTATCCAGTCTTCCAGTATTGCAGCTGATCCCAGGAGACAGACAAATGCCCCACTAGTTGCTCCTTGGAGATAATGAGCTGCTGAGTGCTGAGTAAGATGTTTGGAGGGCCAGAGGGTTGGGATTGGAGTTGCTTCACTGGCTCTGTATGGAGAGGGCCTGGGCTCGACTCTAAATTAGTGAGCCTTCTGGATCAATGTGGGCTGTAATTAGCTACTATTGATCCCAGACAGATCAGCCACTACAGTAGGCCACAGCCAAGCACCTCTCAACGTCCATCAAGCTCCATCCCCACAGCGCAGCAGCCCGGCCTCGGATCACTCTGAGAGCAAACAAATAATATCAGCCAGCTCACTCAGCTCCTGGTAAGTGCACTAAAGATACAGTTCGACATTTCAGGATTCACTTACATATTCCATTAGTGCGCAGTGCAATGCATCTTTTTGATTCAGTGTTTTATCTCGCGTTCCATTAAATCATATAGATTGCATTATGTGCTTGCGTAACATGCAGGAGGGAAAAAATGGGCCAAAACTTCCGCTTCTTATCCTGATGCGTCACCCATAAATCATTTGTCATTAGTCGCCAGAACTGTGGACAACACCGGCAGTGATGAGACGCAATCTGGCCTTTGAAAAAAAAGAGATCCAATCTTCTCTAAAATGATCACAATCAGGACATTTTTTAAAAATATCTCATCAAAGTGAAGGAAGTAGTTTTGCTCTTTTCACTAATGCTAATGATCAAGGCGCTCATTAGAAATGTGATCAATGTTTTTCTCTTTTTCTGGTGTTCTAAAGCAGCATCACAGGGCGGTCGCAAAGTGATTGGCAACAAGAAGCCTCCATGTTAATAAGAATCTTTTCAGATTATTCATCATTTTCGCCCATCTTGAGAACTGCCAGTGACACGTGTAGGGAAAAGTTTCCTTTATTTCTTTCTCTCTTGCCTGAATTTGTAATCACAATAAAATATATGGTCTGTAATTAGAACGGGCCTGCCTGTCAGAGATATGAAGCTGAATTCAAAGCTTGAATTATTTAAGTCTATTAAACAAATGCAATTTAAACAAAGGCAAAAGAACTGTGAAATGTGGTTAAAATTACATTCCTCACATTCTAATTTCTCTTCAAGAGCCACTGTCTAAGGGCCTTGTACTTTCACGCCTAATAGACTTGAAATTTCTCCCTGCATAAGTTAGAAATGATCATGCTCAAATCGTTTCAGAGAGCATGCCTCAAAGAACAGTAATGGCAACATTAAAGATTCAAACCTGTCTATTCTGTTTGGAGCGAGTTTATGAACACCAGCTTCAATCTCACTGGGACATGCATCATTGCGAGGTGTATAATTAACAGTGTTGACCTTTTCTAACAAACAATTTCTCTATTTAGAAATGCTGCTGAGGAAGGGTGATTCTCACCCATGGGAGGTAGTAAAATCTGGCCCCTGTAGGAGAAGAGTGGGACAGAAATAACACCTATGAATATTCTCAATCCTGCATGTCATAGGAGAAGTAGAAGTTCTTAAACAGATGGACTTGCTTGTTTTTAAAGGCGTTTCATCCAAGAGCTCTACAGATAGCAGCGATGATAGCATTCAATTATGTTGTTTTATTCAAAAGTAATCCGGACTTTGGCCAACTTCACTGTCGAACATGAATAATTGCCTTTGCCTCCATCCAGTTCTGGCCTCAAACTTATTGAACTACTAGAATATCCAATTTCACCCAGTCCAAATGTCCTTTTGCTGCAGTCTGGCTTGGTTAGATTCAATATTGCGGTGATGTGTGCAATTCCAGGCCCAAATGAATCTCCCAGCACAAGCCCATCTCAGAAAAGATGTTTCCAGAGATTGAAGCACAGGGATACCAGGTGGAAGAGTAGTAGTGCAAAGTGAGTGACAGCAATTTGCACTCTGCAGGTTAAAGCAAACTTTCTCTGATGTATAAAATAAGAAACTTGAATCGGCAAGAAAAGAACGATAAGAAGTGATTTTCCCAAAGACTTTTGAGATGTTTGTGGAGGTTGTGTTTTGTTTTCTGTTTTTTTTTCATTCTTTTGCTTACTACATTGGATCAAAAGGGATATTGTCTAGACTACACCCACCAACAAGCACAGTGTGAGATGCCCGACTTAAACTTTTACAAGAAACAAAGAACAGATAAACGAGACTCTTTGTGAGAACATTTGCAAAGCACAAATTTTAAAAGATAAGCAATCCCTCTATACAGCAATGTATAACAGCAATCAGACACTGACCACAGTTACCAGCTTTGTTTGTTTAACTGCAAATTCATTAACCAAGACACTGCAAAAGCAATTATTAATACACAACATACAGGTCCCTGGGTCAGCTTTCAGGCAATTGCTAGTCTGTTATACAAGAAGAAGAAGAAGAAAAAATAGTTTAGCTGAGATAAACTGAAACTAATGCTTTTAGTCATCCTCTGCAGGTAAGATATACAAATTAGTGCAGTACTAGATTGTGATGCATTGATCCACAGTGCAAAACATGTATTACTGCCTATTCTTAGGGCATCCGTCAAAGTACAAAACCAACCAGAGCGCTTTGATTAGTGTTTGCATGGGTGTATTTTAACCCAAACCATTAATGTTTCTTGAGCCTAACCAAGTAGTTTTAGTCCAACATATCTGGCTAAAAAATAGCCAAGTACTAACAAAAGCAACCAGTGAGGAAAAACATGAACACAATGACTAAAAATACCAAATGAAAACAGAGCAAACATCAACTAGGAAGCATTTGCAGGGGTGTATTTTTTAATTTTTTTACCCAAACTGCGATCTTTTCCTAAATTTAACCAAGTGGTTTTGGTGCCTAAATTTAGGGAAGTAGTTTTGTAGCATAAACAAAAGCATACAGCAACATAAAGCAGTGACCGAAAGTGAAAGTCCTGCACAAGACCTGAACCGTGGTCTCCTGGGTGAAAATTCTGTGGATGATCTCACTACCACCCCTGTGGTTTTGCTATATGGCCTCTGTCGCTCTTTTAATATGTAAAGTGGAAAACCTAGCTATGTACCACCAGATGTGAATCATGAGTCACATGGTGTAGCCAAAATAGGAATTTCACAATTGTACATCCTTGTGAAACTGATGCATCACAGACCAATGTAAGTGTATTTTTGGTTGGTGAAAATATATCAAGATATCTTTGGAAACTAGCCTAAATTTCAGTGAATTGTTTTCGACTATGACATCTATTTCATTGCCATTTTGAGAAACAAAATCAGCATTGTGCCATACATAACAGTGTTACTATGTGGGTTTAGTTAATGGAATGGGTTACATGTGGGTTCCTTCTAGACTGCTGGATTTCTGTACATTGCCAGCTACTCCCACAAAGTTTGTGTTCTACTTTTGCCTGGACCGCTCAATTCAGATTCCACTGATTATGTTTTCTCCTGTCCTGCAATGAAAATACATATTTCATATAGAAAACCCATTTTACTGAGTATTATTAATGAGTATTAATGAGTAATGAGCACACCTTCCAATAATAACATAGCAAAATGGCATTTTTATCTTTAAGAATTTGATATTCTAGGGCAGGAGTGCCCAACCAGTCGATCTTGGTCTACTGGTCGACCGCGGGCTGATCCCAAGTCCACCGGGAGGGTTGTAGGATTTTTTTTTTTTTTTTTAAATAAAGTTTTTTTGTTTTTTTTTTTAATGTGTGCCTGTATGTTTTGTTGCGCACCCTATCAGTCTCTTAAACACTTCCACATTAAAAAAAACAAGTATTTTAAAAAAGGAGAAAAAGAAAAAAGTAGGTCATGTTTAACCTATGGTAGCGCGTGACATGCATGACAGGAAGTTGACAGCTGTCAACAGTAGCTAGCAGCTAGCAGCTAGCCATCAGAGCGGTCACGTACTCCTAAACGTGAACGTGGCCAAAGGGAAACGAGCCAAGACCTACCATTTTCACCCTGAATGGGAGGATGATTTTTTTATTTTTTTTTGTGCTTACTCTCATTCAAAGCCTATTTGTTTGATATGCAATGCAACGGTGGCTTTGGCAAAGAAAGGCAATCTGGAGCGGCATTTTAAAACAGTACACGGGAGTTACGAGAGGGATTTCCCGACAGAAACGCCTTTGCACGCCACAAAAGTGAAGGATTTGAAAGCGCAGCTTGCAGCAAGACTCAGTGTTCACCAAACCGAAGATCCAGGGTGATATAAGGCCGCAACTATTGCTTCCTGTCGCGTCAGTCACGTCCTTGTTAAACACAAGAAGTCATTCGGTGACGGCGATATTGTGAAGGAAGCCTTTCTCGAGGCAGCGGATAGCTTGTTTGGCGACTTTAAAAATAAAGCTGAGATCGTGAAGGCCATTAAAGAAGTGCAACTCTCCCACATTACTACTACAAGGCGATGTGAGGGAATGGATGTGGATGTGGAGGAGCAACTGAAGAAGGATATTGACGCTTACGAGTGTTTTTCCCTCCAATCTGACGAGTCGACTGATGTGGTGGATGTGGCTCAATTGTGTGTTTTCATCAGGATGGTTTTTGAAGATATGAGCGCAAAGGAAGAGCTACCCACCATTTTACCATTAAAAGGACATATTAGAGGTGAGGATATTTTTAATGCTTTCATGGGCTTTGTTAGCGAGACAAAACTGCCCTCTTCAAGCTGATCTCATCACACCTGATGGGCCGAACCAGTGGGTTTATTGCACTGTGCAAAGAATGTGAATCTTTCCCAGATATCCTGAATTATCATTGTATAATTAACCAGCAAGCATTGTGTGGAAAGATTTTAAATATGAAAGAAATGATGGATATTGCGATGAAGATTGTGTGTTCGGCTTTTCCGTGCTCACAGTCCTGCTGCTTCACACTGATTTTAGGTGGTCAAGCAGAGGTAGATTTTTGGCCAGATTTACGGAGCTGTTGCCTTAAATCAAGGACTTCCTGAAGCTTGCAAAACACGTGGATTACCATAGAAAGCCTGCACAACTTCCCTCACATGCAAGCAGAACTACAACTTCAAGGTAAAGGTGTGACACAGCTTGACAGTGCACATTATGAAGAGCATGTTCAGAGCATCTCCTCAGAGTTTGAGAGACATTTTACTGACTTTGCGTCCATCGAGCCTGTAGCCAGCTATATATGTGTTATCCATTTGGTGCAAGTATTGATGTTGGTGACATTGCTGCCAAAGTCAAATCACTTTTTGACTTGGAAAGCTCCGCTCTTGAGGATGAGATTCTGACATTGCAAAATGGCATTCAGATTAAAGCCAGATCAACATCTGCTCAACCTGGAGAGCATGTGGTGTTCTGGAAACTACTGGTGGAGGAGAAATATCCCAATCTCAGAAGATGTGCCTTGAACCTGACAGCTCTTTTTGGATCAACTTATTTGTGCGAGTCTGCTTTCTCGTACATGACAATCATCAAGTCCAAGTACAGATCAGCAATGACAGATGACCACCTTGCAGCCTGACTACGCCTGGCAACCAGCTCCTACACTCCTGACTACGAGAAGCTAGCCTCCTCCTCCCAGTGCCAGGTCTCCCACTAAGGTAGGAAGTGATTTCCTTTTTTCAAACTCAGAGATCTACCTGTTTTGTATCTCGTTTGTTTTTCTGTTTAGTTCATATTAAGGTCAGTTATGGCTATTGCGCACCATGCAGATTGGCATATGCGTGTGAGAAAGAGGAGCAGAGAGAGTGGGTTTGTGCTACAGCGCACTATGCAAACTGTGAGAGGAATTTGTGTCTGTGTGTGTTTGAGAGAGGGAGGGTTTGTGATGTGATGTCGAGAGGTTTTGTGACAAGAAGAAAAAATGTGGTTCGGTTCTTGACTGCAGGCTGGAAACGATGTGTGTGGGTTTGCGATGTTGACACTGGACTGGTAGATCTCGGGAGGTTGGCTACTTGAAAAGTAGATCTTGGGTCAAAAAAGGTTGAGCACCCCTGATCTAGGGTAATAAGTTCACGTTTCTCAATAGTGTCTTGTTTAATGTATGCAAAAAATGGCTTTATCGTTAAAGGAGGGGCTTACTTTGACCTGGGAGCTCACAGTAGATGTTGCCCCAACCCAGAGATGTCAGGTTTGTCTGTGTATGTCAGCACATTTGTCGCATTAAAATTTATTTCCAACAGTGTCAGTGACAAATGGGATGCTTTTCTACATGCTTTGCTTTGCTTTTGTAATGTAAAAACCCATTTCAGTCTTCTTTGCAACTTTATTTGTTAAAGTTCTTGTGGTTAGTGCTAAATCCTGGGACCAGTAGTTTATTTTTTGACTGCCTGCAGCAAGTGAAAACCGCCCTCTCCCACGAGATTTGCGTAGCATCCTGTGGGATCCCAGTCCCAGTGCAGTCTCTAGCTCTGCTGTATAAATATGACTTATGCGAATCAGTCACAGTCCAGAAAAAAGTACAGAAAAAAATCTAACACAGTATTTTTGAACAGAAAAGAAACACACTTTTTTTTTTAACCAAACATGATTTGTTGGACATAAAGATTTAATTTCTAGATTGTTTTAAAGAGTCAGACTTTCTCTCTGAATCTATTTATGACACTTTGTAGAACCCGCAGTAATGTCATTCAAATGGCCCTGCCTGGATGACTGTGTTTGAGATTCTAGCTGCGTTGCATCCTGTAGTGTCCACTTGAGTCAGTGCTCAGACTTGGAGATGTGTCAGTGGCTCCGATTCGGCTTGTCAGGCATGCTCTAGCTCCTGGCCAGCCTGGTCCAGCCAGCCCCAGCCCTCCTCGCACTCCTGGGACCATCCACAGACAGCCATCACAACCCTGGTCTCTCGCTGTCTCTCATCCTCTCATCACCCGTCTCCTTGTCCCTCAATTCACACCACTGGAGTGTGAACATCAGGATTAGGTAAATGACGGACGGAATCCAAAGTTGACTAGGCAAATGTCCTTTGGGTCTGTCTTCAATCCTGGTATGTTGACTTTGGAAAGAAAGCCCTTTATTTTTTGGTCAAGTTTAAGACATAGTAGTTTGTTACTGCCCACTGTTTGAATTAGCTCAATCAATTTCCCCATCAAATGCATCAACAAGCTTTAAAGCTTTTTTCGTACAGCATGAGGCCAATCAGGAAGATTCTCAATGTAGGGACCAGGAAATAGCAACACGCTAGATTGACTCACATCACTTAATGTCATTACCACCAGAGGGGAAGCTGTCAAAATGAAGATGAGCTTCACTGCCTTACACCTTCATTGCTCAGGGTGCTTCCATGTGTTCGGTATACACTCAAAAACAAAGCAGCCACTTTCCACGTATTCACAGCATTCCATTTTCGCGAGGCGCCTTTCACTCGATTCTATTCACTTCACTAATTTCAGGAAATGACTAAAATCTGAATGAGGAAAATGAAAAGCACGGGCCTCTGTTAGATCAACTCTAAGCTCTGTGAGTCTTATTGGATTCCTCCTGCAATCGGTCTTGTATTTTTAACAAGAGTTGAACCTTAACTGTACGGTAAATCCTTATCTGTGCTGGGCTGTGTTCTCCTGAGTCCCCAGAGAAGGTTATTAGGCAGTCATTAGTTTAGTTTCATCTACAGTGTGAAATTGTTGAAAGCCTGGTAAACCTCTGACCCTTTTATGCAGCTGTATGGAATTTGGCTGCTATGTGGTACTTTGTTCCTTTGCCAGAATAGCTATTTCAGTCATTATAACAATAGTAAATTGCAGTAAGGGAGCCAGTGCGTGGATTGGAGTTTATTCATTAATACTCAATATGTGTTATGGCGGGCTACTGCAAATGGAGAACCTGTCAGGTATGAAAAGGGCATATGAATGTTCTTTTTCTTGTTCCAACCTGTGCTTATTCCTTCAGCCAAACAAAAGGGCAAAAATATGTTATTTGTTGGCCCATTTGTCTTGTTATTACAAATGCCTACTGCAGCCATTGCAATAACAGTGAATTACAGTTTTTTTCATAGAAAACACTTGTAAACAACAGTGTGAAGTTTGGAGAATCTATCATGGCACGCTCTCCTATATGCTAGACTTTGGTTTGCTAAGATTTAATTTACTCACTTTATTCTGTCTTTCAGTGCTGTGCAGAGGTTCTAGACACTTTGGATTTTTATATTCTTATCCATCAAAATTGGAAGTCAGTACATTTATTCACTTTACAGCAATGCACCTATTTAATCATACAGTATACATGTCCATTATTATAAATATTATTGATCCTGCCTATTATTGGTCACAACACCCATTTATTGACATTTTCAATACCCTTCCCTTGTTAGTTTGCCTTTCATCAACTATTTTAACACTCATATTGCAAGTATTGTTGCTGTAATAACAACTTTGAGTCCTACAAAACCCCTCTTATTTTCTTCTATAATTTCATCAATTCATATTTTCAATTAATTGGATATTATTTTTCCTTTAGTTATTATTGTTTTTTTTAATTTATCTTATTTATTCTATTTTTTAATTATCATTTAATTAGTTTTGTTATGGTATAAGCTTAAACGCACAATGTTCATCTCAATCCCTCACTCCTTTTTATTGTGTATTTTCTTCCTTACCTTAAGCTAGTTGTTGCCCAAGGTTGATTAAGCAAACCTGGCCTTGCCTCACGTCTGGGTGGGCCCCCCCGAAGGTGACTGGATTGTGGGTGGATGCAGTGGAAGCCATGGGTGCCCACACCTTGCCTCGCTTGGTTTTCTGCCCTGGGTTAAATCCATATTGCAAGCCTTGCTTCTTTTAATGCATTGCGCTAGCCGAGTGCTGACACATGAACATCTAACATAAACAGGCATATAACAAGGGGAAAAAATAAAAGAGTGGCACAGGGAATGGAAAGAAAAAGAGGAACAAAAAATGGGGGCAGGGGTGATAAAAGGCAGGAAAAAGGGAGGAGAGAAAATTTAAACTAGGTAAAAATAGCATAAGTGTAACGTGGATGGAAGCCTGCCTGGGCTGGGATTGTCCTGTGGGGTTGAGGATATTGCTTGTGCCCTGGGCGCCACAGCATCTCTCCCTTCTGTCTCCTTGTGACCTACTCCTGGTGGGGAGTGGATTGCTGGGGCTGTGGGGCAGTACATCAGATTTCCCCTTCTATGTTTTTTTGTTGTTGTTTTTATTTTTTTCTTTTATATATATATATATATATATATATATATATATATATATATATATATATATATATATATATATATATATATATATATATATATATATATATATAGTAAGGCTTACTTTTTATGTGTTGCTTATAAGTTTCTCTATGTTTGCATGAAAATAGACACATATGTACCTCTAAACGTCTACTACAAAGACAGATTATTATCCATCACACAGTGCCGTTAGGGAGATGTCTGATCCATTTTAGATTACTCCAACCATACATCTTCAGCAATAAAATGAGAAGAAAAAAGCTCTGCATCTCTGTATGAACCCCCACAGAGCCTTGATCTGAACATCATCAATCCAACCCAATGAGCATTTTTTTTTTTAAATTGAAAATACTTTTATTGAAACAAACATTGTGATCACTGGACAATCAAATGCGAAAGCTTTTCCACTGGGTATTCAAAGACGCAATTTGACCAATAATAATAATAATAATACATTTTATTTTAAGCGCTTTTCAAGGAACTCAAGGACACTTTACAGAGGAATAAAAATCAATGACAATAGTTTGAAAAACTATACAATAAAAAATATCAATAACAAGAATAAAACAAAGACCATTCACATTTTGACCATATTTCACTTGAATTTGCAATAGGGATAATAGTCTCATCTTCCATTGTGCAAATAAAAATCCATCATCATTTTGGAGTCTTCCCAACAACAACAAAGCTAGCAAAGGGAACCAATAATAAAAACTATGGCTGAAGCAGGGGCTGTACCTGTGACCTTGTTATTGCTAACCATGCCCAAGCTAAAGAACTAAGCTATTGTAAAGATGCAACACATACCACGTTCTTCTATTGCTTATATTGGAAGAATGGAGGGCAGATCTACTTCAGCACAATTTCTTTTTTCACATCAAGGTATAGACCTACTCCCATTATGATGTCCTTGAAGTTTCTTGTTGGTATAGTTCCATAGTGATGACATTTTATATGAAACATTGAACAACATCTACTTGTGGACCACATTTTACAGTGCAACATGACTTCGAAGAGATTCCTTTACACTAATCAATATCATCTATTTTTTTCCACCTACAACTGGAACAATTAGCAAAATGATTACACAAATATGTATTTCGCTGTTACCGCATTTTGGCAGGTTGAAAGGAGGATGAAAAGAGATCTTAGACTTTCAGATCGAATATCACCGAGTTTTCAAATTGACATGGAAATCCAGGTTGGTGCTCACTGGGAGTCTGAGATTACATGAAGAGATAGAAGCAAATGAGACAGCCTAAATCCACACTGGAAGTGGTGCAAGTTCAAGATACCTGAAACAATGTAACTACTGAATAATTTGAAAAACTGCGTGAAAGCACATTGAAGAACTGCTGCTATCTTAAAGGGAAAGAGTGTTTGGAGCATCCTGCATGAAATTGAGTCATTGATTAAAAGAAAAATTAAAAAAATTCATGGAATTGTTTTTGAAAGCATCCTCACCTGTGAAAGTGTCTAAAACTTGTCCAAAGAACTGCACACACATGAAAAACTTTATAAATAACACCTCTGCACTTCCTTTTTCATGCAATTATGCAATTGGCCAATCATGTGGGAACAGTGCAATTTATAAAGGCATACAGAAAAAGACCAGGAGCTTTAGTTAATGTTCACATCAATTAATGTTCACATCAAACATTGCAGTGGGGAATACATGATATCAGTCAGTTGGATTGTGGCACGGTTGTTGATGCCACATGGACTGGTTTGAGTTTCTAAAACTGCTGATCTCCTAGGACTTTCACACACAACAGTCCACAGTCACTGGCAGGTCTGTAGACAGAAAAGCCTAAATGGATGAGAGAGATCATAGGAGAATGGCCAGACTGGTTTGAGTTGATTGAAGGGCTACTGCAACTCAGATCACCACAGCAGCAGAAGACCAAGTCAAACTTCACTGCTGCCAGCCAAGAACCAAAATCTAAGGCTGCAGATTCACCAAAACTGGACAAATAAAGATGGGTCACTGACTGGTCTGATGAATCTCCCTTTTCTGCTAAGGCTGCAGATGGTTAGGTCAGTCACTGGCGTCAACAGCATGAATCTGTGCCTTGTGTCAACAGCTGGTGGTGGTGGTGGTGTAATGGTGTGGGAAATGTTTTCTTGGCACGGTTTGGGCCCCTTAATACCAATCAGTCATGGTTTGAATGCCACAGCCTATCTGAGTATCGTTGTTGACCATGTGCTCCCCTGTATGGCAACAATTTACCACCTTCTAATGCCCATTTTCACAATTAAAACACAAAGGAACAGTCATCTAAAATTTAACAATTTATGAACATGACAGCATGCTCAGTGGACTTCACTTGCCTCCCTTGTTACCAGATTAAAATCCAGTAGAACACCTTTCAGATGTGGTAGAACAAGAAATTTGCTGCATCTGGTGTGAAACTGACAAATATTCAGCATATATAATGCAACCAACATGAACCACAATCCCATAGGAATGTTTCCAGATCTTGTGGAGTCCCTGCCATGAGGGATTGAGGCCATTTTAAGAGCAAACCATAGAAGTATGTCTCTAAAAAATGGTAAAATTACTGAGTGTATATATACAATATTTTTTATAAAGACACAAAAGGGTGAAAATCTTGTGTTTTGAACATCTGTCTCTTTATCACAACATGGCATCACTGTTGACATGAAATGTAATTAAGATTTAAAGAATACTCTGCCAATTACCTGTCTAATGGGGCGTTTATCAGCCCTCATTCTCCAAGCTGTCTGTCTTGCTGGCTGGCTTACTGAGAAGAAGGCAGATGCATATGAAATTCCTGCCAATGTACAAGAGAGAGAAGCATCTTATGCAGGACAGTTGTCATTCAGTGAAAGGTCTTCAGGCCTGAAGAACTAGACCTCCCATCCTCCAGAAGCTGATCAAAGTTATTGAAGTAGAAAGAGCAGACAGTTCCCAGATAGGAGAAGTTGTCGATCACCTCACCCACCGACGAGCCAGAGCGCTACCTGTTCCTGTCGCTCAAGCATAAATGGTAAAAGGAGGGCACCATGAGCAGGAGGAGCGTAACCACATGGAACGATCCATATTCAGCGATGCAGTGATGTGGGCGGGGGGTTACCTTTTCCATCACTGGTGACACCTGAAAGACACCCTGCAGTGTTGCCCTGACAACAGTTATGAGCCTGCTTGCCCCCTGGGTGCAAGGTCAGGGTTGAGTGACATCTTGTCTTTCTGTCTTTTTGCTTCAGTGGGTGGTGTAGACTGATTGTGGCACAGCGGGATGTATGTATGTTTGCGAATGTGCATGGGTGTGTGGCAGGAGAGGAAGTGGGACGGGTTCACCAGAAAAGAGGGGAGGCAAAGAGTTGTGGTGTGTGAGCGCGGTTCAGAGGTTGATGGTGATATTAAAGACGGCTGGGAGGGGAGGGTGGGTTAAATAAATGGGAAATGACAGGAAATGAAAGGAGATAGGCCTCTGCAGGTAGAATTCATCTTCTCTCAGTATAACACAACCAAATCTACCACTGTTTGCTGTTATGCTGCTGGGGAATTTTCCTCATTAAAAATGGTCAGTGTGTGATGTTCGACATCAACACAAGTAGGAGTATATAATTCTAATGGCCATAAATCCACCTCAAAACACTTTTAAAAGATTAAAGCTACTTTTGGCAATTACCTTATGGTGTGCATTATAAAATGATTAACTTTGTAAGTGGATCCAAGTCTACTTTTTTTTTAAACTGCAGTGATTTTTCAGGCAGACTTGTATTTCACATGTGGCAATCTGTCCAGAAGATGGCCCAATACTACCTGAGCAATAGTGATTGCGCTCGTTGATGGATGCTCTTGACATAAGTAATGCACAACTACACACAAGCAAAACCATAATCTACTGGGCAAAGCAGGTTCTCTGGCAGTCTACAGTTGCGTTTCCATGAATACATTGTCGCTGGTAAGGAACAATACAGATTGTGTACAGAATGCAGAATGCGCTGAGCAGGCCTTCATTCCAAAACCACTGTGATTAATTTAGAGGGAAAACAATACCATTAAATTCTATTTGTGTTTCCTTTTAAATGTATTTACATCAAATTAGAGTGCATATTATGTATAATGGATGATGAACCACAATATCTTGTTGAATGTCATTTGAATTCAAATGTACATATTTGTTGTGAAACTCCAACTATGAAACCGTATCACTATCCAAAAGGATTTTATTGTGATTGATATAGCATCATCCAAATTACAAATGCTTTTCATATTAATGAGTTTTTTAGAAAATATTGCATCGGTAGATCATGACAAGGTCCATCCACTACAATGAACCTGAATAACTGCAGCTGACCTTCATGACAAAGGATCCTGCATGCTAATTTCTTTCCCCATGCTCCGCAGCACTATTAAAAGAATCACATTATCTCCCTATTTGTGGTTGACACCATAGACCTTATATAAAGATTGATTAACCCTGCATTGCTTCACCAAAAAGTTTTGAAGCTTAGCGTTGTAGCTTTGGCCTTTGCCATCTTGGCAGTGCCTCACTCCTCCTAACTCACTGCTGACTCAAAAGTCAACACAGAGTTGGAGCCACCTGCCACTCAGAGCTATCACATCCTTAATTTGACATAAGTTTAAACCTTAGTACAATTTAAAGAGAAGAATTATATAAAACTTCTCCCCCTTTAAAGTTGTGAACAGGAACTTTCGTTATTGAGGGCAAAACCATTTTTGAACCAGGCTGGAAACATGCTTATCTCTGCTGTAAAGTTGGTGATTTTAACATGGGCATCCCTGAGGATCGACTTACTTTTGGAGCCAGCCACAAGTGGTCATTTGACTAACCGCAGTTTTTCACATTTCTGCGGTTGCACAGTGGTCACTAACAGTACTGTAATAAAAAATTCTATTATTGACTTTTAATGCATGGACTTTTAATGTGAAGATTTCCTATTTATAAAACTTTCCCAGAGCATCAAGGAATGATTATTTGCATGCAGAAGCAAATCCTGAAGCTAGAAACATTTTCTTAGCTTCCGTACCAGGCAATGCATTTTCATTCAAGTGAATTGATACCATCTTTGAGCCCAGTGTCCATAATACTAACCCACTATCATTCATATTGTCAAAGCCACTGGCATCTCAAAGATGGGGTCGCATATGCCACCCACGTACATAGTTAAGTCAGTTTAAAAGAGCTTCATAAGGAGATTGGAGGGTTAGACGTGTTCCAAATTATTGGAACTTTCACCAAGGAAACTGAAGTCCATGTCCCATGTTGGACCATTACTCTTTCATTTAGCTTTGTTTTATTTTGTGAGGTCTCATTTTACATGCAGTTGGTTAAGTTTAGGCACCAAAACGTCTTGGCTAAAGTTAGGAAAAGATCCTGTTTGGGTTAAACTATACCTTTTAATAACATAAACTACATGTCTTTAACTTTTTCTTATCTGACAAGGAACCACTGTGACAGCACCTGCAGAAAACATTTGGCTACTGACTCATGGCCTCTATTTCTTGAGCTATGTTTTTTTTTTTTCTAATGATTTTTAATGAAATATAACTCTAAAGGGTACCCAGTATGTTCAAATATGATGCTGAGAGGTCCCTACAAAGCGGCTGTATGTCATGAACTGGGAGTAGGACCAGGTTCATGATACATCTACAAAGTACCCTCTGGAGAGAACACTGTATAAAGGACAAACTCTGGGAACAAATTGCCTTTCCTTAGTCATTCCATAACCCATAAGGTTACAAAGCAAACATAAACACTGTCAATAAGAACAAAACATCTGCCAACACTTATCATTGCTGCAAACCATAGAGAGACAAATCTCCAGAAGGGGACGATACACCGAAAATATAATATCAGATAACAGCATTACACCAGCAGGCATGGGGATGTGTGTTGATGAGTGATGGAGGAAGTATTCAGAAAGTAGCAACACTCCAAAAATAATCCATTACAAGTAAAGAGTTAAAAGTAGAATTTTCTCAAGAGAAAACTCATCACACGTGTTTCGATTTTTGCTGAGAATCCAATTGACTTTTAGATTTTATGACAGCAAGAGGAAGTGAAAGTTTTTCAAAGACCAAGAGTGCTCACAGAAACACAAGAGCACTCGGCAGGCTAAAAAGTAAGTATGCTCCAACATTAGCTGGTGTGCTTGTTTGGCTTCTGGCATAGCCGCTAACAATAAGCTCAATTAATTAATTAACAGCATTGCTTGATTGTAGCGGTATTGTGCATTTAAAAGACAAAGTAATGCTTAGCCTCATCCTTCTAGAAGTGCTAAGATGCTAAAATATTAACCTCAGCTTGCAGGGAACTCTGTGTGTAGTGGAGCAAGTCTTTTCCAACCATTGAGCGTATAGTATCAGCAATAAAGAATGTTAAACATGACATAATCTACTTCAGTCTAGCCTTATTCAGTGGGGTTTTCGCCTCTGTTTATAGGCCTAGCTGTGCATTTGTGGGTGTCTGTGTGTGCCGAAGTGCAGGAAATGCAGCTTTGTCCATATAAATTGATCAGAGGGTGGTGGTTGATTAATTTAATTGCGCCTCTGTGGTGCATCAGGTTAGTGGTTGTCATATTATAGCCCTTAATTGATTGATTCATTTTATTAGTCATGTAATGAAATTACCAATTACAAATTGACAAAGCAGGCAGACAGGTTCTAATCAATAAACACTGGTAGTGGACAGGGTTTCAAGAACCATCTGTGTTGTGGATAGTGATTTTTTGTTTAATTTGAATCTTAAACTGAAGTTATGTTTTTTGTTTGTTTGTTTTTGCATTGTACAACCACTATTGTAACATGAAGTGTGATGTGGTTTCTGTAATTATTAATATTGCTAAAGAAGGAACAATTTGTATGAAAACACATTTGATAAGATATTGTGTAATCCCAGTCAAAATGATACATCAGTTGCCAGTTCACTTACAAAGCAGCATCAGTGCATTTAATTAAAATTTGCATTAAGTGTCTGAACATTGCCAAACCCTATAGTAAGTTTGAAGTTAATGCCCCTCCTGCCATTCAGATTTTCATTTCATTTTGTCATTTAAATTTCAAAGACTATGTTTTTCAAATAAATAGTTATACTTTAACTCTGTAATTTCATATGAATTATAAGCACTCAAAATTTCATACTCTTGACAGAGACTCTATTGTGATACTTTCAGGGTTTTTTTTGGGTTTGGTTTTACATGATTACAAGACATTTCTTTTTTACTCAACATTCAATGATAACTTACAATGCATTAATCTTTTCATCACACCGAGAGCACTTACCCAAACCTGACAATTCAGATGGGTCCGTGTTTCACGACAGGGTGCCTAATGGAGCTCATATTGACACAAGGTATTATAACATGCTATTATCTCACAAACTCAGGTAGGAATTGAGCCACGGAGGCTTCTGTTATTTTAGACTACCGTGTTTTGCAAAATCTAGTATGTTTCATGCTGGAGGAACAATTCAGCAAAGAGAATATTATCAGTATTGCAAGTTTCTTTCATGCTGTGTTGGCACTCCTGTGAAAGACACACTGATCAGCCACAACTGACTTATATCGTGTAGGTCACGGACACAGGACCTCTGGGGATGTCCTGTGGTATCTGGCACCGGGACGGTGGCAGTAGATTCAGTGTCCTGTGGGCTGCAGGGTGAAGCTTCAGTGGATCAAGCTTGTCCTGGCGCATCCCACAGATGCTTGCTCCAACTGGGATTTGGGGAGTCTGGAAGCTGGGTCAATGTCTTTGTCGTGTACCTCGAGTTGTTTCTGGGCAGTTTGGGGTGTGACGCTGTCCTGCTGGGGCAGGTGCTGCTGTCGTTGAGCTCGGATGTTTAAAATAACATCCACATGTATGCCAGAAACCAGGTTTCTCAGCACAACACTGCATTGCCTCAATGTTATACAGTTTATCTGACAGTAGTTTTATTGCTGTGGCTGAGTGATGTATGTTGTGGGCCTAAGAATGTCTGATTGAGTAGATTAGTCATTGTATTTTAACACCTCACCATAAAAAGTCAGGGGATGCATTTGTTTGACCATCTAGCCTCCATGCTGTTTTCCTAATTGAGAACAGCATGTGTCTACTAGCTCAACAACACTTGACTATGTTGCATTCTAAGCAGTGTCTACGTTAATACTACCAGAGACTCCCCTGCCAGTCTCTAGTTCATTTCAGTTATTTGGCTCTTTTTTTTTTTTTTTGTGCTGCAGGCGTCTGCTAATAGGAACCTTGCCTGAGGCGCTTCAACTCACACCCGGTGTATCACTGTATCAACACTGGACCATGATATTCACAACAAAACTGAACTTTCTTATTAGTTCTGCTGTACTTTTACAGGCATGTCTGACTGTCTGTAGAATATTAGACACTGCTTGTATCTTAGTATGTCGAAAACAAACGTGTTATTAAAGCTGACAGATGAGATGACTGACTGTGCTCACCTCTGTAGGCCATGCTGAGGACGTTATCAGCTGCAGCCTGCTGGGTCTATGCGTTTTCCAACCGTCTGACCTAGTTACAAAACCACTATAAGACAAAAAAAAAGCACACACACAGCTCTCTAGCGGGTATTGCAGGGGACAACTAGTGTCATTTCCTCAGCAGTGTCTCGTAGTTCAGTATAAGTATAGCGACAGTTCAAGGAGACTGAAGCAAAGAAGGAAACATTGGCTATGAGGACCCTATTCAGTGTGTTTTCCTCAGTGTGTGTGTGTGATGCACATGCTGGCTGACTTTCCCCTTCTCTCAGTGGCAGAGCTGCTCTCTAGCACACATAGCTCACTGTTCTTCCCAGTTCAGCCTCCACTCAATCAGCTGGCATTTACGACCGCTTTTTCCCCGTTTATCTCCCGCTCAACCCCGCCGCTCTATCTTTCATAGCTCTCACAGTATGTCTCTCAATCTCTCAATTATTATTATTTTTATTCCAGCATCATTTTCTATAGTTTAAATGCTTTTAAAATTAAAAATTGCATTTATCCAGTTGATATTTTTAAGTGAAATGCAAATTGTGCAGATGAACAAAAGAACACAAACCCCAATACGTTGTTTTGTCTATATATGCTTATTATCGCACTTTACCTGCAGTAGTGGTCATCTTTCATAGAAATGTGCAATTGTGTCATGAAGTAGCCACAGGCAACATTTCATCCACTAAAATGTTGGTTCACAGAAGATACGTGCATCATATCCAGCACTGGCAAGGAAGAAAAACATTGCATAGTTATCACATAGTAGTGAATATATTTGTGTTGTGTACTGTACATAGCTAAAATAGCAAGAGGCTTTTTAACAGTGTGTGGGCGGTGAACGTGTACATATTTCTCAAAGATGGTCTAAAGATGTTGTTAGAGCAATCTACCCACATGCTGTCAGACATGAGTGTGTAGTGTGTCATGGGAATAAATGGCCTGTTTATGGGTTCGTCAGTATGCATACAGAGGGTCCGTACCCTAGAGGCTCGGCTCTGCCTGAAACACTGACGGTGAGTGTCTGGAAAAAGGGGATGGAGGCCGACAGCAGACTTGTAGCCCAAGGCATGAAAACCTGGATCCAGCTGCATTTAATTTTCAGTGTTTCTCATTCATCTCACTGACTCTACAAAACCAGCATAACTTTGCACTAGGTGCTTTTCTTCATCCAGGTCGTGTTGTCTAATTCTCAAGGTGGAAGATGTATTGTGTAAGTGTTACATACAGGGCCTCGTGTCACGGATGGAGGAGGCTCTGAAGGTGTTCGGCTGAAGTGAATGGCTGAGGCAGAGGTCTGCAGCAAGGGGCACGAAGCCATCATCTTTGGCTGGGGCTTGTGTCAGGGCTGTGGCAGTGATTGCTGTGCCACACAGCCCAGGGATAGAGTAGTGGTGGCTCTGACTCCTGTCTGCTCCCCTGTCCTCCAAGTTGTGAGACAGACCACTGCCCTGGAGCTGGGAGCCATGGCACAGAGCCTGGCTGGCCTACCTGTGTCTGCCCTTATCCCATCAGCCAGCTGTGGCAGCTCTGTGTGTGAAGGGACAATGTGTGTGTGTGTGTGTGTGTGTGTGTGTGTGTGTCTTTGTATCTTGAGAAAGCTGAAAATCAGTGACTATGGAAAGCCATTTAGCTGCATCAAGGCTTGCACTTTAGCTTTTTGGGGGAAATCCAATGGGAGTTCATTTACTTTCAGATTTGTGGATGGTTCAGCCTATTATTGTGCTGCATGTACTCTTCAACCAAACCATAATGTTACAAATCACTAGGTCTAGAGGATCCATGATGGTTCAAACTGCCATTTTGCTATTCAAAAGCAATTTCTTCAAGTGAGAGACAGGCAGGCCAGTCCATTTCACAAAAGACACATTATCCATCAACCAATTGATTTGCAAAAGACTTCGAGAGAAAGCACTCTCTTTCTGTCTACTGCTTCATGATAGTGACTGTCTGATTTCATATGCCAATATTTTCAGCCATGCAGTCTTATCAATATCTTAATTTCCAAAGGAAAGCTGTTAAAGTCTGTTTGCCTGGTACTCTTGGATGTCGATTGAATGCCATTACTGTAATTTCACTCAAACAGGGAAATAATGTGATTTCAAACATTTATTTATCAAGTAAAGGTTTACCATGAACATATAGTAATCCTTTTCTTCAGCATAGTCCTGTTTTGAATTCAGACAGCCTTGTGTTTACACCTGGTGTTGCATTATAGAGCCACTATACCACACAGTACAGGTATTGTAGTAGATGCACTGAGGATATGTGGACACAGAATGAGGCATCTATGTTTTTGTTATTGTCCACAAATCTCATGGAAAGTACAAAGCTAACATTATACCGTATCAAAACTTTCTGTCTTTCTCATCTTGTTTGTCGGCTTCAGCCCAACAATATTTGTTCCTACTGAATACATGAAGGCAGTACATGAATGAAACAGTCACAAAGATATAGCTACCTATTTAAATACCTATTTAAAAATAATAACTGCAATTAATGAATAATAAAAAAACAAAAAAACTTTAAAAATTGTTGAAAGTCCCATATGATGAAAATCCATTTATGTTGTGTTTTGAGGTTGTTATAAACTTGCAGGTGTAAAATAAAAGCTGTTAAGATATAAAGACATTTACTTCCGCCATTCTTTCTGCCATGCAGTCTACTGTTGTGGTCCATGCTGTCGATCACAGATGCAGAGAGCGTTTTCTTCCTGAAGGGGGCATACACAACAGCAGCTTTGCTCCATTTACAGCTTAAGACACTGATACAGCTCTTTTAGAACAGGAATAAAACCAGAGGTCATACAGTCATGGTAAAATTAACCATCTTTGCAGTGTTCTGTGACTTGAAATACATTCGGTGGACAGACGAAACCCTTAATTTGCTGAAATGGGCACAATAAAAGATCTTAAAATAATTTCCCAAAACAGTCTTTTTTTTCCATTACAAATTTCTGTCAAAAAAGAGTAAATTGTGCTTTCTTCTGGAACCCCATTAGTGGATTTTGTGCTGTTTATCTTTACAACAGTGCCCATGTTCAACTTAAGGAAGTGATATGTCACACAGTGCAAAGGTGCAGTTTGCTGATGGGTTTTTAATAGTTTTTGAACTGCACTGACGCTCTGTGGCACAGATGAATAGGGTATATTAAGCATGGGCAACATAGACGGTAGTAGGTTCCATAAATTGTTTGACCAGACAGGAGTTTGTTGCTTCAACATACAAAGGTCAATATTTTTTGAATGAGTCATGTGCTTTTAAAGCCCAGAGTGGACCCATGCTTTTCCCGAGACCTGCGCAAACAAACAGACATCATAGACCAGTGCCTAACACTGTATCTCAAATATCAATGTGTTTGATACAATTTAATTTAGAAGAAATACTTCAAAAGTAATAAAACCAATGACCTCACTTTCCCGTAAGCAAAATTTGAAAAAAAAAAGAAAAAGAAAAGAAAATGTGTGTCTCCTGACATTGATATGTGGCAGTGACAGCCAAAGGTGTAAATTCAATCACATTGCAATATGCTTTAGAGGTTCTCCTTGATTATATAACCACCACCCCATACCCACCCACAAGTGCAGAGAGCAGAGGGAGGTCTCCTTAATATACTAGTTTAGGCTTTAATTTAACTAAAGTGGTCAGATTTATGTATTTTGAATAATGAGCATCAATTTGCATTACATCTGCTCAGAATGCACACACAGACACACTCAGGCTGCAACAGAAAATGCCCAGGCACCCTAGGATTCTGTACAAATTAGTCACGTGCAGGTACTGAATAATACTATCTGACTGGCAGGAGTAATAAAATGTACCTTAAATATAACCTGCTGTTTTACACTTGTATTGATTTTTTTATTCATTAAAAACATTAGTCATTACTATTTCAAGACTGTTTCCAGCATTCATACACTGTAATATGTAACTTTGCACGCTGGTTATCTTATTTACTTATAATATATCAGATTACTTCACACCAGAATGGCAAATGATTACGTATGTTGTTGTGACAACACAGAATTTCAAATTGACAACGGCGTTGTTTTGAATATTCATTATATCATTATCAATAATGTCCGTTAACTTGACCATGAAGGAAACATATGGGTGAAAGGTGTCTACATGCCGGCGTCAAGTGTGGTTGCGTCATTACGTTTCAGTGACGTATTAACGCCATGGAGGTTTGGCGGTAGAAAAGACACTCGTATAATTGGATGCTTACTCGGTGTCTGTTTTGAAGGTGAGTAAACTCGGTTATAACTCCAAACAGACGGCATATACAAAAGCTGGAACACTTTTAAAATGTGTGTTCGTGCCAACTTCCGGCTGCGACGTTGCTAAAAAGTTAGCTAATGTAACGTTAGCCGACAAGGTCCGGTTTGAGTGCTACAGGCAAATTTAATCTAATAAATTAGCATGTCTAAGCTTTCAAACATTGTGGAGGAAATGTAGCATGGACTGAAATGCAGTTTTAAAACAGCTAACATTTGGCCAAAGTCCTGACCGCATTTGCTGACAAAGTTATTGAGCTAATCAACATTTGTTACTTGAATTAGCCATGTAATGTTGTGTTGGCGGATGTTAGAGTTGTTTGCAGTAATCCATTGTTGTGCTAAATGTATGTGATACTTCTTTCTAAATGGAAAAATTCTTTACTTGTCTTTGCCGAGTTACTTGATGCATATTATTTGCTTGTTTTGATGCTCCTGTTCCAGGGTTTTCTTACAAAGTTGCCTTGGTTTGTGAATGTTTTTATGGCTTAGCCGCTGTGCTTTTTATCAGCTGTTTTCTGTTTACTCCTGCTGTGATCAGTAGAGTTTGTGCATACAGTGAGCTGAGGTCGGTTGAGAAAGTTAAGGTTATGTTAGGTTTGTGATCATAGGGATGGTCAGATGATGATGTGTGTGTTTCCATAATAAAAGAGCTGTTAGGACTTGTGATATAGGAATTGCATGATGACACAAATACCAATTCTGACATGGGATACTGCAGCAGTTACTGGAATAGTCTCACTGACTTGCTGCATTTGTATAGCCTGCGTGCTGTAATAGAAAGACCATTGCCTATATGTGTGACACTTACTTAGGAAATAATATCTGGAGACATTACTGCACAGTTACAAAAATACAAGTGTAACTTATTTACTTTTCTTCTTCCTTTAGGTGCATTTAGCCAAGTGTCATCGTGGGGTTTTTATTATACATCAGATGTGAAAGGGTAAATCACTTTTTTGTGTCTTTTCATATTGCTGAAAACCCTGCAGAATTTACCTTAATTGAATATCCATGTAGACTAATCATAATCCAATCAAGTTAATCAGTATTCAGTAAACCATTAAGTGGGTGATATCAGCGGAGTTAACCAATTCATTTTGAAATAATTTAATTAGATATTACAACTTAACACTATTACCATGGATCTGAAACTCTGACTAATAGGTTCAGTGAATTTATTGATATAGTTTCCTGTCTATACATCTTCATTGTATTTCATAATGTCTGTCTTTCTTCACTACAGGAATAATAGTTGGCATTGTGATGGTGAAAGAAGGAGATGACATCAGTGTACTGGTGGTCCTTGAGGAGGTAATAATTCTGTCTGCTCTGAAGGACTTCCTGAGCGCCACTTCCATGCTGATGGGTCTACTATTTGCTGTCAACACAGACTATGCAAAGGAACCTAGGTACACCTTTGAATTCATTGTGAAGGTCCACATTTTAACAACCACACTCTGTTGAAAACCTTGTGAAGCTATACTGTGACCGCTCAACTCCAGCAACTGTCTGAGTTTTAGAAAGAAATGATTTTTTATTTTTAAACGTTTTTTAAGCTCCTGTTTTGCTGCTTTGCTTTATACTGGCAAGACTCATGTTCACTTTTGAACATTACCAAATGATCAGACTGGACAGCAGAATTTTACACTTGGGCTTCCCAAGCACTGTTGCTTTTACATTAGTCTCACTTTTTGTGCTCAGGAAGGTCTATCTAATGAAAATGCGATACACCTTTAAAATCACTGAAAAAGTCTTCAAGAACATTGATGAAGGACAGTGTCCCTCACTTATTCATGTTTTTAAAAACTCATTCCTGTGAACAATAGTGTAAGTGTGAACCCTGAAAGGGTCAACTCAGACAAGCACATCAGTCTGTTAAATGTTCCTTTGGGCTTTTTGTTTGATCAGACTGGAACAGATGTTTTTTTTAAATGCCCGTATCTTTTCACAGTAACTGAAAACATTTTAGCAGCATGCATTTCTCCATGTCAAAGCAATTACTTCTATTACATTTGTTGAGAGTAAGACGGCAATAAATGTTGTATGATAATGAGTAGTTGTGATGTTTGTGAAACAAACGTGATGAGTGAAATGATTGGTTGCCGTGACACTTATTTTAAGAACATTTATCTTATTTAATGATGTTGTTTTAGTTAGGTTTTGCTAAGTATAGAATTATGTCAAATATATAATCTCAAATAAATTTTGAAGTGGAAATTGAAGATGGATTTAAATACATGTACAAAAATCTAAGGTCAAAGACAGACTGAATATAATGAGTAAAATTTGTTTTGCTGAAATGGGTGATGAGAAGTCCAAGGCATTGTCCACTGTATTGAATATGATAAGAAAAATTAGTCAAGTAAATTGATCTTTCTGGTTAATGTGAAACAAACTTCCAAGTTCAAACAAATATATTTTTAAAGTGGCTCAATTAACTAACCTGAGTCAAATGAACCAAGACGAGTTTACACAACAGACCATTTTAATTAACCTGAAATAGATTCTCAAATTTTAGTAACTACAAAGGAAGTAGAATACACAAACCAACCTAAGTAAACCACACTAAAACCAGAGTTAGAAAACATTTGGCTGTGTTTAATAAACAAATTGTGTTTTTCTACTTATCATAACATTTTATAGAAGTGTTTTTATAGCATTGAAACTATTTATATTTGACAGCATACAATAAATAATGACATTTTGAAGAAGTTTGTGTTAACAACAATGCATGCACCATTTAACAAGGTGGCATATCTGTTACTGCATTATATTAAAGTCCTGTTATGTATTCATGCATGTTTGATTTGGCTGGTACGTATGTTTCTTTAATTACTGAGCAAGATGCACAGCTTTTACAAGCAGCTTAGTAACCCCCAAGCTCCAAAATCTGGCCTAGCATTCCTCCTGTCTTTATTGAGAATTTGTCCTCTCTGGATTAAATAGTGCCATAATTACCATGCCAGATACACTCCTTTTATGTCCTGTGTCCTGAATACATTCATGACCCCGGCCATTCACCCCAGAGTACCCACTTATCTTCCATGTTACCCGGAGTCACCCCTCAATTCTTCTGCCCAAGGCTTTGTAACCCCCTCCTTTGTCCCAGATCCCTCTCAGCGGGATGCAGCATTCTCCCTAACAACCATGGGGTCCATTTGGGCTTGCTCCAGTTACCACTTGAAAATCTCTGACACAAACACGCCACAGACACAGACAAATCCGAATATAGTTTGATGTTATTTCTTTTTCTCTGTCATTGCCTCTTTTTACACTACAGATACACGCATGCAGAAGAATTCGCCTACAAACAAATATTGAGTTTGTCCTGGTCAACCTGCGTGCCACATGCCCAGTAAGTAGCACTGTGCCTATATTGCCCTGTTGACATTTCAAACTAAAAGGCCTGCTAATGCTTTCTGCTCCGTCTACCATTTATTTAATGCTCCAAGGCACAGGAACCCTGCGTAAAGAAATGCCCCCTGGTACAATGCACTGCTCGCAAAACAACATGCGCTAAGACGTACATATCCTTCCTCCAGTGGTTTCCTCTGTGTTCTCTTTCTTGCACGGACATACTGACCTGAACACTGAAAAATGTGAAAATAATCTTTCAAGCAAGCCAGCACATTTACACACATTTTTAAACTGTAAAGATGCATTGTAGTGAGACCTCAAAGAAAGCCACTGATATGTCTCATTATTTGTGCATGCACAAACACACGAATAAACACATGGACGAGTGCTCCCAGGCCAAAACAGTTCAGCCGAACACATGCCTTAGTAAAAGAAAAGCAAAGCTCAAAGACTTCATACATTTGTGTCCCCTTTTTCCTCAGTCTCTATATTTCTCATCCGTTGAATCCCACTCTTCATCTCATTTCTATCGATCTGTGATGTTAGGTGAAAGTGTCAGAAGTGAGTCCAAACACACACAGCATTCAGCCTTTTAATTCAAAGCAATAAATATGCTTTTGTGCTAGAAATTCCACAAAAGGATGCGTATCTGAGCACGCATAAACATGCAAACACATACACACTTGCACCCACACAACAGGCTGCTGCAGTTTTCCAAGGTTGTGATGTCTGCTTTTGAGAGCAGAGACGTGCTTCGTGGTGCTGTCCAAGGTCCTGACCAGCTGATGTAGCACAGGAGTTGTCCATGGTTCTGAAACCTGCTTTGGCTTCTACTTGCTGTGCAGTGGCAAGAAACGTGTGTGGTGTGGAAATTATACTTTTCATGAATTAAATGTTATCTCAGGAAAATAGCTGGGGCTTTTTAATAGCCAAAATTTTAAATACGATTTCAACAAAGAATTTTTTTCTTTTCAAGTAACTTTTAAGTTTAGTTTTATATGAATTCTTTCAGAAATATATTTTTACCAGTGCAAGAAGTAAAGTTATATAAGTGAAGGGCAAGGGGACACTATAGATGCTATACAGCTGGGTCAGGGGAAGAGTTTCCAAGCTACAGCCTGAGTCATGATGCTGGTGGCAGACCCACCGTTTAATGTGATTTCTCTGACTTCTCCGTACTTAGCAATGTGGGACACAGTTCAAACGAAGAGCTCAGACAGAATATATCAGGGAAGCTGTGTGTATGTGTGTGTATTACTGTGTGTATGAGAAAAGCGTGCAGGCTGGCTGATGAAGTTTGTGTGTGCACGTAGGCGATGTGTTTGTACGTGCCCGTGTGCGTGTTTGTGTGTGTGTGCACACGCTCACACTAAGTTGGGCGTAACGATGGATTCAAAGGGAGCCTTTGAAGTATTTTGATGTTCCCTGGCTGCTCTCTTGCCAGTTTCCTAAATAGGTCAGAGACTCTGCTCCCTGCCTTCTGCACCATGCTAGCTGTGCCGCAGACTGCTAGAAAGAGTGAGAAAGGGCAAGAATGGGGAAACAATCTGTTTAACTTCACATTGCCTCATATGAACTAAAAATCCAACTGTTCCAGCAGATTTTGATACACCGCATTTTGGTTTTATACAAGCGTCTGTGTTTACAAGATGCTCAGTAGGTGTGCCTTTACAACCTAGAAGTTCTGTATATTTAGTTAGAGATAGGACGAGGAAAGACACAGAAAGGAAGACAAATGAGAAGAGGAGGAGAAAGAGACAGAAAGTGAACTCAAGCCACAGACAGAGACAGAATGACTTAGAAAAAGAGAAAGACAAGGAGATTGAGATAGAATGAGGTGCTGATGAGAGGGATGGCACAGATAGAGCAGGAGAGACATAGAATGAGGGAGAGGTGTGTGAGTGCTGGTGTGGTCCTGCAGGCCATCTGTCCATGGTGCTGTGTGAGTTCTGGCTTCGTGCTGCTGGTTCCATGTAGGCCAGTCATTTGCATCTTCCAGCCTGCTGATTAATTTGGTATCTGGAGGAAGCCTTTTCTCAGGCATATCAACTCAGTTATGCCCATTTCACTGAGTGCTTGTGTGCACACGCATTTGCACTCTATGCCTCTGTGTGTGGCTCTTAATTCTTTGTTTGGAGGAGGTCTTGTTCCAGCCTCCACAGGTGCCAGGGTGAGTCCAGCACAGAGCCAGACTAAGACTTGTGTGCCAGCCACACACTGCAGCTACCTTGTGGAGCAGTAGAAAGATCCGAGGGTGGTCTAAACTTAGAATAACAGAGCTGTCTGTTTGTCCTCCTTTTTTCTCTCTCTCTCTCTCTCTCTCTCTGCATCTATACACAATTTAAGAAGACATACATGAGCACATACTCAGATACACATGCAACCAAGCACCTTCTGCTCACCATTCCCTGGGACCCTGTTAGCACCTCCTCTTCTCCTCCTTGCAATAGGAGGAATAAATCAGAGTGAGTGAAGTGCTTGTTTTAGTTGCCAGCGGTGGCATGTCCAAACCTTCCAGGGGGGTGGAGTGATTTATTGTCGAGTGGCACAAAGCGAAAAAATTCTGCCATGGGAACAGGACAGACACCCCCACAGAATGTGATTTGCCTTCTGTTGGGCTGGACCATGTTAGCAAATAAGGCAGAACCCACCCCGTCTTCACTCCAAGACACACATTAACTCCCCCTTTTTCTTGGCTGAAATACTGGGGGCAAGCCAGAGGAAATCAGAGTGGGAGGCGGGTGTATAAGGGAGGGAAGTATTTCTGTGTAGCGAAAAGCCAGATCCCTGTTTCTCTCTGCTCCGCCCTGCTCATCGGTGGCCCACAGCCATTAAAAAACGAGTCCTCAACTTCTCTCTGATCCTCCCCCCTTTCCTTCACTGGTCCCCCAGCGGGAGGTATGGACTCAACCAGAAACCCTCGGCCTCCCTGTGGGCCTTTGTGATCCCTTCCATGTCCCCACCGTGGATAAAAGTTGTTTTACATCCTCACAGATGTTAGGCCAATTTTCCAGCACTCAAGGCCCCACACAGATGCACAGGTTTGTGCCACAGTCAAAGGCACCCACACACCCACCACATCCGCACACAGAGACACATAACACATGCAGATCTATGCACACATAACTAATGTGTGTCACGGTTGCATATCAAAGTCTTTGTGCATCCCTACAGACTCCAAACATTATTACAAAGGCACAGTCACATGCACCCACATACACTCTCATTGACAGACACACCTGATGCACTTTTTTTTTTTTTTAGCATGCAGTATTCTCTGGTAATACCCCCCCCTCCCTTTTTTTTTTTTGTTATGCAGCAACTTTCTGCAGAATAACCATGAGATTAAATGGAACTAACTCAAAACTAGACAGATGCCCTATCACATTTGAAGTATCGCCACCTGCTGTGTTTTGAAAAATGAGCGGCTATTTTTGAAGCATGAGCATCGGTTCTGCTACTCTCCACTGTTTATCTTAGTTGACTTCCCATGGGGGATTGTAATGCCTGTGTCAGTGGGCACACTAATAGAGATGTGTGAGGTTAACACCATTGTATACATCAATGCCGGGATCTGTGCTCCACTATTATAGGCCTGTCACCTTCCTGCAGGGATTATACAGGTTTTAAATGGAAGAACGGCTTCTTACAATACATTACTGAGAGGTTTTAATCTAGACAAACAACACCTTCACATGAGGTATTATAGCAGACTGTCATCCGCAGATCTCACTTCTTGTAGAACAGGATGTAGGGATGCTTGCAGAAGGCCTGCCACAGACCATATGAAGAGGATTAGTCAGAGAGAATCTACCTGGAAAATGTTAATGTGCTAAACCAAATGAAACTGTCTAATCCTGAAATAAGAACTATGTATTGGCAGGGCTGAGAAGGTTACTTTCAAAATGTCATCTGTATTGCAATAGAGATTTCCTGCCAAAGATTGCAGCAGTAGGATGACATTTTGTGTCTTTATAAGTGCAGTTCTATTCCTTACAATATCCCGGCTATATTTTTCTGCTGTGCTAGAGGTGTGAGTTGAGAGATGCCATTGTTGGTCTATCAATCAGACCACCAGTTTGGTCCAGAAATAAACTAACGGGTGGATTTCCATGTAAGTTGTACAGATATCCATGATGGCTAGAGGATGATTCCTCTATTGCCAGTTGTTATTTGGAGAGAAAAATCTGCACAACTGGTAAATGGAATCGATTGGATTTAATGTGTTTACAGCTGATTAGAAAATAGAAAAATCTGCTAAATTTGGACATGTGAGAATGTTAGTATGCTGATGTTAGCAACTGGCTCAAAGTGCAGTACAGACATCTGGTTGTATCAAAATTTCAGCAGTTATTCCAGGACATGTTAAAAAAAAAAAAATCAGTTTTTATGTGCAAAATCCCCCCCCCCCAAAAAAAAACAAAAACAAAAACAAAAAACAAAAAACAAAAAAACAAACACTTTTCTGTTATTGCGCTATCAAATATATTTGCTTGAAATGAAAATATAAATTAATCACAGAAAATCTTCAGGGACAAATAGCTGCAAAATGCATTCATTTTCTTCACTGATGCAAACATCATCGCATGTGTCCTTGAACTTAGACCTACTGTTCCCATATTTATGCAGAGAGAAGTTCAATGAGAATGAACAATAGACTTTCTCACTAAACAGAAATTAGGAGAGAATTTTTTGCCATTTCTCAGTTTATGTGGATCAGACATTAACCTCTGTAACTATAAAAAAAAAGGTTCCTAGGATTTGAAGTTTTTCATTCCTAGCTGAAAGCCATTTTTTGACAACTTGAGTGGCTGTACAGAGGTGAAGAACAGTTCCCTTTCACCCTGAGGCAAGGTGATTGTATTTGTTTGCTTTTGTGTCTTTATATGTGTGTGCGCGCATGTGTGTGTGCCTGTGCAAGTTTGTGTGGCAGATGCATGATTTTTTGTCAGAAATAGCTTTCTGACCTTTCCATGAAGTTTTTCTTCCTCTTTTGTGCTGTCAGCCATATCCTCCTCTCCTAAATCGATGGCTCTTACTTGTGCTCTCTTTCTAACCGCAGCACATGTCTGACGTTATGCATTAGCTATGTTTAATAACGATTACAATTTCTATCTAGACATCCTACCCCCTACCTCCTTTTGCCCTCTCTTCTCTCTGTCTTTCTGTCACTCTGCGAATGTATTCATAGAGATAGCAAATTAACCAAAAACCAAATGGCTATGACAAAGGCCTTAGAGTAGGGTAACAAGTTGAGGGAGAAAACGCACCAAACACAGCAGTCTTCATTTACATTTTCATTTAATTTTCCTTTGGCCTGTAGCGCTGTGTACAAAATCAATCTTTCTAACTCCATTTCCAATATATTACTGAGAGACAGCAGGAAGAGAGGGGAGGTATTGATTGACTGAGTGTTCATTGTGTCTTCTCACAAAGTGCACACTTCATAAGAACAGCAATGAAATTGCTGTTTGTTTCCTTTTCCTGTGTCTTTATTTTATGTGGAAGAGTAATAATGGTTGTTTGATATGGCTGAGGTGTGACAGTCAATACACATCTGTCTCTGCACAACACATCATCTCTTGTTTTGCCTTGACCCACGAACCACTGATTCTTACAAAAGAGAAGCTGCTATTGTGCTGTGATACAGTACTTCACTCTAAGGACAAATTAACAAAATTGTCTTATTGTTATTACCACACCAATACTGCAGCTGCAATCGAATGTTTCTACCCAAGTGCTTTTTCTATTAGCGTATACTCTCAACCACAATATAACAAAGAAGCTAGCTTAGCCTACTTTCTTTGTAGTATACAATTTGATACCTTCAACAAAAAAGTTTGGTGCACACAATCTGATAGACCTGTAACTGACCGTTATCTAACTCTGACCTCTAAACAGAGATTCTCCAGTCATAGCTCAGCAACTGCAACTAGGCACAACAGGTCCATCAATCTTTGGAATTCTTTGCATGTAGAAACGGTGCGTAAGAGCAAAACTTGAACAGACTACAAACTGTCAAGATACAAACCCAAAAACAATAAAAACATTACACACTGTGTGTTAACATAAGCTAGAAATGCTGATATGCCCAGCTAACTGCCTTACTATCTACAGTAGTTTGCTCATTTTCAGCTGAAAACAATAAAAGTTGACTAGAAATCTAAATATCTCTGCTTCATGGTGTGTTAGCATTAGCTTCAACTATGTGTGGGTAATTATAATCCATAGTCACTTGCAATAAGTAAGAAGCGTGCATTGATTTACTGGTGTGCCAAATCTAAGACCAATGAATAAGTAAAATGATTCTGTAAACTGCATACACTACCGTTCAAAAGTTTGAGGTCACCCAGACAATTTCATGTTTTCCATGAAAACTCACACTTTTATTCATGTGCTAACATAACTGCACAAGGGTTTTCTAATCATCAATGAGCCTTTTAACATGATTAGCTAACACAATGTACAATTAGAACACAGGAGTGATGGTTGCTAGAAATGGGCCTCTTAATAGGTGGATATTCCATTAAAAATCAGCCATTTCCAGCTAGAACAGTCGTTTACCTCATCGGCAATGTCTAGACTGGATTTATGATTCAGTTGTCTTCATTGAAAAAAAAAATGCTTTTCATTCAAAACTAAGGACATTTCTAAGCTACCCAAAACTTTTGAATGGTCGTGTATATGCAGTACACATTCCCAGCACCAAAAGGGGGCAGGACTTAGCAAATGACCATTTCTTAAACGAATACTTCAAACAGTTAGGCCAGTGTTTTGCTTTTTCGTGTCTGCTAGTATGCAGGAGTCCGCTAGGGTCCATGTGACATAAATTTCATCTTCTCTCCAAGTCTGCGAGCATCTAGACCTCTCTGTGGATGTCGAAATGTGCGTCTGCAAGGATACTCTGCAGTAGTGTTTATTTTGCCTATATCAATACAACCTACGGTGCATGTAGTTAACAGAGTCCTCCTAGTGGAATCAAAGCAGACTAGAAAGTAGCATGAAACCTCTGTTGTGCTTCTTCTAGTGTGTTTATACGCACACCAACAGCTGCAGACACCATGGACGCATAGCTGTTGTTATTATGCTATGCTATATAGTATGGTTAGAGTCCACTCAAAGGAATCTGTTCATACATATGCAGTAGGCTGGCATCCGTGCATTTCTTGCATGAACACTACTGCCTTTGTAGTAGTCCGTGTGTAGGCACAAGTCCGTGGAGGACTCAGGAAGATAATGAAATTTCAACCATACGTGCCCTCGCCGTAAAGTATAGCGCTGGCCTAATAACAACAACTACAGGTCCATGGTGTATGCAGCTGCCTATGCCTACATCTGAAACAGAGTATAATCAAGGCTTAAGCCACTGCATTGTGCAGGTAAATAGCAACCAAACATCTCAAACATTTTAGGAGTACTGACATGTTTAGTTCTAACTTGTAGTACAAATTATTGATACATCAGCAAAAACAGGATGTTGCATAGAATAACATCAATGAAAAAATAATAAATACTAAATAACCCAAAAGGTAAGTGTGCAAAACTTGAACATATCCATATTTTGTTTGACGTATGGTTAAGTAAAGAAGCGAATGTACATTTTAGCAAGCAGAATAAATAGATGATGTAGGCTCAGTAGACTGCTGAGGCAGTAAAATGATTTTCACTGCCCTAGAAAGACAGCCTTATCTGAACTTCAGCGCAAGATGTTAGAGGCTTCACCCTTCCAACTTTGTTTTTTAGTTACCTGCAAGGCAAAGACAACAAAGCAAATGTACTCAGTGGTGTCGTCACAGAAGTCATTAATGCAACCACTGGCATAGGGAGTATACAGTATATAGATTAAATATTTACTGTGGTAATAAATAATTTAAATGACTTGCCCTACTTGGGTTTAAAGAACTAATATTTTTCCAAAAGTCAACATTCAGACTCAAAGTCTCATCTTAAAATAAAATTCTTTTTACAAGCTGTCAGGTTCATTTGTCTTCAGCCATCAGTGGCAGCTCTGCAATTCACTGCTGCCATTGATGTTCATTGCAAGTGTTTGAGGCTGAAAATCTGTTAACTGAAATCCTGACAGTCATCCACACCTTCAGCTGGAAAGGTAGGCAAATGTGCCTCAGGACAAATCCTCCGTATACTTGCAGTATCTGCTCGGATTTCAGTGATTTTTGGCGTGGAGCAGATACTCCTAATGGAGGTGTATATTAGGCAGCCAGCTGTCTGTTAGTGCAGCTCTGTGATTGATGGGAGGAGACATGCGCCATTTACTGGCCAAGCTGGAACTAGAAGGAATCTCCATCTTCTCTTTCAAAGCGGTCACAAGACGCCTCACAGAGAAAATTGGCCTATTTCCATGGGGGTAAGATCCGCTAAGTTCAGCACCAGTCGCACAGACATACAAACAAGCACACTGAGTGTTTGTTTGCACACATGTACAAATGTACCTGTGTGCACACATGGACAGTAAATGAGAAACCTCACAAGGTCACACAATTGCTGAGGTACATAAATTGATGTTTCCTTGCACTTAGAATACAGTTTTCACTGACAGTCGTGAGATACATCTATATCTGCGAGAACATTCACACACAAATAAAAGCACAAACACCTTTTTGTAATTCCATCTGTCTCAGTTTACAGTTCTTCAAATAAATGTGTTGCAGATGCCTGTCAGTCGGCCACCCCCCACCCCCCCACCCCACGCTCCTCTAAAGGATACACCTAATTGATGGGTGGATAGATGGAATTTATGTAGTTTCTCTGTTCACACAAATCAGAATATCACACTAAAAGTGACTCATGTCAAGTACTCATCACATATGGATAAAGTGGGAACTCTTTTAAATTTAATAGCCAGCACTCTAATGACTGACAAACTGGTATGTGTGACCTATCCACAGAGATTAAAAAAAACAAAGCTTTTTTTCAAACCACAATATGTATCATTACCCATGGGCTCTAATGTGCCTTTAAAGTGAAAATGTGTTGTTACTATATTTTCCTACAAATAGGCTCAGACTCTTGAGCTTGCATTATCACAACCGATCACATATACAGTAACTGACAGTGTGGCAGTTAATTAAATCACCATCTTGTTCTCTAATATGTCTGCTGTCCTGCTTTTGAACAGAGTAAGTTTGTCTGTGTGACTGACATGCAGCATGCTGTCATCCACCCATTCATCAAGCTCTTGTGAAAACAATGGGCTGTTTGGAGCCAGCCCTACCATCCTTGCCAGTCCAGAGGGACATAGGAGCCAAAGACAGATGCTGTCTCATCTCTGCTAATTTGATTTCTGGTGTGTGTGCCTGTTGCAGCTACATGGACTGCACATTAATTGAGATCATGCAAATAAGACAGGGCTTAATTTACTTAATTATAGTTTTTTTCTCTTCCTAACAGTATTTTTTTAATCCCTCTCTCGCTTTCTCAGGTCAGTCAAATGGATGTGTCATCTTGGCTTTCTATTAATCAGCCTCCTCTTTGAGTTTTTTTTTTTTTTTTTTAACTAATTTAAGACACTGATTTTTTTCTTTGGTTTCCTAAAAATTTAATTTCATTAGGATGTGGAAATGACTGAAAAAACTTTTTGGCAGATTTCCCATTTCTAACAGTCTCAGAACCTCTTATGTTTGTGAGATCAAGTAAGAGAAGAGGATGTGAACACAGAGAGCTACAGTAATATACCTTTGATAGACCTCCTTTACTTTCAGTGCCTCCTTGGCAGGATATTTAATGTGACAGAACAATATAACACAAGCACAGCGACAGTGTTTCACAGCCATCTAAATAAAGGACACATGGGCCTCCTGTCTTAACAGCCAGGCTGAATATATCATTGAGCTGTGATATAATTCAAACCAGCCTGGTTTCTGACCCAAACAAGACAACCTCACAAAACTTCTATTATAAAGTTGTTGCTAAGTTATTTAGGTTTTAAATTAATACTTAAGAATTTTACTCAGCCATGGTGGACTTCCACTCCATTTTTCAAGCAGGACCCCTGCTAATGGCTTTTCTCATCACTTTCTGGAAGAAGGCTGCAGACCATCATTGCAAGAAACCACAGTATCTTATTACAAAGTTAAAGCCCACACTTTTTCTGGCATAGGATATACACACACCAAATGAATCATTCTCATAAATGTGAGCTCATAACCTCATAGCTCAAAAAGTCATTTCTCTGTAACCCTTCTCTGTGCCTGTATTTGACAGACTAAACTGGTGAATTTATTTTTTAGTTCTTCAGAGGCCTGTACTATGAAGCAGGATTGGAGGTTAGAGCTATAACTTCAGGTTTAACTCTGGGTTTCTCCTGCAGAGCTCGGTGTACAGATAATGAGAGAGAGTGAGAGCTTTTAGTGCTGCAAGCAGTTTCAAAGCCAGTTCATTGTTCTATATGCCTTTACAGAGTGATATAATCCTGAAACAGAACCTGAATAAAACACTAAAACCTTGCACTTCCTTGTTGACCTCATAAGATTTACAGTAAGTCTACTTGTCGGTTTGAATTGGGTTTTTATATTTGTTCTTGCTACCAAGACCTTTTAACACCTTTTTCCTTGCAGCAGAAAGAATAACGCTAAAATTGCCACACGTCATCAGACTGAAAGTGAGATTACTGAATTTATCCTCCACATAACCATGAAAATAGTATTGTTTTGTATTCTTTGTCTTTTTGTGAGTCTCAGAATGGGATTACATCTGTAATTTTGTTATACAAGCTTGTGATGCATGATGATAATTAAACTGAATCTTGAACAAAAAAAACCTATATCTAATCACAATGGGACAGTGATATTGATGAGACTATTAATTACATATTTGTACAGTGTGCAGATTTTTTTTCCCCCTAGCTTTCCTTCTCGACTTTGGCTCCAAAAGCTATGGTACTTTAAACCTGTATTGTATTTTAAGCTCTTCATTTTGGTTATATGATTGGAATTTGTTCTACATGTAAGGGATTTGCAGTTCGAGACCTGTCTATGTTTGTGATTGGTCCTCTGTTGAGCACACTTATCGCTAGATTTAGAAACCTGGAGCTGACTTACAGAACTGACATGTAGCTTTGTGTTACCGCTTGGCCTGACTGTGGTTGCCAGATTTAATGAAGGCAGATGACGTACAGAAAATCTAGGTTTGGTTGAACTTCTTTTTGCACAGGCCTCAGGAATTAGGAAATAAACAAATTTTGTCAGGAGGTTGTGAGTGTTTCCGCCCCCATAGTTTCACTCCAACAGGACTTCCGGAGTGCGTCATGCAGTCCGTGGGGATAGTTTTGAGTTGGCTGTTGACAGTAAGCAAAATGCTGATGCTTTTTAAGCCATAATGTCTTGTTTTCTGTTTTTTTGCATGTTAAACTGAGAATGCAATATGGCTGGGACAACCTGATGGCTGAGTGATGGAGCACATACCACATGAGCACATATGCTCTGAGCAGTGCATCCCTGGGTTGAATCCCGGCTGGGGACCATTTGTTGTGCGTCACTCCTCTGCTCTCTCCTGTTTTATTTTTTTTTTCTGCACTGGCACTATCCAATATATAGTCAAAAATGCCTGAGACTAAATTTTCATAGAGCAGTGTTTACAGTATATCAGTGTAATTGCATTTGTTATCTAGTTGTGTAATTGTAATTGGTTTACTTCTGTTGTGATGATCCTGTAAACCTGCATTAATCATCTTTGAAATCCTCTGAGGTGTTTTTATTTATTTTTTTGAAGACAAGCTTTTGTACAAAGAAACAATGTAGGTAGTGTAACGCTCTTGGAGTTGCTGCTGTTGTTTCGAAATCTCACCCTGACAGAGTGAGAATAGTGTTTTACCCCGTTTGTTACAGTGTATGCCAGGAAACGGTAATACGGCTGACAAAAGTGTCAAAATAAATTATACATTTCTCCAAGACACACATATCATATCTGAATACATTATCACAACACAATCTGAGTGTGATTCAGTGTATATTTTTGTGCCCATGTACAGATTTAGGAGCTGCACAATATCTGTGTTGAGGAGGCACCTGTGGATAACCGCTATCTATTCCAAACATAATAACATGAAATAGCAAAGGCTGAACTCTGATCCAGGGGAAAGTTGAGGAATATCAAAAGCAATATCTCACAGATGGCCTCAGCTTCCATTCAGAAACATCTGTTTATTGGTGCCGCTCTCCTGCACAGTCACTTCAGCGTACCTCGGCAGGACCTCCCCATCTTGGGCAAATCATCAACCCTTTCATGGGGCTGAAGAGGCTCCCTCTGGATGCCGCATATCTGCAGCTTTATTGAAGAATTACCAGAGCTTTAGTTATCTGCAACTGGTGGTACAACGTAGTATCATTCACATCAACAGTATTGTCAGGCGATAATGATTTTTACTCAAAAGCAGGTTAACTATTGTTATTTGGCAGCAATTATACGGCCTGTCATCTGGCCAAGTGTGTAGAATAAACACATCATTTCCCACCTATAGAGGCAGCGTGTTGCGGCTACCCCTCCCTCTGCCTCTTCCACTTCTTTCCCCTTGAGTGAATCTGATAAAATTAATTGAAAAGAAAAGCAAGTAGCATCCTAAGGCAGTGTTATTGTTATTATTATAATTAGCAAATGTGGCATGGCCCACTGTCTCTGTGGCCTGTTAGCTCACGGGCTAAAGCCTCTAATGAGGTGGCAGTCATGTGGTGTCAGCTCCACTGCGAAAGAGCAGTGTAGACAAAGCGGAATGGGCTCATCATATTGTTGTGGGTCCATGTGTGTGTTTGTTTGTGTGTGCATCATTTGTGTGTCTATGCAAATTGGCATATCACGGGCAGATCGCAAAAAGGGGCCCTTGACAGCATTCAGATCCGGTAAAGAATAAACAAGTAGGCCACAAGGGACCAAGAGCATATTAGCCAGTTCTTGCATCAGCCGGATTTTTAGTTGTGTTGCCGTACTTATCTATACGCTAATAATAGCGTGGTCGTACATTACTCCACAATGACGCCTATAAAAACCAGAAAATAGGATTTATTTTAATGAAGCAAGCAAACAATTAATGTCCAAGCACAAGTGAAAAATGAACTGTGTAGTCATTGGAAGCAAAGATAATTGTCTAAATCACCATTTCAGTGAGTTTTAACCACACGGGAAGATTTAGAGTATATAATTGATGTTGTTTTATACTTGTGAGGAGATATGTTCCCAGTCTGCTGATGAAATCCAGGAAAAACAGTGCTGTGTTAGTGCTCCAATCTCTGCACGTTCCATTCAAAATGTCACACATATTTTCTCACAACACATGAAAACAAAGAGATGTTTTTATTTGTTTGTTTGCCTTTTTGTACTCATGCTACATCGTGAATATACAAATTTGAACTATTTGCACTAGTAACCAAAAAGTCCTTGACTGTACTGCCATTTCTGACCTTTTCACACTTTAAATTGTGGCTTTAACACGGATTTGAATTGTTGACCGTGATGTAACTCTGCAGTGTATATACAGTTACAGCCGCTTCACACATTATGTGCCCTAATGACATATGTTCTCTTTAAGTACGGAGCAATCATGTTGCTGCAATAAGTGCCATTGTTTGTTGCTAATTAAGTGTTAAATGTGCAATCTGCTGATGAAAATGTACAAGTATTCCACAAGCTACATATCAAAACAAAGGATTGCAACGTGCCATCACTTCCACATAGACTGATGGGTCTTTTTTATCACATTGACCAACACTGATGCTGTAAGTTTGTGAGAAAAACCTGTTTGTAATTATAAAGTGAAAAGCACAAATTGCAGATATTTTTAACTTACAGTGCATTGTATTTAAGGCTGTTGTGAGATATAAACATTACATTTCAGTCTTTATTAGGTTGATTATTTCTTCTACATAATTGATAAATGCAGCCAATGTTGTGTCTGGTATTCTTTCAGTTTTCTCCATTTTAAGACATTTGTTAAGTAAAATAAACTTCATACATAAAGTTCAGACATTTCTTTATTATTCTGTTTTGCTGTCTATCCATTTAACATTTGGCTGCCACCTCTACATTAAAACCAATATGAAATATTAATTAGCAATTTGTTAGGTTTAAATGTGTGATTTAAAAGCAGCTTAAATGTACCGTTTTTTGCATTAATTTTACTGGAGACAAAAGCTGGGATGGCAGCTATTACCACTCTGCTAAACTATTCATTTGTCATTATAATTGGATTAAGCTACACCCTAATTTAGTGATGTGTGGAAATGAAAGAAAAAAAAATAGCAAGATGTAGGTTCATCAAAAATGACATTTCTTGATTACAGATAACAGCTAAGAAAAATCAGTCATTTTAAATCTAGTTTTCACTTATAGCTCTCTGGATTTAGCCATTTAGTTGACTGTTTTTCTGTGATTAAGTGTACAGTAAGTGCAATGGCTTCTAGAGTTCACAGAAAACAAAACCTGTGTGCATGTTTACATACATGAGCTCACGTGCTTCTTTCATGGTATAGTATAAATGATAATTACTGTGTTTGGGCTTTGGCCATCCAGCCATTGATCCATCCATTATCTATACACTGCTTAATCATCATTAGGGTCACAGGGGGCTGGAGTCTCTCCCACCTGACTTGGGGTGAAGGCAGGGGACACCTGGACAGGTCACCAGTCTGTCGCAGGGCTACATATACAGACAAACAATCACACTCGCATTCACACCTACGGACAATTTAGAGTTAACAGTTAACCTCAACGTGTATTTGGACTGTGGGAGGAAGCCGGAGTACCAGGAGAAAACCCATGCATGCACAAAGAAAACATGCAAACTCCATACGGAAAGATCCCTGGAAGGCTGGGACGTGAAACAGGGATGTTCTAGCAGCAAGCAACAGTGCTAACTACCAAGCCACTGTGCAGGGGTTTCGACCAGTAAAACTGAAATGTATTTTATCAAAAAGCTACAGGCTGAGTCTTTACAAATCAGCCTGTAGTTTTACTTTTGGTTGGTGAGAGGTTGACTGATGAAAAATGTGTATTTAACAAACTGCAACCAGTTTACCTATGCTGTGAAAAAAAAAATCTAAGTAAATAAGCAAATAGAATTTTAGGCTGCATCATCTCATAACTAGCCATGAACTACGAGAAAAGAAAAAAAGGTTTGATTTGGGTGTAACCCCTGGTCCTTCCAGCTGAGATCACAAGCCGAGTTAAAGCAGGAGGCAGGTTGTCTCGGCTCGTGCTGAGACTAAGCAGCGAGTTTCATGGGAGCGTGCAGCTGTCGGAGGCCTTGATTGGTGGAGAGCTTTATCAGTCACGTGACCAAAACAGTGCCTGTGTGGAGGGTTTTGTGTGAAGGTTGCTGCCATACCGAAGTGTTTAGTTCCTCCGAGCCATCAGCTGGGAAATTGCTGAGTAAAAATAAGTGGGTGTGTGTTTGTGTGCACACACACGTACGCATGGCAAAGTAGAGGGGGAGACTCAATTAAAAACCAGCTGTGCCTTATTCCTCTGTAAGCCCTCCAGTCTTCCTCACCCCCCCTCCCTGCTCTCATGTCTTACCCCCCCAATCCCCTCCTTCTCTACTACCCCCTGCCGCAAACCCCCCGCTGCTCTGTAAGCTGCCTGTAAGCTTCTAGACTCATGCTGATGGATCTAATGCTTCCCCCCACAACACACATGTGAATGTGTAGACGTGTGCACACATGATCATAAATGAAAACATGCCAGCTACAAACACATAGCCTGTCCCTCTAATATACTCTAAATGCTCATTTGTCCACCTGATGTAATTTCAGCAGACTCGTGCGCCGACCAGCTCCGGCTCCCTTCATCTCCCATCACTCTCTCCCCACTCCCCCGATGTACCTGTTACCGTCTCACATAAGCCTGCTCCCACAACAGCCGGAGCACTTGCAGCACCAAGGGTGAGATGAGAGAGAAGTGAAATCGGAGGAGCAGAAAATACAAAGTCAAAGCTTTATTTACTAAAGAGACAAACAAGCAGACATACAGAGGAAAGGCAGGCTGAAAGAAATACCCAAAAGCTTGTTAATATGGTCTTAAATAACCAGCTTTATTTTGTGCAGCAAAGGTTAGCGTGGGCACAAATTGGCTTAAGATACTTTCTTTGCACTCATTACTCTGTGCATCACTGCTTTTTTCTTATTATTTTTGCTGCATGAAAGTCTAAATGTGTGTCTTGTATTCTTTTTGTATTATTTTGACTGATTATATGTTTTATATCTCCACTACAGTGTGAAAGGCACAGTTAATATAGCTTAATAAGGGTGTAACCAAAGGGCAGCAATAGTGCTTAGCCTGCTAATCAGCAGTAATTCTATAAGTTCAGGTCCTTTAATTAGCAAATTTGCATTTTGAGAATTAATCAAATTGATTATGTAATTAACAGCACAATGCATCTTCTTCTCAGTGTGGGCCAGGCACACATAAACACCCACAGCACCCACAGAGACTGTCTTTCTTGAGAATCAACCCTTGAGGATGCAGATATGATTGGTAGCTGCGTATCTATGGGAAGGAACTCATTGCACAAGGTTAAATAGAACCTTGACACAGTGCAGCCTGTAACAGTGGAGATAGCGCTGGGAACACAGTTCGCAGCTTGAGTGCTGTGAGGCTCAAGGACCCCTGAGCCTTGGCTATAAGCATTAGTTTTTGATAGGTTATAATGGCTTGTGCTAATATTGGCTGATAATAGAGAAAGGTCAGCAAACTCATCTGTACGTATACCATCTCACAAGATGCCAGAGGGTTATTTTTTTCCTCATTTGAGCAAGTCTTGAACAACGCATTCATGCAAGGGTCAGATGTTACGACAATGCTTCACTTTTAAGATAGTCGTTTCTAGTTATGGCATAACGTGAAAGGGTTAGGTAAGAAGACATGGTATCTAAATCTGTGCTTCTTAACCTCTTGTGTGACCTCCTTTTGAGGAACAGAATGGGTAGTTGAAGAGTGCATAATGCCATAATGGACAAATACTTAAAAAAATAAAGTATTTTACATTAAACTGGCTAATATTCTGTTGCCCCTTTACTTTTCTCTCTGCTGCTGCTAACATAAGAGCCTCTTCTGGACAGAAAGGAGAGGGGATGGGTTAAAATATACAAGAATCCAACTAATTTTCACCTACAAAGCTAATTAGACTGAAATGGTATATACAATTTGCATTTTTTTTTGTTTGTTCACAACAGCTTGCTAAAATGAGCATTTCTGCCAGTTTGTTTAATACTTCTTCAACAGGTGTTTGATTAATTGCTTATCTCATTATTGGTGTTTTGTTTCTTTTTCCAAGTCTGGATAACAAGCATTGTTGTCAACCAGAGGCTGTCTCCCGTGTGTGTGTGTGTGTGTGTGTGTGTGTGTGTGTGTGTGTGTGTGCGTGTGTGTGCGTGTGTGTGCGTGTGTGTGCGTGTGTGTGCGTGTGTGTGCGTGTGTGTGCGTGTGTGTGCGTGTGTGTGCGTGTGTGCGTGTGTGCGTGTGTGCGTGTGTGCGTGTGTGTGTATTTGTACACCTATCTGGTTGAGCTTCAGTTTTAGGCCATCGGAGTGAGGGTATATTGAGAAAGTGGTGACATTTCGGTCGATCCTCACTTCCTCACACCCCATTAAAGGGCTGCTTAAGGGTTAAGTGTTGGTCTGTGGGTTCAGGTTAGGATCAGGTTGAGGTAAAGGTTGGGGTTATTTGTGATGCTTAAGGTTAGTGAAAGGGAAAATGCATGTCGTCAGTGAATGCCCTCACAAAGGTACAGTCATGTTTGTTTGTGTATGTGAGCCACAGAGAGCTGACAAGGGAGGGCCTGACAGGAGAGCGAGGCAAAACTCAGAATCTGGTTTTAAGTAGCGTTGTTTCACATAAACTTACTTCAGCACCCCATCAGCTCCCTCCATGGGACCTCCCCCAGGTTAAGAACTGCAGTCCTAACTCATTAGCACCAGAATCTCTTCATTGTTTGATAGGAGAAAACCAATTTGCTTAACACTGGTATAAAATTAGGAGTGAGTACAAGAGAAGATGGAGGATTGCCACCACTGATCCTGCTTTATGGCAGAGAGGACGCTCATAGGCAGCCTGTAAGCAGAAGCTGGCAGCTGTCTGGTCTGAGGTTGATTAAAACCGATGAGCAAAATGCCAGTCAGCCACCCGTGGTTGCCGCTTCTAGGTGATCTAATCTGGGTTTGTTCACTGGCCGGTCTCCACATCTCACTGGCTAAGTGTTGGCCTGTTATAGGGACATATTGGGGCTAATCTCTAGGTGTGTCCATATGCAGGGACTTAAGTGCAGATGGATAGAAAGGACAGATTTGATACTGCTGACATCATTACTTTTAAGTCCACATTAACACCCTAGGAAGTCAGAAGGGGAGGTAGGGGAGGCTGCCTGTGTTATCATTTATAATCCTATTAATCCTTGTTCTTATGGTTTGTGGAGCAGAGTTATGAACGGGTGAAAGTAACTACTGCAGATAATTCTATATTTTTGTTTACCACATTGCTGTACCCTAATAGGGCTGTACTTATTCATTATAATTAATGTCCCTCTCTGGTCATTGATTAATTGAACCCCTTAAAAGTCCTCCTTGCATATCAAAGTTACATATTTATAAGCTTGAATATAAATCCTGTCATACCTTAACATAGTTTAAATGTAACTCACTACAACTCAAGCACACCAGCTTACTTTCAAGTCTGCTCAAACACTGTAAAACTACACTACCAGAAACCGATTCCAAACAAGAATAATGATACGGACAGCCCCACCCTGTAGATTAACAGGGTTGGTTTGTTATGAATGAAACCCCAGAAGTCTGAATCTGTGTTTTTGAGACCATCATTGCTACACTCAGGTTTTAGTTTGGAAATGCTCAGCCATGGTGTTAACTGCTTATTTCCCTCATGATGCGTCTTCTAGCATATTAAAAACACCATACGGGCATGTTAACGAGGTAAAAAAAAACAACATGATTTTCACCGGAGGGGGTCTTTAAGACTACAAAACTCCGTGATGGACAATTTGGGGCAACTGTAGAGCTCCGGACAAGCTGCACCTGCATGATTAAAAATGGGTACCATGAGCCCAAGTCATAGCAGTTTTTTTAGGTTATCACTTGGGGACTTTAAAATGGTTCAGTACATCATCCTACCCTCATCTGCATTTTTCATCTCGTACTGCACCTGTGTTACCCACTAGAGATCCAATGATGCCTTCCTCTTTCCTTTCACCTTTCTCTCTGGATTTGCCCATGCCATCTGAGAATTCAGATCAATTCCATGTTTCGAGATTTACTTATCCATAAGCTGCCACCCTTATTTGTCTCAATCAATATATCACTGGCGTGTGGGAGGGAATGGATTGTCAAATGGATATAGGAAATGAGAAAGTCCAAAAAAAAAATTAAATAAATAAAGCCAAAAAGTGGGAGGTTTATGTCCCCTGCCAATCCCCAGTTATGCATAAAAATGCCGCTGAAATGAAATCTTTATCAAAAGAGCCACAAGGTTCTCCTTACAAGGTGTTTTCAAATAAGCAGGCGTTATTATCATACCTCCATTGGGAAATATGCATTTACAGCTTGGAGAGTGAGAGGCAATAGGGTAACTGTTAACAATGTTTTCCCTAGTTATGGTGCATAATTGCATGCTTCTGTTATTGCACTTTTCTATTGCTGCTAATACAGAGAAAGCCCATTAGGCAGTGTGCTAATGTGAACAGTAGCCTGCAGTGCAGTGGGTGCGCTATTTAAAAAGAAATGCTTGAGGACCACTGTAATGAGCTCCAGGCCATAGAAGGAGGGCACTAACACCCAAAGCAGGCATGTTGGAGCTCTGGAAATTACAGTGAGATTCAACTTTGGCTGTTAGGCTGTAAATACATGTGGCAATGTTGCTGCAGCCTATTTGGCGTAATGAAACTGACCTTTTATTTCCTAAAAGTATGCAAGTAATCATGTATTAATATTCAGTGCTGCATCTCAGCGTGGCAAAACAGCAGAAAGCACAATATTTAATCAGCATATGGCATATATTGTCAAGTGATTGTAATGTAATGTCATATTTACGCGTAAAATCATTTCCATTTGAGGAGAGAGATGGATCACATCAGCATTTCTAACTGTTTAATCGCTGCCACTGCTGATCCCCGCGTGTCAGCTTGGGATGCAGCTGCAGTCAACAGCCCCACAGTGGATTACTCTCCACATGCGCTTATAATGACCATTGACTTGGCTCGGCCGTGAACGCGCAGCTCAGCGAGCCTCGGTCATTCCTCTATAGCCTGCTGTGCGCGGACGGTCGCTCCCTGGGTGCCGCTGCGCGCAGCCTTTACCGATCGGTCGTCGCTCACGTACAGAGCATGTCCGCTTTGCCCGCCGTTTCTCCGGGTCCGAAGAGAAACTAAAACGGAAGGCGCGTGCGCACAGCTGTCCGGTGTGTGTGTGGTGTCTTTTTTTTTTTTTTTTTTTGGTCCATCCTCGCCAGTCAAGTCAGCACTGTTTTTCCTCCTATAGCGATCGCCGCCGCGGAATGGATTGTTCCGTTTGATTCCTACGATTTGGTGAGATGTTGAACCGGAGGCTCCCTGCCTGCCCTCTCCACCAGCTCACCCCCCGCGCTGTCATCTCACTCTGCGTGCAATAGCGGGCTTGTCAGGAATAGACAGGGCAAAAGAAGAAGAAGAAAAAAAGAAAAAGTATGCAATAAACAAGTGTCAAGTAGCTGCGGGCTGTTCGATTGGAGGAAAAAAAGGAAAAGTTCAAGTTGAAGGAGGAGGAGGAGGATTATGCAGTGAGTGCCGCGCATAGCTGTGAACAGGTACGTGGTATTTTGGAAATATATTCCTATGGCAACGATGCTTACGTGCTGCTGTTGTTTACACGCCAGCTTCTGTGGCCACAAACAGCACATGTGTAGATACGATCAGTTCTCGTGGCAAGTAGGAGGACTGGGGAGGTGGGATGGATGGAGGGAGGGCAGCGAGGAGCGATGACATTGAGGTGCCTTTTATCGGAATAACATTTGTGGTCCTCATGTGAGCCAACACTTGACGGGCATTGGTCACAGAGGGCTCCCTGTGCGCGTCCGCAGTGTCGATCCAGTGCCATTTATCGGGCCGTGTAGGTTAACGCTTGAAATGACCTTATAATAACGGAGTTTGTTGTTGTTGGAGAGGTTCTCACACGCCAGTTTCTACGTGCACGCCACCGCAACGCACAAGACACCTCAGAAATTGCATCTCTTTTCTCAAAGGGTCCAGGTGGACTGTGCAGACCTGTCGTGACTCATGATGAGGAGCTCGGCTCTGTCGGAGGCGCTTTTTTTATGGCTACCGCAGCGCAGCATCACTCATTCCACTGCTGAGTGTCCTTCGGGGAAAACGAGAGAGAAAAAAAAAACATGCTTTCACTTAATCACGGCAATGACGGGAGTTATTGGTGGGCTTTAATTGGCTGCTTGACCCATCATTACCGCTTGTCTCCTCTCCTCTCAGGATTGCCACAGCTTTGCGTCGCCGCGATTACTCCACTCGGACGCAGCAGCTGCATCCTGTCTCTCACCTTCCTCCAAAGCATCGATTTGCTCACACTGCACTTTAGTCTATATTTTATACAGTTTTTATACTCATTAATATTTCACCCACTTGCTCTCAGTACAGTGAGTTAGAAACAATGCATTGCATTACTCGCAGTAGTGAGCTAAAATCAGAGGTCAAGGTAGAGTAGGCTGTGTTGCACTCAGTTTTATGTGTTTTCTCTCCTGACCTGTGTTTCTATTTTATTTTATTGGGTGACACAGAGGCTGGAAGTCACAGCCCAGCTGCCCCCTTTTCCCTCCAACTGCAGGGGAACATAGCACCGTAGGACACCCAGGAATGAATATTCATTGAGCATGAGGGTTTGATGCCATATGCATGCATAAAGTTTAGGGATGCATTAGGAAGAAACTTTTGAACTCGGTTGTGTATCAAGTAGGGTGTCAAGGGATGAGGCCCACACACCAGCTGTAGATCCCAGAGCCTGGCAGTCATCAGCACTTTATGACATGAAAACACACACAGACACACAGATGCCACGAGGATCTTGATGATGAGACGCCCTGCTGAGATTCACACTTCAATCTAACCAGTACAGTTTCTCTCTGTGGCCCTTCTATCTCCTCCTCCACCTTTAGCTCTCTTCAAGCCTGCCTGCGTCTGTGTGATCTCTAACGCTCTTTGATCTCCCTCCTGCTTTTTCCATCCCTCCATCTTGAGCTTTTGACAGGGGCAAATAAATCAAGAAGCGAAGTGAAGCCCTCAGATTGGAGTGTGATCTTTACTGACACACTTACAAATAATGCACATACAAACACGTGCAGATAGGAAAACAAGTTGTGCTTCGACTCCGTGTCTGTTTTGCTCACAAATCAGCCGTTTCCCACAGCGTTTGCCCTGCCAGGTGGAATCATTATGACCAATGTGTTGTGTTTGTATGTGCATATGCGTTGCGATCCTCAGTCTTAAGGGCTAATAGGAGCTCACGGTGGATGGCAGCAGGCCGTGTCAACCACAATCTCCAGACGAGCCCTCAGGGTGTCCTATTTGGCGCGACTATTCACACACACAAGGCCACACACACACACACAAATAGGCCTGAGATGTTTAGACTTGACTCAAGGGTCTGAGCTCTAAAGGTTCCCTAAGTCCTTGTCCTTGTTGAACCTTCACAGCTAATCAAAAAGATTAACTCTATGCTGTTACCATGGAGATGCAGCACAGATTGACATGATTTGGAAACTTTGACGTGCATAGATGCACTTAATGATATTAATTCATGCATAAATTTGATTAGAGAGTGAATGTCTTTCTGTTAATCTAGCCATTTCCTTTCTCTCACCTCCTCTATGTGGGTTACATATTTATACGTACATTTTACCGCAACACCTGTGAGGCCTGGAAAGAGGAGCATCAATCTTCATTAGACGGAAATGAGACTGGCCTTGTTGAATAAATGACTAGCATTGAGAGTGTGAGCGTGTGTGTTTGCCGTGTGTGTGTGTGTGTGTGTGTGTGTGTGTGTGTGTGTGTGTGTGTGTGTGTGTGTGTACACGCGTGTACACATTTGCTTGCGTTCAGCTCTGTGGTCTGCTCTGACCCGGCTGACAGATGACTGCAGTGATTTCCAGGGTTCAGCAGATTAGGGGATTAAAGACTGGAGACTTCACACAATAACCCTAATGCATGTGCGCGTCAGCAAAGCACACGCGCTCGCAAACAAACACACACTTGAATTTGGGGCTGCGGTGCCGTGAAGAGGTCAGTGAGATCCAGTGCTGTCCAGCGTTGTGCCGGACTGTCCTCGTCCACAGATGGAAAACAGCATTAGAAAACCTCAAAGGTCCAATTTCAATAATGTCATTTTCACACTGCAGGCGTGACCTGTATTGGTGCACAGAGCCCAGTTAATACATTTTGTCCTTCTCAACCAATTCAGATCCCACTCAGTGTTAGAAAATGAACCACCATAGTGGGCTGAATGTTTGTGACAAGGCCAGTGCAATTTTGTCGCCGATCTAGAGCCAAAAAGTCCCTTTCAAACGCAAACTAGGCACTACTGTGTTCATTGTTTCAAATTCTGTCAACTAGAACTACATTGCATCATGTTAATTGATGTCATAACAAAAAACTGCTTATATGTCTCTCAGGTATAATTATCTGAGAGCAGTAAAGTGCCTCTTATTTGAAGGCTTTGTATGATTTCATGTGTTGACTGGTTTGGTTTAGGAGGGGAAAAAAGCTATTTGCCTATTTGCTGCATAGTGTTAACATTTTTCCCTTTACCTGGACATTTCAATGCGGTGTGAAACACTAAACATTGTTGCTACTGACAGTGCAACCATAGCAACATTAGCAAGTTTTAAAATACCTTAAGTCCATCAGATTTAGGCGGTGGGGCCAAGTTTAGAGTTGTATTTTTCCATGAAGATGCAAGAGAGGATAAAGCAAGCAATCATCCCCAGCAGATCTACACTCCTGCAGCTTGAAATATCCAGTTTTTTTTTGTGTTTTTACGCTGTTTTCACAACCAGGTCTTAAATGGTTCAGAGCTAAATAGAATTTTTTTTTTAGAAATATAGCAAATACTGCTATTATATGGTACATTAGACCTCGGCACTTTATCCTTTTGGACACAACAGGATAGGTAGTAATGGAGGCAGAAACAACCTCTTGTCACTACTGATTAACTAAGAACACTGACCTTTAGAGGGAGGAGAGGTGGGTGAAAATGATGTTCTTTGTGTCAGAATATAGAGAGAGGCCGATAATGTTGATACTGTTGCTGTAATTATCAGAACGTGCAGGTAAATAGAAAATACTAAGCTCGGTGACATGGCTCCCTTATGGGAAGATCTGTCAGCTGTTTCACAAGCTCAGGGCTTTTCTGAGCTAGACTCACAATTTACTGAGTGTCATGAATACACATCCAGATAGCAGAGCTGCTGCAGAAATGGATTCATTCCTATGGTGCTGCCCTGTTCGGACTCCTGCAGAGTAGAGTTTGGACAGCATGACATACAGCAGTGACAGAAAGGCTTTTACTAGGATGGACCGACTCAATTAACCAGTTGAGCTTCTCTACATTTCCCTCCTTTGTCTGTCGAGTCCTCAATTTGATCCATTCATGCTCCATTGTCCTCTCTGTGTCATATTTCAACATTTCAACTTTCACCATTAATTGTCCTCCTGAGGGGAGCTTGCCAAGGGATATGTAGCAATAGCATGCTGTGGTTTTTCGAGAGGCTAAAATTACAAAGACGAGCTGCTGAAGGAGCAAATTATATTAATTGCAGTAATTGATTAATTGGTGGGTAGATGGGTAGAAACCACAGAGGATCAAACAATAGTAGATGGCATATCTCATGGCTTTCTGACAAAAAGACAAAGGGAAAATCTAAGAGGATGTTGTTTTTTTTTGTCCTTAAGTGTTTGTAAGATTGTAAGAGTCAAATTTACCACTGCAGTCAAATTTGTGTGTTTGAGGCACTTTCATAATTGTGTCAACTAACAGTTCTCTTCAATAATGGTGTTTACATGACTTGTGGCTTGAATGGTCCAATCAAATTTGCGCAGCATATCACCTTCACATCTTTGGACAAAAGACTGTGACACACATGACTGGTGCTCCTTGTAGTCTTATGTTTTTTAATTAAAAAGGAGAGATCAGCACTGCCACTAAAACAGAGCCCCGGATATATCTTTATTGTAACAATGATTCTCAAAATAGCTGCCAAAACACACAATAGAAGAAGTGAAATTTAACCCAACTCAATGTGAAAACAATTGGAAATGCTGTAGTTGAAGAGCTGAGACTTTGGAACACACAGTAGCCTGAGATTCTCCAGCGTTGTTCATGTTGTGCTGTTTCTCTCCGATTTTTCCTAAACCAATACGAAATCTGAAAGCCATGAGCTTATCTCCCATCTGTCTCTTGCGTGTTCCCTCGCGACCTTTGTGGCCCGTGTTTTTCTTCGAAGGGGTTTTTGTGTTGCTCATGCTCCACTGTAGTGTGATGAGTGTATGTGTGTGTGTGTGTGTGTGTGTATGTCTGCATGTGTGACACCCAGCATTAGTTGTGCTTCAGAGAAAGTGACGCTTGTAGAGAGCAGCCTTCATCTTGGATTACCATGCCTATGGATCCTGTGGGTTTTTGTGTTGGAAGTGATGGCAGAGTGGGATGATATTTACTACATCTGTCTGACAGCTGACCGACTGGTTTTAATTCATCCTCCTTGCAGGCTTACGGAGCTTCCTGGTTACATTGAAGTTGGGCAAAAATAAAGTATCTTGCTCATGTGCCAACTTGCACATGTGCTTGTGGATAATGTCTTAGTTTTGTACCATAGATTGAACTATTTCCAGTTTCAGCAGATCATGTAGGAAAAATTTTGTTCTCCTTAACACACCCTAATGACGGTCCAATGAGTGATGTGTTCTCTCATTTAGGTGCTCAGTTTTCATGCTGATGCCTGAGCAAAGAAGAGCACTGTCAGTCATCTGTCAGTTGAAATGACACCTGCAATACAGTGTATGAAAACTGACTGAAGGCCGATCTTATTGTCAAATAGTTCGGTCCCATTGAACAGACAGCCAACACATGCAAAACATGCATCAAGCCTCATTGAGTCACAATGAATCAAACTGAATTTCTTAGCTCACTGTGTCAAGCAAGCTTCCACAAAACGTAACCAAAAAGACCCTTAAGCTTTCTATTGTAGGAGTGGAGGGTTTTCTTTTAGAAAGTACTCCCCATGAGTGTGGAGAGCTATGTAGTCTCCCTTACACATTACAAATCCCTCTACTTCTGTTCTCTGAGGAATGCAGTGAAAAGTGTCCTTTTTTGCCCTTAAGAGGCTGTGACCTCTTTGCTCCTTTGGACAGAAGGTGCACTTAGAGCAATCGCTGATGATACTTGAAGATCTTTTGTATTGGTGAACTTACTAAAGGCACTCTGTCCAGTTGAAGTGTTGTTCGGGCTAAACAAGTCCCTGCTGTGACCTGCTAGTAGAAGACATATCGGCTAATGGACACATCCAAGAGAATATGCATCCAGGCGTACACACACACGGTCTCAATTTCAGTTAGGCATTACTGTGGCTTTTCTGTTTACACTACTCCTTACCCTTGATTTGTGGTATCATTGAATTCCATGCCTTTCACAGCCAATGGAATAACCGCAAACTCTCTCTGGCAGCCAATGAAATCTGGAAATGCACCGTACCTTCCATCCCTCTGTTGCTTATGCGCTCTCTCTTTCTCTCCGTCTCTCTCTTCTAAGCAGACATGTCTAGTTACAGTCTAAAATGGCCTTGTGAAGGAGGACGGGAGTTAAGATGGCATCCCCAGAGACTTTTCAGAGAAGTAATTTAATAAACTGTGATATTTTCCCACTCCACCAGGGAAAGGGAATAGACTCAGAAAAGTAATGAAACTCAGCTGTTGAATTTTTAATATTAAAGAATCAATTTCCTTTTCTTGAACATAACCAAGTAAAAAGGTCCTTTCTTCTACCTGTGAAGCAACATGCTCAGTACAGAGCTGACTTCCGGCTAGCTTCCTGTTCTTACTAGGGGAAGATGTAAAGGTCCGAGGAAAATGCTTGTTTAACTGCGTCTTTTCACTCCCACCCACCCTCAGACATTTGTGCAGCAGCTGGAAATATTGCTTGTTCTAAGCACAGTCACAGAAAATGGAGTAGTCACAGGAATAGAGGAATGTCATTCTTCATCAATGATAAAACTATGAAAAGAATAAATCCAGATTCAAGCTGCAGTCACTCTGCAAGTCAAGATTAAAGAGGATGCAGGTAGATTTGTAAAATTCAGATTTCATGCACTCTTCAAAATGTTCTCTCGTGACTTCTCCAGTGGTTTTGGTTCATTCTAAATGCTTAAAAATGTGACATTGGGCTACAGTTTCTTGCAAACATGCTTTTGAAGGATATACTTCATCTCACAATATCTATTTCAAAGTATTGTCTTTACCCGGTCAAACCAATCAACCATGCAGTCTGATTCTAAAAAAAAGAATCAACACTTTACCTGGGTAAAAACCCAGGTAGTTCTGGGCAGTGTGCAGCCAAATCACTATTATGATTGATGAGAATATTTTTTCACATCAATAAATATCAGAGCATCAAGAAAATGTATGCATAATTGCAATTTTCAAAGCAATTATTCATGTTCTATTATTATACAAGACTAAATTTTTCATATTGGTAAAGCAAAAACTTGCATCACTAATTTAGTTAAATGCTTACCTGCCATTGGAGTCAACCTGGGGTTCAGTGCTTTGCCCAAGGACACTTGGCACATGGAGGGGCCAGGGGTGAAAATGCCAAATTTAATATTAGATGGCATTCCTCTTTACCACCTCTGTAACATACAGTTTTATACTTACAGCCTATGCATTAATTTAGGCAGAACACAAATCTGTAGATGAATATTATATGGTCATCACTATATGATTGATTTGAAAGTCAGAAATCAATAATATCTCCCTAAAATCTAACAGATTCTTTGTATTGTGGTTGAATGATTTTGCAACACAGTTTATGTCTAATGTTAGTTTATCTCACCTTTAAGTCAAAAGTTGGAATCTAAGAGCGTGATGGATGGACATGGAATACACCTGCATTCATACAAGAGACTTTAATAGACCAATAATTACTGGTTACTCAATAAATAAGTAAATAAATAAATAATAACAACAATAATAATACAAGATTAGAGAAAGAAAAATTTGTAACACCATACCTTGTCACTTAAGTAAGACAGATTATGCTTTTTTAGAGTACAGAATAAACAATGACAAACACATATTTCTGAAATTTTACATATTTTTGAAAAAAAAAATCATATATTTGTGGAAATATTAATACCGTCTATCAGTATTTTTTTGCAGTACCATTGATATGAGCAATATTGTGATTTCCACATCCATGGCATCCATTTGGACAATCTGAATGAATACTTACGTATATTTTGTCAACTGATATTTCTTAAATGTTTACACTATCCCCAATGCTATTGTAACAATGCAGATTTTCCCACTACGATTCATAAATTCTTATTGTATTGTAGTGTATCATACTGTATACAACCTCTAACTTCTCATAGCAAAATCAGTCGTGAATCAGTCAGCAGTAATCATGTGGTTGTTGCAACGTGGTTAGTGAGGCATCTCCAGACAAAATATATCCCTTTAGTCTTTTAGAGCATCCGCCAGCTTTTGGAGGTCATGGCTCTGCTTTTCTTCTCTTCAGCTGTGGCTGAAGCAGCTGAAGGACAGCATTTTACTTTTCCCTCAAATGTAGATTTACAAAAGCACTTAAAAAAAATCTGTTTTTAAAATAATCTTGACCTTATCCTTATCAGGTTTCTTTAACATTTGATTGCGATTCGACACCAATGTGTGTTAATTAGAGCAGCTTCCAACCTTTCACACTTCCGTCAAGGCTGTGGGCTGTTTGTTTACTGCAGATATGCAATGACACTCCTTTTACCCTGACTTCACTGCTACGTGTGGCAGAGAGGGTGAGACAGAGAGAGAGAGAGACAGAGAGAGAGAGGTCAGGTGATGATTTATGACCGCGATGCTGCATTCCAGCACAGGATGATTAATCTCTTCTGGGAACACTTCACGAGTACAAGTTTAACCTACCTCGGCCCTGCACGCGCATGTACACACACACACACGCGGCCGTGGACGCGACAACGCAAACACACACGGGCGTAAGCACACACGCGCCCTGCATGCCTGACAAACAGGACATAAACGCAGGGCCAGAGTGCATGTAGGTGCTTTTGTATGCAATTGGTGTGCAACAGCCCACCACCCCCTCCTCCCCTGACACACATACACAACCCCTGCGTACACCCATCCTCTTTTAGTCCCTGCCTCCCTCTTTCATTCTGTCTTTTTTTTCCCCTCCCTCCTCTCTCCTCACTGGCCTCAGTGGTGCAATGTCTCACATTCACCCCTCTCCTCTTTCGCCTTGTCCATTCATCACAAACAGTCACAGATGCTCGCACTCACATAGGGAGGAGGAGAGTGAGAAAGACAGGGTGAGAGAGACTCTGTATAAGGCCATTTGGCTCCAGTACACAGTGAGCATAAGGCTATAGGATTAGTGCTGCTAGGTGCTAAAAGCTTCAATGTCTTAATAAGCACAGAGAAAGGCAGGGAATGGCCTGTATCTGTGTAATACAGCTGTCTCTGTGTGCGAAAGTGTGCCTACTCAGGTGCTTTGCACAGGTACAAATACTCTTTGGCAGTCCTGGGCTAGCACATTGAGAGGATAAGTGTAAATACCACAGGCAGCATCTGAAGCTCTATTACTTGAGCACACTTCAACAAATTGTTCCACAGTTATACTCATTGAAACACAGAGGGTGGCTGAACGCATCTTTATTGTAATGAAGTCATTTATTGTAATGGAGAGCATTTACAGACAACTGTAGCTTAGATTTCGATGCTTTTGTCATTACTATCTCATTATCTATGGCCGCATCTGTCTTTGTTAGCATGTCTTTCCATTTTTTCTACTGACCGGACACACACTGTGGACATGGTGACCTTCTCTCCCTTGAGACTGGGAATTTTCATGCGAACGGGATTTAGAGAGATTTAGAATTTTTGGAAACAAGCTGTCATGAAATTAAATGTTATTATTGAGGCCTTGTGTCATATAAAGTGTGATTTATTGGGAGGAAATGTGCAAAGCAAAGAAAATGCAGCACCAGATAATCGGCAAATGACAACATGACTGATAATGTTAAATTAAAACAAGTTATGATCCATTTCAAAGATGGAGTGTATGTGAGGTTTGTTTTAAATATTAAATATATCACTGCATGAGTCAGCCATCTTCACAACAGAAACTTCAAAACACCTGCATCTCTCCAATATTTTATGTCCATATACAACCTCACAGTGAATCTCCTGTCAGAAAATATCGCTTGAGAAACCCATCAAGACAAACACGCTGCATATTTGTTGTTATTAAAGTTATAATCCTTACACATTCAGTCGTGGTCGTTTTGGCGAGACCCATGATTACTGGTGGTGACGAATGTGCTTTACAATACGGCAAACACTTATTGAGCAGCTGCTTTGTCAAAAATTGATAGCAACTGATATAGCTGTTTAGAGAGCAAACAAACAAACTCACACTGTTTTAATCAAGAGGTCAATCAATAGTAATTGCAACTGCAGTCTGAATCGTAGTCCGCCTCCCTGATGGGTAGTTACAGTTAGTATGTTATCTTGCAGAGAGGTTGGAGGTTTGCAACCTTTAATCTGCAACTTTTCATTCAACAGTTTATTGCCAACTACAATTTCATTACTCCCGGCTTTACTCAGAACTGAACTGCTGTCAAAACATGCCGCATCTTCTTGGTTTGACTCATATCTAAGATTGGCTGACTTTTGATTATAATGAAAATTATATTCTTATATAGGATGTGACCACATGGAAAAGATGATTATTGACAGTAACAAAAGGGTTTTGACTATAAGATTTTAAAAATAGCAATTTCAGGACTTTATTTACAAGCAATTGCTGCTGTTCAATAGTGCACTAAAAGCTACACATACTGTACATAACAGAGCAGCTTTTAGTACATGCATACATATTTACTGTTTCTAGCTGTTATAATGTGATCTGCAGCTGCCACTAGATTGAAACCTATTTCATTAACTAATGCTCACATTTATTGTGATTCCTACAACACCAGAAGCATTTAGACATGCATTTAATCATCTCCACTATAATGTCACATGTGCACAGATAGTACTCAAAACATCATGCCATAGCTCCATTCATGCTATCCCTGTGGGACACTTTTCCTTTTTCCCCTCAACGGTATTAGCAATATGAGATGACTCTCCATTGAATAGGCTTTGAACTGCTTTTGAATGCAGCCTGAAATAGAAAAGTATAATAAAAAACTCTATCTGATTAACAGTGTGATTAGCCTGCAAGTGCTCACGCTATCTCGCTCGTGATACAGCTGTGAAAGTGGAGGATTAACACCACTTGGTAAAAGGAAAAAAATAAGATCAGTAAGTCATATCAAACATAAACATACAGTCACACATGTGCATATAGCTTTATTTCTGTGGGTGTTAATCCTGTGACTACTACCAACTCAATTCAAAACATAGGCAGTGTCCATTATCAAATGCAGAGATTGGGGGGAAGAGCAAACGAGTACTGTATGAATGGAATGAATAACAGTAATGTAATCCTTTGTGAAAGTGCCATCGTATCACCCAACCTCACTCAGTCTCCTCAGCAGCTACAGAATAGATGAATGTCCCAGATGATTGTATTCTCAGAGCACACAGACACACATACAGATGACTTGTCTATACCATAAAGTAACAGTAATAACATGACTGGATATTATGATGTTATTGTACTTGCAGTTGAATTCGTCCTGTGAGATTTTTTTGTGTGCGTCTTCAATCGTGTGTGAGTGTGCCCGAGTTATATTTGTAACTTCAGCTTAGAACATTTGCTCTTAAGGTTAATTCCTCAGCTTTTAATTGTGACCAGGTGTCGTTGCGCCTTAAGACGTCTCTTTATTTGTGTAAGTGTCAGGTCCTGATGGGGCTCACGGTGTGATGTGACATCGTATACAATACGCACACTTCACTTCACCCTGTTTGTGTGTGTATCCAGGCAGAATAGTCTTCGAGTCCACTTCAGTATCTTTTTTTTTTTTTTTTTTTTTACGCTTCTGCCTTTCAGCATTGATTTAAGAATATGTCTGTAATTGAGGAAGGAGGTCTGATAAGGACCGAGGACAGTTTTTGAGAACAGTGTCTTTGATTCATACTGTGAAGCCATCGGGCTGTTTCAAGTTTGAATTGTTGGTTTTGAAGCAAGTTTTATTTGATGTTCTCATTGAGAATTTACCTTTGCTTGATTAAAAAAACTTTATTCACAGCCATTTTTATAGCTTGTCTGGCTTTGACAGTGTCATGATTAAATGAATCTGCGTTTCAAGGGAACAGGAATTTGCATTTGTAACCTATCCTATTCAGTCCAATTAAAACATGAAAATATATGGATTCACTACTATAATGCAGCTTTAGTGTCTATACAGATCAATGAAGCAATGTTAAATGTAAAGATATGAGTAATTTAAATGGTCAGAATCTGACTGATTAGGCAATCTGTCACAGCAGTTGGAATAATTGTTTTGCAATGTAGCTCATTACAGTATCAATTGATTATGTTATTTGACTTGAGAGTCTGTGACGTTGCAGCCAAATTAGGTGCTTAATAAACAATTATTAGTCCTGCTGCTACACGCAAGACAGGAGTTAAAGGGTTTTTCTTTTTTTTAAACAAGAAAAATGAACACTGTGTGACACTTATAGAGGATTCAGATTGTTCATGTTAGTTTAAACATTTAAGCTCTGCTCTGACAAAGAGCAAAACTGATTTTGCCAAAAATAGTTACTTTCAAAAATTCCTGTAAATGTCTTTCAGCAAGCATGAATAGGAAAGATAAATGGAGTTTGAAATGAGTTTCAAGTTTCCTAACAGAATGGACATGTGACTCCAACAACAATTATGTTCTTATACATTGAAACTGCATTCTTAGTTGTGTTTTGAGGGAAATACATTTTCTCCTGAATGTCACTTGTTTAAGTCGTGTCAGAGATATATTTATAGTCAGCATATTTTGACTTCTTATTTTTCTGCTTTCAAACTGTCACTCCTTTTTCGCCAAACAATCATATAGTAGATGGGATGGAATATTTCAACCTGGTAAACCATAAAATGGAAAAAAATGTTTTAAACATGTTGTGAAAGGGTTGTATTTCAGCCTAAATTTTTGATATTTTTGCAAACCTAACCAAGTAATTTTGGTGCTTTAACCTATCAAACAGCAAATGAAATCTGAGAATAACGGTTTGAGGACACAAACCAATAATCCCAGGTGAGAGTCTTGTTACATTACTGTGAAATGTTAGGTTTCTTTGAAAATGGAATTGAGAACACAGTTTAGTTGTATAAGAACAGAATTCTTTGCAGCTGCAGGGTGACCATATTTTAACATACCATCAACTCTTGACTGCTGATGGTGTAAAAAGGTAAATCACATAATTGGTTATCATGGATCTTTTGATCAAAACTAAAGTGGCATTATGTTGTTGAACGAGTTCTATCTTGTCAAAACAGTCAACTTGAGAAAAAGGCTACATTACGTCTGCATTAGTTTTACCCCTAAAGTGCTGTGACAGCAGAGCTCGGCTCTGTGATCAGACTCTAAATTGGAAATTTGCCTAAAAGCAAAATCACTTCAAATATCATCTGCTGTAAGGTCAGTGTAAGATATGTGAGAAGGCTTAAGTGCAATTTTGATCTAAAAATTAGCCCTTTGCTTCTAACTACTCACACTACATCTTAGAGCAAATACTCACTCTATTTTCATGGATTTAGCTATATGGATTTTCATGGATTTAGCTTGTGAAGGCGCACCGACATAATCACTTAAACTGCCTTCATGTTTATTTTGTCTGCCAGTATTTTATTTTTCTCAACATGGATTTTATAACCCAAAAAGGAGCTAAATCCAGTGAGAGTTTGAAGCAGAATGGTAATAGAGTCATTAAATCAGGGCTAGAGGAGCATGGATGGTGGCATTCTGTGTTTTCATTTACAACATCCCAGAGGCCATCAAAGACCTCAAGGACATCGTAAATTCTCTCATTTTTTCTACGTACCTTGAAGTGAGAACAGTCTTGTCTATTTCCCCCACATTCATGTTAAAGAACGGTGTCATATTTGTACTTGTTTAACAGTTGAACCAATATTAGGGTTGCAGGTGCTGTCAATTAAATTATGCCAACAACTGTTAGTGTCTGCCTCACTCGCCACTTGAGTCCTTCATCAGTTATGACAGAATGTTTTATTTCCTGTCAAGCACAAATCTGTGGCTGAGGTTTGGAAGGCAAAGCTTTGAAATCCAATACAGTCGTATATCTGTAGATTTTCATTCTTATAAACAACATTATATTCGTCTCCTGAGTTTTTTATTATTGAACCTGCCTCAATACTGCCACGGATACTTTCACAGTTCTGGCACAATTGCTTTAAAATAACGCCATCTATTCATTTGACTTATGTTTACTTGGGAAAAGAATAAAAAAATGAAATTAAAAACAGATAAATCGTATATACTGTCAGGGTTTACGAGGGAGCTCAACTGATTTTGAGCGGGTTTAACTCCGGGCTTATCGCCCCGGTTGCCTCCCATCTCCTTTATGTGTCATCTGTAAATGCCATCTCTGACAAAAACATGCACTATAAAATCTGAATACTAAACAATAACCGTAAAAAAGACGAAAGAATCAGCGGAAAAAAATAATTTGTCTGCATTCAGACATGTTTTTGTTCCACAGCACGGATTACGGTGGAGCTTTTAAACTGTTAGATTCCCGCTGCTTTTTAATATCTTGTGTGATCTATTTGTGTCCTAAGCTGCTAATAGCTAGAAGGAATCAGGGGAACGCAGCAGGGGTGGTGCTCAGATAATGGATTGGTTATTTTATGTTTTCTCCCCCAAAAAGAGATAGAATTGGGAATTTGTCTTGCCCCCCTTTTCTTATATTTATCACTACTAGAAAAACAAGGATTTCTGTGGTGTGGAAGTACTATAAAAACTGCTGTTGTTTAGTGGAATGTGCTGGCATTGCTTAGCTCAAGCCAAAAAAAAAATATATTAAAAAAAAAAAAAAAAAAACAGCATAATGTCTTTGGTAAATCAGTGTAGGATGGAATTTCAGGACCCTGCACTCACCCTCGGCAAGAGGATATCACTCTGGGTGAGCTGTACTGGAGAGGAACACTGGCCTAGTGGGCGAGAGTGATTTTTTGAGAGCAGGGGAACCGTATTCTCCATTTCACAGTCACAGCACTGGCCTAGCTGTGATAACAATGTGCCCTAAACCTGACTTATGTTCTTATTTATTCTGTGTGCCCCTCAATTGCCTGACGATTATTCTGGAAAAAAAAAAAAGGCTAACAATGTACGTGCACACATTCCCTTTTTCCCTCTCTGCTCTGACTGCAGCAAGGCAGAGCGGCAGCTGATATGCATAATCACACGTTTAGAGACGGGTGAGGGAGAGAAAACTACTTTCAAAACCTCTTCCTGACGACTCGGAAGTTTTCAGGACAGTCAGCCTAATTCTGCATTAATGAGTGATAAACTGCGAAAAGCCAAAACAAGTTAATGGATGTTTTAGGGTGGGAATGGGGCACAAAATGTCTTTCTTCGTGCGGTTCCACATGACTAAAGAAGGAAGACTTAAGTGGCAGAAAAACTGCTTCATGCATCTACAACATCCTTGATCATCTATAGGGACCAAACAATTCTCCGTAGCAAATACTAAAAGCTGTAATGTTGGGCGATGTTGCATAAATGTTTTAGAATCGCGGTGCTTGTTATGGGCTCGACCAAGCCTCGGTGGACCAATTTAGACAGCCTTATAATGGCATCTCTAATGCTCCAGTCTACATGAAAATAAACAAGTCTGTAAAAAGGAATATTAAATGCACTGTATTATTGCTTATTCCCAAAGAAGCAAATTGATCTTTTTTATAACATTCAATCTATAAAGCAAGGCGATAGCTATTTTACAGCAGTTACCATAAACAAACTAGTGAGCTGGGGTTTTATTACTTTTCATTTCAGCCGCGTGGACAGAATTTTTTAAGCGATCCGATAGGCTACACCTGGCCAGAATTCGTGGGTGTGTTTGCAGGTGGACGAGCGAGTCTGCATGTGTGTTTGCGGGAGATTGTGTGTGATCTCTGCCTTAGCTGTGAAGTATGGCTGATTCCCTGATCCAGCAGGTTAAGGAGGGCTTTGGCTCTGCGCTGTTGACCCATCTGGACTGTTTGCAGGGTTTGAGCCTCATCCCTGGACTACAGTTGGAGTACGGAAAGCTCATCTCTGCTGCCTTTACTCCATTCAGACCTTTCGGCATTACAGCTGTGACAAAATTTGAATGGTCATTGACCTAATATACCTCGGACGATTTGCCGTGGCTCAGTATGTGGTGTGTGTGTGTGTGTGTGTGTGTGTGTGTGTGTGTGTGTGTGTGTGTGTGTGTGTGTGTGTGTGTGTGTGTGTGTGTGTGTGTGTGTGTGTGTGTGTGTGTGTGTGTGTGTGTGTGTGTGTAATCCAGTGGCAGATGTGATTCTTGCCTCAGCCATAGCAACACACACATAGATATAAAGAATACAGGCGGATAACTCAAATTATTTTTCCATATTTTTTCCATGATGCTATAAAGCTGATCCTTTTCAATCTGTTGCTGGTGATTTTAGCTTGCGTCCAAATATTGTATCTCCTCTGCTTTTTTATACCCATCTTATCCCAGAGCTCCAACTATGTGACCCCCTGCACACTGTATGAGGGCCAAAGAGGATCAGTGCTCAGATCCACTCAGATTACCACCTTCTTTGTCGCTCTCACTCACTCTCTCTCTCTCTTTCTCTCTCTCTCTCTGCACCCACTCCCCTCCTTTTTTTTTCTCTTCTGTCCACCTAGCCACAAATGGCGCCGCCGTCCTGAAGTTGCATTTGGACAAGGACAAATAGTACCGTGGGTGCACATGCAGAGGCAGACGCTGCTGCGGGCCCGGGTAACATTTGAGGGGCAGGATAATGTCAGTTGACCAAGGCCTTGGTGGCTCCCAGTCATCCAAGGCTGCCAACTTCACTAACATCAGCGCCACTACACAGTAATGGGACAAAGGCGGCCTGCTTTTTTTCTGTAGCTTTTAATAGGGCATCTCTCTGTGTGTGAGTGAATCAGAGACTGACAGAAAGAGCAGAGGAGGAGCATAGTGAGCATCAATGGGACTTTGTATCTGTTTTTTTTTTCTCTTACTTGAAGGGGAAATACCAGCAGGTAGCACTACAGTAGGAGAGTGGGCCTTCAAAGGTGACAGCAACCCGATGCTGGGCAATATGGCAACAGATTTTACCACTTTATTTTTTTTATCCCTTTAATTGGTTATTATCGATAGACAAGTTTAAAGGCTAGCGGGTGGAGGCAGGACCAGCTGCTACCACACCCAGACTCCCTCTCACCAAAGTGAAAGCAGTTATGTTGGACTGTGGGTAATGTAGGTGCCAGGTTTTTGCAAAGGAAGAACAATAAAAAAGGACAATATGTCTAGTTCTGCTGTGTCAGCTTTGATCCTTTTTTTTTAAACTGCCCAATGAGTCGGACTAGTGGTATGAGTGCAATTCTAAATCGCTGCTATTTTAAGTATTAGGCTCTGAAAAATGGCAAAGAATTGTGCTCTCTTATTTTCAAAGGGGATCTATCAGCTCTACATCTTTTGCAATCAAAAAGTCAGTGGCATACTTGATGTATTACACATGATGGGGAGAAGGGTAGGGTACTTTTTTACCTAACTCAGTTATTTTGGGAAAGGGTGGCTGTTCGTTATTAAAAAAACCTGCCATATAATTGCTTAGAAACAGCTTGTTTCTCTGTTAGGACTGGCTTACTTTATCAAGCAATGAAAGCTATCAGTTGCTTATCAACGTCTCTACATTTCCTTCATGATTTTATTTTCATCTTGTTAATGCTTGTTATCATCCCCACAGCGTGCTTCTTTTCTTGTGTCTCAGGATGAATGCCACAAATATGTACTTCTCCTATTTTTTTCTCCCTTTTTCTACCCTCTAGGTATAGCTGCTGTCACTGCAAACATCTCTTCTTTAACACCATATCCCCTTGCATCCCACACACGTTCACATATATACCATTCCCACTTACAACAGCGTGCTTTGACTGACCAAAAATACATAGTAATTTGTTGTAGCATCAAAAACAGTCATGGTATGTACTGGAATTTGACATTTTGGTTGAACTGTTGCTTGGGACATGCTGCATTGGGGGAAAAAATGTAAAAATCTATGATAGACACATGTACTGACGACCAAATGCTAAAAAATCGCAGTGCGTTCACTTGGCCATTGTTACTTAACTCCCAGTCATCCTCCCACACAGCAGGGCAGCCAGCCTCTTGACACCATTCCATTTAGCCCACACTCCTGCCGGAGGATTCAGCTAATAACTCGCATAGCCTGAATACAGCCATAGCATGAAACAATTACTTTCAAGAAGAAACAGAGGAATCAGGGGAAATGAGAGAAAGCATAACCTTGAGAGAGGATAATGTTTTTTTTTTAAATCAGCCAAAACCCCTGTGCTGAGAGTGATGTGGCAAAAAAAATAAGAAAATTCATCAGACTTCGTTAATGAATCTCTCAACTGAACTGAAGTTGCATTACAGCGTGCTCTCATCACTGTTCAAGGCCTTTCCCTCCCTTTCTCCACAGGCTCCAGAAGAAAAACTGAAAAAAAATAAACACTCCCAATATGTCAAAAATCGAATGGCTTTCCCAGTAGAGACGAAATTACCTTAAGCGACTGGGGACATTTAAGAAATGCACGCAGCTTGTCTATATTTTCCATCAAACACATAATTTGCTTATAGCAGTTATAAAGCACAACAAGACAGTGGCTATTGATTGTACGTTACTGGAGAATTAGCCCTTCTGCAAAAGAGCCGGGTTCCCTATGATCAGTGGATATTAGACCGATACAAAAGATGTTTGCAGACGGATGACAAGGAAATGGAAAAGAGATTACTGGGAAGATCGGTGTGGTTCCATCTAAGTATCCTCGCCGTCTGCTTTTTTCCACTCCAAAGACGTGCCAGTTAGACAAAGTGGATGTTTTGCTATCTATTCATGATAGATCTTAAATACCCATGATCTATGTTGACTCTGCCTTGTGTGATAGCATAAAGCAACCCGTTTTCCTGTGTTTCCAGTGCATTACGGTCCCAATCTACTGTACATTTCTGAAATGGATAAAATAAATGAAGGTTTCTGGCAGAAAGGAAAAAAAAATCTGAGTGATGCTGTGTTTGCATGATTTCACTGTAGTTAACAAATATAGACAATGTGAATTAATGCATATATTACTGGTGCTGGAATTAGTTTTAATTAGAAAAAAAATAGATGTGTAAATTGTCAATATCACTCTCAGAATCAGGGCTGTATAATCCAGGTAAACCAACCCAGGTATGCTTTCTGGTGTATGTCGACAGGCATCCTGGGAAATATAGGAAATCACTATCTGAAGCAGAAGTAGGCTAAGAATGGCTGAGAGAAAATAGATACAATAGAAAAGTAAATTATGCAGTTTAATCACAAATTAACTTGTGGAATGTTAAAATGTCACAAGCTAATAGAAGTAGCTGAGATTTGGATTTCTCCTTAAAAAGATAATATGAAAGTGTTTTCTGTTTAGTTCTTTTTAGTGGTTCTGGCAGTCCTGTTTTAATTTCTCATTGTTTACATCTCTGGCTCATTCGCTCAGCAGCATTGCAGTACTGAATTCAGCTCACTACTCTGCTGTCCCAATTAAGCCCATTGTTTTTGTCTCCATGACAGTGCTATGCTTGGTAATAAAAGAAACATCCATACTGTGGTTCACAGTATGAACAAAGTTCATGCTGTACAGAGGAGCTGTATTCTCTGTTTTGCTACCAACTTATCAGACTTATTCGAAACCAAATTCCTCCATTACTGTCATTATTATTTAATAAGAGAAGAAGCACGAATTAAATAAGCTGCAATGGGACAAGACGGGCAAATGCATAATGATTCATTTTAGTCAAATACCATATCTATTAAAATACAGAATTACATAAACAGTGCTCACAGCTGAAATAATCACTGTTTCAGCTTTGGCAGAAAATATTGTCTTCAGGTAGAACCACATCACTGATAGAAAGATGATTGAGAAATACATTTTCTATGCTTTTAATATAATGGAAATTGAACAAAATATTTTTTTTGATATCAACATCTGATTTACAGAATATTTTATGCAAAGGGTAATTTTATTTCACTTTATAGTAATGCAGTGGATAGATGTAAACATTTTCAAGGTGTAGACGGGTGGCAAATTAAAAGAAAAACCTGAATAAATGAGTAGAGAGACACACTGAATGCAGATGCTTCCAAACAGATGCAATTTATTTTAGTCGTGCCCTGTGGCGTGCAAGAAAATGCAGAGCAGGCTCAGCTGATTTTGCATCAAAGTAGCAAAAGGAAAAGATCTAAGTGACTTTGAAATAGGGTTCATTGTTGGGGCACAGATGGCAGGAGCTTCAGTCACAAAGATTGCTCAGCTGGTGAGTGTAGAAACAGTGACAAGCGTGGCATCTACATTTAACCCTTTAATTATGGTCTGAAATTATTGACAGCATGCATATGATGATAGTGATGCTCAGGAATTCGTGCGATATATCAGATACAACAGAAGAGCGACTCTTTCTCCTGAATGTTTGACCTTGACAGTGATAGGGTCCAGTAGCTCTGCTCTGCTGTGACAGGGACATTTTACTAGCATGGTTTGGAGTTTACGGTACGTCCACGCTAATATGTTTTCATTGTGAAATGCATAACTTTTGCTCCGTTTATACTTAGCATCTACACTGCTATGGCATGTTAGGAGCCCTAAAAGAGAAACTTTGGAAATGTTGCTAACCTTGTTTTACTTTGACGGCTCAGAGTATTCCCTTCAGTCTGGACAGGCAGAAAACTAGACTTTTGGAAATCATGTAAGACCCACATTGGCTTTCTGATTGGGTCAGTACCTATTGTTCCCTGATCAGTCACTCCTTTCACGTGACAATTTTCTGGACGAAGACACAGCCTTGACTCCCAGTGACTGATTCAACATAGATTGGAAATTTCTGGCATCGTTTTACATGTCAACATCTGTTGTACGGTTAAAATCTCTTTTTACTTTGATTTCCCTTTATTGCATTATGAAACATTTCTGTCTTGGTGGGAGTAGTGTCTTCGAAGATGACAGTGCACCCATCTATAAATCACAAAGGGTCGCTGTTTTGACCTTCACCGTCACCACATCTCAACCCACTTCAACACTTATGGAAGATTTGGGACTGACATGTTGGACAGATGATCAAAACACCTAATGAGGGTTTGTCTTTTGGATGAATGGTGTTTTATTCCTCCAGCAGAGTTTCAGAAACTTGAATGCCAAGGAAAATTAGAGCTGTTGTGGTGGCACATAGTGGCCCAACACCTTACTAAGACACTTTATGCTGTTTGCTCCTTTAACTTGTTACAAGCCTACAAAAGTAAAGTGCGCAGAAGAAGTGGGAGTGAAGACATTTTTCCCAACCCCAGATTGATCCTGTAAAGCTCAAAAATACAAAGGTAATCAAGTGTGAGGCTTTGCATAGATCTGACATTTTCACTCAGTGACTCAGAAATATAAGTGCTCTAAATCATTGGAAAAATCTGAGCTACTTCTCAGCTCTGTAGATGTAGGGTAATAGGTGTACAGATAAAATGATATTCCTGTGTGTGCGTGTGAACACGTCTGCATGCGTATGTATGCATGTGTCTTGGGGGTGAATTTCTTCTGCAGCTGACTGTGGTTGAATGAAGAGAGCTCATTTTAGAAGACGCGATTTGAGGAGTGATCAGGGAATTCCACCAACATCATGCTCCTATAAATCATCTCTTTAATCAGCCTGAAACTCCCTCCCAGCGCACAGCTGACAAACACATACACAGACACACAACATTACAATGCAAAAAAAACAAAACAACAACAACCAAAAAACGCTGCAGGCTGACAGAGCGTGACGGCGTCACATAGCGGGATGAACGAAGAGCGAATCAGAGATAAAAGTAGAGGGACTGAATGAAGGGAAATAAGAGAGACAAAGTAGAAAAGACATAGTTCACCCAGGTTGGCAGAGTCAGTGCTGAGCCAAGCAGTGCCAGGTTGGTAATTGGATCGGAAAGTCTTTGGGGAGGAGGATAGACACTGGGGAGAAGGCGGGGGCTAAAATCCCTGTCTCCTGAGCCTGTCAGCCAAGAGGGGCTATGGACAGTATTACACACTCATTTAGTTGATAGAATTCAACACCAACACTAAACAAGGCCCAAACCTAATCATGATCCCAGCAGCCTTCCCTATTTAAATATATAAGGCCTTTACTGTCAGCCATTTTAATCTGATATACATAGAAATGAAATGTCTGCACACTATAGCGGAATCTATATTAATAACATCACTCTCACTGATGTTCAGCCTGAATGAGAGAGACAGAGGCAGATAGAAAGAGATAGAGTTGTCCGATAGTTGTATTACAGTAATACCTTGGTTTAATGGATGTCTGGTTTGGAATAAGGCTGTACTCAGTCCAATTGAGATTGTGTTGTGTTGGAGGGATGAGGTGCGCCCCCTCATAAATCCTCTCCTAGATGAGATTGGGGGTTCAGAACGAGGGAATGAGCGGACAGTAAGAAAGACAGAATGATGCTCACAAATCCAGCTGAGGATTTTGCTGTTGTGACTCTGTGTGTGTGTGTGTGTGTGTGTGTGTGTGTGTGTGTGTGTGTGTGTGTGTGTGTGTGTGTGTGTGTGTCTGTGGGAGGGTGAATCCCACATATGGGCTCTGTTAATCCTCCAGTCAGGCCTGGTGCTGTCTATGTGACACACACACTTACCCATACCTACACTGAGGAAGCGCTAATGTTTCTCAGACGCAGCTCTTTGGAGGACGATGTTATTTGTTCTCTCTTGCTTGCCCCTCTAGCTCTATTACTCACACTTTTTTTTTTTGCTAACACACGCACGCACATTGTATAACACAATGTCACTCTGAGGCCCTATTTTCTGCATGTAGATGGGCAGAAAGTGAAAGAGAGAGGGGGGATGAGAGAGGCCAGAGGGAGGAGGAAACAGCTGGAGGTGGAAAGGTCAGCCAGCCAGTGGTTCTGCTATAAATTATGAAGCTGCTGTTGGATTCTTAGGATCATCTTATAGCAGAATAAGTAACAAGGACGGCAAAAAGGGGGAGGGGGTTGGGAAATCACAGAGCATGAGGAAAGAAGCAAAAGGTGGTGAGAATACGGAGGTTAGGCAAACTGGAGACAAGAGAGCAAAGAGGAGATGACAGGGAGGAGGGCAGCAGCAGGAAAAAAAGAAAAATCTCCGAAATGCTGCGGGAGGCAAAAGCAGTCGTCTTCAGCAGGGGCTGATGATTTTATTGGGTTCTTCGGGGGCCTGCGGGAGAGGGGAAGGGTCAGGTTGCCCATGTGTAAACAGCAGATGTGAAAAAGCGCCTGCACACGCCACCACCCCGGGCTCCAGCGAGCTGCACAGTCAAGGACTCGTCTTGTGTTGCTGCTCCCGAAACCCTCGCCCATCTGCTGTTGCCTTAGCCCCATAAGCTAAAGTCCTGTAAAGACATTGACGGTGACAGCTACCTCGAGCCTTCAGGATTCAGCTGCGATTAAAACAAGTGTTGCTTCCATTAGGTTTTACACACTAGTCAGCAGCAGGACGAGCGAGCCCAGGCATGCTCCCGCTCATTAGCAGTGTGGACTCTACACTGGCAGGGTCTTAATTGTTTTTCTCTTTAACTGAGCAACTTCATCAATAATCATTAAAAGGTGCTCAAGCAGGTGGGACACTTCTTAACGTGGTCACAAGCAACGCAAAGCACACACACACATGCACAGTTTAAATGAGTCAGTCAGAATTTCCTCTGGCTTACATTGAGATATGGATTTTATTTTGCCTCAGAATTGACCAGATTTTCGCTCCTCCTAGTGTGTGATTCGGTTTTGTCAGCTGTATCGCCTGTGTGCTGCAGATATGTCTTTCTCTCTGTGTAGCGCAGTCTCTTGCTTAGTGCTGGTGACATTTCGGCTTTACATTTGGGAGCATGCTGAGTTCTGTGAAGGTTGTCATAGCAAAGTCTCCTCGCCAGTGTCTCTCCTCCTGTCTTTCAGTCACTCACTGTCTCTTCCTTTTATTTCAGTCCCCTTCTTTCATTATCTACCTTTCTGAAACATTTTGGCAATCATATTGTTTGCTTGTTTATCACTTTCGTTGCTCTGTCTGCTGCCTTTCTGTCTTGGCATTAAATGCCTCCAAATTCATTCTATTTGCTATCTGCATGTGAACCACGCCGTGCCGGACTGTTGCTCCTGGAGTATGTCTTTTTTCCGTTTTCTTTTTAGCTACTTGTGAAAGTCTTTAGGTATTCCTGACATCAAACTTTCACGTATATATCTGTGTGCTGCTCCATCTTATGTTGCACTCCCTCCACCCCCAGCCAGCCTTCTGTCTCCCTCTGTTAGGGGTGATCTAGCTTTTGTTTCGTTTTCCATGTTTCTCCCCTCCCCGCTCTGTCATCTGTTGCTGATAGTTGTGGCGTATTAGAGGAGCCAGCCCTGGGGCAGCCTATTTGTATGGGCCATGCGCTCTCAGAGCCTGCAGAGCTGACAGAAAAGCTTTACAGGAAAACACATTGTGTGTTTGGTTCCACACTTACACACAAATCACTCTCGTTCATTTACTTTTCCAGTCCTGGGGAGATGTCGCAGCGCTGGGGGAAAGTTTGCCTGCCATCCCCTGGCAAGGCCTGAGTTCTCTCGGTGTGTTTATGGGTGTGTACGTGTGTGTGCATTTGTGTACTAAAGCCAACAAGTGAGCATGTTAAGAATAGCTGAGGGGGATGAATGCTTTTGGTCCCTGTAGGCATGCGTGAGTTGCAAACAGAGAGGAGAGCAAAGCTGTTTCAGCGAGTAAACTGATTGAAGACTTTGCTAGTAAACACAGAAATTAGAAGAACCATAACCAAAGAACCATATGTTGGCCAACAGAAAATGAACATGAAACATGAAGCTATTAGAAGTCTTAACAATATTAAAGAAATCACTGCAATAAAAAAGGCAGCAGGGCTGAAATAAGCTGCTTGAGGTTGATAATTTGGTGACATTTTTAATTATTAGATTCCTGCTGAATTTTGCATAATTATGGTACATGGAGTTAATTTTTGCAGTCTCGTGTCATCATGTCATCTTTTCGTGAAAAAAAATTAACTTTCCAACAGGTTGGTGTGTTGTTCGGTAACTGTGAAAAAGACAAAGAATGTGGCATTTTCAAGCCTCCCCCAAAAACCTCATCCCTTACATCACTCTAATCATGCTTCCCTTGTCTCTTTGGCATTTGTGCTATGGTGTGTGAGTGACAGTGAATAGATGTGGGTCTAGAGTAGTAATTAAATCAAGGTCTGCTGCTGTTAAACATGGGGTGTCCAGGGGTGACAATGCTTATTGACAAAAATCTGCGTAAATGTCAACTGCCCCTTTCCATTCCGATTTCATGTTATTTACCCATGTTGTCGAATAAATAGCTCGTTTGGGGGGCTGGAAAGTCACAGGGAAAGGCAGTTGCTGACAAATAGGGTTGCAAGATATTAGGCAAAACTGACATTGCGATATTTTGTTTTAGACATTGCAACATGAAAAAATAGATGGATTTCCAACAGATGACTTGACTAAATCTATTTGGAAAAAAATAAATATTCTAGAGCGATTGGGATGATTTTGTGAGGGAGTGCATCTACATTGAATATAAAAGAATATTTAAGAAAATAGAATCTTTAGAATCTTTCTCATGTGATATAACATTGGGAAAGGCATCCAAAATAGTTTTTAGCTTTAGATGACATTTAAATATGTCTTTTGACAAATTTATTCTGCTGTAGGTGAAATATTTCCATACTACAGACATTACATTTCTTTTTAGAATATGATACAATATGATCTTGAAAAGTACAAATACTGATAGAGAAGTACTAATATTGAAACTAAATTCTTCTTTTTAGGGTTTCTTCACCATTCCTTGCTCATTCTGCTTTGCACTTGTGGACTCAAGTAAATTGTGCTCTATAGACAGACATCTTTGCTATATTAGTCATGAAAAATGAATCCAATTGTATCCAGCAACAAAAAAACCAAAAGTTGTTACATGATGTTTCCTTACTTCACACCCAGCGACTACTACACATGCACACATGGCAGTGTTGATGCTGAAACAGTTTCTTTTGTAGCCTCACTGTGAAACACAAGCATTTTGGCAGAAAGATAAAGACAGAAGTGAACACACCTTGCTTCTTTCAGAGATGATGTCTCTCTTTCTGTGTCTCCTTCCCAGTGGCTATCTCTGTTTCTAGCTTTGTCCCTCTTTTGGAGTGTGATTTTTCTCCTTTGGCTACTCACAGCTGGAGAGAGAAAGAGAAATAGCCATAGCAGGTTCGCTGGGCCTTAAGAGAGGCAAGACATCAACGTTTAGGGACTTTTTAGATCTTTCTGAGTACAGCAAAGCTACACAAATGTGCACGTGGTGGATATAAATCATTAACACCCTCAGCAACACATGATAAAAATGAACACAGCAACAAAATGCATTGTGCTGATCAAAGCTGAGTGCTGAGGCAACACTTATGTTGCTGCAAAAGTTGCCCTGGGAGAATTGTTCAAGTTTTCATGGGAAGTGTTTGCTTGATATCCCCTGAAACACACAGTAACATTTAAGACACAGTTCTGTTGGCATGTGTGTTCGTAGGCACTCGAGCATGCACTTGCAGCACTTTTGCACACACACACAGGTAACATGCAACACATGCAGCTACATTCACGTTATATCCGCACAAAAGAAGCAAATTACTGCTCAGCTATGCAGGGTGAAATTAACATTTAATTTGCTATGAAATCAGCTTTTAACACCATTCAGCATGAACAGTGCATCAATGGCAGCAGGGTTAAAACTGTGTTTTTATGCTCCTAACTCTCTGAGCCATCGTGATTAAATGAGCAGAGTAAAGCACAGAGGGGAAGAGGAGCTGGAGAGACGAAAATAGAGAAAAGAGCACTTATTGGTGTAATCCTTATGAGTTGGTCTTAATTAGCATAATGAGGAAAGGAAAGGATTAAAAGAGAACAGAGTACATACTGCCAGTTGCCATGGAAATGAAAAATGAGTTGAAGAGATAGCAGTCAAAGTTGAGCCATTGGTTGTCATTCACCGTATCTAAAGTTCAGTGAATTGGTGTGAGGAAAGAGCAAAGCATAAAAAGAGCAGTATAGAGGCTAATGTTGAGGTCACTGAATTCAGTAACCATCTGAACCACTGTCTTCATGACGACTCATGCTGTTGGAAATATAAATAAACTTAAGAATAATAAGTATTTATGTGTTAATATTTGTAGTCATATTTCCCCCAAAACAAGGCCATATCATTGTAATCTGCTCTCAGTGTGGAGGCAGATGATATTGGAAATACATACAAAAACTAACCTTATAATAATATTTTAACATCAGATTTCCCTAATTAAAGTTCTATCAAGTACGGGGTAACACTGGCAGTGCTTATTCAGCATTTCTAATATCAGTTTAATTGAGCAAATTAAATAATTAGAAAACTGGAATGCAGCACTCATGCATGTGTTTGTTACTTTTTTCTATTATTATTGTACATATTTTTGTTTTATCAGTCACCAAATTCAGCATTAAAAACCCAAGGTCGCTCATTGATTACAGCAATAAAACAAATTTGAATGCATTCATGAGGCTTTTAAGCAAACTATCAAACTATCAGCTTTTATTGTTTGATTTTTTGTTTTAGCTTTAGGTTCTGAAGATATAAAAACAATGCAATATTTCACAATATAAGAGTGAAACAAAAGAGTAAAACATTCTTTAAAGTCCACAGCCATGCTTGCAGCTCCATGTGGTAAAAATAAGTCCTAGAGATGTAATGCATATTTAAGCAATGTTTTTTAACATAATGTAGAGCTCACTAATTGAGCTAAAGATAGATAAAATGTTATCTAAGAAGCCACAAGAGTTTTCAACCCGCAAAATCAATATTTAATGGAAATACATTTTAACCTTTATGACCTCTGGTGAACATTTCTGGCAGTTTCCTAACTAGTTTTTGACACCTCTCTTTTAAAATTTCACCCTGTTTCTAAAACACAACAGCTTCAAATTCAGTAATACTGTTAAACCTCCATAATTTCACTGCTTTCTTTAAATTCCACACAATATTTTCTGTGTAATTCCAATCTGGGTATTGAGATGGACATTTAAGGACACTCCAGGAGCAATTCTTAAAACCCACTTTTATAGACTTGCATGTAAGTGAAGTTTACTTTTAGCTTTATTTAGTCTTAGTGTTCTATTTTGTATTATGTCCTGTTTATTTTAGATGTTCTCTCTTGTTTTATTTTAATTTTAGCTGCCTGGTTCTTTGGTGTGATGTTGTCTCTTTAATTCTTTAATTCTCCAATTTTTTGACTTTTAATTCTAACCCTCAAACTTATTTCTTTAATTTTCAAACTGCCTAGTTCCCCTGTTTGATTTGAGTACCAATTTAGCTAATTATTCATTTAATTTATTGTCATTTTTACTATTTATTTTAATTGACGGCTCTGACTTGTCCTCTGTATCTTGCTTGATTGTTTATGTTGCATGTTTTAACTGTCAAAGCACTTTGTGAACGCTGTTCTTAATGGTGCTCTATAAATAAAGTTATTATTATTATTATTATTATTATTATTATTATTATTATTATTATTATTATTATTATTATTATTATTATTATTATTATTATTATTATTATTATTCCTGAACAAAATTATATTGAAGAAAAATTTAATAGGAAAAAAACCACATGCTATAAAATTTGATTCATAGCAAGTTCTTTAATAAATGTTCTTGAAGGTACAGTAAGTTGTTCCCCAAAAGTGTGTACACCCTTCATGATTTTATTCTTTTAGTTTTTTAATAGTTTTGCACGCTCACCGTTGTCTTGGATGACAGATTCAATCCTCCAGGGCACTGATGATACCAGCTTTGCACAAGTCTGTGGAGAGATGCTCTGCCATCCTTCACAGAGGATTATTTTCAGCATCTGGGTGTGTTTTGTTGCTCTATCTTCCGCTTTAAAATATGTTCTAGGCATTCTGTTAGATTCTATTGGACCCCAGGAAGTCTGGATTCATTGTCATATTGCCAACTTCCTCTCCTGTCAAGTTATTTTGATTCTTTCATTCAGGATTTGGGTGTGCAGATTTCTATTGTAAGCAATTATCTCGAAACACCCACAGTAGTGGCTCAAAAACTTTCGAAAGCAGAGGACTTTTGTGTCATCCTAGCGTGCTAACACAGGATCTAATTTTAGTTTCGGTCTAAAAGTGGAGATACGGCCCCATCTTATCCATTATGTCACAATTAGCTGGCCTGCTTGTGCTGGAATGTTAGTCATACCAGTTAAATAGTTGATGTTATAGTGAACTACAGTCCACTGCAATGTTTCAGCTAAACAAAAGTTTTTTTCTGTAGATGTCACAAAACAGTAAGTACTCCGTTTTTGTTGTTTGAATATCTAGTGCATCTAGAAATGTTCAAATTTGTCTCTAACCAACGTAAGGTGTTGGTATCTAACATTATTAGAATGGAATCTTGTTCAATCCATGAAAAAGAGCAACATCTGCACTGCAGAACACAAGACCTCCCTGCTTGAGGTCCACCATCTTGCCAGCTCCCCGCTTTTTTTCTTAGCTGTTTATTTTTAAATCTTTGGTTCCCCATGGAGAAATCTTGCTCTTTCCTCTGAACTCCAGACTATGTGTCTTTACCATGAGCTTTAAACTTGCATATGATGCTGCCAACTATGTCTCCTGGGAGTGCTGAAGAAATCTTTGCAGCGCAGATGAAGAAATTTTCAGTGTTACAGAGTTCCCAAAAGTTTTCGCTGAGTTTTGCAACATTTTGGTAGCATCACATACTAGCAAGTGATTTAAAAACATATATCCATAGTTTGTTATGATGTAGTTGTATGTAATTATTAAAGAATTAATATGATATACACAAAGACGGTAAAAAATGGAAGTCAAGATTGGACATTTCAGTTTGATTTTTCATTTGTCAGTATCAAAAAAGAAAACCAACGAATAGTAGGAAAAATGGCACTCATTTGCAGCTAAATGAAACAGAAGTAGTCTTTTTTTATTGTTGTTCTTTTGGCAGCTATTGACTTTTCCTGCTGCAGCTATAGTCAGAGAAAGTTAGCCAAAAACCCCAAAGAGGCTTTATTATTGAATCAAAATAATATTGGTGCTGCCACTCGGATAATGAGCTTTGCCCCTAGAAAAGAAAAAGGTAACCGAAAAGGTAAAAGGACCACAAGAAAAGACACCCATTTGTATCAAACAGAAGTCACAGGATGAGAAAATGGGGGTTGAATGAAAATGAGCTGTTTGTTCCAAAGAACTGTTGCATTACAAAAGAGTCTGTCCTTGGAAGAAAAGAACCGTGTGGCAGTTTCCTCTTTCCAAACGCTCGTGTGGTGCCAGAACTATTGAAGAGCAGGGATGAATAAGATGCACAATGAATGAAAGTTATCTCACGAGTCTCATAGTTTGCAAACCAGAGACTCAGCACATATGCAGGTAGAAATTACGCTTTTTTCCTGTTGTGTTTGGCCTTGTTGCTTTATCTTGTGCTTGCTCACTGCTACCATTTATTATATTCATTACCACTGAAAACTGGGAAAGATAGGAGGAGAAGGGAAGATTGAGAAAGAAAAGGGATGCAATGTAGAGATCTATTTTTTAGTTGACATATTTATTGATTAGTGCTTGATTTGTGTGTAGTTATAGGGGTTATAGTTGAATGTGTCTTACATGGGATATAAGGTGCAACTTGTTTGCAGGCCCCAACATGAACCTTCAGCAACTTCTAATGTTTGGAAGTAACAGCCACACAAACGAACACACTCGCTGCTGCGGCCACTCATTTGCATGACAAAGGCTTGGTTAATTATTTAAGGAGTCTTATTTAATCAATACAGGAGAGCTGTATCCGACTGCAGGGACAATCTGAGCCACTGGATTCTATAGGTCTTCATTATTCATGAGAACCACAGAGAGGGACCAGGAAAACGGGAGGAAGAGAGCAGAGAGAGGGAGCGAAGAGATAGAGAGCGACAACAAAGGTAGCGGGGTCTTGTTTCATGTGTATTAAAAGTTTTCCTTTTTTGGTGCTGATGAATATTTTAGAGGGTTTGAAACTTAGATGGGACCTCTCTAACTGTAGAGGTGAGAGCAGAGGGGAAGGGTTAGGTGGCGACACTGCTACTGTGGCAACTGCGGTTTGTCTTGGGGTGAAGGGGTCAACAGACCGAGAGGTGCACCACACAGACAGTTCCGTTTCAAAATGAGAAAAAAAAGCTTCCATTTGTCCACCCTCGTTTGATTTTTTTTTTATCTGCGTTTGCTGCAAAGTCACTTTCAAATATAGTGACATGTGCCTTTAAGAACATGTATCGAGTGTTATCTTTTTCATTAGCATGCATGGGCAAACCTGTGTGCTTGCATTCAAGCAGAGTTTCTGTGTGTGTTGTTTGCATGCTAGTGTTATGGATTAGTCACAGGTCCAGCACAGCCAGGGGGCGCTTATCTAAAAATAGTCATAATCCCACAGGAGTGGGAGTGTGTAAGTGAGTTTTGTCTTCCATCCTCATCGCCCGTCTGGCCAGGCCTGCAAGGGTTGGAGGTGGAGGACTGCTGGGTAAAAGCTGCACGGTTCAAGGAATTGTTTCACCTGCATGTGTGCACACATAAAAGCTCGGAGGTCCAATATGTGAAGGCATACTTTGTTGTTGCTGTTTGGAGGACTACACCTCTGAATATAAAAACGAGGAAAAAAATGTTGAAATATCCTCATACATACGAAAATATACACATACAGACCACACAAAATACTGAGGTAAACATCATCCCACAACAAAAACACATAATTGTTCCCTGGTTGAAAATCCATCTACTTTTATTGACTTCTCCTCCACTGCAATACACAGCTCATTTGGATCTTGCTTCATCAGGGAATTTTTTATGCGGCCCTGATGCGGCTCAGTATTTTGAAGAGTAGGCGAGTTATGTCTCTGTATAGTGTAAAGAAAGGAGGAAGAGAACAGTAAAGCCAAGGGCCCAGAAGCAATGACTGCTGCAAAGATTTAAGTGAAACTAAAAGTAGCACAAGTTTCTTTATTTCTTTTTTAAATCCCATATTCAATTTTTTTGTACCTTTTTTTGTTGGAGGCAGCAAATGTTTCTCTTTTTTTTGGAGACTGCACACTGTACTTCAGAGAAACACTTTTTTTTGCACAGAAAGAATGCAAAAACACTCTGATGGAAAACGTTTTAGCATGTCAAGGGTGGGTAAGGGTCCTTCTCGGGGTCACTTTTGGACTGGAACGGCAGATGGTGGTCAGGTGAAATTGTCAGGCTGCAGATGATGCTCAGGGACTACCTGGGAGAGTTTGAAAAGCAGGGTTATATTTTGAGAGACATTTTTTGCTCACCTTTACAACTATCTGCGAGGACGTTACTCATGTGCGCGTCCATTTGTGTGTGTGCGCATGTGTGTGGGTGTGCTCTCACATGCACATTTGACCGAACATTCAAAATTGGGCCCAATAGCTTGTTAGACTTTGACACTGTGCTGTCGTCATGCCAACCAACCACTTTGCTTTTGTGCCGTTCCCATTTAGTGTAGAGATGGCAACCGCATGGAGATGCCTCACACAACACAGCAAAATGCACCAATCATTAGATCCCAGTATGCATCCTCACCTGTTTGGGCTGATTCCTTTGTGTCGCAGGGTGAACTCAGTTTCTCTATTAGAGCAGCTTGGCACCTCTCTATAGGTTACCGAGTCTCAGTAAATGTGTCAGTGGCACGAACTACATCTCACGTGGGCATGTGTCTGTGTGGCACATTTTGCGAGTGGTACAACTATGTCAGTGTGCTCGTCTCATTAGGGGATTACTCCTTCTTCCTGGACACCTCTCCAAGCATCCGATTGGACTGAGACAGGCTGATCCCTTCAAACTGTAACACCTGCTGTGTTGACATCTGGAGAGAAGGAATCACCGCAGATCAGTGCGGAAGAAAAAGAAGACAAGAAGAAAAAAGAAAAGGAGATGATAGGAAAGAGAAAAGAAGCAATCAAGAAGCTTAGCAATTATATATAAAAACTATTAGACATAAAGAGAATGACAGAGGAAAGGCTTGAATGAGTAGAACTTCCTCAGTCACACTCGATACGTCAAAGAGATTTTATCTGTTTCTTGAAACCGACAGTCAGGCAGCCGGTTTCTGAGTCAGACCCTCTCTGTTCTTAAATAACTTCTTTCTCATCTCTGTCTGCCTCCCTCCAGCTCTCTCTGTCTGACTATACTTATGCCAATTAGAGGCAGACCACCAAAGACTTATCTAATTTGATCTGTATTATATTTAAATGAGTTTGCAAGTATGTTGGTTCTTAAAGCCTGTTTAGCTGATCACCTAATTGGATTAAAACCCTTTTTATCACGTCAGCCTGTCATGCTAATGGTAAGCACACACCGTACATAGAACCACCCATGTATTAGGTTGGTTTTGGCTATAAATTAAAATTTTACACATAATCTTTAATTGAAATCATGCTAACAAGCCCTTGAAAATGTAGTGCCTGCATGTGCATATTATTCTCTTTGTAACCACAAATCTTTTTTTTTTTTTTTCTACATGAAGCGAATGCGTCTGAGCTGTCTGATGCAATCAACAATTACGTGGAGCTATTAATCTAAAATTCATCCAATGAACAGATTTTCAGTGGGCTAAGGCGGCCAAGCTCCCGCCCAATCAAAATCTGAGCTTGACTTGAAGCTGATCAGGTTACTCTCCAGCTGAAGCGTTGCATTTGGAGTGCAGCTCAATCAGCCCCATTAATGGATTAACAGGCAGCATGTCAGTGTTGCCCCAGTGGCTCGGTCTCTCTTGTGCTCTCATAATTGTTAACTATGAAGTTCACATCAAAACTAATAGCCAGTCTGATGCCATCACCACACGCTTCTGTTGCCACTGGCAACCAATAGAGTATGGCTTTGTTTAGAGAGTCTGCTGCCGTGTTTGAATGTGAGCGAGAGAGGAGATAGACACAGACTCAGCAAAAGAGACAGAATAAAAGAGCAATATAAAGAGGGAATCAAAAGAGATATGCTGGATTCTGATCATTCAGGGAGAAGAAAAGAACACATGCTGGGTCTTGACAGATGTAAATGTCAGCTGGATAGTTTGGTTTGAATCGTTTCAGATGGAGAATACCTATGTCTGCTTGTGTTTTTTCTCTTAAAATGTTTGTGTGTGCGTCTAACGGAGGCTGTGGGGCTGAGACACAGCAGAGCTATAGCAGACATGAACAGCCCTAAGGACAGTCTCGTCCTTCAGTGGCTGTTTTTTTTTTTTTTTAAACGCTTAGACCATATGTGTCGACCGCCACTATGCATTTTAGCAGAAGTTGTTTGCTCATTCCTGTGAGCACGCAGTTTTGTGGAAGGTGAAGTAAAGGAGAGAAGGCACTTGATGCAACTCATCACTGAGCTCGCTGCTACTGTCTCCTGCCTTGTCTGCTCAAAGAGCTCTGGCACCCCGCTGGGAAAGATGAGAGGCTTGATTACAGTCAAATTAGCAAATGAGCAGGTTAATTACAGAACCAAATTCCTGTATAAGGACTGTCATTTTTCTGAGAGATGCTCCTGCTCTTGCTCAAAGAGCCTAAAGAAAAGGCGAGGAAGGAGGGTGGAAGAGGAGAAAAGGCAAAGGGACGGATTCCTTTTTCTCCTTTCTTTTTCAAGAAAACTCCCTGGTTTCCGCCTTTCTTAGCTCTGTATCTTGCCGTTTGAGGTTAAGGGGAAATGGTTGCATGAATGAGCTATTTCTTTTTACTTTATTTTTTTTCAGAGGACACTTTTTCCCCTGCATTTTCCTTTTCTCTCCCTCTCTCTCTACCTTCCCCTCACTCAGGAGACTGCATCAAACCCCTCACTCCAGCTTTCTACCCACTCTCCTGCTCACTGGCTTTCATCCTTCACTTCACAAGAGCCTTTGGGAGGCTTCAGATTTTTTATTTGCAACAACCACGTAGAAAAGGAATTTCTGAGACATCGCCTAAAGTTTGCAAGGACGTTCCATTTCACAGAGGAAGAATGTGCACTGAACTTGAGAAAAGGCAAAAGTAATTAGGGAGAAAGGTAGAATTTTTTGTTTTTTTTGGCTGACCTTGCTTAGCGCCAGCCACTGTTGTTCACTTTGTTTATGTCACAAGCTGGCAATAAGTGGTTAGGAGTTATGTGATGCACCACACCGAATGCTCTGCTTCGATTCGACCAATGGCCTTTGGGCATCTTTATGGTCGCGAGTAGTGTGTGTGTGAATGTGTGTGAGACATGGATGGATTTGGTGGGCAGATGTGTATGAAGTCTGGAGCAAATGGAGTGAGAAGTTGAGCAGCTGGCAGAGGACAAGGAGTAGGCTAGTGAGGAAGAAGATGGGAGATTCGCATGCACACACACACATCAATGATGATTCAAGCTGGTGGTACACACAACAAGTGACGTGAGTCACACCAGTTCGCTTCCCAGATGTCGTCATTTGTGTGTCATCTTGGAGACAACCTACCGCAACAAGGCTAACTTAATTTCTCCTGCCTTGTCACCCGCATGTCATCATCTGTCATCAGTTCAGTAAATTAGAGTTTCACTTCACCAAGTGTTTCCAGGGAATGTGTCATATAATGGACCTGAAGTTGTGAAAGTCGGCAGTTTGCGCTTTATGGATTTTATTAGTGCGGCTATAGCCAGAGGGCTACATATCGGAGAACTGTGCAACTTGGAGAGGGCAGCTTAGTAACCAAGAGCAGTGGGAGGTCATCTATATTTTATCTGTCAATCATATTTCAGTAGGGGGAAAAGATCTAAGTTTTTGGTTTTTTTTTTTTTTTGTCTTTTTTCCTGTGGATAACTTTCGCAGCAGAGGTCTATCAGCACAGGTTATCCTTTTTAAATTACAGTATCGGAAACACTGACCCTTCCCCTCCCTTTGTTCTTTATTTCTCCATTTTCCTACATCCATACTTCTCTCCTCCCCTCCTTTTTCGTCCTCCCACTTAGATAACTCTATTGGATTTTTAGTCCATTCCAAATGAATTGAGCTGCGGCGCTCATGTCGAAACGAGCCTAGTCGATTGCTTAAATGTAACTATGCACAGTTACCGGGACTGCAGCGCAAGCCATTTGCGGGAAGCCTAAACATTATAAACAAATAAAGCAGCCGTATTGCCTCCAGGCCTTTGGTTAGGAATGCACTGCAGTGTCTGGTGAATGGGCAGCCAGCGTGAAATCCAATATAGGCCTGTGTGTGGAGGAGGAGGGAGAACACTCCACTCCAATCTTCATCAATATAGCACTATACAAGACTGGTGTGGCTATAGCCACCAAAAATACGGGCACTATTATTTTGACCACTCCATGCCACATCTGATACTACCAACACCAGTACAACCTGCTATTTCTTTTACTGCACATAAGAAAAGGACTGCTCTGCAAGGGTTCTGGTTGCACGAGTTCCCCACAGAGTTGTAATGAATCTCTCCAGCTAATCAGACAAAAGAACTCCATTAGTTCTTATAAATGTCTTAAGATCACTTGTGGCCCTTTAAACATGTCCTCTAGTACTGTTGATTTGAAACATTTCATGTTCTCTTTGCAGGGTTAAATTTAATATAATTATATTTCCATAAACACGGTAAAGTGCCCATATAGGCGTCAGACAAAAAAAGCAACTTTTTTCACTGCTTTTGCATATTATGTCGACTGCAGTCACAATAACCACCAAAAAAAAAAATCAGTGACTGCTTGTATAGTGTCAGTGCTATTAACAGCTCGAAATTCTGATGTTAGACACTCCAGCCATTCTACAAAAAACATCCAGCTTGACCAGTATAGATGAGATTTCACATGGCATTGAGCAGGCTGTGTTTTCTCTTATCTGCACCACCAGCTCTGTCCTAGACTTTGTCCATCTCTTATCACAGTGTCCTAATGGTTTAGTGCGGTACAGAATCTGTGAGGAATGAATCACCAGGGGTCTGGTTCACTGCAAGAACACCCCGAGGAGTCCTTTCTCCTCCCTGATTTGCTGAAAACCCTCTGGTTACCATGGAAACCCCTTTATCACCAGCAGTTATTGTGACATTGACCCGGAGCAAGGGCCAGGGTGAAGTGAGATGACCTCACACCATTTGTTGCACGGTGCCTTTCTGTGACCTGTGTACTTCTGTTTCTGGAGCATGTGTACTTCAGGAGACCAGACATAAAGGCCTGAGCGTTCGCATATCTGCTGCCTTTTTGTGTCGGTTTATTTGCCTCAAGCACTGTAGTGGGACTTTGTGCGCGTAAGTGCATATGGTGACATGCGTGTTTAAGTGCATGCACAGATGTTAGGAGTAAGACTAAAGGTGAACATGTTCCTGTCCTGATGTGTGACCTTTGAGGAGCCTATTTTATCCTTTTCCTCTTTGTGCTGCTCCAAATAATGGATTTTTTCTCAGCTACCATCCTACGGTTACCGTCATTCCTAGATAACCTTTCAAACACCCACACATTAATCGCCACAACCCCCCTCTGCCTCGTCACCACAAACATTACCCATGTTGTCAAATCATGTATCCTTATTTTCAGTTTTACAGACATATTTTCCTTAATAGCAGAGAAACAAATCTGCCAATTGGATGTGATAACTCATTTGTTTCTGTCATGGCAAAGTGGGACATTTTTAAAATTAAGACACAGTTTAAAAGATTAGCGATCAGAGCACTTATTGCATAAGAGATGATGTAATATGTCTACCCCATTGGGTAGATTGTTCATGTCCCTATTTGTGGTGAGTTTTTTGGAAGACTGAATAAAATTTGAAAGATAATTAATTTTGGATGAATAGCTTTTTTAAGTCTTTAATTAGTTTTCATAATTTCTGCTGGATTGCATAGTGTATTTTTCATATTTTGTTTTTTTTTTAACATTATGACTCACTGCAGCCCTGGGTACACCATGGAAACCTGAGAAGTGCTTCCTGCAGATAGTGATGCCATAATCAAGCCCAGTGTGGTGCGCTTTTAACTTAACTCCAACTGCTGCATTAATTTCATTCATTCATCCATTTCTCTCTATTGGGTAGCCATTATGGATATGGCTGCTTTATAAAGTATCTTTATGAGACAGCTTTTGGCTTTTTGTCCAGCTCTACAGCAAAGTGGCCCTTGCAAAAGCTTTGCGTCGTTCTCGCGTCTCCCCCTCTTACCCCTCATTTCATTTCTTCTGTGTGCCTTCCCAGCCACATCCTCCCTAATGAAGCTAAATCTAGCATGCTAAATGGGACCAGTCAGCTATGTCATTGGTGCTAGAGTGGCCAGGGCTGTCTTCTATTGGCCCCGAAGGCACAAACACTCCAAGACGATGAGTCGGCGGCATTAGAAGCATTCACAGTATAGCAGGCATGAACAATATAGACCCAAGCAGGTGAGCACTTATCCGTGGTAGCTCTGAAATGTTGGTGCCACACATGTACCCAGAGACAGAGGCACCCATGTGTGGGCTGTAGAGAATAGATAAAGTAACAGAGTCAAAATGTGTATGTGAAAGTGCAACTGTAGCTCCAGCAGAGATCGGTACTGTACCAGAGATCAAGAGCGGAGAGACATACTCGGTGGGAGACCAGCCTGTCGATTGCACTGCTCTCAGCTTCAAAGTTCTCAGCTTCAGGATTTTGTATAGAATCTAATGGCTTTGGAGTGTGAGTGCACACAGTAACACAAGTGGAAAAGCACCGTAATATAGGACCCTACATGACAATCCAAAAAGCACACACATTTATAGGTACACACACTGGCACGCACACACAGTGTGTCAAATCTCCTACTGAAGTCCAATATATCCCTCACAAACCCATTAAAGGTGCTTCATACAACAGCCTCTCACAGAATACAGAGAGAGGGAAGTGAGAACAGAACAGACTGAGAGGGAAACACAGAGTAGAAGAGCCATGAATTTGTTAGGTGCTCAAAGTTAAAACACATTCTGCTGTACATGTGTAATTCTCATACCCGGATTCATTTTTATTATTTTTTTGGGATGGTAAAACATACAGCAGTGACACTTTTTTGATTGTATAAAATTGTACTAATGTAAGCATGGATGAGTATTATGAAGAGTGTCTCTGTGTGATTTGTAGAGGATAACAGTATTAAAATGTTTCGTCACTGTTAATGTTAGCTTTTCTAACTAAAAATGAGCTGCTGCTGTTCATATCAGACTCAGTAGCGGCCAAATTATGTTTTAAAGCAATGGCACAGGAGGATGTGTGATATTATACTGAATATGAGAATGCTGCAGTGTGTTAAGAGCAACATATTTGCAAGTTAAAATGTAAATCCTGGAGACAGACCTGAATGCTACTCATTGGTTTTGTATTTACCTGCGTTACCTACTTTATTACACAATGTTTGAAGGGCTTTTGACCTTCTATTTTTTACATTCTTCTGGAAATACTCAAACTAAAGCCTGTGTGGTCTTCATGGTCATTTAATTTCATATGTAAGGTCAGATTGTATGATTTGCAAAAAGAAAAAACAGCTAAGCCGATGACATGTCTTGTTATACAAGCAACAAATAAGTCCAGGTCTGCTTACTTGAAATCCTCTCAGCTTTTATTCTGCTTTAATTTAGCAATTTCACATTCCCTATTTCTTAAGATTCCTACCCACAAGATAAAAAAAAAATGGATCGCAAAATTAACTAGTTATGCTCAGGTTTGGGTATGAATCACCGTAGCTTGTTTTTGACCTACATGCGTCTACCTGAGCTAAAGTAAGACACCCATATGTGGCTGACAATCTGGTCTCCTCCTTGCTCTCCCCCTATTTGACATTTCAGCCTGAAGAAATGAATCTTTGCTGGCATTTATTCACTGCTCCGGGGTTCCACAGCCCTATAGCTGCTGTCATTTACACTTTTTAATATGTGTGTTAGTGCTACACTTTTCTGTTTACTTAAACAATAGCTGACTTTCCTCTAAAGAGGCAGGAAGGCAGTGAAAATCGCTACATTGTCCCTCAGCATTTCACCTCTGCATACAGTCACACGCACGCAGGCATGCACGCACACAAGCGATGCATGTTGTACTGTAAAAGCCAGCCAAAGCCTTCAGTGTGTCACCTCTGTCATAGTGTTAATTAGACAGTGTCACCGTCTGTCCCCAGTGACATTTATTGCACATTTGAATATTTTACCCAGACAGATGGTAAGAATGTCAAGGCGTGACACTGAGTTATTAAGCCCTAGCCCTCTCCCTCTGCGACAGAATGCAGGGCTTGTCAGCACTCGATTGTTTTAATAACTCACTGGCAGTACCGCAGCAAAGTTTGCCCTGACTCTCTGTGCTGAAGCTAGTTCCTGGGGCATAGGTGAAAACACACTTGCAGGTGCACACACACACTACCGTGGGTGTGATTCCTCTGAACGGGGATGAGCAGGAATTCCCTCAATGAATAAAAGAACAAGCTCCGTGACCCCTCTACTGACATTATCCATCTGCAGACTGCCATGCTTTTCTATATCACACCTGACCTTCACCTGCGCTAACATCCTCGTCAGATGCCACAGCCCAGCATGGATGTGCACCATAACCTTAGAATATGATACCCCAGTGTCACACTATGGTCAAATCCTTTCCACTCACATTCTGCACATTCTGTCTCATACTGTTGCAAGCAAAAACTCCAAAAGTTCATCTCTGCACTGTATCATTGGAGGACTTTCAGAGGATGTCTTTTGCCTTGTTTGCATGCTACGTACCTGTAGCAGTAAAGGCAGGGAGAGCCGCTTAATTGAAGTTCTGCTGACAGGTGTTAGGTTGGATCCTTATCAGCTGACGATCAAACAATGGCAGATTGTGTAGCAGAAGCTGTGGCAACAGTCCCCGTTGCTGAGGATTCATACCAAGGTGCACTAGAGAGAGAGGCAAATATCTGTAAGAAGACCATATTAAACCGTCTGTTATATGAAGACATCATTCGGGACAAACAGCTTGCGAGTGCTGGAAAAGATCATGCAAAATTGTTTCCAGTAATGTTAGCGTTATGTTAGCATGCCCACATACTGGCACTGTTTGGCAGTATTTAGTTGCGAAGTTCCATGTTTTGTATCTGATTAAAAGAAAAGTATTTTAAAAGTTTCTCCATGAAGACACAAGCCAGCGTGTTAAAGTAGCCAGAAAATACACTGAGCCCACTTGTCAACATTATTACATGCTACATTTGCAAAATGGCCTCGCTGTTACTTAAAGATTATAGTGTAAAATTAGGATTAACAACTGAGTGAGCACAATTTTTTCGTGCATTATTCACTTGCCATATTGAGGAGAAACAGAATGAAATTGTGGCTGAAATTGTGCGGAGAACACAGAGGGAGGGAAAAGAAGTTTCTTGTATGCCTGTCAGCTGTGGCATCTGACTGAAATGGGTTTTATGGCTTTCGTGGAGTGACTCAACTGAGCTGTAAATGTGCAGAATATTCAAACGTTAGTGTTGTGGATGTGAAGGTCCTTTAATACAGATAAATACTGGACAAATATTGATTTGTTGGCACTTTATATTATGTGTAAATTATATCAAGCCAGTGGCCCCCAACGTGGACCCCTGCAATTTGCTGCTGCTGAGGGAAAAAATTGGGTTGTTTTTGCAACAGTGTAAGTCTATAATATAAGCCTGGTTTGTTGAGTTATTCTGAGTATATCCTCCCTGCTGTCGCCGTGTCCCATTCCCACAGCTCATTCTCATCTTGTCCGTCATTTCTCCCAGGAGTTTTTGAGCTATGTGTAATTACCCAGTTTGTTTGCACCTTGGCTCTAACTGCCTGTCTTGTCGCAGCCAGCTTGTGTTCACAGGAAGCATGTGTGTGTGCGTGAGGGTTTGCATGTGCCAATCAGTCTTTAGCAAATATGGGTGTGACAGGCAAGAGTATGCAACAGTGCAAGTGTGTTTCTCAGCACATGTGTGCGTCACCCCGAGCCCACTCTGGCAGACACAGAGAGACAGAGAGAGGGACCTTGTCGTCTCTAATCCCTTTGTTTTGAGTCAGATTAGAGCTTTGCGAGGCGTTTGCGAGGCCTGCAGAATGTGGATTTAAGGATTAGTCTAATAAACAGAGGCTCTGTGGCACTCTGCAGCCCAGTGTGGAGATTACACAGGCACCAAGAGCAAGGAAGAGAGAGGGATGGATTGCCCACCCCCTACCCCTCCATCCCTCGTTCATTTCCATCCTGACAAATGAGAGGATGAGAGAGGAGACATAGGGGAGAAAATGGAAGGTGGATGGGGTCTGTTCACAGTTGCTGATCTGTGTGGCAACTTTCATCCTTCTCAGCACCCTGCAGGGACCACAACCCACATATGCAGACCTGGGGATCTGTAACTCTTATCCCATATTCTTGCATGACCTCAGCAATGCTTCATAACTAACAGCATTCAGTCTGGCTGATCACAGCAAATGCTCCCTCATGTACATATAATACTAAGCAAAGCACAAGTAATACACAGAACAAGTATTCTGCATTAACTCTGAAGCCGAACAGGAAAACACAACCATTAGCCCACAAAAAAAAATCACATCTTGTCCACATTTCTGCTGAGCATTTTCTAAAACCTGCAGCACTATTGTAGACAAATGAATATGTTTGGCTTTCCGTTCTATTTCAGTGCAGTATGAAATTCACTTGCCGGGGCATGAAACCCAATAGAACTGGGTTCAATTACAGAGAATATATCTAGTTTTATTTTTGTAAGTGACCTTATTGTTGTGTGGCAGTGCAGATAAAAGAAAGCCTAATTTGTAAAATCTACTAGTGACTTATTATGTGCTCACTTGCTAATGAGGGTCTAAAAAAATTGAGATATGGGAGTTTGCTGCACATAACTGCACTCAGAGACTTTGTTGTAGCACATTTAAACCCTGAATGTACACAATAATCAAACACTGACATCATTAAAATTATCATAGAAATTTGACAACCCTCATGCATTTCAGCGGCAATATTATTTTCGTATTCGCATTGCGATTTGCTATTATAAAATCAATTTTCTTTGTACTCAAATGACTTTAGTGCACCCATATGACAACAGCGTCAATGACAGAAATACACATGCCAATAAACAGCGACAGAACCAGTGAATATAATGGCATATCACACTTAATAAGCAAGTGATTTTTACCTATTTGGCTCAAAGAGGTGTTGAAGGTAATGGGGTATGGGAGACAGAGGGAGAGAGATGAAATGTTTCCTGTCCTGCACACCCCTCAGCTGTTGGCTCATGGAACATCTTGGATCCAAAATGGGCTACGGTTTCCAGTTGAACCGGAGCCATCCAAGCATCCCTAGCCATCTTTTTATGCCTGGTGTACGTGTGTATATGTGTGTAGGTACATATTTTTTGTGTGTCTTTGTGCCTGTGCATGAACTCAATGCCACCCGAGATCGAAGACATGATTAATGACTCTTCATGCTGAGGAGCCTCTCAGTCAGAGCCCAGTGCAACGAGACAGGTTTGTGTATGCATTCACAGGGAGTAATAGAGGTCATAGTGCATCTATGAATTCGTATGCATGTGGGAATATTTATATATGCTTATATATTCTGTATACACACTCTCACACACACAAACACGGGCTTATATCTCAGTAAGGGAACTAATCAGGATGCCCAGACATTCCCTTGACAGTGCAGCTCCTCCGAGCTTTGTCTTTAGACACGCATTCATCTATACAGTTTAAATTTGCCATCCACGCGGTGAAATTTAATGCACATAATGAGATATTTATTGAAAGAGCTATCAATTGCCATACATTGTTAAAACTAATTACATTGGTTCAGTATGCACCCCCATAAAAGAGCGATTCCACGGTGAAGAGAATAAATTATGTTTAAGCATAATAAGGATTTACACTTAAAGATGTGGTGTCAAGCACACAGCTCTTAGGGGGAATATAAACATGTAATTGGATGCTGCAATGAACTGTGTGTATATAATATTTTAATCTTAGCCATATTTGGATGTTCAGTTGGATGCTCTTTCTGAAGTCAAAATTCACACAGGTTTTTCGCTGATGTGTAATTGGGTACAAGTCTCATTCAAGGATTTGTTTTCCCCTCTTTATTCTCATGCAACCTCTCTGTACTCAGCTCTCTCCCCGTCTACTCTTTTGTTTCTCTCAGTCACTCTGTGTCTTCCTCTCTTTGTCTTTGTGAACAAACTGTGTAAACAACTTAATTTCAGTGGCAGCACAAAAACAGCAGAAAATTGAAGCCAAGCGCTTTATAGCCACAATTTTGTCTTTTGTGATAACAGGACCAGGTTTTCAATAGGCTATCTTTTGCTATACAAATTCCATTCAAATTTAAGGGGGAAAAAAAATGAGAGCGACAGAGAGAAGTAGAAAGAAAAAGACACCAAATGAACAACTTCATCTCCCCATGACAAAGACTGCTGGAAGAGTGGATGAATTTTCTGATGGAAAGGCTCCATGCTGTGTTTTATCAGGCTTTTAGCTGCCAGTCTTGTTGGCTGATTGTCCCTTTTGGTATGGTTACAATTGAATTAAATGAGCCAGGTAATGGCTGCATTACAGGCTCTTCTAATCTAACGGCAAGACAAGACAAGAAAGGATAAGATAAGATAAGATAAGATAAGATAAGATAAGATAAGATAAGATAAGATAAGATAAGATAAGATAAGATAAGATAAGATAAGATAAGATAAGATAAGATAAGATAAGATAAGATAAGAAGCTCATGGGAGATAAAAGATTAAAACAATTACAAGAAATGAAAATACCTAATGAGAAAAATATAATTATTTAATGCTGCAAACAAAATCTTGTATTGCAGAACCAAAGCATGCAAAATAATATCTGAAGTTGGAGTCAAATTACAGATTTTTTTTAAATGACAGCAATATTATATTTGTGAAATTAGTATAACAACTTAAAACAAGAGCAAGAATAATGAGAATCAGATCTATTTATGCCGGATGATGCATATATCCTATAAAAATGTATAGAGATAATGATATTAAGTATATAGAGCAATAAATCTATTAGTTGAATGACAGAACTGCAACTGTTATGATTTTCCTTGTTTTTTTTCACAGCAAAGAGACTATTTTAGGATTTTGAAAGGTCAGGGGAAGAAAACAAGATATTTAAAGATGAAATGTTGGATGTTAGGAAGACAGGAAATGCAATTTTCAGTAGTTTCTGATATTTTACAGGCCACAAGATTCATCAGAAAATAATATGCAAAACAATCAATAATGTTTATTAGTTGTGGAACTGAAGGTGCATAGCACAAGCAGCTTATATACTAAACTACTAAAAGCACTGGAGAAACTTGCAAGCCGTGTGGTCTATATTTGTCCAGAGTATAAGAATAAATGTCATCTTAGTTTGTAGCTTGCAGTGTGAACATGCCCTGTTTGTGCACCCTCTTAGTTGGCTGCGGTTGGAGTCATCTGGACAGGAAGCCTCCCACAGTGTTATGGCCCTAAACAGCATCTATACTAGCACTCACATATCGCCTCCATGCTTATTTGCTTGATAAATGAGTGCAGGGGCTGGATGAAATCTTTGCAGCTAATTGTCTTTGGGTATCATGCCAATGTACATGTAACCATTACAAATGCAGTGAAATAATATGCAGAGCCGAGCCCGGTCGATTGTGATCAGCTTGTTCCCAGAGCAGAGTGTCTCTGCAGCGCTTTCTTCAGGCATATTTGAGGCATGATGCAACAAAACACAAAATACCTGAGGCAATTTCAAGCCATAAATGCACCACTGCACCTACAGCTGAGACATTTCTGATTTACTGCTGGCATTTTTCTGCCAAGTGGACAATATAGTTTGTTAGTTAAAAAACAAGTAGGCTTGTTATTAATCTGTATAAAACCTATTGCGGCAGAATTTGTTGGAAATATGTTGATTTTGACAGGTTAAGAAAATTACATGCATATTTTCCACATGCAACAAACATATAAACCATATAATAACACAATGTTTCCTCTAATTAGTTTCATTCACATTTAAAACGAAGTCTGCTTTTCTTTAATATTAGAATTATGCTCTTTTTAGAGGTTGATTATGTTGAATGGGAAACCATCTTGTTTGATGCTCACTAATCCATTGATGTCATTAACTTCCTATTAAGTGGGTGTGATTTCTAGTTACAGTGGATTTACATTGTGCCGTTACCCATATTTCTCTTCTAAAGCTGTTATTTTCAGAGAAAAGGCCATTGTCTGTACCAAACTTCACCTCTGTAATTTTGAAAATGAATTCTCCACCCTCACTGTCATCTTCCAATTACATTTCTCATTCTGCCTGGATTTCATGGTCACTTCACGGCTGCATGCATGTCCCTTTTCTCCTTTGCCTACCCGCTGTTTCTCGCCAGTCAAGGAAACGCAGCTCCGTGCAAGCTCATGCAGGTGTTTACAGTACGGTTTTGCATTTGTGTGTCTGTTTGTCCGTCTGTTTTCTGAGTATGTCTAGGTGTTTGTTTAGGAATATGCATTGGCCTGATTGGTGGTATGCTGTTAAATTAACGTATGCGATAGGAAGTCATTGTCCTTCTGAAAAATTAAATAATCCCCCTCGCTGTGGTGATCAGGGCTGTCACCGGAGTAATTAAGTAGAAAAAGTTTGCCGTACGTGTACGAAGGTGTGTGCTGCAGCGACCTTGAGCGAAACACCTACGTGGATGGGACGTGATTGATATGTGTTCCAGATCTGCTGGTTGTCCCTCTCAGCTTTCTCCACTCGATCCATCAATCTCCTAGTGTGTGTCTTTTCTTCTCCTCCTACTCAACTTCCCTACAAACTGCTGTTGAACTTCTTCCACTTCGACTGCCATGCACATGTACCTGCTAACTGTGTATCATTAGACTTAGAATAAATCCCCTCCAGGTACGTTGGAAGATACAGAAATATATTCTGCTTTAAATAATAATTTATGTCTGGTATATGTTTTTTTTTTCATTAAAATAAGTTCAGTGACCTGTTAAATTGATGTCTACGCTTCCTACCTTGTTGAAAAATCCAGACTATGCAAATATATCGGTTTATTTTTCAAATTTTCAGAAGTTTATCCATTGGATACAAGAAGTCTTCTACATTACTTTAAGTCTAGATTTTTTTCTTTGTGAAATGCATGCTTCAAATGTCCACATCACTGAATCCCCTGAATATGGTAACGGCCTCATAGTGTCAAGCATGTGTTCTGGTCAGTGGAGCTCAAACATCTAAGTGAAGAAACATGAGCAATCCTTTCATCAGTCTTTTTGAAATAACAAGAGAAAAAGTGATCTATTCCAGAGGTTTGCAAGCTATTTTAAAATAAATTAACATGTAGCATCACATGTCCTTTCAGAAGCTGAGACTTTTCTGACCTCAGCCATTAGTCCGCTTGAAAGGTTTGTCAGCATTTATTAAATTGTTAGCATACAATTTAATACTGCTCCCATGACAAAGTGGGAGTATGAGGATATTATTGTAATTTAGTTTCCTAGTTATCCATTACATCTAAGTTTTCTTTTAATGTAATTTGTCTAACTTTTGGGTTGTGTCTGCTGTCTCTAGCATATATCATTTGGTCTCTCCAGAAAAACAGAAGCATTAAATACCTAATAAGATTTTTATTTGTTCATGCATTTTTCATTAAAATTCTTCTTTAAAATCTTAAAATACATAAAACTTACTGTTCAATAAATTTACTTCCTGGATTCGTGTTGTCTTTGTTGTAATCAGCATTGGAATTACCAACACTGTACATGTGGTTGGATAAAATGTTGATCTATTTTATTTGGTGTATGCGTTAAATAAACAAGATGAAGCTTTCTTCTTCATGTTTTCCCCCATTAATTCTGAAATAGACAAAAATATCAGTAACATTACAAATACACACCATGAATTTACATGTCTAATGTAAATACATAAATAAATATCTATAACTGTGAATGAGCATAACATATGTAATAACATTTTTTTGGGAAAAAAGTAAAAGATGTTGATTTTTTTTTTAAATTTTTTTTGTATAATGTTTAATTCCATTCGATATTATAAATATATTCCTAAAATTTGGTACAATTAGTGACAATTAACAATAAAAGAAATGTTGGTTTTGTAATATTACATAGATTTTTTTTTACAACGAACATGTATGAATGTGTTTTTATCAGTAAATAATATCTAGAAATATTAGTAGTCTATTAGTTTTTAATCATTATATATGTCATTTATCATTGTATCTATCTGGTTATGTATCTTTTTAATTGTTTTTATTATTTTTACAGACGGAAATTCTTACCATATGCACTTGACACACATACACACTCCCCACTACAACAGAGCTTTGTTTGTTTGTTTGTCCATTGTTTGCATAAAAACAAGTCAGAATGTCCCCACATCTCCCAGAGCCAGTATCCCACTCGATTTCCTCGCCCTCCATTCAAGGTACAAACACATTAAGGTTGAACTCCTAATAGCCTGTGTGATGGATGCCCGAACATAATGAGCTCTTTATGAGACTTAATACCTACTGTTAATCAATGGACATAGCAGGGCACTTTTCAATACTACCTTCTAAGCATTTTAAAATGAGCCCTCTTTGAATAGATTGACTCGCATTCTGTATCCTTCTCTCTCGTTTTTGCCTTCTTATTCTCCTTCTATTCCAGTGTGCAATTAGCTACATCACATATTGTCCATCAAATACTGCCTGTTCTTCACAAATGCACTCTCCTGCTCTGTCACTGACAAATACTGTCCAGACTGTGAGATGTTTTGCAGTATATAATGCAGTGGGTGGACGAGACTTTCCTCAGGCTCAATTAATGAAACCATGGATGACCTATTTATTACCCTAAATATCCCATACAGGCAGCTGCTGGAAGTGTTCCTGTCAATTACTGCTGGTTGCTATATTGTTCGACTTTGATCTTTAGCTGCTGGTGTAATGCGTAGCTCAAGGCTGTTCCGCTAGTATCAGGCTTTATTAGCATCACAATCATGTGTAATCTGCATCCACAAGCGTAAGGTTTGAATAGATTAAAAGTGGGCTGGTGTTGCAGCAGCAATTGGACAGATCAGGCATTAACAAAGGCTAGATAATTTCATACTATTCATGTTGGGGCTGTGCGACAAGTTGTTTTACAAGCAGTGTCGAGTTCAGGTAACACTGTTATCTCAGGTGCCTTCGTACTGTATATGTGCATCTTTGTGTATTTGTGATGTTCTCTGTTTGTGTATCTGCATTTGGGTGTGTTTGATTATCCCTTACAGCCTCTAAGGGAGCTGGATTCATTCTCACTCTGATAATGAGAGAGAGACTACCAATGCCCTCAAGTCATTTCTCCTCTTCTTCCATCCTTCCTGTTGCATCCAGTTGCTTTTCTTTCTGTGTTGCCTTTTACCGTTTTTGTTTTTTTTTCCCCAATCTAGATAATCTGTTTGTGTTGCCATGAGTCTGCCCATCTTTTCTCAGGTTTCTGGCCACTTTTGTTGTAGTCATGCCCCACAAACATTAGTTTAGGATGACTGGACCAATGTTTGAGTCACTCTCTGTTTTTGTGTAATAGATTTAAATGCTTGCTGACCATTTTTCATCAGCGCGGTCGATGGCTGACTATCTCTGTGGACCACAGTGCTGGCAGCTCTGTTTCTCCCCACAATAGCCTTACTTATCCTGCATCAATACTCCGATGTGTTGCATATTTGCCTGGTTGCTCAAATGTCCATTCACAGTGCTCCCTCTTACCTAACTTTCCCTGTAAACTCTATAGGGAGCGCAAGGCAAGAGTGAGTCACAGCAGTGCATCCATTAATTTTATACCAACCTTTCACTGTCTCTTCCACTCTCTCTGTCTCTTCCTCTTCCTATCTCTGTTTTCTAGGTGACTGAAGTGGAGATTGACATTACGGAGGCCCTTTAGGAGGCCCCCCTCCATCTCCCCTCCCCACCGCCTTTTCCTCCTTCTCCTCTGCATCCACCTCTCCTCCCTGCATCCCCGCCCCTTTGCTGAACCTCAGCATGGATCTGAAGGACCGGAGGCACCGCTCCCTGACCAGGGGTCGCTGCTCCAAAGACTCCCAGTACAACACCTCCTCCTTGGATGCAGACGAGTGCCGTGTGCCCACCCAGAAGTCCTACAGCTCCAGCGAGACACTCAAGGCCTTCGACCATGAGCAGAGACTGCACTATGGCGGCTGCGTGACCGACCTGGTGCACCATGAGGCTGATGAGTATTCCAGACAAGGTGGGTTTGTGGAGCAAAGTATTGCTTTCAAATACTTCATTGTGCAGTCCTGAATTGGGCTTAATCCATACTATGCTGGACTGTAGACAGAAAATCAAGTCGGTTTTATAACCTTCAAGGGCCAGTTCAATATTTTGGGAAACATGCTTGTTTGCTTTCTTACTGAGGGTTGGATGAGAACATCAATACCACTCTCAAGTCTGTATGAAGCTATCGCCAAAACCTCCAAAGACAAAACAGCTAGCCTGGTTGAACTAACCAGCTGCTGGTGGTAGTCTATTTACTGTATTTATTTACTGTACATATACTGTTTTTTTCTTGTCTGTACAGTCCAGGATTGGGCTTAATCCATACAGTGCTGGACTGAAGACATAGCATAGAAAATCAAGTCATATTTATGATCTTAAAGGACTACTTCAATATTTTGGGAAACATGCTTCTGTGTTTTACCTAGAGCTGGATGAAAATTCTGATGAACTCTCATGGCTGTCTGGACTCAGGTAGAGGCAAATAGCAAGCCTGTCTAAGCTAACTAGCTACTGGTGATAGCCTCATCTACTGTATTAATTTACAGTACATGGGTATTGATTTTCTTGTCTAGTTCTTGGCAAGAAAGCCATTAACCACATTCCCCAAACTATTCCTCTAATTAATCCCTGTTCATTTGCATAAAACCTATATTTGTATTAAGCATTGAAGAGATTCTTTGCAGGCTTTATCAAAAATGGAGTGAATGAAATATGGTTCCAGGGTTGTAAAATCCTGTCTGGATGTAACAGATAATGAGGGCTATTAATTGCAGCTAAAAGGTAAAACTGAAAACTCAGGGTTGCCTCATTTTCTGTCAAAATTTCAACAATTATGTCCACTGTGATTGCAATTTCAGCAAAAAAAAAATGTAATTTTTCTCTCCAGCACATGTGGTTGAACCCAGTGATCCCCCCCAGTCCTGTTTTGTGGTCCAACATCACACGGACACCTTCAGTCACATACTGTCACACTGTTGCATGTGTAAACGGTTTCCAGCTGTAGACTACTTTCAGGCACTCTGCGTTTCTTGCAAGTCTTCTGTGGCAAGCTGTTAATGTAATCAGATGCTGTAAATGTTGCACTTTGCAGCAGAAGACCAAAGCAGACCTTTAGCACTGGCAAGACTGTCATAATGAACTTCTGTATCCCCTGGTGAGCGAGTTAGCCGATAGGCCGATAGGTCATTTCTGAAGGGGTGGGTTGGCTCTCATAGCCATGTCTTTAAACTGTGTGTCTGTGTATTTGTGTGTTTGTGCACATGTGTATATTGCGAAGGGACATGAAACAGGCAGTATTGATCCTTGGCTTGTGAAAGGAGTCAGACTCAATGGGATTGATCTGTGCTAAGCTCTGTTTTCTCTACATGGGCACAGACAGGAGAGGAAGCCAGTCTAGAGCAATACAACACAACAATAATGCAGAAGATAGTACAATACCACTAGAATCTCCCTTAAACATAAATAAATTTATATGACAAAGAGTCCTTGGCGGTATTCTCCAAATGAAATGTCGCCTCTACAGCTTGAAAAGATAAACCTACTTCCAAGGATTCACGTCTGAGTGTCTGTGCTTTCTAGAAATTAGAGAAATGGGTCAAACTGGCAGTAGTTTAGTTTAGTGCAATGGCACACTTACAGGGAAGAAAGGCTTTTTAAAGAAAGGAATACAACAGACGAACGTACTTCGTCAGAGGCAAAGGTAACAACAGAAAATGGAGGATTGATTGTCGTAATGGTTGAAAGACTGGAAGTCAGTGGTGTATGCTGTTCGGACACACTCCAATGCTGCACTGAGCTGACCTCACACCAGGCGATAGCTGGTCGATACCACAGTCCTCTCAGCCTATCGGCTCCTTCGAAAGCCCAGAGCCACAGATGCATCGTGGGAAGTGTGGCCACAGGAGACCAACAGTGTTGCAGCACCATATGGACTGTGACACTACGGGAGGAGGAGTAGTGCTGGAAGGATGGAGAAAGAGAAGGAGTTAGAGTGAGAAAGACAGAGTGAGAGAAGCAGCAGATAACTGTTTTCCTTATCTTCTGACTAGAGATTTTTCATGAGTAGGGAATGAGAGTATTTGAAACAGTGTGGTCCTTTTTTTGAACAGCTTGTAGTTGAGAAGCAAGAGCAGACAGAAACTTTATTTTCTGTAACATTATAGAGACAGATTTCAGATCGCTTCCCTTTTGTGTTATTGAATATCTAACAAATGGTTTGAAGGAGACACTTTGTCTGAACTGACCTGCGATATTAGTTATTCATGGCTGACGGAGACCACACTTGAAAATATGATTAACTTTGATTAAATTATAATGATGTTGTTCTTTTGGTTGGGTGAGCCATCATGGAGGTTCTGCTTCTTATTGAGAAGTTTTGAGGTCATCTGAAGCTATTCTCAGACTGTTACTTTGCTATGGTTTCTGTGCAGCACAAACCAATTCACATTTCTGTGGTGTGTTAATGCATATTGACTTGTCCTTACAGCCGTCATTAGATTTGTGTGTGAGGCGAAAAAGGCACAAGTCATGCACAAATGGAACAGGAACACCCACTGAGCATGTGTAGCTGTAAATTGACACACAGTACTACATTGTTGAGCTGTTAGGTTCATGTTCTTCAATAGCTTGTTGACTCACCTGCAGCAGCTGGAGAAAAGTTCAGTTCACTGATAAGTAGCCATGCAACTGCTGCTTAGGGAAACATAATGCAGATTTTTACAAGTCAAATTTTTCGGGCATGTTTTTATAATTCTGAAAAGTCATTGAAGTTATACCGTGCAAATTAGGAGTATTGCAGATGTCCTCAGGATGTGTCCTGAGCCAAACAAAGAATCTTGGGATGCAGTTCTTTGAGAAAAACTCTCTTTTTTTCCCCTTGAATTAATAAGGTTTATAATTGAGTACATTGTATGCATAATCAGTTTATTTTTGATCATCTATACAACTTACACAAACAGTTGCTTTTCTCTCTGTTTCTAGACATGCAAAACAGTTGTGCAAAGTATAATTTTCATGTTACTCCAATTCCATTGCATTCCAAACCAACTTACTTCCTTCACATAATTATGCATGAAAAGCTTCAGTGGAATTCCAGTGTTTCCTGAAGCATAAATTCAACTAAAAAGGCACATCATCTCCCTTTGGAAGCATATTTCAAGTGTGCGTGGGAGTCATTTCGGGGTAATGAATATTTGCGTTTTTAACAACATAATATATCTCTGTATTCTCTGCTATGTTTAAGACATAGTATTATAATATGCTAATTGTACATCTACATGAAAAACAGGCTGCAAACATATCACACTACAAAACACTAGCTTAGCAATGTATCTGGGTGCATTCATTTAAAGCAGCAAACAGTAACAAATAGTGACAAACATAGGCATGGTCAACACAAATCTACAAGTTGTAATAATTTTGATAACTCTGAAATAGATATATTTTTAAAATCATGTTCCAACAAATATTTAGTGCTCCTAGCAACCATAGCAACGACTACTGTATCTTCTGAGATACTTAACCAGCTACACAGTTGAGGCAAAGTAATCACTCAGCAAACACTAACACAATTTTATGCTGAATAAATGGCATGAAGCATCAGCTTTAGCAGTTTGGTTTGATTATCTGGATATCATTTTTTAGAGTTTAGAGGATAGTGTTGTGTTTTGCAATATACTGTATATACACCGTTCAGGCATAACATTATGACCACCAGCCTAATATTGTGTCCGTTCCCTTTATGCTGCTAAAAATCCTCTGACTCAGTGGTGTATGGACACAGGACCTCTGGGGATGTCCTGTGACACCGGGATGGTAGCAGTGAATTCTGTTGGTCCTTTGGGTTGCAAGGGGGGACCTTCTTAGATCAGGCTTATCCTGGCACATCCCACAGATGCTCAATAAGATCTGGATCTTGGGAGTTTGAAACCAGGATGAACAGCTTAGCTGAGTTAGAGTTTAGGGGGTTGCATTACCTGCAATGTTTAGGTGGGTGGTCCATGTCAAACAACCACATGAATGTCAGGACTCCAGGTTTCCTAGCAGAACATTGCATTATAACAAGATGATCAATGTTATTCTCTTCACCTGTCAGTGGTCAGAATGTTGTGGCTGATTGGTGTATATGCAATATGTTCCCTCATGCACGTGCTATCTTGTTTTGGGTAACTTTTTGAAATGCCCTTGTATCTTAAATCTAGTATTGAGAGATACAATAGGAAGTCTGCAGCTACTTTACATGATCTGCAATTAAGATTTAACCCACAAATGACATTTCATAAAGATTTACTTGTTGATGCTAACACGCCAGAAGGTGTGTTATCATCCGTTGTATTCAGTCATTAACAGAAAGTAACGTAGATTAAGCAGGCAGTCTCTTGGAGTCATGTAATTTAAACTTTTCCAAATAGCGACTTGAAAGGCAGAGCAAGTGAAAAATGAAAGTGAAAGTGAAACTGTAAATGAAAAATAATCCAAAACTAATGACCGCAGACTAGACTGGACCTCACGTCTCCTGGGTAGAGAGCCATAAACTGTGTCCTCTTAATACATGTACACATTCAGTACCTCCACCACTAAATTAAGTGACAAAAGAGCACACTTACGTTATAAGATCATGACAGGTGACTGAGTCTACTGCACAATGGAGAAAGCCACCTACTCAGATAACCATGGACATTATTACAACTTATAATGGCCATTTAAAGTCCTGACAACAAGTGAGACAGGTTGGCCTGTGGAGGCATTGACTCCACAGGACCTCTGACGGTGCCCTGTCTTATCAGGCTCAAAGCAGGAGACCATTTAAGTTCTTTAACTTCCTAGGTGGGCCTCCCACAGATTGGACTTGTTTTTCCAGCACCTCCCACAGATGCTCAATCCTACTGAAATCTGGGGAATTTAGAGTCAATACATTTAACCCTTTGTCAGGGTCGTCAAACCATTCCTGAACAAATTTTTGCAGTGTGTCAGGGCACATTATCCCGTTGAAGGAGACCACTGCTGTCAGGGAACACTGTCACCATGAGGGTGCTCTGCAAAAATGCTTAGGTGGGTGATATGTGTCAAAGTAACATAAGTGCCACGACCCAGGATTTTCTAGCAGAACCAGAGAATCACAATGCCTGTGTTGGCTTGCATTTTTTCCCATAATACATCCTGCTGCTATCTCTTCCACAAACAAATGCACAGGTCCCTGGCAGTCCACACAATGTGAAAGAAAACAGACCAGGCAACTATCCCGCATTGCTCCATGGTCCAGTTCTGATGCTTGTGTGCCCATTGTAGGCTCTTTTAGTGGTGGACAGAGGTTTGCATGGACACTCTGACTCGTTTTCAGCTGCAGTATGTAATTTTCATCATAGCCAGGCCATCATAATTTGCCGTTTGACGAGATAGCTCAGGTTTTTACACTTGCTCATTTTTCCTCTTCCAACACATGAACTTCAAGAACTGACTGTTCACTTGCTGCTTAATATATCCCACCCCCTTGACGTGTCATTGTAACAAGATAATCAGTGGTATTCATCTCGCTGTCAGTGGTTTTTGGCTGATTGGTGCATTGTGGAATGATACTGGAGTCCCTGTTTCAAATCATGCAGCTGCACCAGGCTAAACATACTGAATATGTGCACATTTGAAATAAGCCCTTTTTCATTTCAGTTTATTTTCAGTGTTTGAAAACTAGCTGTCCCCAGTGGCTCCTTGGAGATCCTGATAAAGTAGGTTCTGTTGTATCTTTCAGCAGACCCCCCACTTTCATTGCATCTCAACTCCACTGTTTCCCCATTACAGACTTATTACCTAGTCTGCTTGGATAAGCACAGCCAAATAACACATTCTTTCCTCAACATAACATGCAGCCGCCTGGAAAGCTCATTACAAGTGTTCACTATTTAACAGCATATTTGAAACCACCAGTGATCCCAATAAGGCAGAAGTCTCATTCTCATATAACCAGATATACCAGACACTCTTGTTGGCTTTATTTTACACATAAAACTGGAATATGTCTAATTTCTCTGGCATATTTTTTTCGGTGGTTTAGCTGGCAGCATGAATCATTGCTAAACAGATCCCATGACAGAAATACAGATATGACAAATGTGTAAACGCCAATATATCACTCTGAGCAGTGAACAGTAGCACACAACTTCGTACTCTCCTACTGCAGTCTCTCTTTGTTCGGCAGTTGTCTTTCACTTCTCCATCTCTCGGCTCTTCTTCTCATACAACTCATGCTGCATCTCTTTGTCTCTCTCCTATTTAGCACATCCCAGGAGTGTGTCATCCCTACTGGTCCACCTCTAGATAGCAGGCATTATCACAGCCACTGCAGTCTGTAGAAGCTTTGGCCTTTCCTTTTCAGAGGGATCTAAATGAGCCCCTCTACATTCTCCTCTGCTGCTTTGCCCCCAGGGCTGGAAACCACACAGAGAATCCAGCACCCTGCTGCCTACCTCACTGCCTGGACAACATTCAACCTCATCTACTGTCCCTTCTCAACTGTGTCGCTCTGTGTCTCTCTCCTTCTATCTTGCGCCTTTTTCTCACTTTCTTTTATGTCCTTTTTTGCTCTTCTGTCACACCTTTCATGTCTGCTTTCTCCGTCACATCCTTTCCCTCCCCATTTCTCTCACCCTTGCTGTTCCTGTATTGTTGCTTTAGTGTTCATAGCACACATTTGTTATGTTGAGGCCCTCTATGGATTTGAGTGCATGGGGTGTCTTCATGTTTGATTTCACACAGGTCTCTCCTGCTTTGTGAGCTCTATAGGTTTGACCTCTCGCACTTTAACAGCATTGTATGAGCTGATATTATCAGATTGAGCCCATTCAAATCTAAAAATCTGCCCTACACATTCTGTTTGGCTATGTTTCCCTCATTTCGCATTCCTGTTTCTTCCTTGACTTTGATGTGACAAATGACTGGAGAAGCCAAGGATTGCTTTGTCCAAAAACTGTGCCAAACTCTGCCACTCGTATCCTGGCAAGATCGCCTCCACTGTCTGTGTTCAAGACCGAATGAGAATAAAAATGCTCTGCTAGGTGGCTGAGAGGAGGCTTTATGTTAGAGAGGCAGCCTTTGTTTCCTCTGTCCTCTTCATTCTGTGGGGACGCTTCCAAGTATCTGCAACCTCTCTGCAGGAGCAATCTCTGGTAACGTGTCCTCTTCAGCAAGATTCAGGGACTAACCCTACCACTCTGCAGAGAGCAACTCCCTATGTGACAGTGTTTGCAGAATCCTCCATGAAAAGATGAAAGGAACATGCATAATACATTTGATTAAGTCTATTATGTGATCTAAGTGTGGCATCTTTCACTATTTCAAGTCACTTCTGGGCCAGAAGGATGTGTTTACCAAACTGACTGAAGACCTAATTCCATTAAGAGTACTCCATTGGTTTAATATTGCACTCCTGTTATATTGACAGATTCGTGGGGGGCATTTTCATATTATGCAATTCGACCAGTAACTGTTTTGGTGGAGATTCAGATGTAGCCTCGAGTAGAGATGAGCAGCACCAGGGACAAGGTTTTTTTTATTTTTCATTTTCCATCTTGCAATGTTGAGATTCAAATAACAAAACTATCAAATCTAAGGCAGGTCCCTCTGGAGCAAAAAACAGCTTTGTAAAACTTTCTTTTGCACATGGACTAGACTACTGACTTCTGAACAGATTTTCAAGTGTGAAATTGGTGGCATTCCCCTTTATAACAAACTCCAGTATGCTTATTGTTATCTCTATTTTTATACTGTACTTAAATTTTTTAGTAATTGTTTTTATTGTAAATACTATCACAATTTAGCACCTTATTTCTTTTACTGGCAATTTCCTTATTTTTCTTAAATGTAACATTTGAGCTCAATGAAGCTCTCAACTGCTAGAAATTCAAGGTACAACTGTGATTTAATATAGCAGTATATTAGTAGAATAGTGAACACAAATCACATAAGAGTAAAATCTATTTTAATGATTACTTAGTCATAGAGGAGACACATGCAGGGAAGTGGAAGAAAAGGCCCGATATTCTGTCAGTTCTGGGGTTTCCCGTACCGGATGAATAAAGTCTGTCTGTCTGTCTGTCTGTCTGTATGTCTGTCTCTCTGTCTGTTGTGGGTACAGTTGTGTATCCTCTTCCACCAGTGCACAAACCCAGTGTGTAATTTCTGGTTGAGGTCCTTACAGCACAAATGTTAAGGGCCTCCAGCTGCAAAAAAGCACAACTGCAGATTGGCAGTGTGAAGCCAGTGAGAGTTCTTGTCCTTGATGCTTCCCTTGCACTTCTTCTTTTTGGCTGAGGCTCTTTCACAGTCCTTGGTTGAATTAGGGGAACGGCATGTACCTACCACATGTTCACCCCCTGGTGATGCTTATCGCTTGCAGCGGCTGGTGACATCTTGTGTCACAGAAGGAGCACATGACTGTTTGCAGCCCTTCACGGGCCAACAGTATAGATGACAGTGACAAGGACTGCAGTGCACAGGGATGTTGGATGTTGAGAGTAAACAAGTGCCGAACAAAAATTCACAAGAACGTTACGTGCGAGCCTTTGTGTGTATCTGTGCCTGTGTGTGTCCGTGCATTCCACTAGGTTACAGTCAACCTGGACTGCTGATGATCAAAGAGAGAACAAAGCAGCTGCATGCTATTAAAAATAAATGGCGGTGAGATTAAATACAATCCCTCCCCTCTTCCTCCGATCCCTCTTTATCTTTGTCTTCTCCCTGGCATTCTGTGCCTCTGCCAGCTGCTGACACTCAAAAGCATCCCGTAGCTGCAGCAATAGAGCAACGGAGTTGCTGAAGAATATCCTGGGGCTGACACTGCTCCACTCCTCCAATCCTCAATGCACTCCTACTCACCCCATCCCCAAATTCACTCTTTTAGACAGGAAACCGCTCATGTGGTTTTGCATGTGTGGCCCCTGTCATGCCCAGGGGTCCTTACAAGGGGCTACAACTCAAAGTAACATCTGGTCCAGCGTTTGGCTTTCATAGACTCACACTTAGGCTACTGTACATGTTAAAGGGGCCCAATTTACAGACTCACTTAAACTCTTTTCCCTGAATTACAAATTTATCTTCATAAATTGCATTTGTGAAAGAGTGAGAGTGATTATTAGTTGTTTTGGCACTAAGTGCAAATCTGTCAGAACATGACATACCTTTGGGATTCAGTCTATAACAACATCCACACACCAAAATACACCTCAGCGTAGTTTGTCAACTCCTGTCTGTGCTATAAACTGCTAAAGTGCTGGCTATTAGCAGTGATGTTGGCACAGGTGCATGCACACACACACATGCAAACACTGGGTAACAAATGAGACAAATAATAGGAAGAGGCCGGGGAGATGCATGCTGAAGGTGGCAGCTATTTAGCACCGATGCTGGCTCCTATTCGCAGACACGCACACACACACACACACACACATACGCGCACAAATGTTGGGTAACCAACAAGACAATTAATTGGCAGAGTCCAGGGAAATGCATGCTGACATCTGTAATTTTCTTAGAATAAAAATCATTTATCAGACAATTTTGTGTGGGTTTTGTGAGAGTTGAGTTAATCTATGTTTACTATGTAATGACCCTCTTTGACTCTGCTTTGGCAGCTTTTGATAAATGAGGCAGATTGTAAATGTCACTGTTATCAAGTGTTTTTTTTTCTTCTCTCAGCAGTCACTTGCTTCCTAGGCTGTAATTAAACATGTTCCCCAGCTACAGAATTTAAACGTGTGTGTATGTCTTTGTGTACACACATTTCTTACCCAAGTCTATATGTGTTTTGATGTTGCCTCTGTCCTTGCTTTAGCGATAAAAATTATCTGTTTTCCAACTGATGTTGGTGCATGCGTAAACAGGCTTCAGATGCTATGCGACTGCCATGCAGATAAAGGCATGCATAAAGAATGACGCTCTTTGTACAAAGAAAGGTGTTTCAGAAACTATATGGCAGAAGATGAAAAGATGAAAGAAGAGAGGATTTTGTGATAATGTCGGAAAATGGCAGAGGGGGGAAAGAATGCCACTAACAGGAGCAGCTTTTCCTCTGAGGACTCCATTCCCTACGCAAAAATCTTAATGCAAGAGTCAAAAGGTCATTACTGCGTGAATGTCTTTTGTTTTCTTGATAAATTCGTACAATGCCTGTGGTGACACAAAGGTTTAAAACATTTACACAGCTTGCGCAGTCTGCAGTAATTTAAGATTTAAACCTTGATTTGGCCCCTGGTACACATTTTCCCCTACAGTGTTCTGAGCAGACAGTGGAAATCTTCTGGAGTGCTGAGATGTGCACAACTCATACACTGATCACTGACAAAAAGATAGATTCTGGTTCAAAGTCATCTTTCTTTTTCTTCTTTGTACTAAACCCCGTATTTCTATTTTCTAACATTGTCGTTGCCGTGGTTACCTGCCGTTTAAAGATCCCCTCAGATGAAAATCAACTTCTTATTTTTTTTTTTTCATCTTGTTAACATGTCCATATGGTGTTTTTTACATGCTATAAGAACCATCATGAGCAGAAAATAAGCAGTCAACGCCATGACGGAACGTTTTGCCCTCAAACTGCAGCATACCGGCAACAGTCTTAGAAACACAGATACAGAAAACTAGGAGTTTATACGTAGCAAAGCTAAAGAACCAATCCTGTCACCTAGCAGCATGAGGCTTCCTATGCGAGTATTTTTCTTGAGTATTTTAGGGTAATTTCACAGCGTTTGAACATCGCAGGTGAGCTGGTGTCCTTGAGCTGCAGGTGGGGAATTCATAGATCCACACATTTTAAGGGAAGCAAAAGTGTAGTTCCATCTAAGCCAGTTTAAGGCATGAAGGGATTATCGTCATGAAAATAAAGCTTCTTAATATGTAACGCTGATGCACAGAGGTGAGTATTTAGGAGTTTAATCAATACCCAGAGAGGGACTTTAATGTACCTTGCAGTGAGAGTTAGAGTGCTTCTTAAATCCAAATTGTGCTGTGCTGTTCGGAGCTACTTTCTCTATTTGCTGGTGTTCTTTCTTTATTTGCAGCACATTTTAGTATTTGTTTTTGTTGCTTTTGCTGCATGTGTTGAAAAATTGGAGAAGATGTTTTATTAGTGTATTTGTGTTTTATCTGTTTGCCTGTGTTTTCTTAAGCTACAGTCTGTTTAGCTCTCAGGGTCACCATAATCATATCCTCTGAGTTCCTCTCCTGTCATCAATTAAACCCCTAAAAGCTCTATTCGTATTGAAATGTTTAAAAGTTTTCAATGAAAATAATCAGTTCCTGCCTAATTCTAGTTTCTTTTAGAATATGCAAACTATAAAATCCCTGCACCTTTCTCCACCTACACCTCCATTCTATGCTGCAGCTCCAGCACACCGGCTCACCTATAGAACTATACTGCCTTACAATATTGCGAGGTGTAACTTTGGAGTGATTCTGTCATTGAATCCTTGTTTTTTTCTTTTTTTTTTTTTTTTTAAAATCGGTGCTCTGCAAATTTAAAGTTTAGTTGCTCTACCATGGTCTTTAGTGCTTATTTCACTCGTCTGTCTTCCAGTAGGAAACGATAATGTGGACATTTTAACTAGATCAGAAATTACATTTTCACTGGAGGATGTTCTTAAAATGCAAAACATATATTTACAAGGCTCATGTAAACAACTGCATTTATTGTCAATCATAACCACACACATATATAACTTAACCGCCTCCTGACTGACAAACTGTGAATGCTGATTGTCATGTTTTCTTTGCATATTTTTATAACTCTGTTCAGAATTAAATTTTGTAATTTAATCAAGTTTTCATGCATAGATAGTTTGGCCCTATTCACTTTGTTGATTAATAAAACTGCAATGGTCAGCAACACAAATGATAGTTTGCATCACTTTGACACAAGTCATCTGAGGTAAATAGCGCAATTTATTTCATCTGGTATTTAAGGTAGTTAGAAAATTCATAAATCATAGTTATTTTACCCAAAAATCTTTTCTTTTTTTTGGCCATGGCCTCCAATGTAGCAATTTCCAAAGAGAAGTGCAAAACCTTGATACCTTTTTGATATATAGTGAACAAAACAATTCTAACAACATCAATTGGGTTGTTCAATCTGAGCACAAAAATCAGTAAAAGGAGACAAACACCACCCAAGGGCTTGTTCACTGACAGCAGTGCAATGCCTACATGAATTTGTAGGTTGCGGTTTACATATTTCTGTCCATCAACAGTGAACATTTATAGCTCTCATCCCAACCTGGTCCAAATCTTCAGTATCTGCAAATCTTTTTTTTTTTTTAAATCCCATTTTGAAGTGTGTCTTGGGCAGCTTGTGCCATTTTCAGGATTCCTGAAAGGCATTAATTTTCTAATTGATTCGCCAGAAGATGTAAGTGGAGAATTCTATTGTTCTAACCAGTGAAGCATGTCTCCCAGTCTAGACAACTTTGGCCTCCACGTTCATGGATGAGAGGTGTTTCACTGCTTCGAGCTTTGCCTTTCAGTGACAAGACCTCCTCCAGAGTGCATGGTGTTGTGTCATGTCCTGTCATGTCCTATCCAACCCAGGCTGCTGTCCTCCTGGGCAGGAGGAGAACTAGCCCAGGAATGGGTGACATTTGTCACACCTATTTTGGTCTCCTCATTAGGAGGTGCAAGGGCCCCCGTGGCTCAGGCGGGAACCAAAAGAACGGATGTCATCTGGGAGGTGTGGGAAGTGTCTGACCATGACACTCCTATTTGGACATAACTGTTAAGTCGTTACTGTGCTGTTAATGGTGGCGTTAATGGCATGCCACATGCTATGGGATATGTATGTGTGCAGACATAGATTTTTGATAATCAGTCATCACCGAGCTGTGCCAGGTTAACTGTCAGTGTTGCTCGACATCCTGTCAGTTAAGCAGTAAAGGTAATGTAACAGCTTGGCTACTGACACTCTCTCACTCACTATGAACAGCAACAGGCGCTTCAGGAGACAAATAATGATGGAAAGAAGCTATAACAGCAGACGGATACTGAGCCATTTAATCAACACATTCATGTTCACATTCAAATTTCATGCAACTATTTTTTTCAATTGAGTTGCTTCTTAGTGCAACATGAGCATTGGTGGGACTGCAAAAACTTTATTTACTTGTGACAGCAAGATGCAAATGTTTAGTTTTCAGAAGTTAAGATATCATTTTAAATGTGATACTTTATAGTGCTACTTTGTTTTCAGTCCCAGCAAACATAAGTTAAGTAACAGTGTTCTGAATTAAAATTATGGTTCTCCGATGATCGTGCAACAAATCAGGACTTAAATAAGTTATTTAGACATACAGAAAAAAAGTGTACAATAATACTATAAAATGCCTTAGTGCTCTAAATAAGAGATTGCAGGTTGACTAGACAACAGATGTCATTGTTGTTGTTGTCTTAATGGCTAATAGGTCTTACCAGTGTTTTACTATGTAAATTATAGATATTGTAGTAATTGAAGTTGCAGTGTGGAACCTTTGTCTCCCCCTCTGGCAGTGAAAGTAATCACTCAAACACTGTTGATGCACACTTACGACATATACCTTGCTGTTGGCCGCTTCTGTTTTTAGATGCTAATCCTTTCTCTGAACACAGGTTTCTTTTTTCTTGTTATATTTCTGAACCTTTCCTGCTGCAGGCTAATCTGCTCAACCATTGCTGGATGGTGTAAAATGGATCACTACTTTTGCACCAGCATGAAAATATCAGCATCAAAACAACATTTAAAACTGTAGCACAAAATGCAGAGATTTACCTGACATTGATAGACTTAATCATTTTTGTGTTAACTTGTTTCTAAGGACTTGAATGTAACAGAGGTTCAATTATATGTAAAAGTCTCGTACTCTAGCTTTAAAAATGTACACACACTGAGCTATCTTTTTAAAAGCCCAATGCCAAAGTTTAAAAATACTGTCTTTCTATGATATTTGCACTTTGACTAATTGTTATTTAACTCAAACACCGTTAACAAGTATTGCGGCTGTAGAAAATTAAATATAGTTGCCATATAGCTAAGCTTAGGAAACTAAAACACAAATTTAAAGCTGCATTGTTTGTCCAAGTTTACAGTAGCTGAACATGCTGCAAAGGCAACACTGACCCCTCAGCACATTATTTTGCTGTTATCTGCTGTTGCTTACCTATGCAACAAGCAAACACAAAGCAAACATGTTAACAACATATTAACGTGTGTTTGGAGGTGTGTTTCAGATGGTTATACAAGTGTAACCTGTGGAATTCAGCTTGACAATGCCTGAACCTAAATCTTTCCATACATTGACAAAGAAGCTTCTGCAAAAGGGCTGGAGGTCTCTGTTTCTGACACTGTCTATGTACCACACACCGGTCACATAGCTGAAAGCAGTAGTCATCTTTAACCTGAGAACACACATGCATTTAGTTCCTCTAAAATCAAGTAAACATGTAAGTACCTGTTTATGAATAGATGATTCACTTATGAATATTTGATAGCGTAAGAGCCTATGATTGAGTTTATTTTCACATTGGTCGCCTTCAGCTTATTTTTTTAGCTCCCCAGCTTGTTGCTTTTGTCCCCTGTTGTTTGGTGCTGGGCGTGTATCGTACAGCTGCTATATTGGAGCTGCGTCAGGAAATGAAAGAGCCAAAACTGGACCAAAACAGCAAAGTTTGGGTTGTACAGTGAGGGAAACAATGAGCTAAGAGACAGAACAAAAGGTTCCTTTGAGTTGGGTGACCCTTTTCACATTGCGCCTTGTCATTTGATCCATTGTTACTATGAAAATATTGATCATAGCAGCTTTAAGGTCAGGGACGGATTGTGGTTACAAGCAAACAAAAAAATAATTGTTACTTCATTTGACCTCTGGTGTACTGCATGAGAACTGGAAGTGCTAAACAATATATCCACAACCCTGATCTCAACCTTGTTACATGCACACTACATTAGATGTGTCTGCAGAGCAGAATTTCCAACATGTGTGTCGGGATGCTGGGCTGCTTCTGTGTAGAACTGAAGACTTATTTAGAAATTCAAAACAAGCATTTTGTGTATAAGTCAGTCAGATGTTTCATTATTAACATTGGAAGACGTGTTGTTCATTAGCATCCTCACCTCTGATGTGTGCACATATGTAGCCATGCAACATTCACTTCATTTTATACTCTCCTTGAACTCATCACCATGGAAACCCCGATTTGTGAAGCTGTTTATTAGTATTCTCCACTGCTGCACTGGTGTTTTGGTGTGCGCGTGTGTATATGTGTCAATAATAATGCTAAGTGCAATAACAGTAGCTGCACAACAATGCCAAACTCCATTCTCAGCTCACTCAGACAGGTAACAGTGACACTGAGCCCTCTCTAACATGTATTCAAGCTAACGCCAACCTGTCTTCCTTTGCTGTTTGTCTCCCTGCTCAGGTGCTTCCATTATTTTGGCGTATTGTTCAGGTGCACACAGTCCTGCTCTGTTTTTCTGCTCTGTCTCCATTTTCTTCTCGCTCCCTGAAAAAAAAAAGTGTTTACCATGACCAAGGATTTCATCAGTCTTCACTACCTCATCTTATGATCCCCCTTTTTCGTCATCAGCTTGCCTCAGTACCCGTTTCGCTCCCTTTTTTTCCCCCTCCTATCAACATGAGAGGAAGTACATTTTTCTCATCTTCACACAGTGTAGTGCAGCAGCAGTCTGCACAAACTAAACTGTGGAACATTTTCCATTGGTTTGACACAAAATGAATTCAATCACCACGTCTTTTGAGATTCGTGACTTTATGGATTTTCTCGCTCAAATTCTCAGCAGTTGTCTTTGGACTGTATCCGCATCCCGATTGTATATGTTTACATGTTCGTTTTCTTATCCTAATTGCATTGATCATGAATAATGCCCATGGGAGTGAGATGGAGACAAGGCGACTGAAAGGAAGATCATCTGTAGTATAGTCTGAGATGAGTTCGGAGCTATTATTAGTCAGAGCTACAGTAGACAAACAGTATGTACCTTTGGTATACGCACATTATTTTAATGTTGCATAATATAGCAATTTAATTATCTATATTTTCATGAAAAACCCTAAATATATTGAAGTATCTTTGATGCACAATTGTATAGTTCATACTGTAAAGTGCATTGCACATTGTTATTGTTATTACTCTGGCAAGGAACGCGGCGGAGTTATGTGTCGATCGGTGTACATTTGTCTGGCCGTCTGTTATTCCATCTGTGCACAACATTACTCAAAAACGGACTAATAGATTTGGATGAAATTTTCAAGGAAGGTCAGAAATGACACAAGGACCAAGTGATTAGATTCTGGCAGTGATGCGGCTTATAGTCTGGATCCATGGATTTGTTAAAGATTTCTGTATCATTGCGAGATAGCGGCACGGCGTCACTGTAACTATGACAACAAGTGAACACTACATCAGCTGCTTGATGACGCTCACATGATCCTACTACAAATCCACCGCTGTGGACTTATCGGGACTTATACATCAGAAATGATACAAGGAACAATTGATTAAATTGTGCGTGTGTTTCTGAGTTCCATCAATCAATTTAGTTCACGCGATACTGTATCCATACATAATGTACACATGCATAACACACGCCTGTGCTCAGTGCAAGGTCATACCGTTTGTGGGTAAACCTATATATTTATATTAAATGGCCGCATTCTATGGTGCTATGATTTCTGCCACAATTTTTTTCAAGATTTCAGCCATCGGAAATGATACGACTGAGCAGCCTTGGAGGAGTACTGCTCTCTGAGTGTTTTTCTTGCTTTCAAGTGTGTTGTTGCTGATAGGAGACTTTGCCACTACTATAGTAAAGATAAAGGTTTTTCTGAACATGTTATTCTGTCATATTCAATGTATCTGGATTTAGTTGTGCAAACATTTTTGAAAATTATGTACAACCAATCCAGCTTTGCTATATTTTTTCAGTAGTGAACTGAAGAACTCAGTGATTTTTTTTGTTGCTGTTTTGTACTGAGCGACTAGGAGGGTAGACAGCTTGACAGATTATGGGAGACAAAGGAGAAGAGCTTCAGTTGATCCTAGGGGAGCAGGAATATGTGACCCCTTAAAGTTGGGTCCTAACTACTAAATTGTCTCTACTTTGTCATTTCCACTGTTGCCCCGACTCTCCTGTCGCTTTCTTTCTCCTATCTGTTGAAACAATTCTTCACTTAAGCTCTCTTGTATTAGAAAGGAATATATATGTATATTTTATTGCAAAATTCACATAAAAGACAACACAAAAGAAAAGTTCATTTTTCTTCAGGGATACTAAAGTGCAGCACAGATGAATTTTGAATTGGATGCAAATGAAAATGGAAAACATTAAGAAATGACACATTTTGACTGCTATTAACCACAAATTCCAGCATTTTCTTAGCTGTGACAAAGAAAAATAAGGCTTTTACTGTTATTAACAGTAATTTCAGCTATTTCAGGTGATTGTTGGAGAATCTACCGTGCACAGCTGCATTTACTTCCTGATTTTAATGCATCCTCCTCCAAGTAGCAAATCAGTTCACTAGTTCGGCACTTCAGGACATATCAGGACTTGATCTGAACTGGCACTCCCCCGAATGCTCAAAATTGCATGTCCGAGGGTGGCCTGGACCGTAAACTATTCAATCTGGAAAAAGCAACATAATTGCAGGCAATGGGGCTCGCCAGTTCTGCCTGCTTTACATCCTTTACAGAATTACGCTGTGGGGTGAGGCAAAGTCAACCAGCATAATGCAGAGTCCTGCTGCCTATACTTTGCCTGTCAAACTGCTAACAAGCACAAATGATTTTTTAATGATAGGCCCCTCTATCCCACTAAGCTGCCTTTTCACAAACAGCCGTACTCAGACACATACACCACACATCGCACACACTCACTCCCACACACATACTTAATGAGTTTTATCAAGGGAAGTACATTTGGTTGAATGGATCACTGCCAAACCCATATCCACTCACGCTATTCTAAGTTCCAACAAGATGCTTCTATTTCCCCATGTCACTTTTTTATTCTTTTTCTGAGGCACTGCGTGGTGCATAAATACTCCAAATGATGATGTATCTCAGGTGCAGGAAAGTAAAGTTACTGCTGAGCAAAGAAACAAGTAAAACTGCAGCTTCGCTCTTGTAATGTTTCAGCCAAACAATGAGCCTACGAAGGTAAATCACTGTAAATATATAACACACTGTGTGACAAGTATTTGTTTCAAAAATAAATAAATAAAAACCACTAGGGGCCCCAGGTACCAGTGAGACGATAAAAAAACGACCAAGAAGCCCTGTTGGGGAAATAGATCCAGAAGTCTGAAAGCTTATCAGATGGCAAAACACTGCACAGTGGTTTATAATATAACCAGAGAGGATTGTACTGCTCTGGAAAGTTAGTATGTTGGTAATCACTTTATCTTTCCTCATGATGATCATGAAGACGGGCAAAATAATCACGAAACTGCAACCGGGAAAATGCATTTGTGTGCATGTTTTTGATTAGCAATAGCAAATCATCTCAGCAAGTGATTGTAAATGACATACATATGTTTATGTTTAAAGTAGGAAGTCAAACCAACAGTCAAGATGGGGTTTCGTTTAAAACCCTTCTCACTCTAAACCAAGTGTTTACTCTTGTAGCCACGATGTCAGCATTTCCTAAAGTTAGTGAATTACTGCAGCAATATTAACCAAAACCAAAGTGGGTTATCTAACCTGAAATATGTCCTCAACCCAAACCATGGTCTTTTCCTAACCCTATTCACTTGGTGCACTGTTCCTTCTTTTCTTCCTGCTTTCACTCTATTGCGCAGTGGAATGCAGATGTTCACACACATACAGACACTGCTAACCCACTTTCTAGTTCTGTTAGTTCATGCTGTGCACATGTTTTTTTCTCCCTTGTTATTTCTATTTTATTTATTAAAGCCTATTCTCATTTGAATTCGACTCTGATTATACTGATTACCAGTCTTGTTCATCTTGTGCTCTTGTTTCAATTTGCACTGACACTCAGCACCTAAATCAGTAACTGTCTATTCTCTTATTCCTCTTTTTCACACTCACGCTCACATATTAGCTTGTTTTCTTTTGTCACATCAGTTTTGTTTCTCTCACTTCCCTTCGCTCTGTCCTTCACTTTTCTCTCCCTTTAAGTAAAAGCCATTCACTGAAGCATTCTCGATGCTCTCGCCTTGTAGCACATTTACACACATTTGCACAATTTCTATATACCACATATTTTTATGGAACGCACAGATCAATTAACAGACAAATGTGCAGTGGGTTCCAAAAGCCTAAGATCACATCGGATATCTGTCATGCTGTCATGGAAACCTGGATATAATGAGAGATTAAAAATAAAAATCAAGTTCTGACATGCAAAACAAAAATAAATGATTAAAATTCTGCACTATTTCTAGCTCAGCAATCAATTTTAAGCACATTTTTAGCCTTTTTGGCAACTTCATTGTACGAAAGGTCAGATTTTCTTAAGTTGCATTTTATCCTTGAAGTGCTTATTCAGATGACAGTCGTGACATGGATTTGATCTACTCATCAGATGCTTGTTAAATTAACTCAATTTGCAGCCATTGTTAACCTGTTATAAATTTGGCTGTGCCACAAATTTTTAGCAGAACATTGATCACTAATAATGGGAAACATGGCATAGAACTAAACGGCTAACTGCTTTCTTAGTGTCAAATCAAGGGGGCAGTGCATGGCAGCCGAAGATGCTTTGTTCAAACTGGATCAGTTGTATCCAAAGCACGATCAGGCAGACCAAAAGTGAGCACGCCATCAGAAGATCAATACATCATTATTTGTAAACTGAGAGGTTGAAAAGCAACTTCATCACAGATGCAGAATTTGCTAAATAAAGAAAGCAAGTCTGCAATCAGCAGAAGTACTGTCAAAGAAAGGCTGTCTCGCAGCGGCCTCAGTGGACACGCAGCGTCCCTAAACCATCGATCAGGAGGGGAAACAAGGCCAAATGCTTGGGGGTTGTCGAAGACCTACCAGCATTTCACGGCGGATAATTGGAAAAAAAAAGTCCTATTTACTGATGAATACAAGTTTGAGATTTGTGGCAGCAGCAGACGAGTGTAGGTAAGGATACAAACAGGAGAGAGAATAATACGCAGTAAAGCGACAAAATGGTAGTGTAACAAGGTGGTGGGAATATTCAAGTCTGGACGTGTTTTGCTTACTCTGTAGTTGAACATCTGCACGGAATCGACTCCACCATGACCAAGGGACATGCTCTACTATCTCTGGTTTACATCTTTGTGGAGAAGGATTCCTACTGCAGCAGGATAATGGCTCCAAATGCATCACAAAGCTGTGCAAGAACTACACAAAGAATAAAGTACACCAAGGTGTGCTGACTGTCACAGACTTTCCTCCATCTGACCTTAACCCCAATGAACATTTATGGGTGACAACTATTCCTGACGTCATATAAATCTCACTGAGACACTGTCAAGTCTTGCTGGAATGACAAGGCTTATTTAGACCCTTCTGTACATGCCAGCACATACACAATGAACACCCACAGATGTTCATGGCCCCGGGGCAGCTGCCGAAGCTGCAGAACGCTTAAAACACACATTAATTTGCATTATAAGTGCAAGTATGACAGCGGCAGTGTCATATAGATAGACAGGCATTGATTTGATTAGAATGCAGCGCTGCATTTTGCCCCCACATCTGTCATGATATCATGTAACAAACATGCAATTGGTTTTCTATTTGTGGAATAACTGAGATAGATTTTCATGTCTGCTTCAGCCACTCGCACCGATCCATCTTTCTTTGAGTACATGGTACATCGGGCCTCGTTTACAGCTGATGGGGATATGAAGAGATTGGATTTTACATGTGTAATCACTGCTTATGAGATGTTAATTGTACAGAGCAGTGTCCTATGGGATGCAACATTAGATATGTGTGGCAAGCGTACACACCCACACACACTGACTCACACACACACACACACACACATTAATGTTGTGCAACTGTGTCCACATAGCGTTTGTTTAGACCAGCTGTGTTAGTGTGAGTGTGGCCCAGTTATTGTCATTGTAGCTGGATGAGATGATCTGCATAAAGACTAAACCCTAACTGTGATTGTGGAGTAGATACTTTTCTAGCAAGCTGTTCAGTTCAGGATAATTTGCTGACTGATGTTAAAGAACACATGTGCTTCACTCTCTCAGGCCTCCTGGAGTTTTCTCCCGTCCTCCTCCGATACTTCATCTCAGGTATGGGTTCAACCGCTATAGTTAGATCCTGTGTAGCAGCACTGTAGAGTAAATTATCAACAATTTGTAGATGCCCCTAGTGTCACATATAGCTTTAAAAAAAAGTTCCTTTTCTCATCCTTTTCTGATAAGTGGGAGGAAAAGACAACGAAGCAAGGAAGATGAGGAATGGTAATGTTCCCTGCTGTCTCGCAGTGCTTGGGTGCCTTTTGCACTGTAGCTGGCTCAAAGCTTGGCAAGCTGTGGCGTATTAGCTGAATCCACCTGTGGAGTTATTCACTTGCCTCTGCTCTCTAGTCTCGTCCATCTGTTTGTCTGAGTAGAAGTATAGAGCCTTTCACCACTTCCCGAGCTAAGTTTCCTTCCAGGCCCTCCCCCCTCGTCATTACTTTCAGAACAACTCTTGAGTTTCGGCGAGGCTATGAAGAGGAGCTGTGAAGATCCAGCAGACGATTTTCATCTGTTTAATTCCTCTCTCTCTGATTGCGTCCGTACGCCTGATGAGTCACAGTTAACCCAGTCGCACAGCTGCGTGATTCCCGGCGCACTGATTCATACAGTGTGCCATCACAATGCCAACGTCTCTTCACTCTCCTCTTCCTTTCCCCTCCCTCACAAACTGCTAATGAAGTGAATCTCAACTGTTTTTCCTCCGATCCCTTTACCCTAACAGCTGATGGTGAGCGATTGCATCCACAATACTCTTTTAATTAGTATAGAGAATAAATTGGTTGAGCATGCCTTTTTCCTTAATTGCTTTTTCCTCAGCTTGGATTTAATTGGGCTGCAGCACTGTTTATTGATCTCCTTTGATGTGCTTTAATTTGGATAATTTTATATATTTATTTTGGACGTGACGAGTCGGTTTGTCTTGAGGGGGAGAGTGTTAGGCAGCAGGGCCAGTACTGCAGCAGGCTGCAGTATATCCAGCGAGCCTGGGGTCCGGTGTGTGATGGCAACGAGGTGGGGAGATTATCAAACCCAGAAGGCAGCAAAGCAGCTCCACTACAGTCTGAGAGGCCTCAAGTGAACAGCTCTTTGATCTCACATCAACACCTCATGAATGCCAATGTGGATCAGTAAAGCGAGGGAGGCAGGCCTTTTAAGCCAGCCTTAACAGGCCTGCAGGCCAATACATATTCCTTCCAGCAGCTAGTTTGTATTTTATGCCTGATTCATGCTGCGTCATCTCTCCCCCTCCTGCCTGCCACAACAAAGCCCAATTTTCATCCTCCGCCTCCATAGTTTCATAATTAGTGTGCTTCTCTGCGTGTGATTGTGGGTTTTTTTCCTAGACACGCGTGAGCATTTGCTTGTGCGACCATTTGTTGGTGCAGTTTGCGTACATGACCGTCGACACTCCACCTGGCTCACTATTTTTTGTCTCGAACACAGGGGGTAACTTCACTCTGGCTGAGCTGGGAGTATGTGAACCAACTCCCCCTCCGCATCCCGCTGCTGTTCCCTACTGCCCCGACCTGGGCCTCCTCCAGAGGGGGTACTCCCTCAGTGCCGGCTCGGATGCCGACTCGGACCCCGAGGGGCCGCTGTCTCCGGAGCGAGCCATCCAGCTTTGGGCCGGACGAGGAGGGGTGAAGTCCCGTCGCAGCTCAGGAGTGTCCAGCCGTGAGAACTCAGCCCTCACCCTCACCGACTCTGAGAATGACAAGTCTGACGATGAGTCAGGTAGGAGGAAGTGTGGTCAAGCTTGTATGTGATCAGTGTGCCAAAGTACAGGCCCACTTATTTGAGAAAAAATGAGTAACACAGTGAATAAGACTTGATGATGAAGAACAAACTGCGAAGAAAGAGTTGGATTGATATTTTGTTCAATGCTTGTGAGAGAGAACGTATGTACGAATGTGACAAAAGTTTGTCAACACTGGTATAATCTTCAGAAGACCTCTCAAACACACAACCATTTTATGAATTGCAAGAGAGTTGGATTCATTGATTGAGTCTGTTTTTGATCTGAAGAACAGTTGTTGTGCACCCCAGAGAGCCATCCTTATTTTCATCAATAGCACTTAGCCAAAGCTCTCGAACTCCACCCTTTTAAACCACTTATCTGCTGATATCTTACCACTGGCCTGTCAGTGTTCTCGAAAAAATCTTTTGGATTTTTTTGGACATGGTAACGCTGAAGCATTTTGTGATCCAACACCAACCAAAATGCAGTCGGAGAGAAGCTAATATTTACGTCTCGAGCTTATCTGTTCTCCGAGTCTCTCAACGAGTGTGAGAGTGTGATGTTCCCAGCGGGAATGCCTTCCTCTGGCAACTTTGTTTATTGCCAGCTTCCCATTTCCTTGTTAAACCTTACGCAGTCGTAAACCTGTGCACAAGCTCCGTCGAGGTGTCAATGGAGGTTAATGAAAAGTGGATTGAAGGAAGAGCAACAGTCTAATTAATTGAATTCTCGGCAGCAGCACATATCAGCTGTGGATCAACCTCTGTTGGACCGCGGGCCTCTGAATCAGAAACAACTTCTGTTGGCTGATCAAACTACTCAACACCTATTAAACACGTCAAGAAACACCTTCCCTGAGACGCGCCTCTCATCGCACCACCCGATAATTGCTTTGTGGTTAATTACCAAGCTAATCTTGCAGCCACAGATATCAGCTGCAGACGCCGCTCTCACTTTCTCTGTCTCAGGGCCAGAAGAACGCCATTGAGCACTCTGTCGCTGGCATTTCCAGACCTTGTAAAATTAGCTTCTTAATCCAACTCTGTATTGTGATAATCATTTGCTTGCAGTATGATGTCACTGAGTGTTGATTGTTAGATCAAAAGTTGTTGTTAGGTTGTTTTTTTTTATTTTTTTGGTTTTCTAGAAGAAACTTTGCCAAAAAGTGTTATTCATGTGTGTTTTTTGTGCTCCTACAGGGCCTAAACACACACTTGTCTTTTGCTGCAATTCATTTTTATGATTATACAGAACATGTGTCAAATCAAAGTCAATTAAATTTAATTCTAGACTTCAAAAGCTTGCCTTCTATAGAGGCGTTCAGGGGAACCACCAGCTCACGCCTCGAGGCTCATCTCATGGTTTCACAGGCTGGAGATTTAAATCGGGCTCCTGCACTTGTGTCTCTGCCAGCATGAAGAGATCAGAGGCAGCGTAGCAGCCCGATAAAAAGACCAGGTGTGTGCGTGCGTCTGATCACATCAATTCGTTACTTATTTAGTTGCTCTGAATGAGGAAATCTCACCCTTTGCTCCTGCATCTCCCTCCAAACAAAACGCCTGATACCGAGGGTATCTGAAAGCACCCAGACGAAAAGATTTCACTCCCACTGCATCCAACCTTAGCGTGTTCCCCCAAGCAGTGTGGGTGCCGAATTTGCATGTGTCTATATGCTACTGTCATTGTCTTTCTATATGTTTTTTTGCCCATGCGTGGGTGTGAGAGTGTATGTGCCCAGGCCCTGTACATGTGAGTGTGAAACAGGGCAACTGGAGTGTCAAAACAGCAGGAGGAGGATCTGAGGGTCTAATAATAGAGATTGACAGAGGCAGACAGAGAAACAACATCTTAAACACATGCTAACAAATCAAAAAGACAGTGAAAACACCAAACGGCACGCTGCACCACTCTCATCTCGCTGCATCTCTAACGATCTTCACAAGTCTCACCTCCACTTGCTTCTCCTCCTCCTCCTCTTCATCTCCCTCCTCCCTCCTCCGCCGTCTTTCTTCTGCAGCTTTTCAAGCTTCCTCTTCTGTTCGCTGCACACTGCGCCTCTCACCACCTCTAGTTACGCTCCTGTCAGTGCAGCTCGGCGCCGTGAATGACAGGTGTCGGTTTAAGGGTCTAGGGTTTCCCTTCAGGGCACCAGCGTGCATGCGGATGAATGTGCAAGTGTACTCTATTGCAGATCTCAGCACCAAAATAGAAAAACCCAGAGAAAGGGTGACACATATTACTAACCTCTGGGTTGCTATAGTTTGTGTGTGTCTGATTTTATTTTGTCTGTCTGTGTGTCACCAGGGCAACTGGCTGCAGAGTAACCAATTTATATATATTTATTAAACCTCGTATCTGTGATTTTCTGTCATTATAATTACTAAAGGACTACAACATAAAGTGTAAATAGTTGTTTCCCGCATGTTCTCCCTGTGTATGTGAGTTCTCCGTGTATTCCGGCTTCCTCCCACAGTCCAAAAACAGGCTGAAGTTAATTGGTGATTCTAAATTGTCCGTAGGTGTGAATGTGAGAGTCCTTGTTTGTCTTTATGTGTTGTCCTGTGATAGACTGGTGACCTGTCCAGGGTGTATCCTGCCTTCACCGTAAGTCAGCTGGGATAGACTCCAGCCCCCCCGCAACCTTAATGAGGGTAAAGCGATGGATGGATGGATGGATGGGTGGATGGATGTTTCCTGTATATTTCAGGTTAATTAACTGCATGTGCTATTTTTAAGTCTTGATTCTGGAGGAGCTGAAACAAACACATCCAAACGGAGTCAATATCAAATTAAAACGTGTTATTCTTTTGATGGGTAGAAGCCACAGTGCCTGGTGCTTTATAGTCTCAACACAATTAGCACCACATATACACCTGAAATAACCAGAAGTCACTTCAGTGGTATGTGTGAACCTTGAATACAGCTATATGGTTCTGGAAGTATACATGCACTCAGTAATGCTGTTAAACTCAACTGCCAATGTACATACAATACATGCAGTTCTAATGTTTCATTCACATCTAAGCTCTTATAGTTGATGACAATAAATAAGAACCTTGTTTTTTTCCCAATTTCAGTATTTATTTAAACCACAATATGGCAAATATATGTGACATACAAACGTTCACTTGTTGTTTTTTCTGTTGTAGATGGTTCGGTTGTCATCACATTACACAATATTGAAACTTCACTCATAGTTTCAATCACAAGCTGCTTTGAAGTGATAATAATCAAAAACAAACAATATTCTAAGAACAGCTGATAAACAAAGTTATTGACCAGCTCCAACACGTACATAGACATGCATATAATGTCTACACTCAGACTGACTATCAAAGGCTATGAAGACTTGAAACACGAAATAAATTTGTATTTATTTATTTTACATCTTACATCATTACAGATATAAACAACAGATTTATATACAGATGCATCTGATTGTGTGCAAGCTCCTAATTCAGAGTGTGTTGTGCTCATGTAGTTTCCTCTGTAGTTGTGTCTAGCATCTGTTAAATCAGTTTCTGAACTGAAACTGTGATTTTTTTATTTATTTATTTTTTGTTAGTTTGTGGTTGGCTTTTTTATTCATTTACTGCCAAATTCCAATTACAGAGAAGTATGTAAAGCCTGTTAAATTAGTTTTGTAAATGCAACTCAGGGATTTCAAAGTTTCTCTACATCCAGCTTTATTGTCGAGTATTGAATAAAGACACTTCTCTTTTATTGCCCCTTCCAGACACTATTAAAATAAAGAGACTAGAACGTTGACTTGGCAGAGCCAATGCTAGCTCCTTTTGCATGAGCTCTGTGAGACAAACAAATATGGGCATAGAGAGCAGCTTTGGGAGATTTCATTTTGGCAAAGTGGAGGAAGAGATTTACTGTCACACTGTGCACTGCCTCATAAAACGTCCGTCTGGAAACACAGGCAGCAGAATGGAAGCGCTTGTAAATTCCCACAGCAGTGCCTGATAGCCGCATCCAAACTGCATTGATCAGGACGGAGAATGATTAAAACATGCATTAGATGAAATAAGATCAGGCTTCGACATTGATTTAAACCTGAGCCTCAGGGCAGACTTTATGGCCACAATCCATAGTCCAGTGCTCTACATATGCTTGTGTGTGTGGCGGTCCATATGCCTCTGTGTTCCCCTCTCGTTAAACAGCAGCCTGTTAAGGAAACAGACAGAATCTAATTCAACTTCAACATTGTTTTCCATCAATAAATCTTGGTTTCACTCATAAGGCCTACTTTATATACACAGACACAGACTGGCCGCTCGCTGCTCCATCCAATCACACATGTATGCTGATTAGCTGCTTTCAGACGATCTCCCTCTCCTCCAATCTCTCCATCTGCTCGACTGGATAATAAATCATGGGGTAGTATTGTGACGTATGTGACAGGATGTATTAATCTCATAATTAAAGAATGAAAAGGTGGCGCTAAATTTAGTCTGGCCTTTCTGCCTAACCCTGCCCCCATCTGGGCATGTTCAATTGCCTGGTTTTCCTCAGAGACGCCCCCTTTTTTATTTTTTAACTGTCGATTTTTCTTAGGAGTCTTTCTGTGATGCTTTTAAACTTTATGTTAATTTTCTTTTTTGACAGTGGAGGGAAAAAAACTTTTTAAATGCCCCTTAAAACATCTGCAGTCAGAAGCTTTTTTTTTTTTTTTTTTTTTTTTTTTTTTGTTTTGCGGGGGGTTGTACCCAGAGTGGTAATTATGCTTTATAAAAGCCGAGCTGTGCAAAGTGATTCCTCTGATTAACTAATCAAATCTACTAGCACAGGTGGCAGAGTGCCTGCACCAGTGCCATCTTCTTTGTTCTTTTTTTTTTAAGTGAACCACACCATAAATCAAACCACATTCACAGAAGCTGATGTGTTATTCTTTTTTTTACCTTAGAAAAGTGTGAAAAGGCTGTTTCGTAATCAAGGAGATTAAGATAATGTTTAATTATGATCATTTTCATTTTGAACAAAAAGTGCTCCATTGTGTGAATACAGATTATAATCATAAGTCACACAGTGATTGTTGGACCCTTTCGGTTCAGGTGTTGCGAGTTAGATTTCTACTGCAGCCACTCCAGAACACTAGTAACTTGGTTCATGTAGCTCCTGTCTATCAAATTCAAGCAACACTTATAGAGTTGGGCTGGTGGGGTCCCATAAGATCACTGCTGTCCCCTCAGGGTCTCTGCGAGTGTGTGTGAGCAAGAAACTGAAAGTGAGAGCTCACAAGTATGTGTGTGTGTTAGGAGGGTTGGGGGCATTAGCCTCTGATTGAGTTTTCAGAGAGCAACGTGGGGTGCGAAAGGCTCGACAATGGTCTAACAGAATTAGTAGCTCGTGATGAATGGTGTGTGAGAGCAGCACTGACAGCTCGCTTGCACAAATACACACCGCTGAGAGTGTGTGCATGCAGGAGTGTGTGTGTGAGCGTCCGTACACCTCTATACTTCACCCACTGGTTCAAGGACTTTTTGTTCATGCACTGAGAGCTATGAATGCTGGAATGAGAAAAGTAGTGATGGACACACACACACGTGTATCTGCACGTGTACATCTTTGGTTGAAGTCTAGGGGTTTGAAAAACGCCCTGCAGTCCGGATCAATAATGATTGGCCTATTCAACATGCTGAACGCAGCCCTCATACATGCTTACACACAACATGGCAGTGATGGATAAAAAAGCAAAAATCACAGTCCTTGTAGAGTGTCTCTGGCTCAATAAAGACATTGTTGGACCAAAGCTGATATTGAACACAAGGACAGACACACACACAGAGATGCATGAGAGCAGTGTTTAACAGAAGCCAAGGGATATTGATCAGAGTAGATGGATGCTAACTCACATGGAGCCTGGAGTGATGGTGAGAGAAGAAGAAGCAAAAGCAAACCTATATGACAAACAAGTGGAAAGATGATGGAAGGATTTTCAGGTACAGATAACAATAAAGGCGTTCAAATATGTGTTATTGTGCATGCTTGATGGTGTAAGCAGGTGGCGGAGGTTCACCAGCAACTACCAGTATTATTATGAGGCAAAAAGAGTAGCAGGCGCGGTGAAATATTTTCTGCGTCGGACTTGTAACTTGCTGACGACTGTGCTGCCACCCTAATAGTGAATTTAGTGAGCCGTAATGCCCTCTCATACCATCTTCGGACCTGCCAGGGAAAGAGAGGAGGAAAGAGAGGGAGAGGGAGCACCAAGAGCAAATTGAGAATTCTCCAGTCAATTATGAATGATCATATTTTCCTCTGCATGCCGCTGAAACTACTTTTGTAGTTTAATGCTCAGCGCTTTGCCTCCTAATGAAGGCTGGAGGTTTCAAACTGAGAGTAAGAATGAGGCAAAAAAGGTAGATGATGAAGGCTGCATTCACATTGTTGTTTTTTTCTTTAACCATAACTGGCATTCACTTTATATACTTTTTATTTTTGTCTGTGCTGTCCAGTTCAGTTATGTTTCTGTTCTCCAAATCACACTTTCAAATCTTGATTTCTCATAATCTTATGTTTGTTTGTTTCTTTTCCCCTCTCGATTTTTTTCTTTCCATTTCTTCACCTGCAGCTTACCTCGATGATGAGGAGGATGACGATCCATTTGGCGACTATGTGATCAGTAAGTCACATTCTAACTGTAGCCTCCCCCTTGATTAGTCCACCCATTTTACAGTGATTGTATTTCATGTGCGTTTGTTCCCTTTTGCTGTACTTGTCTGTGCGTGATTGACTGTATTGTCTACTAGTTGCTGTCTATGAAACAGGCTGTTGCACACAGAGTAATAGCTCCTCTCTGGGCTCCAGCTGAGAAAGTACAGTATTACTTTTTTTTAGAAGTATGATTGCGCAGATTGCTGTAATTGCTGTAACATTCATGTCGTAAATCAAAACACTACATTTCTCTTTAGACCGTTTTTTAAAAGTTGTCAGAATGTCGGCGATGAAAGGAAAAGAGAACAGTGAAATAATTAGTTTCTGCACATTACTCTTGTTTCATCTGATACAAGGTAAAGCAACTGTTCTCCTTCTCATGCCTCATCTACATTTACGAGCAGCTTTCATTATGATCTCCTGTTCATTAGCACACGTCCAACTGGTTAATCTCTTTGTGCTTGATCAGAGAAAATTTCCCAGAGGGTGTTTCGTTTTTTTTTTTTCTTTTCCCTCCTCCACTATTGGAAAGTCAGCCGTATTTACTCGTGTTTCGTAGATTGTTTGTCTCTGTGAGCATGAATTAGTGTTAATGCTCGTGTTATTGGGCTGTGGAGTTTTCGTCTGTTTTCATTAGTTAGAAGTGAGTAAGAGCAGAGTGTGTAGTGCAAAAGAAAAAAAGGAAAACATTAGTATGTTTGAAGGTGAGGGTTATTTTTTCTATTTTATGCCATGAGGTTTGTGTAATAAGTTTTTTTTTTTTTTTTTACATGCTAGACTTAATAGTAAGGTCACAACCTTGAAGTGAAGAAGAAAGGAGGCATTCATGTTCATGGCAGAAAGAGATGAGGAGATGTTGGAGCAAAGATTATCTAAATGGGATCATTTGAAGGTTTATTATCTTTAAGCTCTTTTGAATTGAAAGAAAAAAAGGTGAATTTACTTAACAATACGTACTGTGACAGCAACGCACAGCTACTATATGAGCCTCACATGTACACTGTCGTTCAAAAGTTTGGGGTCACTTAGACGTCCTTATTTTTGAAAGAAAAATATTGAAGATGACATTAAATGAATCAGAAATACAGTGTACACATTGTTAATGTGGTAAATGACTATTCTAGCTGGAAATGGCTGATTTTTAATGGAATATCTCCATAGAGGTACAGAGGAACATTTCCAGCAACCATCACTCCTGTGTTCTAATGCTACATTGTGTTAGCTAATGGTGCTGAAAGGCTCATTGATGATTAGAAAACCCTTGTGCAATTAAGTTAGCGCATGAATTAATGTGAGTTTTCATAGAAAACATGAAATTCTCTGGGTGACGCCAAATTTTCGGATGGTAATGTACATATTAGATAATATAGTGATCCACATAAATACGCGGCTTGAACACCACTTCATTTATTTTGGCCTCTAACATAACTGAACAATGGAGCGTTATGACATTGACGCCTTTGAGTGAAATTGCTGTGAATATAAATTCACACATTGTGTGCTTCTGCTTGAATTAAAATACTTTTACATGGCAGCATTTTCATCGCTGATATTTACTGATGTTAATTTCCCTCCGTGCCTTATTTTATTACTTTCTGTCTGTGGAAGCAGGTCAGAAATAAACTATTTGCAGTGCACGTTGTTCTGTGGTGAGAAAATAGCTCCACTTCTGTGGAAATTAAAGTCTTGAAATACATTTACTGTAATGCTTATTCAGTATAGGGTGCAATAACTCCAAGGGGTAATTTTGTTTAATCTTTACCTTTTTTTGTATGCTAGTGCTTTTTCTTTAGGAATTAATAGCCAAATGAAACACTATCAAATCAACTTTTACTTAAAAGTTGTATATTAAATGCAGGGGTTTTCTTTCTTCCTTTCTTTTTTCTTGCTTAAGATGTGTCATGAAGCTAATGATCTGAATCGTCATTTTATTCCTGATGGTTACATAGAACATACTGTACTGTCAATGGCCCAAGCCTGAAACTATACAAATGAAAAACTTTCATTCTCCTTCTATCATTTTTGCAAATATTAAAGCTGTATTTCATTTCAGTACATTTTTAGCTTTCCAGCTCTTCAGTAGCACTCAGTTTCTAACAAAAGCTACTCTGACTGACACTGTGGACTTTCAAAATTTATCCCTTAACTTATATTTCAATTGAAATAAGGAATATTCAGTTTTTATAAGACATTGGATCCAGTGTATACACTGAAATATGATTGTCATATGCTTCTACCGATCAGCCACAACATTAAAACCACCTGGAAACAGCTCTGCCCCGTCCATCCACATGAACCCAAAGTTTCCCAGCAGCTGATTGCATCATAACAACATGATCAATGGTTTTCACTTCACCTGTTACCTGTGGTTTTAATGTTGTGGCTATAGATATACTTCATGTTCACATAAAACAGCAGACTAACTCTATGCACATCTCTCAAAATGACAGTCTTTACCAAAGTACAGAATGTGATTTAACAATTAATTAAGTGTCTGCAAGATGAATCATTCATACAGATGTCAGATGTCCAAGGAATGATATACAACCCCACCAGTGACTGTAGAGGACAGCAGCCTAGACTGTCATTAATCTTCTGGACTGGCATATTGGCAGTAGCTTCCACGCTGGATGTACATAGGTACCTACAGAGTACACTTGAAACATCTATACAATGGTCATGGCACTTTTGCTTTTTAGACTCATTATATGTTAATGTATGGAAATTCATGTCGTGTCCATATGTCTAACCTGTAGCCTATAAGCTATGTAATGGTAAATGGCTTTTTTCTAGGGTGCTTGAAAATGAACATTATGTTGTCTTTACAGCCTTTCTTTAAACACATTACTGGTGTGGCAGCGTTGGTCAGTGAAACATGTAGCACCTTTTTATTCCAGACAGAAATATCTAAAAACTAGACCTTACCAATCGAGCAGTGTGAGAAGACATGCCATTAACAGCTGTGCACCTTGCTTCCTGCAGCTATTTTAGCTGTTTACTTAGCATAAATACCTTGTAATCAGAAGTTTTCTGGTGCTCACCGCATTAGCTACCCTAAGGAAACAGTTCCCTCTGAGCCTCCTGTTGCTGCTCCCAGACACATCTGGTCAACATGGCTGCATGTGCAAAATCATTTACCTTAATTGGTTTAATCATGACGGACAGTCAGACAGTAAATCCCAGGCAACACCATATTACCACCATATCTAATTAATATTAAGTTTTACTGTTTGGATTACAGACTCGGGGTAAATCCCATGATAACAGTTTTTAATGATGTTTACATATAGTATAATGACATTTGTTTTATACATTTGCATATATTCAGATGTGCCATACTGTAGATATTCCAGCTATTGTGGCTTCTGATCTAGTTCGTATTTAACTCTTTTCAGTCCAGAGTGATACAACAAAACCTCATTCAGCTATACATACTTGAAATGACTTACCGGTCAGTACAGTCTGATCCCTTGCTGCCCACAGATTTGCCTCTCTTTTTCTGCATGTTGAACTTCGAATTAACAGTGAAAGTAATAAAAAAAAAAACAATTGCATAAAGAATTAACTGTGCCATATGCATGAAAATGGTCGTTCCTAATTAATTTGAGGACTCTTGCGCTGAGGCTGTGTGATGTTTTTGTTGTGTAATGGCTGTAGGTATTTGATCATTAATAATGAGTGAGTTATTCTTCTGAAAGAAACTGAAGTAAACGTACATCAGTGCAGCAGCTTTAAAAATATATCCACAGATATAAAACACATCGATATTTGTTCATTCTACAAATATTTCGGTTGGAAATACACCAGCAAACCAGCAGTTTGTCAGAAAGAAACAAACAGCAGCAAAACATCTTGAAGTGCACACATTGTTGAGAAAAATAATAATAAAAAAAAATTCACAAACGCATACAACATCCCCGGAGTAATTTTATAGTTTGATTCTGCTCTCAGACATCACTGTATCATGTAGTTATTTTGTTTGTTTCACAATACATCAGGATCTGAGTGGAGAAAGAAGAAATGGAAATGCACATATAATGTCAGAGCACTGCTGAGTACCACCACTGGTTGAAGTGTTGACATGTTCACTATTGGGAAGAAAAGAAGTCTTGAGAACGAAGCCGTTTTAATGCAGTTACCTTCCTGTGCTCATGAATGTACCCCAACAAGATGGAAGTTGCCTTGAACTGTAATGAACAACCGTATCGATCTTTGCAGAAACTGCTTGGAGAGTTATGTTTGAATTTTATATTGCTGTTTTGCTTTGGCTCTCTAATCTTCTCTATCAAATGGTCTGTGTAGTAGAAAATTAAAGACAGTAAAGACTGAGAATTGTACTGTAATGTGCAGCTAATTGATAATTCAGTTATCAACGAATCAGTGTACATTAACCTTTTCATGCCTGCAAATTCTATGCTGTGTCCATCAGTACTAACTAAAAGCGTAAATAGTGGAGTTTTCATTTGGAGGTTTCACTCAGTTTGTGTGTGAGCCAACCAGAAAAACTTGCTGGGACAAACCGAGCAGACACCAGTCGTAAGTGCAGAGGCATCAAAGAGCATGGGAGAGAAACTCTGTACCAACTGAAGGGTAAATGTAAGGGTAAAAATTGCAGTTTTACAGTATTTCACAAGGTCTAAGTAAGGTCTAAATGCATCACAGCAAACATTTCAGCTCCTGTTTTAGCAGATCTGCCAGATCCCCCCATGGTGGAAAGATGCTGAGGTATGTGAAGACATAAACTTTGCAATCCATGTGTTTTGTATGACAACAAAGCACAGTGTGACCCGAGTAACAGTCTGGAGACTGCTGACAGATCATAAACTGCATTTATTGTTTGGAAGTTAGCAGGCACAGTGTCCTGATGAAAAGTCCTGTGAGACAAGTAGTAAAAAAAAAAAAAACGGGGAAAAAAACTGTACAAGCTGTAGAAAGCAATTTTTATGAGAGAAAATCAGAGTGAATAGAGAAGCGAAGCTGTGGGAGACCAGATATCATTCAGAGGTTGTTTTTCTGTAATTTTTAGAATGAACAGTTCCAGCAGCTGTCACTTTATTGTTCCACGATACAAATAAAAAAGAAATGAGAATCAGTATCATCATTAGCAGAAAGGAATCAACAGTGTAGTTAATAAACCTTCATATTCCCGTTTTTTTTAACGTATTTTAAAAATAGAACACATCCAGCAAATGTTGGGCCAAATAAAAAAAAACATAAAAACTCCACCGCTACCCTTTGCTGCACTGTTAGGCTTTTCCACTGTCTCTACTTCAGCACGTAGCAGCTGCGCTTGGTGTTCAGCACTTCCTCCTCCAGCGGAGTGATTATGACAGGCTGATTGGTGTTTTGTGTTCTTGGGGATGAGGAGATCAATGTGGGGCTGATAGCGAGGGCTGGGCCGGGAGCGGCGAGGAAAGGATAAGACAGAATGGGGATGAGGTCTTGTCGCTTTCGAATAGGACACGGATCAGGAGATTTTAGGGGAGGAGAGGATGGAGTTAAAAACAGATGATGGAAAGGGGGTTAGGGCTGGTAATGTGGGGAAGATTCTAGGGGATTGTCGGGGAGGGTGGAGAGTAATGGATAAAGAAAGAGGGGAGCTAAGGAGAAGCAATTGAGAGTAAGATCCAGATTTAACAGTACAGTAGAAGAGATGGCTGAGGATTAACATTCTGTGACTGTCTGCAAGCGCCGGGATGATCTCTGGTGTCCCGCGGTGCACTGTGGGAAGCCCACCACTGCTGTGGGGGTTGAGGCCCACTGCCAGGGCTGTCACTGTGTGTGTATGTGTATGTGTGTATGTGTGTGTGTGTGTGTACGAGTGCGCGTCCTCATGTGTGACACTCAGTCTAGGTGTGGCAGGTGGAATGAGGTGCTGATTCCAGCCCCCCCACCACGCTGCACTCTAAGCAGCCTGATGGATACGGCCCACGGGTGGCATGAGGCGGACGTTGCACAGGCATTTATCTGAAGTGTCAGGATGGCCCTTAGTCCAGAGCTAGTTAATCTCCAACTCTTCACTTTTGATGTTTTAAAAGGGGGGAAATCTGCAATCCAGCATAATAAGTGCATACGTTTTTTTGTTTTTTTTTTTAATGTTTTTTTTTTTTTTTGCTTTTTTCCTCCGTGTGCAGCGAGGAGGAGTCAGTAGATAGCTCCTTACAGAGTTTTAATCCATATTGATTTGTGCTTCATGCTGTCTCACCGAATGGAGCGCAGCACCGCGGGGCACCACACAGCATGGCGAGGCATGCCGTGGCGTTACCTTGCAAGTCTCTGCTGGCCGATGTTTGTTTACGTGTGAAATAGAAAGAAAGATTGAGATAGTATGTGATATACAGAAACAGCAGAGTGCAATGTTTTCGCTTCAGGTTTTCATGAGCACATACGGCACACATGCACACGGCTATAGAACACCATGGCTGGGCTGAGATTAAAGAGGTTCTCTTGCTATTGATGCTTAGTGTTCACACATACTGACTCTGAAGCTTCCGGGCATGTTTAGCATTGAGTAGGAAATTTAGGTAATTAGCTTTGATTGGGCAGTTACTTTTTTCCTATTGGCACCATTGCTGTAGTGCTAAAAGAAAGACTGGATAAGCTCCACTATACCTCAGCTACTCTAACCCACAAGGGACATGATGATGAAAAGACACGTCAAAAATCAAATCTAACACAATCTATTGGGTCTTCATTATAGGTAAACAGAGTAAGAAACTGACTGATGTGGAATCAATTTATTGAGATTTACCAAATATGTTTCTTTGCAATAGTGTGCCTTCACAACCACTCTGCTCCGTCATCTTATGGATACCAAGCAAAGAAACAGACCGTGATTAAAACCATACTATTCAGCAGAAAAAATGGAGGAAAAAAGAAAGCGGCAGCACTGATGTCAATATTTCAGTTAAAACTGTTTCTTCTCCACTCAATACTTGCTTTAATAGGTTGGCTTTGTTTTGCAGAGAGTCAAACGGGAGGAAAGAGAAGAGATGAATAAATCTATATTAGAGTCTCTAACCTCTGATTGTGCAAGTCCTCTTTGTTTTGCCACTTAATTCTCAGAGCTGGCTAATCATCAGACAAGTATCTGACTTTATCTTCCATCTCTATAACCAAGCATGGAGACAGACTGGTATCTCAGCTGGTCCCAAATCTCCCTCTCTGAACCCTTTCCACGGCTAAGCCAAGTATCAGTTGTACAGGCAGTCAGGCGTAAGCCCACAAAACAGAGGACTGTGACTTTTTGGATCGGTGTCAGCTGTTTTGGATTTTCCCATTTTCATAATTTCTTGATTTTTGCAAACAGGCACATGAGAAGTGTTTAGTCCGCCTTCACCCCTCTCCTCCTTTAATCATCAAACTGAGAGCTTAGTCCACCTTATGCGGTGATATATCCGTCCCACTAGTTACAATCAATAGTGCACCTCGGTCACCTTTATACGTAATCAATGGGTCAGCCTAGACTAGCCCAGGCTTCGTCCCAAGTGATCCTTTCGCAAAGTCATAACTATCTATTTTAGGGCAGACAGCAGCAAGCCACTGTGATCAATAACAATACATACAGTACATAAATCCCAAGATGATCTTTGAGATCAGTTGCACAGCAAATCAAAGCACGATTGGCACGAGCTAAGAACCCAGCAGCCCGTGTCTTTATGCACATGTGTGTAAACAAAACACATTCTCATAAATAGTTGCACCCACTTTCAGGGAAGCTACCCACCCAGGAAGTCAGCAAGCAAGGCAACCAGACCTGTTCTGAATTGAAACATGCATTAGCTTTGTGTCTATTTCGGCAACGTTTTATGAGATTGTCACTCCATAAAGCTGCAGTTGTTGATTGAAAACACACGCAAGGAATTTGGAGAGTGTTCACATCATGTTTAAAACTTCATGCCAGCATACATCTGCTCTGATGCTCCTCAGTACACAACCACTTGATTATAAGACATGCTATATAAAAACACATCATTATTTGGTGTTTAAAGAAGGTATTAACACAAAACTATTCCATGTGCAGTATCTTAATATCTTAAAACTAAGGGCTATTCCATGCCAACTCACCTAATTCTCCTAGTTCATGTCATGAGTTTTCGTGAAAAAAATTGTAAGTACAAATAATTCTTCACAGTAAAATATAGCATCAAAATGTGCTTTTTTTTTGCTATGAAGACATATTTAGCAGGATCTATGGCAGGAATGTTTTTATACACAACCAAATGTGCCAATTAATATGATATAGAATGTAATTTAGTTACAAAAACTAGAGTTATGAATTTAAAAAATTTGAAGATCTTTCATTTGGGTAGAAAACTATTTATTGTAAAAAAAAAATCAGTTTGCTTTCCAGTTTTAATGCAATTCGGTAAAAATAATCAATTGTTGAGGCCTGGAAGGAATCACAGAAATGATTAAATTTATGTTTGAGGGCCAACCTTCAAAAGCTCATAACTAAAAAACAAAAGTACATTCCAAAAAAGATCAAATGAAGTTAATAGAAGCTTTAACATGATTTTTTTCAAGAAATATTATGACATGAACTTTGAGGGTGAGGTGAGTTTGCATAGAATGACCTTTAATTTAATGATCCAAAGTGTTCCTGCAGTGTTTAATTCAGAACTGTACATCTAATACGGCTGCTGGTCAACAGGAATTGACAGAAAATGGCTATTAGTCAATTTTTAAACTGGTATTACATATTTTTTGAAAGACATGACAAAATAATTGTACTGTAGAACCTTTATATCCTCATGTAATTCTATAACATGCTGCAATAAATGCAAATAAACACTGAAATGAATAAAATGGCAGTTTGACCCCAAACTAGATGATCTAACTGATCAATCTAGCAACAGCAGTCAGATTGGATGATACTGACACATTCTGTTTTCAGCAATAGTTATCAAGTAACATGTTACTGCACACCTCAGCAATGGACTAAATCAGAATCATCCAACCAGATCGATATTAGTATGCTTCAGTCACCTCTGGGCTTAATTAATGCAACCCAACCATCTGAACCTATTAAAAATGAATTGACTAATTGCAGATCGGTAGGCCTCTAACGCCTCTCTATTTCTGTCCAAAGACACGAGACATGACATTGCAAGCGTACCGAGTTTAACCCAGAGGACACAAAAACGCTGAGACAATTGAGGAAAAAAAGAGCGACACGTCTTTATCTATTCAGCGTAATGCACTTTTCAGACTCGAGTCCTTCTGCATCTTGTCATGAGCCTCTATATTGATTTTACTTACTTTTGATTCAAGGCCCCCTCTCTTCTTTTTCTCCTTCAATTTCTCAAGCCTTTCAACATTGTGAATTTCCTCATCAGTGTAACTGACCCAAGGTGCTGGGATCACTCCAGTAGCAGCACTTATTTGTCTGCTGCCACAGGACGTTTCCAACGTTGCCTTTTTTTTTTTAATCTTTTTTTTTTTTTAAACCATATTCTGTTTTTTTTCATTCCAAAATACCTCACTTGGTCTCCAGCTATTCATTCTCACACTGTGTGTGTTTTTGTGAGTTCCTGTGAGGAGGCAGAAAAGCTATATCTGGCCCTATCACACTGAAAATGTCAAGAAGTGTGCAAAAGAAAGCTCAGTGTGTCTTTGCTCAGTAGATTCACCTGATCTTTTAGCCTTTGCTCTGCCAGTATCTCAGTATGTTTTTATGTTTGTGTGTGTATGTTAGTACCTCAATCACTGTTTTTTGTTTTGTTTACTTGTGTAACTTTGCGTAGGCATGCGTGTCTGCGAGTGTGAGTCAATGACAAGTGTTTGACTTTTTAACAGATCCCATTTCTGCCTTTCTTCTCCATTTCTCTCTCATTGCTTTTGTTCCTCCATCTTTCAGTTCTTCACACATCTGCTGGATCTTTTTTTTCTTCCCACCTAACTAGAATTCATCATGAAAGCATCCCTTGGCCTTCTGAGGCCAAATATAGATGATGGCATCTTTCATTTACTTTTTTTTTAAATTTCATCATCTCTTTTATTTTGTCTTATATGTGTTTTGTGCTCATTTATTGTACTTGGACAAAGTTGTGAGATGTAAACAAGGGTAGCATGTTTGTAATATCAGCCATGCTGGAGTATTGTGTCGCACACAGTGTTGCACAAAACCTATACATACGTGAAAACACACGCAGAAATGCTCACATACATGTGCACAGAACCACAGATACATCAGTTAACAATTAGCCCCAAGTGCTCTTGACTCTGTATGTTAAGGACCCATCCAAAGATTGCTGGTGTGGGATGAGAGGTATGAAAAGTGAGAGATTACTCACCCTTTCCAATACACCCACATGCACACACACACACACACACACACACACACAAACACATGCACACCCATCTTTTCCCTCATCTCTCCTTGTCTCTGTCATGTGATTCAAAACTAAATCCTATTTTGTGTTCTCAGGCCCACACGTTACACAGCGAGGTGTGCATTGTGAGTCGAACTAGCTCTGTAGCGATGTCGCAAAGCCAAGTCCCTGCCTAATCAGGCCCCTTACACACACACACACACACAAACACACATGAACACACTTTGCGGAGGCCATGTGTTGGGACGGTGATAGAGGGTTGGCAGTTGGCAGACAGACAGCAGACGCTGTTCTTCGACATCAAACGTCTCAGAGCAGAATCTCACTTTCATGCCTACTCGGTTCTCCCTCTCTCTCTCTCTCTCTCTCTCTCGGTCACACACACACACACACATACACACACACACACACACACACACATACACACACACACACACATACAATCATGCATGCACACACAAACAGAACAACACACGTTTTCTCTGATCTTCCTGCCAAAACTCAAAGACTTGGAAGGTCTAACAGACACACACGAGCAGACACGTACACACAGACATATACCCAAGCACTATAAAGTCTTGAATTAAGTTTCGTCAGCCACTGTTGAAATCTGCTCCACGAGGCGTAAGTACAAGTAACATGTGGTTTGAAAATTATTCCAAAAAATATAGATTTTTTTAACGTTGAAACCAGTCCAACATTACGATCTTTTCTACAGCTGCAGAAAGACAAATGCAGGTGGAAGCACGAACATGTAGTACGCCTGTATTGCATCGCAGTGGGGTTCTTATAAAATATACCGATGGGCGGCAAATTAGCATAATAAGTTTACGTGCACCCATACAGGGCACAATGGGTGACTGACTGCACTGTAATATGAAAAAGATGTGAATCGTATGTGCAAACCAAGTGAACGCTCCTTTTTTTTTTTTTTTTTTTTTTTTTTTTGGAAAAGGTCCAGGAAATTCTTGTCAAGGAACACTGAAGCTCCTCTGGAGTTTGTTTTTTAGGTCAGACGAGATGTGGATGCATATCTGAATACACTGTTCAGCAGAGCACGAATGGTGGGTTTCTGTAAATATGTGTTTCCCACAAGTATTTTTAAAAATTATTTGTTTTCAGGAAAAAAAACTAAATCTGTCAACTAGCTGGTGTTCCCTGTAAGATGAGTATTTGTGCTTCACCTGCTCAGCCCTGTCAAAACTCATGTTCCTATATAACTAAAATGAATCTGAGGGAAACACATTGTCTTTCAGGTTATGTTTGTTTGTGACATATTGTAAATACTGTTTCTAATTAACATCTTTGCCATTTCTTCTATTGCTTTACTGTCACTCTTTTGCAGTCAGCTATTCATATATTAGATGGGGTGGGAATGTTACCCTGGCAACCCAGAAAACAGAGGAAAAGCTTCAAACAGTGCTGCAAAAGGGTCGTATTTTGACCTAAACTACTATTTTGCTCAACCTAACAAAGTAGTTTTGGTGCAAAATATGAGCCAAGTACTTTCTGTGAAAATATCAACCACAGCCTGGAAATCTGCTAAAATAACAAAGAAGTTTTGATGCCTAAACCTAACCAAACTTTGAGTGAAAACAATTTAGTCTCATGAGATTAGTTTATTTCGGAACAAAATGATGTTTCTGTGAAAACATGAATGAGAATGCAGTTGTTGGAGCATCATTTTTGGAAGACCTGCTTGTACCGATGCAAAACAAAACAGAAGCAAAACGTAGTACATAGCCATGGTTGCATATTTTTATTGTTTGCTGAGGAAGTTAAAACATTACTTGTCATTTGTGTCCTGTTGAACTTGCAAATATGAAGCAGATTTTGTTAGGCCTGTTAGCTCTAACAGTATACTTCTTAGTCTAGCTATGTAGCACACTGGAGAAATGATTAATCATGTTTATTACTGGATTTATTGAAAACCTAAACCAATATTTCATTTAAATACTCAGAAATATTATAATAGTTTATTAAAGAACTCCAATATTAACACATAAGTATCTTAATAATAGGAGTGTAGAAACGACACACTGGATTATTTTGCCTAATTCCACTTTTTTCTGTAAATAATTTTTTCTGCCTCAAAAAATACAGATATAAATACCAGGCTTTCTACACATGCCTTGTTCTTTCACACCAAATGTGGTTGGTACAGTCCACATTAACTATGCAGCACCATTTTGTTTGGTTTGGTTTGTTTGGGCTGGCATGAAAACTTATTCTAGCAAGAACAAAACAACTGGTCATGATCAGTTGTTTCTTCATGAGCACTTTGTTACACTAGTGCAATAAATCTCTATGACTGGACTTTAGAACACAGCTCAATCACTGAGTTACCTGTCAGTCCATGTGACTCTGTTTACATGTCGTGGTTTGACTGTAATAAGTCAGTGTGACCGCGACATGAATCAGAGCAAAATGGCGTCATTTTTTAGTTGATCCTGATCAAGAGAAGAAAAAATAATCCCAGAAACAAAGACCTTCGAGGCCCCCTTTCAGAGGGCTCCAACGGTGAGAAAACAGCAGAGAAGAATTAAGACTGATGCAAATATCTTGATTAAACCTTTGCTTAGCTCCACTGAATCATTTAAAGGTCTCTCTTATTCATGATGGATGAATGGCAACAGACAGTGATAGAGAGTGGACTCAACAGACAAGATGGAGAGATACTGCATAGATATGATTGATAAGATGAAAAATGATTCATCGACTCATCTTGACACAGCGAGGAGCTGCAAATAGAGCCATGGGTGGCAAGCCAGCGAAGGAGAAATCGACTTCTTATGTCTTTAGAAAGTTTGGAGGAGGGCTCGTGAAATAAATCTAAATGAGAGGAAGTGGGCAAACCTGTGCACAATGCATTTCTGTTACTGAGATTTACATCATCTGTGTCATCACATGGGAGCTTTAGCCACTCATACACACAACACACACTTTTGCACGATGTGTGTGCAGCCGGCCGCGGATTCACTTTACACACACAAGCTGCCTTCACCTTGACAGTAGGCTGACTTAAGATGCAGTATTGATTAAAAGAGTAACTGCACTCTGCCGCCTCGTGTGCATCTGTGTGTGTGTTTGCGGGTCGGAGGCCTGGACCATATTTATTCTATGCTGTTTGTGTGCTTGTATTCATGCACATGCGCGAATGTAACCGGCCTCTCCTCTAGAGAAAGTTGGTCGGCCCCTCTGCCCTTCAAAGTCATTTGGAATTCATCTGCAAGCCTGACCCTGACAGCTGTTTGTTTTTCCTCTCCGGAGAGAGGAAGAGGAATGGGGGGGATGGCTAAAGAGGGGTGTGGTTAATGAGTGAGAAAGTGATAGATATTGGGGAGGACAGAGGAAGAATGGAAGTGAGGCTTGAGTGAAAAACTTGGGGAAAGCCGCGGCAGAGAACTGCCTCTTCCTGCCTTAGTGGTCTCAGTGCTGTTTGCTTTGTTGAGCATTTGAGACACACAGGACAATAAGTGGTGCTCTGAACGGCTTCCATTAGTATCCCTCATAGACCACTAGTTTGAATGTGTTGTATCTGTGTAGCAGCATGAATACAAAGCAGGGCAAGGCAGCTGAGATAAAAGGACAGAAGGGTCTCTAAGCAATCCCTGGGTGTAAATATAGTTTTTTTTATGAAAAAAAAGAAGCCAGTGTGCAGTATTAGTGTGTCATCTGGGATCAGTAAAATGGTTAAATCCTCTATGGCTGAGTGTGCTGAAGAAGAAGCCCCTGTGGGACGGAGGTTTAGCTCGTTTCTGTGCTGGGTGAAGGTGTAAGCGGACGAAGAAACGGCTCAGAGGAGGAAGGCTGCTGCGAGGTGATGTCTAGAAAGCAGTGGAGAACAGGGCGGAAGGTGCAGGGGAGTCACAGGTGAAAGGAGAGCAGGAGGCGGGAACGAGAGGAAGAGGAGACTTGTGATTCGATAAATGTGCAGCGAGGAGCGGTGTCAAGGGAGAGGTGCTATCCTATTTTTATACTTCTCCTTCTGGGAGCCCCGATTCACTCGATCTATCCATCATAATGACAGAAACCCCCAAACCCACTTGCGTTTTTTTCTCTCTCCTCCACCATCTTTCTCTCTTTCCTGCATCTCTTCTATTTTTATGCATATTTTATTGTTCATTTTTTATTGGGAATTTGTACTGTGAATGAATTAATGGATGGTACATTCAAGGCTCTCACACAGAAATTGCTTATCGACTGACAATAACTATTTTAAGCGCACACCGCTCAGAGCAACAATGAGCTCACATGGACAGGACGTCTACAGTGCTCTCCATCGAAGGCTGATTTTCGTCCGTGCACGATTTTTGTAGATGTCCTTACGTTGTCTCGAGCAATTCATTTGGCTGTAGTTTGTGTGTATTGATCTGTGTGACTTAGGCATCATAATCTCCTCACTGTGCCCAGTAAAGAGCAAATACAGGACAAATATATATACACACACATACACTTTCCAGCTGGAAATCAGCTCCTTGTTTCCTGGAAAATGCACATTTTTTTAAATATAGTGTTTGTTTATGGAAGGACACTGAAGCTTTTAATTGAGTTTAGACTTTAAGAATATTTGTGTGTGTGTTTTCCCCCTTAGGATACACACAGGCTTTGTATTTGTTTGTGCTGCTCTGTTTACTTACCCATGACAGGTTTGTTGCAGTACCTGTGTTCTTTGTTGGAGTTTGATTAAATTCCTCATAGAGGGATTCATCATCTTTAGCGGACAGAAAAGAGAAAATTACAAGCCCATCAATCCTCGTGTTTGATCTAGCTCTCAGCGTCTCCCTTTGTGTGTTTTTCCTTCTCTATTCTGTGTAGACAGACTTGTATTTACCTTGTACACCTCAGACCCACTATGTTTGTGATGCTGGGAGGTCATTTGTCTCTATGTTAGAGCTGTCTCGTCTCCCTCCCACCCTGCTTTTGTCCTATCTGGGTTCTCCAAACCCTCTCGGGTGCTCATCAACATCCAGATATGTGAGCATCTGAGATTGTCTTTTGTATTTATATCTTTCTTTGCTGCTTTTATTTCTGCCATTTAAATTCCTCTGCGGTAAGGTGCAAATATTTTATGCACTTTAGAATCTTTTCTATTGTGCGGTACCATCAACGAGGCAACTTGTTGGTTCCCAGATTCATAATGCAGTGCATGGCAATGACACTAAACATGCAGCTGGAGTAATAACAAAATACCTCAGAGATGAACAAACAATCCTGCAACAGTTGGCATGTCACTTTGTATGAAGTTATTTGATCAATAGACTCTATTAATGGCATTAGGTTCGAAACTGTCCTTTCTTTACTTTAAATGCCTAAAACTTTTTCACTGTTGGTCTAATGGTCCTGTCTGACTTCATTCATTCTTCCATAAATGTAGGTGTCATTTAAATACAACACATTAAGTCTTGAGGTTCTCCCACAGGAAAATTGTGTCAAACACTTCATTTCCTGCTCCTGGTGAATCTTAATGCTCCAATTTGTGTCTTTACTGCATCAATTTGTGGTAGAAATGTCTTTATTTATGTCGAGGAAAACTCAATATTCAGGCACCAAGTGACAAATCAAAATATAATGTGATATATATGGATCTAATTCAATTCTCCACTATATATATGGTGGTTGTTTGAGCTCATAATTAAATGAAGATCCAGACTTCTGCTTCTTTCTTGTTTTTATTGGAGGGGAATCTATGCCTATGCATCTGTCTGTTGTTATCCTGAAACTGCTGTTGCATGTTTAGTGTCAGGAAAAACTGCCATGTTGAGCTCATGAGACCAGAAAAGTGTCATTGGAAGCAACAAGCTAAGGTCAAAATGTTTACAGCCTAAGAATGTAAAAAGTTGAGTCACACACACAGTACCATGACTACAAACATTAGATTGATGTTGTTGATGTGTTCTATGTTCTTGTTCTTACACATCTATACTGAAAATTTGATGATTTCGTATCCTAATATCAATCCAGCCTCTTTCTCTGCAAGCAACGTGTAAACAAACTGGCATTTAAAGGATTGAAATTCTGAAAATGACTGAACATTTGGTGGTGATGCTCAGGACTGAAGCTAGTTAAAAGATCTGAGCGTGTGAAATGTATAATATTTTTGCTGCAGTTGTGTTGACACAGACATTTTTGGCCTCTAACAACAACAAAACAACACTTTTTTTTTCAAGTGAGGCACAAGGGTTTCACAAAAATAAGTTGGCTTCATCCAGTAACCATGAATCACAACCAAACACAGTTGTTGGAGTCATAGTGCAGACCTGTCCTCCAACATGGCAAGAGGTTTGGATGGTTTAACCAGCTGTTGCTGGACGGTCAACAAATCTGCTGATGATGCCATCACAGTTTGTGGCAGGCTGATGGTGAAGTGGCGCTGCCAGTGAGATGTTTTGATTTTACCAACACATAAATGTCTGTAATTTGTGAAATATCTGCAGAAATGGACCACAGAGAAGTGTTTAATAACAGCCTCTTGAACAGATATTTAAATAGACATGTGGGACTTTGTAGTGCTGTGTAGTAATGGCTGACAATATTAGTTAACAGTGCAGAGCATAGACACATCCTTTGAATATAATATTTTCAAGAAATCCTGCTTATAAGTCACCACAGTTTGCAAGAATTATATTATACAACTAAACTGTATTCTCATCTACTTTTGAAAAGTGCATAATTTAGTAGGCGAGGCTTCTAGTCTGAAAGATGAAGGTTATCAAATTAAAGAGTCTATGTCAACATGGTGGGATATAACACTGGATATTTATAAAATGGAAGAGATGACAGCATTTGTAAATAAAAAACAAGATTGGTTTGTAGCATGTTGAGAAAAATGGGTTGTGTATATATAAATTAAAAAGCCCAATTTAATTTTGAGTCTAAAAAATTAAAGACAATGTAATGGTCACTCCCTAATGTCCATAAAGATGTTCATGTTTCTGTTAGTTTTATTTTATTTTATTGGATGGGAAATTGTCTTCTGAAAAAAGAACAATGATAATATTGTGCACATGCTGGCACATGTGAAGTGTACCCATCACTAAAAATCTGATAAAACTGAAAAAAAACATTTTTTTAAAGTCTAATATATGATTGCTTGGCTGAACAGGAGCAAAGCTATAAAATAAATGAAAAAGATAGGTTGATTAGAGAGTTTGTCTTAGTTTAAGTTTTCTTTTCACCTAAAGTTTGGTTAATTTAGGCACTAAACTTAACTTTGTTCGGTTAAGTTGGTTAAATCGGTTGATTTGTCATCTTGGTTGACACGTTCACAATGAGAACTACATGTTAGAAGACTTGGTTAAGTTTAGGAAAAAGTACAGTTGGAGTTTGAATACAGCCCTTTTACAGCATATTTGAAGCTAATCCTCGGTTTCTGGGTCACCAAGGTAAAGAATGCCATCCCATCTAATACGTGATTGGTTGGCTAAAAATCACTGACAGTAAAGCAGTAAAATAAATGGCAAATACATGTTAATTAGAGATTTATTTGTGATATTTCACACACGTAACCTGGCAGACGATATGTTCCCCTTAAAGCATAATTGATGATGCAGTTTCAGCGTATAAGAGCGTAATATTTGGGAGACAGGGTTGTTATGAATTTTTCATAAAGACCACACATAGAATGTTAGGGTTAAGTCAGATCATCCTCCAGATACAGCCTTCATTTAGACAGGCAGTGTTCCATCAATCATCACTCCGTTGCTTTTTGTGCACGTGTCTGGTTCTGCATTGGCATTCTGTTGACAATATGAGGATGTTTGAGTAATGTTGGAGATATAAAGGTCAAAGTTCTGTTCTGAGGAGAACACTATAGAACCATGGTGGCTCTCCGCACTCCCTGTTGTGAGGTGATAACCCTCTTTTACTTCGCTTTTATTTCACCAAAACCCTTCTTTTAACATCTCGTGAAACAGTGCGTCGGTGTGTGTCAGCAAGTCAAACAGTCAAATGAGCATGGAGATGAAGGCCATTTCATGTACTTGTGCTTGGATGTGTGTCAGTGTGTCTGTGGTGCAGGGTTTAAATTCGTGAGCTCAACATAAAATAGAAAAAGCACTCAACCTCCCTGACAATCCCCTCCTTTGCTTTTTAAATCAGGTTTTACAAACACCCTCCACTGCTCCGTCCACCCATCCATCCTCTCCAAACTCCAGATTTCAGTGATTTCACTGGTGTACAGAATCAGTATTATTCCCACTATCAGTTGCTTGGAACATGTAGTATACTGCTTACTGTTAACATATGCATTAATTCTACCCTGTTAAAAACAAAGCCAGTGTTGTTTTTGCTGTACCGAGCAAAGGATCTCTCGCCGTTGTTGTCACAGCGGCTGCAATATAATGCATGAGCATCTAGGTTTGTCTTCCATTGTAGTTAAATGAAACAGTGTGGAAAGCCTCCAAAGTCACTACTGGGAAGGAGAACATCTGCTAAATGGTCACATCTCACTCTCAGAAATGCAGCTGAAACAGACTTTACCTGGTGTGTGCATCAGCGTGTGTGTGTCTACGCCTGCGCCCATGTACGCGTGTGCTTGGCAGTGCAGAAACTCTGGCTAACCCCCTCTGTGCTTCCCAATGTCCTGTCTCTGAAGAGCTATGACCATTAAGCAGCTGTTCTCTTCTAAAGCCACGGAAAAAAATGAGAGAGCTGCAAGAATGCAAATGAGTCTCGGTATGCGCCAAAACTTCTCCGGAGGGACGCACTGTTAGGTCAGACACACACACTAGCGCATACAGTACAGTGCATGTGCTGGCGCGTGCAGTTACAATTGTGCACTCACATGCAGCTAGGTTAGCCTCCCTATTATGTAGTGCAAGGATTCTCTTGAGTATCAAATGATCGTGCTGTAACTACATTTCTCTTGGAATTGCAGAAGAGAGGCTTTAAAGTCCAATACGTCTGATTAAACAGACTCCAGGTACAGACTTCTTCCACTGTAACTACCTGTCTCCAGCAACACGTTCCTATTTGTGTTACAGTTTCACAAAGTGCCTCCCTTTCGCACTGTAATTGTTTTGCTCTATTAGGATGTGAGCGTTATTCCGAAAAAAGGAGTCTCACACTGTGAACTGAAACAAGGACATTGTTCTAAGGACACATGCGATGTGTTTATAAAGCGCCTCTGCTGTGTTGCTGTCCGTGGTGCTGAAACCAGTCTTCAGGTGATAGAGCACGGTGTGCGTGTGTTGTGTGTGTGTGTGTGTGTGTGTGCGTGTGTGTGTGTGTGTTGTGTGTGTGTGTGTGTGTGTGTGTGTGTGTGTGTGTGTGTGTGTGTGTGTGTGTGTGTGTGTGTGTGTGTGTGTGTGTGTGTGTGTGTGTGTGTGTGTGTGTGTGTGTGTGTGTGCGGATAGAGGAGACTTTTTTCTTGCAGAGAACAGCAAGATAAGCACACAGCGCTTTGTTGATCTTCATGGGCTCATATGATTCGTCAATGGAATGAGTGTAAAAATGTTGAAATGTTGACAAACGAATGAAAATGTTGACATAGAAACAACAGCAGTTCTTTTTGTTGTTTTTTTAAAGCAAGGTTTCAACTCAGTTGTAGTGAAGTGCATTACTGGATTGCTTCCCCTCTTTTTCCCTGAGATGTGATAGTGTATACGGATAGAGGAGACTTTTTTCTTGCCGAGAACAGCAAGATAAGCACACAGCGCTTTGTTGATCTTCATGGGCTCATATGATTCGTCAACGGAATGAGTGTAAAAATGTTGAAATGTTGACAAACGAATGAAAATGTTGACATAGAAACAACAGCAGTTCTTTTTGTTGTTTTTTTAAAGCAAGGTTTCAACTCGGTTGTAGTGAAGTGCATTACTGGATTGCTTCCCCTCTTTTTCCCTGAGATGTGATAGTGTATAGCAGAGTCAGCCTCTGGGTAATGAGAATGTATGGTGAAACGTAAAGGATTTGATGCGATTCTTTCTTTTTTTTTTCCTGTGCCCTAGTTTTACTCATACGAAGACTTACACTGAGCTGACACCAGTCATTCTTTGCCCTGTGGATGAAAGAAATGTTTTCTTTTTGTGCCCAAAGATGAATGTTTTGTGTTTTGTGTTTTTTTTTTTTTTTTTGAGGTGGGGTGGGGTTTGCCTTTTGTGGCACTTGTGCATGTACTCCGTGCACACCCTGCCTAATAAGAGCTTAACCTTATTAATCACATTAGTGTGCTGAGGGTGGCTCTGGCGACACTCACACATGCCTACAAAGACACACTCACGCACACACAATCAGACATGCGCACACAGACAGAGGCATGTCAATCTGTCATTAGTTAATAGCTCATTAGCACAAGGTGATTAATTACTCTGGCAGGGTGTGGGGATGACAAGGATGGCGGGGTGAAGGAGGAAGGAAAAGGACTATAGAGACAGAAAGGCTTTCCACTGAGGGAAAAGAGCCAGAGTTGGAGTGGGGAGGGTGGAGTGAAAACAAGAAACAAACAACAAAAAAAAAAAAAAAGGGTAACCTCCTCTTGCTTCCCGTAGAACGGTTTCACCACTATCGATTTCTGCAGAATATGCTGCATGTGAGTGTGCGTGCAGGGTCCACCTTCTCCTGGAGGTGTTTTGCTGGGCTGTGTTTTTTCTGTGTCTCACGGGGATCAGCTGTAAAGGTTAACTAGTCTTTTCTTAAGCTTTCAGCCTCATGACAAATGACCATGTTCAACCCACGGGGCACCTTACAGCACACCTTCCCCTATCCCTCCCTCCCACTTCGTTGCTATCCCTTGGTGTTTCAGTTCAGGAGGCAGGTAGAGGGAGGAGAAACAAGAGGAGGTAGGTGGATGGGAACAGGCAAAGGGAAAGGGGGGGAAAGAACAAGAAGTGTCACTGAGTGAAGAAAAGAATTGTGAAGTGAAGAAACAGCAAGAAATAAAGAATTGGAAATATACAAAATAACACACTAGGATTGTATAAATTGACACCTTGCGTTTCGACCTGCATAGTTTGAGATTTAAAAAAACCTGTTATTAACCTCAGAGTGTAACAGGGAGATAAAGAGTGAGAGGAAGTGTAAATCTACATAAAAGGCTTAACATGCAGAGGTTTTATTTCATCTCATGCTTCTACATGATCCTCGCACACCTTTGCCTGCGTGACCTTTCCATGTGCTCTCTTTCATCGTTCCTTGAACATATTCCTGCTCTTCTCTTTACATCCTTTCTGTACAGTCTCATGTCCTCCATACTGAATTACAGCAGGTTGAATTGACTCTCTAGTGAATCACAAAGAGTGGGAGCCTCTCTGTAGCCCACATATACATCCAATATATATGGTTATACAGATATGCCAGGTATAATGATGTTGAATGGCATTGATAAATAACCTGCGTGAGAAAATGTATCACTCTGCGCTCACATGTGTGCGTACGTACATGTGTATGCGCGCAGGAGTGTGTGTATGTGTGCATGATGAAGTATTACAAGGTGTTTTCAAGAAAGCAATTTGTTTCTGTCTCAGATGGGTTTTTTATCATGACAAATCGACGTGAACCTCATCTAGAAATCCAGCGTCTCCTCCCCGCGCTCCCTCCGATTCTACCTGGGCCGCGCTCTCAACTTTAATACGATGAAGTCATAACCATGAGCCAACCCCTCCTCCCCTTCCTCCCTTCCTTCCCTTCTTTCCTGCTGCAAATCGACTCTCAACACCTGTGTATGCAAGTGTGTGTACCGAGGAGGGAGTATCTGGCCCTGTGTGTGCCGCTCTTGATCTCCGCATGCATATGTGTGAGCATGTGTGCGTGGTCACACATATCAACCACATATGTGCATGTCGGGGTGCTGCGGCGCGTCGTGCACGAGTCATTGTGGGACTCGTTGAGGATAATAGATGCGTCGGAGAATGTCACATGAAGAAATGGAAAATGAGGCTGACAGTGGTCCTCTGGAGTGGTGGCTCCAGGATCGTCCTTTACCTCTCATCCTATCCTCCCTCTGTAGTGTAACACACACACATACAGACACACACACACACACGCACACTTGCTTTGTGTCAGTTATGGCTTTTCTTTCGAGCAGCAATTTTATAACTACTCTTCAGCCTGTGTGAGTGTGGCCATGTGAATGTCTCTTGGATCACATTTATTTCTGTGACACTAGTATCCAAACTTTACTGTCCATAATGTTAAAAACAGAGTAAAAAACACCAATATTCCAGATTATTTTAGCATTAACTGACTATCTTAAATATCATTCATCTCACTGATGCTGAATTATTTCTAGATGATGAAGAGCTTTGATGATGCAGGGCTGTATAATGTCTTATAAGTGAGTTAAGTGATGTGTCTGGATGCATACTGAATGCTGATTAATGTGCGCAGTAATGTGGGATTATGTTAATATTATAATAGCATGATGAGCCGACTGACCTCGGTCTTGTGCTTCATATGTGACAGGATGTCTGCCCTCTACTGGGCAGCGTGAGGACCTTCAATCACCTGGTAACCTGCTACCTGAGCTGGTGGCTGGAGTCTGTGAGGGAGAAAGAGGAGAGAAATGCATCTTTGTGGCTTTATCTTGCTGGCTTCATGCACAGTGTGCTGTTTATGTGTGCCTGCGATGCGAAAAAATCCTTTGTTATTTATCTCAAAATGAAAATGATTCCTCCTTTTTAATCATGTTTTTATTCTGTGAGGTTGATGTTTGGTTGCAGGGTGAGAGTTTGCTAAAAAAAAAAAAAAAAAAAACATATTTCTGTGGCTGCCATCCTCCTGCTTTGTTTGACATTGTTCTGCTCCTGTTTAGGGACATTGTGTGGATGTGAGCGCGCCCATGTGAGATCTGACATATTACTGGCTTCATCGCCGCAGTGTCCTCTGCCCTTCCTCCCTCCTTTCCCGCTCCGCATCCCTGCTCCGCTGCCTCATCTTTTCTCCTTTTAACCTGAGCCCTGTCTTTTCCTCTCCTTCCACCTTGCCTCAACTCCTTTCTTTTCCTGTCACCGCCCACTCGCTTGTATCTCCTATATATCATTTAATCCTTTCTCCCCCCATCTCTCTCAGTCTCCCTCTTTTTTTCCCCCGCTCGCCTTTGATGTTCATGCTTTGTCACATTCCCATGATTCTGTCACTCTTTCACTCCAGAGCGCTCGTGGGCTCCATTGCGTGTTCCCGCCCTTGTTGCCACCTCCTACCTCCTCCTTCTTTCCACCACCACGCTCGCCCTCTTTCACTGTCTCACCCTTTCCTCTTTTTTCCTCTCTCCCTTGGCTCATTCGTTAGCTCCCGCCGTCATCCTTCCTCCCCCTCCATCTCGGTGGTGCGACGCTGCTCGGAGAGAGAGAGAGAGAGAGAGAGAGAGAGAGAGAGAGCGGGTGTGTTGAGTCTGCTCTCAGTCTCAGCTGTGGGCAGATGGAGGATGGAGCCACAGCCACATCTCTCCTTGTCTTCTGCTCTGCCTGCCACAGGCTGAAAGGCACTCTCACTCTCAGTGTTTCCTCATCCATCCATTCCCCCCCAGTGCCCGAACTGGCCTTGATCTGTGACGGATTGAGCAAAAAAAGAAGGACTGAGGACTAGAAAACAGGAGGGAGACAAAAAAAAAAGACCTGCAGTCTCCTGGAAAAAAAGCAGTGCAGGGCATTGCGCTCGTCTTTTCTTTTCCCTTTGGTCTTTTGGTGTGTGGCGTTCATCTCTGCAGCAGTGCAACAGCTACACGTGTGCTGGTGTGTCGATCCACAGTGCAGCGCGAAGAGTGTGTGCGTCCTCCTGCTCTATCGCTCTCCTCTCTCTCCTCCTGCCACGGCGCTCAGGTAGCGGATTGTGGCTTCACAGAGCTGACTGAAAACAGACAGAGAGGGGAGAAGAAAGGGGAAACAAGAGTGAAGAAGAACAGCGGCGAGAGGGAGAAGGCGAGCGAGCCGGCGAGCGGCAAGGACTTTGGCAGGAAAGGGGGGAAAACAAGGGGCGCGAAAGATTGAGAATCAAGAAAAGAGGACTCTTACGGGAGCAGAGAGGAGTGGAGCGTGGAGGAGAGGAGATAAGGGTCGAGGGTTAATCAGAGAGAGCGACAAGTACGGAGCGATGCATCACGCAGGCAACACAGGAAGAACCAAGACCCTCTCTCATGAGACAGGTAAGACCCCGCACATACTTCTTTGTCACTACAGCGATCAGATGGCATTGTGCTATATTCTCTGTAGACAGCACTGTACGGAACAATAGAGCCACGCTGCAACTTGACTGTAGCCGATCCAGCCCTATTTCTCCTGCTGTGGATGGACACATGCGGAATTTGAATTATTTCTCATTTTTCCAACTTACACATCTTGAATTTTAATGCCTCGCCATGATGTAGGTTATATACACATATGATGGCGTGTGTGTGCGAGAATGTGCGAGTTCATGGTGGAGGCGGTGGTGGTGATCAAACGGCATACATCTGAATAGAACTTGGCTTTGATGTGCCCTTGAAGTTGAGATTGGCATCCGCAAATGCCAGTATTGCGATTGTGAATGTGTTGGGTTTTTTTTTTTTTTTTTTTTTGGTCATTGATTTGAAGTTAGTGCAGTGCATCTTTGTGTGTCAGGCCCCCCGCACCCACCTCAGCTTTCTGGTGAGCTCGTTCCAATTGATGGTGATTACAGTGATTGACAGGTGGCTGATGGGAAGAAATGGTCGCAACACGGGTTTCCCCTCTCCCAAATCAATCCATAATTTATTCATGTGTGTGTCCCTCAATATTTACAAGGTTATTTTGAGGTATTTGCCTTTTCTAATTCAATTCTGATTAATTGATTGGATATTTAGATGTGATGGGGCTTTTCATTTGAAAATCAAAGCGGCGTGTAAATTGAGCAGGTTGTTTTAGATCAGCGGGGGTCATATTTAGCGGGCCGTATTGTCTCACAGAAGAATCTGACCTCCGAGGGAAAAGGTTAAGTGTTTCTTCAGCATGCCTCTGTGTCTGTATCCGGGTGTGTATTTGTGTTTGTGTGCGAGTCATATAATAGTTCTTTGATTGCTTTGTGGGTGTGAGGGGACTGCTAGGACTCGTCAAGCTAATCAAACAGTTCCCACAGACAATCACAACGTGGCACACACCCCTCTTAGCAGCTCTGACACATCTGCCTCCTATCTGAACAAACATTATGAATTTACAAGCTAGACAGGCATAATGTGCTGTTCTTTTTTGTTTTTTTTAGAAGATAAAGGCAACATTGTCTAAGGAAATACAGGCCTTTGACAAGCTCACACACACAAACTCCCTGAACCGCCCACACGCATACACTTGCACACAAAAGCACCCACCAACACACACACATCTGTTATAGGGATCCGGCCCAGCGGTGGATAAATGGGCCTTTCTGATTGCTGCCACAGACAGGACGTGATTGGCATGGCAGACCAGGGAATTAGCCATGGTTTCCATGGTGACTAATTAGGAGGGTCCTGACTGGTGGGTTTATGAAGACAGATGACAGATCGGGTGGCTCACTTCCTGCTTTACAGATCGGGTGGTCCCATTGGCTGGCGGGACCCCCTGCCGTCTGAGACAGACAGAGCCTCTGCAGGCCGCCATCCACGTGTTCAGCTGTCACCAAATATGCAGAAAATTAAGACAGATTTCAATCTGAAGATTAAATTTGTATGAAACACTGATGTGTGTTTTACGAAAGTAAACCCACCTGACTGACCCCATATTTTCTGTAAGATTTGCTTTGGTTTGATCACACTGATAGGTAAATAGAAGCCTAGTATTTCTACATTGCTCAGCCAATACTTCACACAGTAAACACCACATGTGCTCCGCTGTAGGCTAAACTCGCCCTAGACGTATGCATATTTAGAGACTCATTCAGAAGACACCCCTTTTATGCGACAATAAACAAGTCAGAGAAGCGCTCACACACACACTCGTGCTGATTATGTAGCTATGGGGCATGTGAGAGAGAAATAGGTGTGATTGGGTCCATCTGTGGCGGAGAAAGAGAGAGAGACACAGGGAGAGCTCCATCTGTGGACACCTGCCCTTCCTCCAGGCTACCGTCCCTTTTTCTCTGAACTGCCAACAAGATCTGTGGTTGCACAGGTGCATGTGCGTCTGTGTGTGGTTTTTTTTGTGTGTTTTTTTGTTTTGTTTTTTTTCACAAATTCGAGGATGGTCTGTGTGTTGCTGAGATGTCTGAATTTCATTGTGAAGAATTTCACACTGTGTCGAGCCGATTTCAAGCACACTGGCAAAAGCTCAAATTCAAAAGAGCCTTCTCAGTGGAAAAGTAAATGATAATGTCCTCTATTACTTGACAGACATCTGATGTATCAATAATTTACATATATATTTATTTGTTTCAATGCACAGCTTTTCGTGAGTCATAGCTGGCAAAATATAGGTGTAATTTAAAATATAATGATGGCTGCATTAGGTTGTTCCTTCCAGTGTTGTGCAGGTTTGTTTCCCGGCATGAGGCTTAATTGGACATGTTATTGTTAGCTACACCTGTAATGTTTTGCTTTTCCTGCTGTGACTAATTAAATACAAGTCACAAAAAATGTTTAGTTTTTTTTTTTTTTAAAGATCCACAAAAAGGGTTTTTTTCTTCTTCTTCTCTACAACCAACATCTCTACTACCAAGTGATACTTGCTGTACCATAAATAATAATGCTCCTGGACACGAGCGCTCCAGCCTACAACACACAGTCGGACACCTTAAAAAACACAGTGCCAGAAAAATGTTGCAATAACAGGTAGAAAAGAGTGAGACTTCCCTTCGGTTGCACTCTGTCTTGCCTCTCTCTCCCTTTTCTCTCAGTCAGGCACCAGCTCCACCTAATGGCCTCTACAGGTACTAAGGCAACACACACACACACACACACACACACTCAACATTCAGACTGGCTGACATGCACACACACGCTTTGATTAAAATGGCTGGAGCACGGTTCCAAAGATGAGCGAGGTAGTTAGGAAGCCACTGAGATAATGGCCGTGATTATTTTTTTTCCTTTTTTTTTTTTCTGTGGTCGGACGCTATTTATTGGAACACAACCCCTCCACACGGGGAGCGAGGCAGAGGGGAGGAGAGGACACAAAAGGAGAGGTGATTGGAAGAGGCACAGAGTGGGAGAGAGAGAAAATAGCAAAGCGATTGAAGAAGACGTGCGTGTCACGGCTAAACAAATAAGCATGTGTGGGAACAGATGGTAATAAAGTTCTCTGTTACAAGACTAGTGGCTCGTATGCGCAACACACACACACACACACACACACACACACACACACACACACACACACACACACACACACGTCGACACACACAGACCCGCAGACGCACAGCTTGATTATGCAGAGTATTGGGCCGTGAGTCATTAAGACTTTGCCTCGGCGAAGCTGACTCAAAAGTGAGCAACGACAGTCATCTACAAAGGCCGGTCACTAGCAGTCATCTCTCTTTCTCCCTTCCCCGTCTTTACTCCGTCCATCTGTCTCTGTCTGCTTCGCTCCCTCTCCTTCTTTGTTTCCACCTATTTTGGCCTCTTTACTGACTCTTGTATTCTCTTCACCCACTGATTCTTCCCTTCGTTCTCCATCACATTCAATTCCTCCTCTCTGTTCCCATCCCGCTTTAGGAAAATGAGTTTTCTCTCTACTTTCCACCCTATCTTCTTAAAGCCAAAATGTGTGTAGAAGTTTGTGTGTGTTGATGTGTGAGGGCGATGTGTCCTCAATCACACTGAAAGCATTTGTTTCCCTCTGCCAGGGGAGATAGATTATGTATTTCACTGCTTTTCGTCGCATTGGCTTTTTTTTTCTCCCTCCATCACGCGTTTTGTCCTCCCCACTCAAGGTCATTTGGAAGATTGCTTTCAGGCCCCCTGTGTCCTCACCAACTCGCCATGTTTTATTGTGTGCATGGCCGTCAGTGGTGGCGTATAATGCGTTTGTGCATGTTTGAAATCGTGAAATTACGGGTTGTGTTTTGTCTTGTTCAGTCTGTCCCGTCTGTCATCAGGTAAGCGGGAATGTGGTTGTGTTTGTGTGCGCGTGGCTCGCTGATGGAAAGGCAGTCAGCTTGGCAGTCGATCTCAGTTTTCAAGTCGGTTTCGAAGAAAAGCAAATGGGGAAGGAAGGGAAATCGTTACGATTAAACACAGCTGATATTAAGACGTTCGGATCTTGGAGTGTTTTTTATTGAACATGCTTTAAAAGTGAAATGTTTCAAAAAGGTTTCCTCACAAATTTTATAGATGCATTTTCCTACGTAAATATTTAATGTGTTTATTGATTCCTCTGGTGTGTATGTGTGTCTGCTATAAAGTGTGTGACTGGTTTTCGTATGGACGGTTGGAGGTATTAATTTTCACAGTGGTGATTTGGGTGAGTAAAGGGCTGGCAAGCTAACTGGCGTTCTCAGCATGCTTTTGAGTGTGTGTGTGTGTGTGTGTGTGTGTGTGTGTGTGTGTGTGTGTGTGTGTGTGTGTGTGTGTGTGTGTGTGTGTGTGTGTGTGTGTGTGTGTGTGTGTGTGTGTGTGGCTGATCAGTGAGCTGGCTGGTTTTATGCTTCACTACCCTGGCTGCTCATCCATGTGTACCATCTGCATGTGGCGCTGCCATGTGTGTCACCTATACCCCAACACATCCCACTCCTCTCATATCTCTACCCATCCCTCCATCCACACCTGACACTGTCTCATTGTCTTCTTATCTCGCCGGCTTCTCTGCTTTCATTTAAAAAGCTAATTTATAAAAAGACAAGGAAAACAAAAGCTGACATCGCAGTTAATTTAAATCCTTTCACTTACTTTACGCTGCATATTAATAACCAAGAATAATATTTATACATGGCTGTTCATCATTTTTATTCACCTTTTAATTTTCCCTTAAGCAACAAACCATCATATCCCCAATCAGTGCAGCTGGGTAGGATGCAGCGTCACACCATTTGTTAGCTATGCAACACTAACGCTCTAAGTGATCGATCCATGCCAAAGCTAACTATGAGACAGATGAAAGTGTCACAATTACAGTCAGGCTGAAGTGATAAATTGATCCCTGCGTTTCTGCTGGAAAGGAGTTTTTGTCTTAGAGACGCCATCGTTCATCTACACAGCCTCATTATACCTTCTGGTGTTGCAGCGACAGCCGTGACTCATTGACTCATCACACTGTTGTTTGTAAACTCGGAACCCGACTAACCATTCTCCATTCCATTCTTCATCTTATCTAATGTTTCCCGTTTCTCTGCTATCGCTGCCTCTCTGCTGCTGCTGCTGCTACTAGCTCCCGTCCACGTATCCTTCTCAGCACCTCCCTTCATCTTTAATATCCTTCTCCCCAAAGCACTGACTCCAGCTTCCTGAACTCTTCACCTTTTCTTTTGTTCTCTCGCCTGCATCTCTTCCTCCCTTCCACTGAACACTTTCCTCAGGTCTGTGTTATTAACATAAAAAAGGAGGAGAGACTACCTTTTCCCTCCAGCCCAGACTGAGTCACTCTGCCCTGCCAGCTACAGGCTGCTTCCCTGGCTGTCAAGTCGCCGCAGATGTGAAACCGATTTAAAGGGATGGGGTGAGGACAATGGCTCGTGCGTTACAGAGGCTTGCATCCAGCAGATATAAAGAACTGTGCTGCTGCTGAACAGTCAGGTAGATCGCTGTGCTGCTTCTGGAGCAAAAATAGGTCAAATATAGTATTGTTTCACAAGCACAGAAAGGGAGCTGTTTCTGCTAAGCAATAGAGGAAATGAGCCTACTCTTGTAAGTGATGCTATTCTATATTTGCCCTTGTTGTGTCAGGGTAAACCTTATCGAGGTAATTCCCAACCATGGGGAGCAGTATTTGAATAATGGAGTGGCTTAATGCATAAATGGCAGTGGGGTAAGTGCAAACGTGAGGGAGGGAACTGCTTCTCTACAATGCTATATTCATCTCCTCGCTGGACTGCTGTCACATCCATTCTTAAGGAAGATATCATCGATCGCATGTGTGCTTTAAATCACGGGAAGGACTTCGAGCTTGTCTGCATGCAGACAGTAATGCATTACAGAGTTAGTTTTATTACTTTTGAATTACTTTGATGAACACACTAAAATGGCTCATCCGAAAAAGATACATTAGCCGTCCATCATTTTTGCGAGGTGGATGACACATTGAGCTAAAATGTTTTTTCACTTTTCCCTCAATTAAGCCGACGTAATGTTCTCACTTCCACAAGGAGACGATAAAACGGAGAAACATCACGGCTTCCATTTTCTTTCTTTTTTCATTCAGTCACAGTGTAGGCCTATTTACAGCTCAGGAGGGATTTACTCACTAGATTCTGCATTATATTCACTTTGAACCATAGAGTGCGACTTTGAAAAGAGTTGTAAAGGTCACTGCAGTCGTGCTACACAAATAAAGCATTAAACAGCTTTGTTGCTCAGTGCATAACATAAAGCTACATACGATTTCCTTCTCTCCATCACCAGCATTCATCTCTGTCTCATCACAGTTCACAGGCTTGAATGAATTAACACACAAACACACAAGTTTCACCACAGAATGGCTCCAGCTGCCACACTAAACAGAAGGTGTGTTTTGAGGAGACAGGGCACTGTGACCTTGCCTTAGGGATGATGACAAAGTGAAACTCAGTCTGTGCATGTGTGTGTATGTGTTACTAATGACCAGTGCTTAAGGGGGAGATGAGGGTAGATGGGCCATGCAGCAGGGCAGAGGGGGCAGTGAAATGATTCCATCGATCATTCTTGATCACCTAAACAATGTCACACAGCACATTCATCTCTCTGTATATGTGTGTGTGTCTCATATTGACACACATTGTGACTCTCACCTCTGTCTGTCTAACCTTTCTCTGTGTCTATGTACAAATGTGTGCTTCCAGACTGATGCTGCAGTGATGGTGCTGGCCAAAATGCCAGCTATCGCATATTTCCATTAGCATTGTGAAGGCTGGCCGTAGATTGCTATTGATTGACACTGGCCTCCATTCACTGGCTGTTCAGACAGAGGCGCACACGCTCGTGCACTAGAGTAGGTCTGGAGTATGTGAACCCACACACAGTCTGAAATGATTGAGAAGTTCAGACTTTTGGTTCAGTTTTCTTGTATCTGTTTGACTTCTAATGTCCTGCATGTCTAGTTGAATATATCATTATTTCTATTTTGAAAATATAATGTTATACTGTGCTTGGAAAATGAAAAATCTCAGCGATATGACTCGTTATTTGTTGTTAGAGCAGCTTGTGTGCGATGTGTGTGGCTGTTGGCTTTGACAGGGACTTGAAGACGGCGAGGTTGTCGATGGCTGAGCTTTGGATTTTAAACAAATCAATGGCGAGTGACTGGACCCCGGAGCAACTTCTTAATGAGAACCACTGCTCAGAGATCTCCATACTCTCTCCGTCTCTGCTTCGCTCTCTCTGTCTATTTCTCGCCTGCTGCTCCGTCTCTATCCCTCACACTGTTTTTATTTTCTAGCGCTTTCATTTCTCTCACCTTTTGCCCTTTTTGCCCACCAGAGAAACACGCTCGTATGCACATAAACACACACACACACACACGCTTCAAACTTTAGTACACCTCTGTTTTATTTTCTTTAAAATATTCTTCGACAGCCCACTGTCAGACCCTCCAGTGGCAGCGGCTGTTCTTGTCCAATCTATGAGTGTCACAGCAGGAGAAAACAGTGCTTCTATATCCAGTCACAGTATGTGTTCACTAGGAAGAATATAGTCAAAAGGAGACTGAATAAAACCTGACACTCGACAGTGCACGTACTATTAATATTACCTACTATTTCCAGAAAAAAAATTATGCTGCACATGCAGGTGTGTGCAAATCCTCCAACAGCTGCATCTATTGTTTAGCACTGTGTGTGTGTGTGTGTGTGTGTGTGTGTGTGTGTGTGTGTGTGTGTGTGTGTGTGTGTGTGTGTGTGTGTGTGTGTGTGTGTGTGTGTGTGTGTGTGTGTGTGTGTGTGTGTGTATATGTGTGTGTGTATGTGAACACGTTGAGGGGATTAAGGATGTAATGCAGGATTATCCAGCAGGTAGACTTCCCACTTCTTCTGCTGAGGAGGAGATGGAGAGGCAGAGAGAATGGCGAGGTAGAGATGGATGGACGGACAGAACGGAGAGGAAAGAAATCAAGAGGAAAATCATTTACTGTTACTGCAGAATTCATACCATGATGCAGTTTGATGGATTTCACATGCAAAAAATACTTGTAATCAAATATTTACACGTTACATAAGAGACATTGGGAAAATGGTTATTTGAAGATCTTGTTTCAAAAGTCATCCACACAATGAGACAAAATGAATACATGCATACATACATTCATGGAAATTAACACTTCAGACCTTTGGTGGTTGTTCCACATGCACGAAGTAGCCCCACTTATCTCTGTTCTTACTCAGGGAACAGAAAACAGACTAGCTTCAGATGATCTAAGAGCTCTAGTAGTTTCATATTGTACAAGCAAGTCAGCATTGCATCTTGGGGCAAAGTCATTTAATGATTTATAGACATGGCGTCAGATTTTTTTTCTACGCTGTGACACACTGCAATTTCTGAAAAACTGGTGTAGAAGTGTGTTAAAAGGGGGGGAAGGGAGGGAGAAGGATGGTGGGTAATGGTTTTGTATTTTCCAGGTGGTGCAAAAATAAAAAATAAAAAAAATAAAATTCCCTGATCCAGTAATGGGAGAAAATCATTCCTCCACCTTGCGTGTTTGTATATTTGTGTCAGTTAATCTGCCTTTGCTCTTTTTGTCGTAGCTCTTCACATTGTTAACTGCACAAAATCAGTGTTTGAACGTAACAGCACATATTCAAATATAATGAGACTTGAGTCATTGCCATTGCGCTGTTCAAAGTGGTTTTTATTTAGTGCAGCATACTGCTTCAAGGTCCCCACTGCCTTTTCTCATCAACAACTGCCAAGTATTAAATAAAACATGAGACATAAGAGCAATGTGAGCAAAGGAACCCGTGTTCCCCGTGTAAAGCCCACACAAGGTGATAGAGGCGATCTGACACACACACTCACACACATATGGCATCCGGGGGGGTTACGGAGACCGGATCTATGGGCTTTTGTAATTGTTTTGGACGAATCCTAGTTTTAATATGCCTCTCGCAGCAGGGAGGCCTTCACGCCTAATAGACACCATGGATTTGTTTAATTACGTCTGTCTGTAGATGTGCAAGTGTCATGTGTGTTTAGGGAGGAGAGAGAGTCAGGGTGCTTCAGTGTGCCGCTTTGATGGCAGTTTGTTTTCTGTAATTTAATGAATTTAAAACCGCTATAGGAGCAGGACACGGAGGCCTAAAGAGCATCTCTGCATATAGACACAATGCTCCACACATGGATGATGGATACACACACACATATCCAGCAAGTGAACCCTTGGCAGTACTTCTGCAGTCTGTTTGAAGTAGTGTCTCACGGGAGACTATAGGACTGTGGCGGTGTTTCACCCACTCAAACACACACACACTGGCTTGCAGGGAAAGAGGGATTGCAGAGAGAAAAGGCAGACAGAGGAGACAGTAGGAGGAGTGCTTCTCCTCAAACACACTCCAGCTCGTCTCATCCCTATCTCTGGGTCTCTCGTCGCTCTCTGTGCAGACATAGACAGGGAGCGCTTGGAGAACAGGTTGAGGTTGTTTACAGCCACACTTCTTTTTTCTTTTCCTCTTTCTCGCCCCCCAACCGGCGCCCATGCGCTCATATCTCGTTCTATCGTACTCACACCGACTGGGTGAAATTGAAACAGCGCACTAGGGACACAGCAAGGATATTACCCAGGCCGCATCAGCATCAGACAGGAGACTTGTCGTTTCATTTTGTCGCAGTCTCAATTAGAATAGCTGGCCGGAAGGAGATGACTTCGGCCGCCGGAGCTGAGCGCAGATGCCGAGGCTTTCCTGATAAAAGCTTAAGAATGTTTTTAAAAACACAGCTAAGGCTCTATGACCAAAATTCACTCCTCTGTGCCTCTTTAGTTAGCTGCGTGACCCGTTCGCGGCCGCACAAATTTAAAGCACCACTAGCCAATTTCAGGGCCCGCAACCTCATCTTTGAGAACAAACAAGCAATACAAGCAAATGTGGCGTGGAATAAATAAAGTGGGAAATCAAAACATGCCACATGAGTGACGGCCCAGTGAAAGGGATCAAGGCAGTTGTTTTGTGTTGTTTTTTTTGTTTTTTGTTTTTTTCAAGTGCGACTTTAAAAGCAGCTCATTTGAATGTTTTTTGTTTTCCAGCCTCAACCAGCAGCCGGCCCACTAATGCCTCATGTTTTCTTAAAACAATGGATACATACACAAGCGCATAAAAAAAAAATTACAAATGCCCAAAACAAGCCCAGTTAAAGACAGTGCTGCAATGCTGCCAATCTGCAAAAGCTATTATTTTAGTTCCTTGTTCTGCTGTTTTTGGCTCTTGTTTTCCACACAATCCTAACCCTTAAACCCTGTAATTTTCTAGTGGCTCCTGCATGAGAGCAGGTATGTGGACAAGGTGCTGCATTCAACCATATCTCTTATTTTCTGTCATCCCTCTCTCTCTTACTCGTTTCTCCAGACCTCCCTTTGGTGTCCCCTGGTACAGCAACAAAAGCAGCTAATGGAGAAGGAATGTACGTACACACAGGCACAGATGGAGAGAGAGAAAGAGAGAGAGGGGGCGAGGGTACGTAGGGGCAAAAGGAAGAAGGACAGAGCCTTGTAGAAACAGAAGGATAGAAGCAGGAGGGGGGCCGCAACGGTGGAGCGGAGAAGAGAGTAAAAAGCTCTCAGACATGTTGCCAATGTAACACCCTTGTTCCGTGGGTTTCCGTGGCTTTTGCTCCAAGTTGTAAAGTGGCAGTCTGTGTGCGCTCACTTCGATCATACGTGCACGTGCAGACTTGTGGATACGTAGGACTGCGACTCACTAATGTATGATTTATTTAGTGTAAAAAAAACAGAGCAAGAAATGCAAATAATAAAAGCTGCACATCACAGTTTCACCTCTCCTGTGAGGTGATGTTTCTAAATCGGTTGGGTAGAATTTTTTTTTAGTGTCCATCTATGTACTTTTTTCCTCTTTGCATGAACTCTCCGAGGTTGATTGCAAAAAAGAATATCAAAGATTAATAATAATATTCAAAGTGTGTTCTATACACACACACATTTACTGCAAAATTCATAAAGCAACCCACCACTTAACCTACTAAAGATATAAAGTTTTGCAGCCTGTTGCTCATTTCAGTGTTCAAATAACTTTCTACAATGCCGTTTGCACCTCATGCGCTTAAATAAAACATTTCTAATAGTTATGGAGCTACACAACCAGCTACTTTTTGACAGTCTGCTTTAGAAGTCACTCTTATTAGATTGTCAAAGTCCTTCGATCAACTCCTCTGCTCTAATGCAATATGCAACTTGTATCACATTCTTTTCCCTGTTTGATTATCGCTCACATTTACATCGCATCCTGGCTAACGCAGCCGTGCAGCGGTTTTATTTTTTTCATTCTCTTTACCATAATTTCTACGCATCAAATCCTCCTCAGTTGTAGTAATTTTATCGTTGCACATTACATAGATAATGGCCGTTTATATCGCGTAGCCGCCGATATGCTATGGATGAAATTTTATCGTCTTTGAAAGTAAAAGTACACCACATAAAGTGCGCTCCGAAGGTTTTACTTAGAATTATGTGTTTTCTCCCACATTCCCTCTCATTTCTTTCCCTTTTCCTCATCTGTCCTTGATTTTGTTTCCACCTCCTCTCCTGCCCTTCACCTTCTCTCCTGCTTTTCTCCGTCATCCTCTCACTCTCCTCCAGTTCTAGAGGCTATTTTTTTTCATCTCCACTTAGCTTTTAGTGCTCTTCTGTGCCCCACTCCAGGGGAATCCACCTCTTTCCAGACACGGCCTTATTTTAGCAACACAAGCTGGTCCTTGGAGAACACTGTCAGACCTCATACACTGTGCCGTCTGCCCCTCTGTGTGTGTGTGTGTGTGTGTGTGTGTGTGTGTGTGTGTGTGTATGTGTGTGTATGTGTGTGTATGTTTCTGGTTCTGCAGTTCCATGTATGTGCACATTTTCCGATGTTTCAGGACCGCAGTGTCATCAAGAAAACATTTCCACATCAGGTTTGGAATTTCAAGTATTTTCTAAGTATTTTCTAAGTATTTTCTTTCTTTCTTTCTTTCTTTCTTTCTTTCTTTTTATTCCTACCTCTGTCATGGACCAGTCAAATCTACAGGTGAATTATTAATGAGAGGAGGAATTGTCGTTCTACTTCAGATCTCCCACTGCTTCTTACAAGAAAAGTCTCTGAAGGAAGGCAAGCATGAAATACCAAACATTCTTGGCCTTCACTGAAAATTCAGCAGCCATCAAGGAATTTGTGGGTTTTTTTGGAGCTTGCAAACCTCACTGTATGTATATGTGTGTGTGTGTGTGTGCGTGTGTGTGTGTGTGTGTGTTTGTACGGCTATCATGGTGAGGACCAGTGTGAATTTTTAACCCTTGGAGTGAGGACCAAACTACAAAGTGAGGACATTTAGGCCGGTCCTCACTTTATTTTCACTGCAATGGCTTCCAGAGGTCATATCTATGCTTCTGACAAAGTTTCAGACTGGTCCTCACAAAAATAGTAAACCCTAAAAAAATACACACACTTTGGTGTGTGTATATATTCTGAATACACACACTTTTTACTCTCTATTGCCCCCTACTGTACTGTACCCAAGTGAGAAAAATCGTTTCTCCACTCTCTAGCGGCCTCTAAAGGCCTGAGCCAGAAAAATATATTTTGCTCTCTGGCTCCCTCTTTGGCCATTGCAGTTACTGCAATGGCCTGAGCCAGAAAAATATGTTTTGCTCTCTGGCTCCCTCTTTGGTCATTGCAGTTACTGCACCCATGCGATCATAACAATAGAAGGAGACAGAGGGTTGAGTTCAATGAAGTACATTGTATGGAATTGCATGGTAGTTTAATATTATGTCTCACTTTACAAATAATAAAAAAAGAGTTTGAATTTAATTGACTTACATTCATGATAATGAATCTCAACCTAAAACCTCTTTCAGTGTAAAATTCACATGACTTGTGTTTGACTGTGTTTCTTCTTCATGTATAGGCTGCCTGTGAGAAATGTCTGTGACCTTACGGCCTATCAGACAGCATATTAAGGAGGTTTCATTCTCTGTTTTACTTCTCAGCACAGTCGGTGCACAAGAGAAGGGTGTACAGTTCAGAAAGAATCTGTTTATTGTCACTATACTCAATATAATGTACTTATTACTGGTATTTTTCAAATAAATTACAGAATTTAAGCATAAAATTAAAACACAGAGTGTGACAGTATGAAAATATAAATAAGGAATTTAAATAATTTGTGATCACATTACGCTACCATTGTCACTAAGTGGCTGGTGTTTCTGACTCTGGTGCACCCTGAAGTAGCTTTCCCTTTTAGAATATTTACACAGTACTCCTATTATTTATCTACAGTATGAGCATGTACTATTACAGTTGTGCTCATAAGTTTACATACACTGGCAAATTTGTGAAATATTGTACATTTTTTCAGAAAATATATTTGATCATGGAAAAACATTTCTTTCAGTTAGGGTTAGTGGTCAGATAAAAGTTATTTACTATCATGAAAATGTATTTGCTCTGATCATTCATGTTTTCATTAAAGAACAGTACATATTTACAAATTGTGGGTATGTAAACTTATGAGCACAACTGTAATTGTGGTCTAAACCTCTGAGCAAGTAAACAAGTGTTAAAAGAGGATTTTACACATGCTGAGATAAAGATAACAGATATTAAAGATGTATAGTTTTAGGTGTATGTTCTTTACATGTGACAGCTATGAATGCATTAGAAGCTGATTTCCATAATACTGAAATGATGTGTCAACATTAATATGTCAAGCCTTGCAGAATCAGTTCCAAATGAGCACCTAAACATGTATGTTTAGGTGTTCATACATGACTTACTGAGATTTAAACTGCAACAATATTAACTCTTACAAAGTATATATGGAACAAGGTTTCTAATCAGACCCCAATGGACATCTCTGTTGGTTCACAGAGTTCTTTATTGAGAAGGTTGTTCAGAGATAATGAAACTAGATAATGTAGTTAGCATGGCTAACATAAATGCTAGCCATGCTAACTACAAAGGGTTCCATGGTAAATTCAGTGTGTCTATTTTGTTGCATGATGTCATCAATACAATGACCTCTGTTCAGCCTGCTATATCTCCTTAATGAGAATAATATCTTTGTGTTCTTCACTGGTCACTTCATTTTTTTCCTACTCGAGCAAAATTGCACATTTAATGTGACCATTTGAAGTGTTGAGCTTCATTCATTAACTTTACTTTGCTCATGGAAAGAAGACAAACTTGACTTTTGCTGTCCTGGTGCCTGACAGGGAAACTAAAAATAAAGGTTGGGTTCTCTGCATCTCTTATCTCGCTCTCTCTCTCTCTATGTCACTATTGAGATACATGGACACTTCAAAAACTATCTGCTGGATTGCTCTGAATGTTGCAAGGTCATCAGAGGATGCCTTGTATACAGAGGTTTTATTGAGAGTGAAATATCTTCACCTATGAGATGGATTGGCATAAAACATATCACAAACATACAGGTAATACTCAGGATGAAGTACAGTAAGTTTAACGATCATTTGACTCCAGACTGAAAGTCTATAAACCTGGAAGGCCCTTCTGTTGTAACTACTGTGGAGAGAGTGCCCTATATTTTCTCCACAGTACAGTGTGATTACTCTTATTCATTTAAAGAACTGAAGACCACAGCATTTTAGTAATAACAATATCAAGATACTGACAATGACATTGATAGCATCCAGAGTAAAAACCTGGTGCCTTCACTTAGCTTTTCTGCATTTTTAGAGAAATGTTATATTTTGTGGTCATGCAGATGAAACTATAAAACATTTCAAACAAAACATGTTTTATCATCAACAGTAAAATACATATTGTACTTTCTAAACCCAAAACCTCCTAATTGTTTCCGCTTTGCTCACGTAATCTAGCACAAACACAGCTGGACAGAACTGAAAGATAACAAGGCTTTCACAGATTATTTAAACTGACATGCATCTGAAGAACAGTGCTTGGACTGCTTGTTGCTACGATATTGAAAATCCAGTTTTCTCCCTTAGACTAGCCTGCTTATCATTAAACACATATGAATTGAATGTTGAAAGAATGTACAGCAGCTACAGGGCAGGAACACTGTTCTATGTATAGCACATGGTCTCAGTGTGTGTTGCTCAGGGATCAGTAGAGTGAGTGGCACCTCCACCTGTACAGTTGAAGCCAAAATTATTGGCCTTCCAGAAATTATGGAACATTTTCCTAAAATTCTGCCCAATGTTTGTATCATTGATAAAGTTAATATAATCAAACATTCACCAGTGCTATTTAGTAGCTTTCGGTACATTTTGGAATGTAAAATATTTTTAGGCTTGCTTTATATCAAATATAGCGAAAAATTTAGTCATCAAAATATTACCCTTTATGTGAATGAATGAATGAATTAATAAATGACTGTATGTATGTATGTATGTATGTATGTATGTATGTATGTAAGGATGTATGTATGTAAGGATGTATGTATGTATGTATGTATGTATGTATGTATGTATGTATGTATGTATGTATGACAGCAGCAAGGTTAATACTGTAGTATTATATTGCAGTTTAGGCTGAATATTGTAGTATAAGGTTAATGTAGTTTATGGTGAATATTGTAGTTTAGGCTGAATACTGTAGTTTAGGGTGAATAGTGTAACTGAGGCTTGTGGGAATATATACTCAATGTTTGATAATGTTGGATGCTTACTGCTAAATTGCTTATAATAGTTAATCAGAAAGATGTATTTGCTAAACAAATATACAATGCTGATTATACTGAGTGATATTGATTCATTTCTAACACACAGAGTGCCCTTGACATTTTTTTGAACAGCAGTAGAAAAGTAGTTTTTGTTGCTGTGCAGAGTATCATTGTTTTACAGGAAAACAGAAGAAGAACCAAGGCCAGGGAAGCGAGTCAGCAGCACATCAGAGAAGGGAGGAACCTAAGCTAGCCCAGCCGCCTGCGCATCAACGCTTAGATAGTCACACAACTCTGTTAGAGTGTAAAAAACTGGGTCGGGGAGAAATAGCCAGTCTGACTCTGCTCGAACTGACTGAACACTTGTTGTCTGTTAGGAAAAGGCATTCAGACCCAGACCTCTGTATTGCACATTCAATCTTGGTGTAATAAAGACTCTTTTTAACCTGAATTGAATTCTCCTGACTACTCCATCAAAAGAACAGGAGGAAACAGCCTAACACATTGTTTTATTCTTTTATGACTAATTTCAGAATAGGCTGAATTCCAACAGGCTGAATATTGTAGTTTAGGCTGAATACTGTAATTGAGGCTGAACACTGTAGTTTTAGACTGAACTGTATTTGAGGCTGGATATTGTAGTTTAGACTAAATACTGTAGTTTATACTGAATACTGCAGTTTAAGCTGAATATTATAGTTTTGACTGAATACTGCTGTAGTTTGAGCTGAATACTGTAGTTTAGACTGAATACTGCAGCTTAAGCTGAATATTGTAGTTTGGGCTGAATACTGCAGTTTAAGCTGAATATTGTAGTTTAGGCTGAATACTGTAGTTTAAACTGAATACTGTAGTTCAGGCTGAATACTGTGGTTTAGGGTTAATACTGTAGTTTAGGGTGAATACTATAGTTTAGGCTGAATGCTGTGGTTCAGAGAGTTTTGTGTTTCTGCAGCTCAGCCTTCACTGATGGCCCATCATGGGGAGGGGTCCCCCCCTGCACCTTCACTGCTGCTGCCTCTCCAATCTTCACTTTTTCACTTTTCTGCAGGAACCTGCCCTTCCCCCACCTTTCAGTTTAACATGTTTGATTTAGGTTTTTTTGTTTAAAAAAATAAAACTTTTGAATGCACAACTTTAACTCATAGTATGTTCATTCTGCAGTGTTGTTACTGTTACTTCACCAAAGAATTTCCAACATTGATAATGGGTGTTAACTACTGTTAAACTTCAAGAGAGGGACTTTACTGTTAACATTCAGATTTGACAGTTAATTCAGTGAGTTTCCAGCTCTGCAGCCAGTAAACAGTGTATACATGCTGAGGTGAATGCTGCTGTTTAGGGTGAATACTGTGAGCAGTTTCTGCTGCTCCTTAAGTGGTGGCTGATGGCCCATCAAGGGGAGGGGCTCCCCCCCTGCACCTTCACTGCTGGTTTCAGGGTCAGGCTCCCCTCCTCCACCTTCAGGACCAGGCTCCCCTCCCTTCAGGGTCAGGCTTCCCTCCTCCACACTGCAGGGCGAGGCTGAACAGCAACAAGCAGGACTAACGCTGAAGAGCAGAGTTGTGGGATTTAAACTTTGACTCATCAGTGGAAGACGATTTTAACAAAGCATGTAAAGGTAAGACTGAAAGCTCAGATTTCTGTTTTTACAAGTCTGTTAATGCTGTTTATGTGAAACTATTGTGCAAAAAAGAAACTTAAAACATTTGTGTTTTTATTGTAAAACAGGGTTGTTAACTTCAGTTAAGTTGTAGTCACTTATAACTACTACTGTAATGTAGATTATTTTGTATAATAACGTGAATTTTAAGCAACATTGAACTGACCCAGAGCTATAATCAGTATAGTAGAAGGGGATTTTAAATTTGACAAGATGCTTCTATTTTAACTGATGCAGCTTTTCTACTGTTTACAGTATTTAGCAGGCCAGAGGACTGAACTATGAAGGCAGTTTAACACAGTCAGGCTTTATTTGTAGAATTCAGCTTGACAAAAACTAAAACTTGTCAGAGTTAACAGGTATGAAGGTGGTTATGAACTTGTCACACAAATAGGAGAATTTAAGGCATCATTTGACTTGTTTTCTGCACTAAATGAATCAATGTTCAGATGCTTCAGTCAACAGGTTGTTTTAATGGAGAACTATGAGGAACATACTAATTTATGATGGTAAAAAGATACTATTGGAAACGATGTGATAGGAATGCTGGTAGAAAACTGATAAACGTGTGTAATGAATTTATTTTATTGATGAATGCAGCCAACTATTTCAAACTGACAGCAGCAGATATTTAAACACGATATTGTACTGAAGTGCATGTAGGTCGGACACTGTGTCATAATGAAGGAAATCACTTTAATTTGAATTAAATCAAAGTGAAACTAAAGTTACTGATTAATGTTCTCTGTAATGAATACTGATAAATAATCAATGTTCTAACCAGTGTTCTATCCGCTGCAGTACCAGCAGAGTAAACAGACTTGACAACAACTCAGAATGAAACACATTTATACGTTTTCTGCATTACCAACCGCATACATGTCAGTTCCCACGGCAACGCAATTCATCCAACGTGTGATACTGCAACAGCTTCATTCAGTGGTTTTAGCAATGGACAGATTGGCAAGTTTACAGATAAAACCTAATTCATCAGCTGAGAATTTGTATCACTCATAAAAAATTGTGAGGAAACACTTAGTAAACTAACAACTGAACATAACCTGATCTGGACCAGGTTAGTTCCAACACATCAGTAACCATGGAGATCTAGCTCCACGGCATCAGTAACCATGGAGATGTAGCTCCACAGCATCAGTTACCATGGAGATCTAGCAGGTTTAAGCAGATCCACGTTCACTGAAAATTCTGACTTAATGCTCAACATACCTGCTAGCCCATTAATCTCACTTAATTTTGCCCTCAGGAAACACACAAACCAACTGCATGAAAGTTAGGTCGTGAACATAATTCAGACTAAATATGGTTCCAGTTTTACCAATGACCTCCAGACGTGCATGAGAATGGCCCTGACACCATTTAGGCCTAGATTTAATATCCTGGCAAGACAAGCTACAGCTCAGTTCTGTCACTAAGCAACAGAACATGGGGAGTGGGATATAATAGGGAAAGAAAAAGTATTCAATTGTTAAAATTTGTTGAGATTTATAAATTGTACAGTTGGTTGAGACTGTTCAGTCAAGATGTGAGACAGTTAAAGAATGAGGGAAAAATAGATGCTGCTACACTATTTTTCTCAAATTATGAACTTTAAAAAGTTCTCTTTAAATGCAGCCCTTCTTTTACCTAATGAGCCTGACATATCTGTATACTCAAGTGGTAAGTAGCAATAAATATTGTCAAAATGTTTTTGAATCATACAGATTTTCTCTGATGGGACCTCTTACTACAATACATATATGGCAGTAAAAAGTAGTTTTATTCATTCAGGATGCTTAAAAAAGAACACACACACACAGACACACACATATATATATATATATATATATATATATATATATATATATATATATATATATATATGGGTGTAACAATTCACTTTAAAAAGGCGTTCAGTGCTAATCTAATGTTTTATATTGTCATTTATACGTGAAATTTATGGAGGCAACTTTAAATGTAGCATGCAGTTAATACGTAAGCATGAAACAACATAAAACATGCTACATATTGCTACCTGTGAGTGGAATAATTTGTTTTATGATATTTAATAGAAAACAAATAATACATTTGCAATCTTCCTTTTGGTGTTAGGTCGAGGAAGCAACGGCTATGACGCAAACACAGGTACGTGCCTTTCTAAAATGTTTGCTCTATCCAGACTGACTGAATGGGACATTGCTCAATATGAATTGTTTTGCTTCCTCATGTCCCTCTAATAAGTCAGTTTAAAGAGAGGAGATGTGCACACATGTTAAGTTATATGAGTGTACTCAGACAAAACACATCATTACTGTATGGTGTGTTTTGATGTATTTTATACTGTATATATATATATATATATATATATATATATATATATATATATATATATATATATATATATATATATATCTCAATTGTAATCAATTTTTACTTATTACAACTTTAGTACTTTCAGTTAACTTCACATAATATCACTGAATATCAAAGTAGAATAATCCATTTTCCCAAAATGATGAGTAATGATAACTCTCTGATGTTCCACATGCTCAGTGAATTACATTTTTCCTAATTATGTTTTTTTACTTACAGCTGGATTGTGTCCTCCATGATGCAGACTTGTGTCCACCAGAGGTTGAATGTAGTGAGTCAGTATTGGACATAGAATACCTTCCACCTCAGACACCACCATCACCCAGTGACAAGGAAGATTTGAAAAGTCCAAACCAATCTCAGAAATTGTCCACTGAAGAAGCGGTCAAAGGTTCAGACACAAATTCAAGTGCAGATGGCGATCAGCAAAGAGGCATGTGCAACTTTCAAAGACAAAAGGATCCAACAACTTATGTGAAAAGAAAAAACAAGAAACAAAATGGAAACCAAAAAGTTAGAGTGTACAGAAGGTATTTCTGCCTCTACTGTGGCAAACCATCTACAAAGATGGCAAGGCATTTGCAGCACAAACATATGGAGCAGAAGGATGTAGCATATGCCTTCAGCTTTCCTTTAGGATCAAAACAAAGAAAGGTTCTTTTGGGACAACTGCGAAACTTAGGTGACTTTAAGCACAACGCCATAGTCCTGGCTAAAGGCAGAGGTGACCTAGTGACATGGCAGCACTTATCTGATAAGGCTTCTGTTCAGGACTACATGCCTGGCTCTTTTTGTTCTGGGATTTTTGCTGGTATACTTGCTGAAAATCCGTGCCTCTGTGCAAGACCCGGTGTGAAGACAAACATACGTGACTGTCTGGGAAAATACACAAAGGAAAGCAAGGCAGAAAACCCTGAACTCCTGAGGTCAGCTAAGCTACGAAAAAATGTTGCAACACTCTGTAAGCTTCTGGATCTCTGCGAACAACTGCTGGAACAAGTTGCAAGGTTCATGGGGCACTGCACACTGCAAAAAATCAGTAAACCTCCTTTTGGGATGGAACAAGGCATGGCCACCTTATCAGGAAGGAACCTCAATACACTTGATCCTTCTGCATGTGGTATTTACGCTCACTTAGTCCTGCTGAACACCATTAGTTTAACTGTAATATACTCCTGAACAAGGGTCAGTAGTACAGTAGAGCTGTTTTAATGAGCAATAGTCTTTGTAACAGGACACTGAACACTGATATATGACTTCTGTTTTCTTTTTTAGGTAAAAGTCATGTACCAACTTCTGAGAGTGTCCAACAGAGGAAGAGGAAACATGGTGAAGAGGTGGATGAAGGTAAAAACACAGTTCATATTAAATGCATTTATATAAGAGCTGCAGTAGTCCAAAAAATTTGCAATTTTTTCAGTTACTGCTTATTCTTTCAATAATTTTTGCCACGCAGTCTTCTTGTTCTACTTTCACAAATGTGAGGATGATGCTTTTCTTTTTTTATTTAAATTATAGTTTGAATGCCTGGGCTATTATGTAAACAGTATGGACAAATAACTCTAATGCCTACCCTCAGTTACTGTTGACATGTCAGTTCACATTTGCAGTTAAAGGTGGTGTTGTATTGGATGATATATATATATATATATATATATATATATATATATATATATATATATATATATATATATATATATATGCTTAATCAGATCTGGATCTGGGGAGTGTGGAACCCGGGTGAACAGCTTAGCTCTGTCATGTTCCCCGGGCCATTCCTGAGCAGGTTTTGTGGTGTGTCGGGGTGCATTGACCTGCTGAGGGTGGAAACTGGCATCTAGAACTGCTGTTGCTATGGGGGGAGGGAGGTTGTTGGCCTGCCATGTTTAGGTTGGTGGTACATGTCAAACATCCACATGAATGTCAGGACTCAAGGTTTCCCAGAAGAATAGTGCATTATAACATTAAAACAAGATTATCAGTGTTATTCACTTCAACTGTCAGTGGTCATAATGTTGTGGGTGATCGGTGTGTGTGTTCTGTTGTTTTTCAGATGGAGGTTCTGACCTCTCATCCCCCAAAAAGAGACATGAGCTCTGCAGTGAAAATAGGAATTTGCATTCAGATGGTGAGTGACATGGAGTTTATAGATGCAGTCTATATCACAGCTGTGCCCACCATTTTATTGTCTAGTAATCATTTCATTAAGCTGAGCATGACAATGTAGATAATCAGTGAGTGCCGGCAAACTAAATGGGTTCATGCAGGCAGACAAAAGATGTTAAAATTAACAGAGGTCAACACCATGAAGACAGATAAAGGTCATAAATACTAAAATAGAGGTCATAAATGGTACAGATAGTTACTTTTTTTTTGCTTTTGTTTTCCAGATGGTGGTTCAGAACTCTCATCCCCTGAGAGGAGATGTGAGCCCTGCAATGACGATGGGAGTTCAGATTTAGATGGTGAGTGAAATGGCGTCATTATGATGTATACAAAAAACTATTTTCTTTGGCAAAGGACCCTGTTTGATGTTTCTATACTTCAGTTAAAAGAAGAGCAATAGTTTTCTCAAGTGTATGAAGTACAAAGGTGTCAGCACAGTTTGATACTCATATACAGTTATGTGAGTGATGTTCCATCACAGTAAATATCTAGTATGCCTTTTAATGTTAAATCATCATCCTGTCCTGCTGCTTATAGTTTTGACCAAAGAAAGTAAATGTTAACAGCCAACTGTCAGGTGGTGGTAATCAGATTTTACAGTCAGCACCTGATTACACATGGACCCTGAATATCCATCACCTGAGACTTTTCTAATAGGTGCTATTGTCTGTCACCTGTTGTAGATCAGCGTCCAGGAACACATCTGGTTAACAGAACCCCACAAAAGAAGAAGAGGAAGAAAAAGAGAGGAAAACAGACCAAGACTGTGGAATCAACAGGTAAATTCTGTAAACCTTCAAAGCTGTCTTAAGAGCTTTCTGTGACTATATGTGCAAAAGGCTTGCAACAGAAATTGCATTCATGTCCCTTAGAATTTTAATATGAGGAATTCTGGAGTTTGCCCTTCAGTCAGATTGTGTATGTACACGGACATGAAAGTTGATTTATGTGTTACTGAATTATTTTATTCCTCTTTCAGCAAAGATCAAATATATCAATAAAGCTGCACATTCATTGTAGGAATAGCAGGTTTGTCTGACTACTCAGTGGTTGTAAGGGCTTGGTGTCACCTGGAAGGGACATCAGCTCATGCCTTGTGATGTATCATGAATCTGAAATTGTAGGCCTCTTTACACAGTTTTATGCTTCAGCTGTCTTCTTTTTATACACTGCAGAGGATGAGGTCTCACTTTATCTTTGCTCTTGTTTTCCAGATGGTGGCTCAGACCTCTCATCAGAACTGGATGGTGAGTGAAATGGTGTTCATCATGAAATACACAATAAACAATTTGTTTGGGATTCACTATGTTAGTAAAAAGAAGAACACTACTTTCCTCTCAAGTCTACTAATTAGGAAACACCATTTCTTTCCCTTTATCCTTGCTGCTTATTTCAATTATGAGATGAATGTTCCATTACAGAAAATATATTCTGTCCTTTTTAATAGTTGTCTATTAAAGTAATATCCCTGTGAAGAGCTGCTGCCTCTGAATTTTAGCATGTTAACAGTTAACTGAACACACATTGTCCCTGAGATTTTATTAACAGGTGCTAATGTTTGTCTGTTACAGTTGTTGCAGTAGATCAGAGTCCAGGAACAAGACAGAAACGCTGCCAGAAGAAGAAGAAGAAGGGAGGGAAACAGAATAAGACTGTGGAAGAGGGTGTGCTGGGTAAGTTCTTCAAAAACATAAACAGTCCAGAGTGTAATGAATTGAGCGGTTAGCTTTTTTGTCTTCATGCTCTGTGCTCATTTAATTTGAAATGCAGCATCAGTTACTACTACTACTCTTAAAGTGCCAAGCTATAATTTATTATTATTATTGTTGTTATTATTATTATTATTATTATTATCATTAATAATAATAATAATAATAATAATAATAATAATAATAATAATAATAATAATAACAGTTTGTTTCTATGACACTTTTCAAAACACTCAAAGACACTAGATATAAAATCAGCAAACATTAAAATAGAGGAGCATCTATCTGCATCTATATGTCAATAACTGTGTGACTGCACTGTGCTTCAAAACTACAGTTATGTGTTTTTTGTGACTGATTTTGAAGCCATTCTTTGTCTTTTCTGTCTTTGCTGTTTGTAGAGAAACCTGTTTTAAAGGTGAAGAGACGGTGGAGTGACGCTGAAAGGAGTGCGGTACATAAACACCTTGCTAATTTTATCGCAGAGCGACGAGTTCCACGGAAAGAGCCCTGTCTGCAATGTCTTAAAAAGGAGAGCGCCTTGGATGGAAGAACCTGGAAGGACATAAAGAACTTTGTGTACAACACAATAGTCACTTTGAACTGCAGGTCTGCTAGGAAGAAAATTGCACTTTGAAGATCTTCAATGTACAGTATAATACATGTTCTAGTTATCCGGTTCAATAAGTCGCACTTTCTTGCTTGTTGATGCTGTTTGGATTGTTCTGCATTTTTGTAGTTCATGGCACTAAGATGTTTGAATGTGCAATTAACATTTATTTACAGTCAGGCAATTTCAAAATGTTCACACATATTACACAACAAATGCTTAATGAAGGAAGTATTTCCAAGGCGATACCTTTGGATTTATTTTGTCAAAGTTTAATGGCATGGGATGAACAAAAGCAGCAGCTGAGTTTGAACTGACTGAAATAAATAAATAAGGTGCTGGTCACTAGAATTGGCACAAGTACATTGTGTCTTTGTGCACTGTTTATGGTGACAGTATTAGTATGTAGAGTTAGTATTCTGCTTGTCTATTCTCCTCAAACTGTACAACTCTTGTCTACAACATTTAAACTTACATATTATTCAATTATTTGTCTGTACTGTGAAATTTAAATAGTAGCAAAGTATGATTATGATAGCCAAAGTCATAACATAGTTCTATGCTCTAATAAGAAATGACCCCAACTGCACCCCCTGCTGGGCGAACCTCATAGCACACCCTACAAAAAAGTCCTCACCTCAGTGGTAATCTGTGATTGACTATAGTGATTTTTATTCTTTGTTTTTTGAGGAATCTGAGGTGATAACTGGAATCAGGGAGCCACCTACTGTCGAAATGTAACATTCATTTCTCTCTAAGTATAGCAGAAAGGGTGGTCCTCACTTCCTAGGTTAATATACTCGGATCTCACTTTGGTGCCCATACAAGAATGTGTGTGTGTGTGTGTGTGTGTGTGTGTGTGTGTGTGTGTGGACTCTTATTTCCATTTAAATATTCTCTTTTCTTTTCCTCCTCTTCACACTCCCCCAGCAAAAAGAAGAAAAAAAAAAACTAATCAGCCATCGCCCTTCCATTCATCCTCCCTCTCTCGCTCACCCCCACTCTGACTCCTCAGATCACCAGGTAAAGCAGCGTTCGGCTGCCTGTGCAATGGTGCAGTGAAAATGAGCAGGAAAGACGGAAGATTTTCAGAAGCATCACTGCGGGCCAAATGCCTTATTATGTCAGATTTACAAATTCTCCACACCCGAGTTGGAGGAAAAAGTGACCTACATAACTACAGACCAGAAAGAAAAAAAAACACCAATGGCCCAATTCTCCTCTCCTCTCCCTCATTCTCTCTGTCTCTGCTGCTCCCTCTGTAGCTGCTCTGTTTCTCTCTCATTTCGTCACCCCTCGTTTATCTCTATCCTTTTCCCCGACAGCGGCTTGGTGAGTTATCACCCCTCATTCAGATGAGAGGAATGGCGTGTATGTCTTTTCTTTTTTGTTTTAGTCTGTGTGCTTCTTTTGCATAAGCTTTCCTATCCATGTGTGTGTGTGTGTGTGTGTGTGTGTGTGTGTGTATGCTGTCTATGTGTTAGTTGTATGGTTGCTAAAATGGTATGGTCGGCAGAGGGGGGTGTTTAGGTGATCCAACCAACCTGCTACTAGGTAAACACCATCTGTTCACACAAAATCTCCCCTCTCTGACACCACGACTAGAATAGAGGGATCCAATTGCACCTCTCCTCACACACCTCTCTGATGCCAGGTTCACACCAAGGTGTGTAGGTAGGTGTGTGTCTGTCTGTGTGTGTGTGTGTGATAGTGATGATAATAGATAATGACAGAACTGTTTTTTTCTGTAGATTTTACAAGAAGAAACACACGCAAGAAAACATATTTCTTTGTGACTCTGCTGCAACCTCTCTCTAGAACCTTAGTCCTCTCTCTCTCTCTCTTCATATATATATATATATATATATATATATATATGTATATATGTATATATGTATATATGTATATATGTATATATGTATATATATATATATATATATATATATATATATATATATATATATGCTCTATCTGTCTGTCCATCTGTCTACTTTCTCCCACTCTATCTATCTCTGTCTCAGCCTGCGGTAGAATTGAGTCAAATCAATCAATTCAGGTTTCTTGGGCAGACCAGTGGTGTGGCAAGAAATTGACCTTTCTTTTCAACATGTGTGCGTGCGTGCCTGCGTGCGTGCGTGCGTGTGTGTGTACACGTGAGTGTGCATGTGTGTGTGTGTACGCATGAGTGTGCATGAGTGTGTGTTAGTACACAAAGCAGAGGGAAGCAGTTAGAGCTAAGTCACTATTTGCCTCGGAGCTGATGGTACCATCCACTGTGGCAGTGCCCCTAGCTACCCACTAAGGATCACACACACATATACAGACACACATACACACACACACACACACACACACACACACACACACACACACACACACACACACACACACACACACACACACAGCCTTTCACCTTCAGCTATAGCAGATATGACAAGTGCACGGACGGTGGACACAGCATTAGCGAGGCTTTATGCCCTTTTTTTTAGCTTTTATGCTAAGCAGCATGCCATTGCAGGCTTTCCATTTTTACCCGACTGGGCATTGAGTGTATTGAGTGAGTGAGTTAGTCTGGGTTAAGTGGCTGTGCTTAAGGGCACAACAGCACTGCTGCGATCACTGACTGCTCCCGTACAGCTTTGGAATGAGCCCTGCAAAACAAGATAAAGGGCTCATGAAAACACACACACACACACACACACACACACACACACACACACACACGAGCTGACGAGCGACACACACTGAAGCGAGAGCGGACGGACAGTGTGCGGGGAAGAGATGTTTGATTTTCTGTCATCGCTTTGTTTTTGCTAGATTGTCAATTTGTATTTATCTCATTTCCTCTCCTTTTCTCCCACACTCTCATTTATAGATTTCAAACACCTCACACACACACACACACACACACACACACACACACACACACACACACACACACACACACACACACACACACACACACACACTCGGAGCGCCAGATGTGGGCTGACGCTCCCCATCTATCCAGAAGGTGGGGGTTTAATAGAGATTTATAATGATTATCAGGAGACTGAGGGAGAATATATTGTTCCTGCTTAAAAGTCTACTGATAGAGGGCACGGATGGATGAAGTGAGCGGGCAAAAAAAAAATGTAGTTCAGTCAAGGAGATGTTAGAGAAAACACTAAAAGAGAACTGTAAATGCAGGGATCCTTGGTGTGCATGTGTGCTGCAGGCTAGGTCACACAAATAAAGCCAAAAATGTGAAGGGCCAAAGCTGCTGGGGCTATAACCTGAAGGCTGTGTATTGAAAAGAAATCCAATGCCTGTGTGTGTGTGTGTGTGTGTGTGTGTGTGTGTGTGCGCACTTCTTTATTTGTGCTGCTCAATGCGCGTGCTCCAGCGCGATTACCCATTACTGGCTTGCGCTGCGTAGTCTCCATAATATCATGATAATGCACTGTGATTCCTCCACTCCTGGACCCTGTGTGCTCTCCAGAGATTTCTCCGTGGAGAATTTCTTGGCCGACTTGAGCTTTCCACTCCTCCACCGTAGTCTGTCTGTCCTCATCCCGCTGTTCTGCGCTAAAACTGCTCATAATTATTGTCTTAGCATCCTTCATGTATAATTTATCAGTCGTTTAAAAGCGGAGGTGCATGCAATTAAATCTAGAGGGAGCCTCTGTCTTTGCAAATCTGCCCTTCCTCTGTCCCTTTCATAATTTCTCCCTCCCCTCTCTCTCTTTTACATGAGCTCTCAGTCTCGTCCTTTTACTCTCTGTGTTATCCTTTTGCTCTGCGCTGTTGTTGTTGCTTCCTGCTTCTCCCTGTCTGTTTTACTCAGTTTTGGAGTCCATTCTGCCTTCCGTCTTCCGCTCCCTCTCCTTAATATCTAAATATGTGATGGAAATTGGATAAATCATGCAGAGGTGTTCGCTCTCTCTGTATCCATTTTCTTTTCATCCTTCACTCTTTTGCTCCCTTATTCCCTCTCTCCCAAAGAGAAAGGAGAGGAGAGGCGCAGAGTAATTGGATTCCCCCTAATAGCGAGGGTAATGTTGACAGTACATAAATCCTGCCACTGAAATAGCGCCTCGTTTATCTTCTGATTTTGCCTCATTGTTTTTCGGCGCCTGTTTCCCACCCTCATCTTCCTCCCCTCTCCAACGCCTGTATATGCTTCCCCTCCATCCTTCCTTCCTCACACCGCCCTCCCTTCATCTCCCCCAGGGTCTCATCAGGTACCCTTGATTGTCTAGATGGGCCCCGTATGGGACAATGCGTCTCCACATAAATTGGTCGACACGGTTTGGTTGCTGCCAAGCAGATATTGGAAGGAACAAGGCGGGGAGGATCATAAACTCAAGACGCAGATAAAAGGGAACATGCACAGTGCATCGGATATGTGGTGCAACATAAGGCTTACAGGAAACAATGAAGGATGCACTTGACTCTGCTCTATGCAAATAAAATCTGTTCCTTCTCTCACCCAACATATTTTGTCTTCGTGCCTTCATCTGGTTTCAAGGATGGTGATACTTCAGGGGAACCTTAAATCACATTCAGTGTCAAATCTGTAGGTTCCTGTGCCTGTGAAACCACCGCTCACTTAATAGCGTCGACAAATCAGCCTCACAATATTCATGCAAATTCTAAATTGGCAGTGTAGCGATTTCGTATCACACTCTCACCAGAGACAAATTTTAAAAGGAATGGTCAGAGTCTGTGCAGCAGAGGGTGAGATATCCTGATTTTCACTTACTAATAAGGGTCAAGCCCTAAGAATGCTGGATCCTATTCCATAATTAACTTAAGCAGCTCAATTGCGTCTCGTTAGTAGCCTTCTCCTCTTGAACTGGTAAACATCCGCATCTCTCAAACTCCACATTTGTATCCCGAGCTTCCTGTTGCAAGTGTGTAGCCTCCAAGTCCAGATAAGACACTGATCCCATCCCCATGACATGATCATCACAGTTATTTTGAAGACTTTGAGGAGCTCCTTCTCAGACATAGCAGTACAAACCACTAGTGTAGAGAAATTGGAGAAAATAAAGTACAATTACTCATCTGTACTCAAATCTGGTAATTCAATTTAGTGCCTCCATTTTATAGTACTATAAATCTCATTACATGACAGAGAGATGCATTGTTCTTTTTATTCCGCAGCCGCCTTACTTACTATGTGTTACTTTATATTACTATTTTCCATACAAGCTTTAGTTTAGCTTATAAAATATAGCATATTGTTGAAGATGAAATTAGTAGTTCCCAAACATTCTGGTTTTTGGGCCGCTTGTTTCAAAAGGATTTTGGTTCATAGTGGCACCAAAGATTGTTTTCCCCTTTAAACTAGGGAAACTTGGATGCTTTTAAATAAAATTATCCCTCATATCACGAACCTTAAAGGAAATACTTTCTGAACACAAAATCCCCAAACCCCTATTCATGAGCTAAAGAAGCTGGAATAGAAGCATCTACCCATAAATTGGATGGTAGTTTAAAAAAAATAGTTGCGAAAGAGTGGATGGGGAAGAAAAATTAAGGCACAGATAAAGAAAGTTTGTCTCACTCTCTCCTCTTCTGGAAATGTCAGACAACCTCATCAATAATTGACCAAGTGTCTCGCAGTTGATCAGCTCTGAACGGCCTTTTATAGTAGTATTAGGAGTCCATCACACACACACACACACACACACACACACACACACACACGCACACACACAAACATCCTCCTCTTTCATCCTCTTTCATGATCCATCTCATTGACGCTGGAGTCCAGGTCAGGTCCGCTAATCAATCAGCTGCGTGGCATTTGGATTGTTTGGTCACTCTTTAGGCTTCCTGTGTGCTTACTCCTCTGATCTCTTCTCCTGCAAACACAGGAACACTGACAAGATGAAGCATGAAAGAAGAAGCTCGCTGCACAAGAGCTTTCAGTACATTCTGGACAGTCACTTTTGCTTTCATCAACAATACGGAGAGTCAAGCAGCAGCATCAAGTTCAACACAGACGCTTTCATCCTGCATCTGTTGCTTACACACACACACTGATATCCAGGAAGAACAGAGAGGGTGATGTAAGCGTTCTATACTAGCTATGTTGTAAATGTTTTTCTCCCACAGCTGGCTCTTCAAACATCGACTATAGTCAGGCCAGCAACGTAGTATTATTTATTGCTTCCCCGGGTGGTCTGCAGCTGCTCTTAACACGCCGCACAGTCATTTAATTGGAGTGTCAATCTGGGGGAAGCCCACTTCCTCCTCTGTTTAACACTCACATATAATAAAGCACCGCAGCCCGCAGGCGCTGTTACCTTAACCACACATCATAATCATATAATAATCTGATTTTATCTGTCGCTAAGCCAAGTCTTGAGTTACATGCTAAAGATGTGTGATGATAAAAAATACCCCAAAAAAAAGGAAAAGAGAGAGCCATTTTGTTGTTGTCCCAGTGCCACGACTGCTGCCTCGTCATCCACACGCACACACTGACATCTTTCTACAACCAATCAATAGGTCACATTTCTTATTACACTCTGCCACTCATCTAAACCAGTTCCGGCTACAGGCAACACAAACAAACACGGACTCACACACCTACAGTAGCGCTAAAAGCAGACTCGTCTTTTTTAGTTGCTTTTTTGTAGATGAGTCACCACAACACTGTTCCCTTCCATTCCTCCATCGCATCCGTTGATGGCTACAATCTCATCTCCTCCTCACCTGTGCTTCGTCACCATGGTTCGAGCACAAGCGCAGCCATGATTTTGAGCCTATTTTTCATGGCACTTTTCAGTCACCCTTGTCACATCCTCTTGTCCAGCTTTGTCCTCCTTCTCCTCCTTCTTCCGCTCTTTTCTTCACGCCTCCTCCTTCTTTTTTCTTGCTCCTCTTCTCTCATTTTCCACTTTGCTGCTCTTCTCCTCATCAGTCAGTCAGCCTGCGGTCTGACAAAGATGCAGGGTCTGATGAAGGCTCCAGCCTGTCAGCACATATCTATTCACAAACATACGCATGCACACACTTAACACACAGCATGAGAGCGGCAAGAAAAAGCTGGTGAAAAAAGGCAAGAACACAAACAAAGCATCGAATTTGCTCATATTACTGAGTTCCATTTCCATGCATTTATTTCTTCTAAATATGTTTTGCAGGCCTTTTGTCAAAAGGGAAAATTTGCTGATTCACAGGGATGATTTTCTTGACATTATAATTGGGAGAATGTGAGAGGAGATAAATATTAAAGCCATTGTTTGTGTTCCAGGCTGCAGTGTATGTGATATGGTAGATGTTATCTACTTTTTTGAAGCCACCATATAACAATTATTGCCAGTCGCCTCTGTAAACAGTCTCTAAGGCTGTGAATATGCACTCCATAAAAGCAGTCACACTGTATATTCAATTTTCACCTTGTTTGGCTAAAATCAAAAATGTCATCTCTCTATTATTGCGCTTGACTGTGACCGTTTTCCCTGTCTTTTGCCCGCCTTCCTCTATATTTGACCAGTATGTTACACAAACTAGTGTTTAGTTCATATTTGTCAAGCTGGCATTTAGCGCCTCAAAAGTATTGGAACCAGACTTAGTAGCTCGATGAGTCGGCTTTGCTCGCAGATTTTGCCTTCACACACAATGGTATCAAAGGAGATATAATTCTTTTTTTTCTTGAAAATGAGTTTGATTCTGTCTCCTCTCTTGTAGCGCAGAGTAAACAGACACAGCAGGCTTTTGGTTTGGCGTACTGATGTCCTGTGGGAGTCGGTCTATGAGCAAAGATGAAAATATGCACAGTTTGATTCTGAGGAAAGATGTCCTCAACCCTGCCACTTTTTCCTCCAGCGCTCCATTTCTTCAGGCGCTCTGTTTTCATCCCCTGTTCCCTTGTTAGCCTGTGTTCTCCGTCTCCTGGGTATTCAGAGGAGCGAGTGGGTGATCGGTATGGGGACCTGCGGTGTGTGTGGAAATATGTACATGCTTGAAGTGAGATAATGTGACAGGAAGCTAAAGGAATGGATCTGCGGGAGCTGCATCTGGTAGATTCACCAGAAAGGACAAGGGTTGTAAAGCCAAATAATTAGTCGCCACCATCCTCCAACTGCAGCGGATTCCATTCTTGGAGTGCAGAATTTGGAGATTTATAGAAACGGGACAAAGGAAAACAAGAACAGACAGTGCTGGCCCTATAGGAGTCAATCTGTTCTCCTACTTCATTGTTGGTTAAAAAAAAATCCCTTCCGAAAAGAGGGCTTGGCTTTAGCCTCAGCCCTCTTCTCTCCTGCTACGGCTTTCTGTTGTGGATGTAACAGTTAATCCACTACCACAAGTGCCATCAAGCCCCTTCTGCTGCTTTCACTAACACTCTTCCATACATGCATACACGCCATTGGCTCCACTTCCCTTTTCTCTGGACTGTATACAGCCATCCAACTGCTAACCCCTTTGCCACTCCCTTCGCTTTTTCACATGTAGTCATATGCTCGAATTTCTGAGTCAGACTGGCAGGAAAGGGGAATTTGTCATTGTGCGACGTAAGGCGGATAGCATGTGTCAAACAGAAAACACGACAATTCACCCTGATTTTCTGTGGAACGCTCCAGACAAACACATTCAAAAACTCCCCACATTTTCAGCCAAAAAGAAACTTTTAGAAAAGCATTTGTTAAATGGATCATCAGTAAATGAGGCGCTGCCTGTTAAATGAAGAATCGAATAATGTGCAGTTAACGATAAACAGAACCTCATCATCAGCCTGGTCTAATGATAGTCTAATTGAATTTTTTCATGGCAAAGAATTAGAACGATCATTTTGACAGTGTGAGCCACAGGCTATGATGCAGCTCTGAATTGTCGACAAAAATAGCGAGCCATTTGGATCTGTCATTTCCTGGCTGTTTTTTTGTAAGCCTTAATATTTAGTGTTTGTTGTTTTAGGATCTACTGTAACCCACACTGCTGATCAGACCTACAGTATAGCAGTTTCTATTTTCTGCTCCAGTAAAGAACTGATTAAATTGTAATACTCTCTAACAAATTTTAACCCAGACAGATTAAATTTTCACTGCCGAGAATGTATATAAAGCCCTTTAATGAATTGCATTTTCCCGTTGTCTTAGCGTTATCTTGGCCATTGTGCGCTCCAGAGGCTGCTTACAGAGGGCGCCTCCAGATGTGGCCCAACTCAAGGCTGCCTCTGTCTCAGAGCGAAACGTGCCAGATGGGGGTTGTGGAGCAGCCAGATAGATGGAAGCCAGGGGCCTCCAGGCAAAGAGGAGCCCTGTGACATTGAGGGGCACAAGTGGCCGCAGAGCTGACAAGATGAGAAGTGATATGCCCTCACATTCCTGTCAGTCACGCCACCTCATTAGAGACGGAAGGGGAGAAAAAAAAAGGAGGGAAGAGAGTATTCAGAGGGAGACGAGAGAGGGAGTCTGTCTGCGGTATTTATGTTAGCAAGGAACCAATTTTTTAGTAGAATTACAATCATGGGAAGGCTCCACAGCTGTCAAGGAACTGAGTTCAAAGATTGTTAAATTAGCATACTGTATGTTTATCACACTGGCATAGCAATGAAGTGTTGCTGCTGCAGAGGCATGGGTTCGGTGCACAGGCTGGCAGGAGAGGAGGGCGGAGGGTGGGGGAGATAACGTGAAGGCATGAAATATTAACCCCTGGCTAAACACCCAAGCTTAGCCGTCTGTGAAATCCCACTGTGGACAATGCTAATACATGCATTCACAAGGGAGATGATAGGGCCTTGTTGCACCGCCAGATGGGAAGTGTGCATTAAGACGCTCTCTCATGTATTCATACACCCATAATAGGATCTATAAGACGAAAATCCCAACAGTCATTTCAGTAACGCAGACGGAACAGTACTGCAGAATTCAGATGCACGTGCACGCACACACACTTTCCCTCTCTCTAACACACACACACAGACACAACATCCTTTGCCTGTGAAGCTAAATAGTTGATTGATGGTCTAAGCTGTGAAGAAATGCTCTCCTTTATGTCTCTAAAGGTTTGTAATTGCTGCAGTGAAAGGATGCTCACTCGCCTGGAATATTGATCCTAATGGGATTACTATCCTGCACCACAGAGAGGGTGATGGAGAGAGAGAGATGGAGGGAGAATGGGAGGGAGATGAGGAGGGGTCCGGACAGAGAGGTGAGCAGATAGACAGGAGGGGGAGTTTGTCCTTGCCATTTTTCATTGATCTTTTTCTTTTTCCACCACAATCATTCTGTAACAACTTCCATACGGGAACGATAAAGCACCGCTCTAGAAACCAAAGATGGAGAAAAAACACTGTGAATAGAAATGTGAGGGAAGGTGGGGGGGCTCTCAAGGGACAGATCATGGAGGGGCGATGCAGCCCTCCTCCCTCCCCCCGGCTCCTTCGGGACAGTTGTTGTTGTTGCATCGCTATGGATCCCGCTTATGTCCCGGCAACTGCAAACAAAAGTGGGTTCAGACAGAATGTGGAAGAGATAAGTTTTAAAGATTGTTTTCAAAGAGAGGAATTCGACTTATATAACCGTAGAGCCGGAGGTGTAACGCTAGCAGAAAGTGAAATGGAGAACAACCATATGCTCCCCGCGACCACATTGTAATTCTGGGAAAAGCACAGCTCACTGCCTCTTCTGATTATTTCCATCACTGTTCTGATTTCACCCCGCCCTGCTCATCTCTCAGAATTAATCAGCGTGGAGGGCCATCAGCCTGTCCGTCATTCTGTCCGTCCATCCGCCTGCCTGTTTGACTGCAGTAACCCCAGATGGGAGGCATGGCCATCAGTGTGTGGGGCCAGACTGTCCTCTGCAGCTAATTGAAGCGTTACGATGAGGCAGGAATCTTATGTGTGCAGCTCAACTGATCGCCCTCCTCTGTGTGTGTGTGTGTGTGTGTGTGTGTGTGTGTGTGTGTGTGTGCGTGCGTGCGTGCGTGCGTGCGTGTGTGTTTGTATGTGTTTGTATGTGTGTGTCAGTCTGTTTCAGCCTGACCATAATGTTGGTCATCTGCCTGTGTTGTGACTAACTCCAGGCTCATTCCATGCTGCTGAGCTCGAGCACTTAGTGGCACTGGCACAAAAGTCACCTTTATGAATAATTATCAGAAAACCATTATGCCCGTTCAGCGGCTCTTGATGTTCCTCTGCGGGAGTGTGTCTTTTCATAGGGGAATGTGTGTACGTGTGACTCGTTGTTTGGCCGGCTTTGAAAGTTTGTTTTTTTTTTTCCCCCCAGCGATGGGGTTTCAGGGAGAAATGACTTTGCTCAGAGTTCGAAAAGGGAAGAAGGAGGTAAGGATTATCCAGACGAAGAAGATGTGGTGGGTGGGTGGAGGTCTGACGAGCAACAACAACAGGCTTGGCAACAAAACTATACCCAGGACAACAGGACAATCATAATCAGTCGCAAACCGACTAAAAGAACAAAGAATATTGCCGAAGCCCACCTGGTGAAAACTGTCTAACTGCACGCACTCACACAGACATCTCTCTACCTGCCTGTGGGGTGATTGTAAAAATGAGTTTTCAATACCTTCAAAGGCTTGTAATGCAGCCAGCAATTTCATTTTGACAGACACACTTCTAAAGGTGCATTTTTTTTAAAAGGCAACACAAAAGAAACTCACAATATGTGTGTGTCCGTCTATGTGTGTGCGTGTGGACTCAGTAGTGATGAGACACCCACGGTGCCGTCTCAGCCTTTAAGAACTGCAGGAGACTTGTAGAGGACAAAAAACAGCATGAAAGGAGAGAGAAAAAAGGAGGAAGGAGAGGAAGGGCAGCGTCAGGTTCGCCCTCCAACTGCGTGTTTGCATTACTTTGTGAAACTACACTTTTTTTTTGACAAGGAGGGTCTTTGTGGGATGATTATCAGAGGGCTGGCATAAATCCCGCTGCTTTAAAATTGCTATTCAACATGATAAGGACACCAGGTTGGTATTTGTATCGCTGCATGTCTGGGACCAGGTTGTAAATAGATGCTTGATGTTGTTGGCATCAATCAAACTCAGCCCGTCAGATGGATGGTTTATTAGCTGCGTGTCAACTCACACTTCTGCTCAGAGAACATTCAAATCACTGCTGACATGGGCAGGTGTGATCCCGGTCAATACAGATACACGCAGATGTTGATAATGTACGCACAGACTTGCACGTGCAGCTTCATTAACGCTGTCATTCGCAGTGCTGAAGGTAAAGTGAGGATGCTTTCAAAAATAATGCCATGAGTAGTTTTTTGTCAGTTAACTTCATACAAATTGCAGAAAAATCCAATCAGCACCCTTTGCCTTTAAAATAGAACCAATTCCACCAGCTACACTTGCACACAGTTTTTTCTTGGCATGTTGGTCGTTCCAAGCTTCTTGGAGAACTTGCCACAGTTATTGTGCGGAATTATTGTGTCTCATTGTCTTCTGTCTCTTCATGTAATCCCAGTCTGACGCCATGATGTTGAGATCAGGGCTCTCTTGGGGGGCCATGCCATCTGTTGTAGAACTCTTTGTTCTTCTTTTCGCTGAAGATAGTTTGTTACGGCTCCGGCTGATTGGGGTCGTCGTCATGCTGCTAAATGAATATCAGATGCCTCCCTGATTGTGCTGCGAGACTGATAAGAAGCTATACATCTTAAGCGCCTGAAACTTTGGCACAGTGCTGCACGTTCAAAGGCAAAGACATGCCATCAGAGGCGTCACCACTGGTGTTCCTGCAGGTGTTGGATCCTCACGGCGGCCCGTACGTCAGAATGATGGCTCAGCGCTGATCGCGGATGACATTGGCAGCCACAGGGAGCACCAGGGGCCTGCGAGGGCCACGCAGCCTCATTTTGGCATGACATCACTGGCTGTGACCTCAGAGGCGGGGCAGCGCTGAGGGCGCAAACTGCCTCGTTTGATTGAGCAGAGTAAGAGTTTAGAAAGAAGACATTATGATTTTCTGCCGCGAAACCGTTTATTGTATTTGTGGCGTGGAAATCAACAGACTGTGTAGAGCAAACACACAGGGCAAGCATCTGTATTTGAGAGAAAACCACCTCTGTCCTCAGGAAAAAAAAAAAAAAGAAAAAGCACTCCTTCCACTGCAGGAGAAGCAACCTTATTGCATTATTCTCCTAAATGCTTTTGGCTACGAGATAACACTGAAAACGTAATGCAATCCACAATAAAGATATTCAAAATTCCGAGGTATAGACGTGTCATGTAAGCTGCTGAGAGGAGTTCACACATAAAGCTGCACCACTTCATATTCTGAGAAAAAAGTGACTAAATGTATTGTTAAAAGAATCAGCTAATGAATCCATTGAGAATTATCACCCAACTCTATAGTTTTTCTCACCTTTAAGGGGTGTTTTAATGTCTTTCTGTTTTATAGTGTTTCAGCTTTCAAAAAACATTGATTACAGCTGCTTCAGAGTTGGTAGTAATAACTGGAAATGTGTTTGAAAGTGGGAAAATAGCTAAGATTGTGCAAAAAAAATAATTTATTGGAACACCTTGTGCAGTCAGGTATGTAAAATGTTTCACAAAGGGTCTTCACAACTTCACATCTCACATCTGAGCTGCAGGTAATGTTTTATTCTTTTATAAATGACCACAACCTTTCTCTAACCTTATCTCAACTTAACCAAACCTTAACTCTGGTAGATTAGATTTGTCATTTGAATTATTTTTGAAAAAGCCGGCAAACGATCTGTTTTGACATTAAGGTAAGGACACTTGTTATCCACTTACAAGCAGAACAGAAATTCAAAGTGAGATTCTTAACATTTGCCTCTCACTTGAAGACTCGCTAGTTTTCCTGTTATTCAAAATGTTTTCTATAGTGACCGCTCCTGAGCAGAGTAAAGGGAGGGAGTAAATCCAAAGATTATTTGTGATTGATGATATGTGGGAGACGGAGTAGATTATTCCAGATTTATGGTGTCTGAGGAAGAGTTCCATTTTTAACGTGGTGATTATGGCTGCAGGGCTCCGCAGGTTGTTCACACGTGTGTTTATGCATGTGTGAGTGTGCATATTTTCCAGGACACAGTACCCTGAGACTGATGTGCCGTACGCGTAATAAAGAAGCAGTATAATGAGATGCCTAACTTTCCCTCTTTGAATGATATTTTACATTAAAAATGTAAATTAAAAAGTACCCCCTCACCACACCCCGTCCCCCCTCTCCTCATCACCATGTCCAAAACAATTTTCTGCATGGCTCCCTCGCGGTAGTGGAGTAGAGTATATGTTTGCGTGTGTGCGTGCTATGCGTGTGCGTTTTGTGTGTGTGTGTGTGTGTGTTCGTGCGTTCGTCCGTCCTCGTCTGGACCCTAACTGATTGTGATTGCATTTCCATCGGATTTCTCCCAGCAAGAAGGAGAACAGGGCCCAGACAGAGAAATGGGATCAGAGGGGGAAACTCATCTCCCCTTCCCAGACACAGTCCCTTCCAGAGTGTGTGGTCATGTCGACACACACACATACACACACACATACACACACACATACACACACACATACACACACGTACGCTGAATGGTGTCCTCTATTACTTGGGGTATTAGCATTACTAATGAGGTGTGAGAGAGGGACAGAGATGGAGCAAGTGGAAAATGAAAAGGAGGTGGATCAGAGAAACAGAGCGAGCGAGAAGAAGAAGAGTAACTATCAATCTCATTGCGAGGGGAATCAATGAGAAAGGTAGAGTTGGAGAGGAAGGCACGGAGCAGAAATTTATTGGAAGAGAAGAGAGTGGTCAAAGAGGGAAGCGAGGGAGAGGAATGCAAGTAAATGGCTTGGCAGGAGCTGAGAAGTGGCATTTCCCCATTTAAAACCATCTGTTCTGTTGTGTTGACTGTGTGTGTGCGTCTTCCTCCTATGTACATACGTGTATTATCACACACATATGTGAGAAGCTGCTTATCATGTCTGGTAATCTAGGAGGATTTCACGATTCATTGAGAGGGATGAGAGGATATCCTGACTCACTAACAATGGCTTTAAGAGATGCTTTTATCCTTCCTACTCATATATACTGTGTGTGTAGCTGCAGAATCACAATGCCACTTTAAAGAAGTTGCACCCATTGGACACCTGTTCTGATAACTCAACACTGACAAGCTCTTTGCTCCAAATGCTGCCTTTAATTCCCTATACAGTCTATAAGTAATGAAACATCCTACAGCATGTGTCTGTGTTTTACCCCAGATAGCATCTTTGCTCCACATAAACCTATTGTTTTCCCCTCTAACCACCATTATCCAGTTGTAGGAGGGAAAAAAAATGCTTTACAGGTTCAGTGCAAAATCCAGAGAATCATTCTTTACCCATCTCCTCACACCATCTCCTCGCCTCTCCTTCCATTTTTTATACCATCCTTTATTTCTTCCATTTTCTCCTCTCCATCTGAGGCTCCTCTGACTTTTTTTCTGTTCTCCCTGCACCTCATTTGTGCAATCGCTCTCTTCTTTTCTTTTTTTATTTTCCCCCCTTCCTCCTCTTCCTGCACTCTTTCTTTTGTCTGTCATAGCTGGATACAGCGCAGTCATTTGCCGCTCCAGTCTATAGCTCGAAGCCCTCTCGCAGAGATAGATGCCTGCCTATGAAAGACATTTGTTTCCTTTACTGTCACTGTGCAATAATCAGCCACTCTAACGTAATCAACATATTGCCCTTGCAGTAAATACAGCTGAGCAAGTGGGTCTGCGTGCGTTCGTGTGGGCATGTGTATGTGTGGAAATGGGAAAAGAGTGGGTGCACCTTCTTTTTTTCTTTACTTTTGTGTTTGTGTGCATGTGTACCTGCACTTGTGTGGATGTGAGATGGATGTCTACGCATTTTCTAGTTTTGTTTAGTTTTTTTTTAATTTGGCAGTGCATGCTAATGCAGATTCTCGTGCATGTGTATGCCATGTGACAGAGAGAGATGATTCTTGGTGAAAAACCAGTTTGTTAGCGAATTAGAGTTAATTAGCCAACTTTCAGTTCCCAATGCTGTAATTGGGCACATTTCTCTCTGTTTCCTCCAGCTGGCGTCTCTCAACCACTGCGGAGAAAAGGAGGGGAGAGAGAGGGAGAGAGAGGGGGAGTTAGGGAGAGAGAGGTGGGATGAGTCGGAGGAGGGGGTGCATTACATGTCTGCAGGGGTCTGTGGAGTGAGAGCGAACCTACCCCCTGGGGGTAAGAACCACTTGCACCGGGACCGAGACAGTAAGAAGTATTAACTGAGAGATAATGACGAAAGGAAGGCTGATGGGAATGAAAATGCGAAAGAACGTGTGAAATGAGGGGGGAGAGGAAGTGCAGAACGGGGGGTAGAGGGGTGACAGAAATATTGAAGGATGAGAGGGGAGGCGGTGAAATCATAAGCCATTACAAATCGAGGGAGAAGGATACACAGCGGAGCAGCGGTTTAGGAGGGCGAGCATGTTCAAGTCCAGCTCCTCTAGAACTTTCTCACTTTTTCCAATCCTTCTTTCTCTCTTTCTCTGTCTGCAGCGGCCTAATAAGGCCAGAAATGCCACGAAGATAGTCTGTAAAGAATACAACACTGCAGGGTCTGGTTGAGAAATAATGCAACGTATAAAGAAATAGCGAGGAGTGGCAGAAATGGGAGAGAGGCGAGGGAGTAGTGAAGTGAAGAAGGAGTGATGAAAGAGGGGAACAGGCCCTCTCTTGGTACTGCAGTGTGATGATCAGTAGAGTCTAATGAAGGTGCAGATGTCCCACAGGACTCCTGCGCTCTCTTGACGACCACTGGGAATGGCAATTAATGCACGGTGTACTGAAGGAAGATGCATACACACACACTGAGCTATTGCACACGCTCAAACACACAATTTGCATAAAACGTACCACAGCCCCACTTTCCATAGTCTAAATTCAAGCACAGTGCAAACACTATCTGGTGCATTCAGCCATATTACACTTACAGATTATATAATGTAAATGGCTACCAGAGAGCAGTATTATGCCCCATTATGCCATACCAGCTCAAGACAGAATAGCTCACTGCTCAAGTGATTGCCTCCATAGTGCATATAACCACCCAGAACTCTCAACAACATGGGTCTCATTCTTTCCTTGGATTCACAGCACAAAGGAGCCCTGTTCCCTCTGCTGTGTTGCTCTGTATATGTTATAGTATAAGTGCTATATGTGTGTATGTATCAGTGCGACTGAGTCTCCTCACACCGGCCCTCTGCTCATTATCTTATTGGTATTGTATTCCACTTGGAATATTGATGTGAGTGGAGATATGAGATAGATTTGGAGTGGGAAATGAGCCTCAGGTGGATGGGTCTCTGCACTGCGGATTAGCGGTGTTGCGTGTGCATACTGTGGAACAACTACTTTTAGAGCAGGTCACAGAGGGACCTCACAGTTATGTAAAGATGAAAGGATAAACTGCTGAGAAAGGAGAGTGGAGAGAAATGGACAAAGTAAGAGATAAAAAAGTGTATGTGTGTGCTTCTGTGTGTGTGTGTGTGTGTGTGTGTGTGTGTGTGTGTGTGTGTGTGTGTGTGTGTGTGTGTGTGTGTGTGTGTGTGTGTGTGTCTTTGCACAGGCATCTGTGCATGAATGAGTTTGTGAATATGTGTGTGTGTGTGTGTGTTACAAGCCAAATACGGCCGGTCTGCCCTCTTCTGAGATAAAAGCGTCTGTCTCTGTACCACTGAGACTGCAGTGTAATGGCACTACCAGGCTGAAGCTGGCACATGTGGTTGGAGAAAAGTGACGGGGTGGGGTTTCAGAAACAATGGTTGGATGACGTCAGCATCGTCGCTGACATTTACACTGCAGGGGGTGCAAAATTAGACTTCCGCTGTTCCTCCTCAACCTCAAAAACTTCCTCCTTTTTTTCCCTGTTTGTCTTCTTTATCCATTGAAATTACCTTGACCTTTGCATATGTCAATTGAAATTGTTCTTTGCTCTTTCCTCGTCTGTCATTTTATTCTGTGCCGTAGCTACTTTCTGTCCATTGTAAAAAAAAATTGTGTGTGTGAGGCTGCATAAAAGACAGATGAAAAATTCTACAGTGTCTGCCCCTGCCATGCTTCATCTGCAGCAAATGGGCACAAAAACATAAAAGTTACAAGCCAAGGTTCTGTATTCAACACTGTTTGTTTTTTTAGCCTAGAGTTCATACTTTCAGCTGAAAAATTCCTCAACTGTAAAAGACTTTACTTCAGTTATTTCCTTTTACCAAGGACATGCGGTCTATTAGGAAAGGTAGAATAAGCCAACTATGAAATATTTTCTAAAAACACACACATGCATGCACACACACGTGCACACACTGACAGTTTAGCATCAGACAGCAGAGGTGCTATCAGTTGTAGTTAAGGAGGAGGGGTCTTAGTTACCTCTAGGTTAATGATCCTCATTAATATGCGCTAATATACCCCAGGTCATGCAGTAATTAAAAATCTCATTCAACGCTCTCAGCTTAAACTGACTGACTTGGCTTCGTCCTACAAAGATTAGCATTTATTATTTGTCTCCGAGGTCTGTAGTTCATAGTGAGGGGTGAGGCTAATAGTCGAACGGTGAACATTTGACTGGGCCGCCTGTTTCCTCCGATGCCTAGTAAAGGCTTTTGCCTCTGCTTGGCTGGGCACAACTGTTTATGAGCTGAAAGGGTTTTGCAGGTTGTGCCTTGGGGAGTTGCATCACGTTTGCAAGAGAGTGTTTGTGCAAAATGGGACCACAAACAAGCGCTCCGAAATACACACTTAGGCATACACGGAGACGCACAACACTCCATGTGAAGTCCATTAGCATGGGGACTTCCAGATCCCTCTGAGTCAGCTGATGTCAGCTGATGCAAGCTGTGCTAATTGTAATGCTGTATGACAACTGCATGTTCTGCAGACAGACAGACAGACAGACAGACAGACAGACAGACAGACAGACAGACAGACACGTAGGTAGGTAGGTAGGTAGATAGATGAAAGCAACTTTAAAGGGCTAGACACAGTGAGGAGGAAGGCCGGGATAGATTTATGTTCCATCCATGGCAGTGCGGTGCAACTTTGTGCTGCACCATTCATTCTGTTTGAGCTTGCAATCTGCATGTAATTAACATCTGATTTACTAAGGCAGCAGCTAATAATGCAATCAGTGATTAACCTCACCTCCGAAGCACATTCAGCAAGTGAAGAAGAGTGCAAAAGGGGCAGTTCTGCCAAAAGATTTGTCTGATATCCAAAAAAAAGTAATATTCCAAAATGTCAATTCCATTAACTGAGCTCCAGAATTAAAGTCAAACTGTGAAAATAAATTGGATGTCTATTATGATAAATTGTAATAATGACCTATTTAAAGAAATGTATGTAAAGGTGAAATAGCTGACGTGATTAAAACAGCTTTGGAGGAAAATAACTAAAAGTTGCACAAAAGAAATATTGTGTAATACAAGCTTGCGTCATGTGTATGCGTCAACAAATTCATCTTTTTAACGACCACACTGCTTTTTTGTTGCATCTTTTGTGGTACAAAAGAGCCCAATGTCGTGGTCATCTATTTTTTGCACCTACGCTTCTTTTCTTTCAGTTTTTTTTTTTTTTTAATCCCTAAACAAAAAAACAGTGAAGACACCCTTTACAGTTCTTTGCAGTTTGCCTGTTTTTCCTCAAATTTATAATACAGGTTGATTAAGTTTTTCTTTCCTTTGTTAAAAGGAGAGAATTATCTCTGTGACAATGGCCCTCGCAAATTGACAGCACCTTTGTCAAATCATGTGGAGTCAGTGAGATTCTATTGTGTCTCCTCCTATTATTTGCAAAACACTCGTGCCACAAAAGCAAGACGACGGCAAACTGCACCTGAATAGCACTCACAGCGCTGAGGAGCAGAGTGTATCCAAATCGAGGTGCAAAAGGTATAAATTTTGCCCGGAGAGCGGAGCCTGTTCACCTTGAGAGGGAGAACAATGCTGAACAGAAAGCTAGTTAGGGAGAACATAATGTGGCTTACTGTTTTCTAGCGCTCAGTCCTTTTTTTCTGCTGATACTATAAATAGCGACTACAGAACATCAAAGACAGTAGAGGTTTTTCTCAGCAACAGGCCACAGTACAGTCATTATCCACTGGCTCTAAATACATCACCCCACTTTTGGCTAATCCCAACATAGAGGATACCAGGGGCTCTCTGTGTGTGCATGCATGTGTTTGCATATTGTCAAAGGAGACCGTGCTGACTCAGCCTCACAGCCTCACACACATAATGTAACATCACACACAAAGGAAGACAATTTCATTGAAATTGTCTTTATTCATGACATCACAATACAAAGCGCTATCTCTATCCGCACAAGGTCACAAACTAGCAGATCCATGCATGCACCAAACAAATACGGATGACTTCCCATCTTCATCTTTCTCTCATCTCTTTTTCTTATAAATCATTTTCCCCTCCTTCCTTTAATTTTCGTCTTTGTTTTTCAGCTGTTTTCTGTCCTTTTTTGTGCTTGTTATGGAACTACTTTGTCGTAGCATCTGCAGCAATTGGCGGATGGTTGAATAGGTATTTGTGTGGGCACCTGAGCATGTGTGAATATGAAAGCGTGAGCATCTACAGAATGCTAGGAAATGTGCGTCTCTGTGTGCTTTCACATTTCTCGTGTTTTCTTTTATGTGCAATTTCTGAATGCATTTGATTTTTCTTGACTGTAGTGTTTTCAGATGATTGTGGGTAGTGTAGTTTTGTTTTCGCTCGGAGCCTTGTCTCTCAAAATTTCATGAATTGTGATCTTCCCAAATGAATATAAAGACGTTTTTCTATCCAGAACAGAATGATTGTGTGCTAGAGACATGACTACAATAGCTGTGTGTAAATTTGGGATGTCTCACATTGGTGTAAACATTTAATTTAGGCTTCGAAGACTCATATTTTAGTGCTAATTAGTCGTGAAGATGCTTTGAGCAGCGAGTTCATTTTTGTTATTTTAGGCAAAGCATTTTTCTTTCCAAATTCTCACCTTGATCTTTGTCAGAACAGTGCGCCGGCCTCACTTTAATCTTCTAGTAAACATTAATTGCAGCTTTAATCGAAGCTGGTTTTTAACTTAAATTAACTGGAACTCACCAGTTTTTGTAACACAACATGCAGGTGAATATCTTGACTTGAAATTTAACTGAAGCATATTAATCCTCCCCTAAGTCGTGACCACACAATTTCACAATTTTTCCTCATGTCACTAAACTTTCCACGAGTGCGGCAGATTGGAGGAAAGAACTCGCTGCACAGGTTTTCATCTTGCTGATTTCTGTGCTGCAGCATCTAAAAGCTTTCTCCAGTACAAGTAACAAAGACACAGATATTGGTCTTCTAGATACAATATAAATCTAAGAAGGTCTGTCCAAAGCTGCCGGCAGGTTTCTGTTGTTTTATTAGTGTCTTCGCTAAGTGCCGAGACCCAGTGTTATCTCCAGTAATCAAGGAATTTGTCCATATGTCACTCCCAACCCTTCTCTCGAGTGAGAAAATATGGAAGCACCCTTGCTGAGGTCATAAAATCTATTTCCAACTATTTGATATGCTTGGATTTGATTCTTCTGTTTTTTTGAAAAGTATAGTTTGGTACTGTAAAGTTACTATCACTGTATTTTATAATAAGAATGGCAAACCTGGAAATAATTTAGTTTTTTTTTTTTTTAAACTCCATCATGTATTCAGTGGTAAAAAAAAAAAACTATATTTTTTCTGTTTTTTGTTTGGTACTCTTATTATCTACCCATGTTGGAATGTTATTTTGTTTCAGATGTGTATTATTTATGTCAGACTGAATCATTCATAGGCTTTGGGCAGCCTAGTGAACTCAGCACAGCAGCAAAAAGCAGATGCATCGTTGAGCGTTTTGTAAATTCCACACCAACACAGAAAGATTTTGATTTCCTCCATCGTTGATCTGCACCTTTCAGTCATTACAGAGCATGTTTAGAGGTAATAGGATGCTGAGAGGACAGTTGTCTACCCCCCCTGCACCTTGGGTTGAGGGTCTGTGCAGGTTTTGTGTTTTCACGTGCACCTGTAAGCCAAGTGTGCTGGCTCATGCGTCCGTGCGTGTGTTTGCATTTATGTGGGAGGAGGAGGCTATTTATTTTGATTGTTTTCAATGAGGGTCCGATGCGTAGAATCCATAACAAAACCATCAATCCGCAGCAGCAGCAGCAGCAACAACATGGATGTAATTTATATGGTAATGCAGCCTCCTTGGTTGCCCCAAGTTACACAGTGGACATCTCTGACAGTGGACAGCATGAGTGTGTTGTAGCATCCTAATGCTAGGTGTAGCCACACACACACACACACACGCACACACACACACGCACACACACATAGCAATTTGCACATACCAGTAAGAAGGAAGGCATGTTTCAATTAGCAAATGCAGATAGACCCAGGACTGCATTCGTGCCTGGGGGGGGTAAAGGTTGAGTGTATTGCTCAGTGTCAGGTTAAGTCTGTCCTCATCTCTCCTCCTCTCAACATAAATAAAAAAACGACTGCCTCTCGAGTGAAGACAGCAGTGAGGAACGACCTCCTGAACCACATGTTGGAATTACTGAGAAATGTTGTGCTAGAATTCATGCCGAGGGTTGTATGTATGTGACTGTGTGAATGTAAATGTGTGTCCATGTGTATGCGCTATATGTGGATATGCATCATTTGTTCAGTTATTTTCTGGGTTGTGTAGCTTGTACAAATTCAAATAAGGGAACATTTTGAATGTAGAGTCAACTTTGGCCTGCACCTTTTACAGTCTTCACTCAATCCGGTTGTGTTTAAGCCTTTGGATGCATTGTACATCTTCAGCTGTCCATTCCATCTGTGTATAGTGGGTTTGCAGGGTCTGAATGTCAATACAGGCTGTTCATGAATAAATATATGATTTTATTACTAAATTAAAACAGTTGGTCGACACTATGTTACACAAGGTCTTGTACAACATTGCGACTTTCAAACAGTTTTAAAGGTCTGTCTCTATTATTTCATTGAACGAGTCATAAAATCGATGAGACGTTCTGCATTTTTATTCAGTTCATTATCTAGTTTTCATCCTTTCATCCTTTTTTCCATCCTTTCTGTTGAAACTTTGGTTCATATTAGTTAGTAATTAGTCTCCATTACTCCTGTGCACTTCACGTTGTGTGAAGGCCAAAGGATATTGTTAAGAGGTCACTAATCATCCGAACCTATTACTGCAGAATGACCTCAGTGCCATTTTTCACAGAGGTGGGGTTTGATTTGTGATTGAAAATATGGAACACGCCGAAGATCTTTAGAGGTTTTCTGCCTTTATCTTTTCATCTCTCTGCTCTGCAGATGGTTCTTCTTGTGCACATCCTGTTGAGTTGGTCGTGATTTTCCAAATTTGACACTTTGTTAAGTCTTTTTTCTTCAAAGAGAACTCATTATTAGAAGCTTTGATTTAAAAAAAAAAAGGTGATGATGAAAATCAATCAGACTTTAAAAAGTCCATTATGCAAATTTTGGATAAATACTGGGTTTTAAAATGAGCAATTATTGTATTAATACTCTGAACCCCCAAAACCCACTGACAGGTTTGAAAGGGATATTATGTTTTTTAAAAGTGCCAAAATTCCGCCATTTACCAGAACAAAATCAGTTAAAAAGAATTGTAGGATTTTGAAGTAATCGTGTGTGATTTGCAGTTCTGATGAGTAAATGATCCAAATATAAGCTTAAATAATGGTATTTCGTCAAATTACTTTATTCTACTGTTCTCATATTAGAAATCACCAAAAATAAATCATTTATACTTAAAAGACTCTGCAAAAAAATTAAAATTCTGCGCTGCTTGGTGCAACTGAGAAGCCATGATTTGCTCATTGGGACTTTTAGTTTGAAATGCAGGCTGTGTTTATGTAACCGATGGCTTCTCTTTTTTGCGTTGTATTAATTCAGTCGACACAGATGTTTTTTTGGAGGCGATCTTTGTTTATTACAGCCCTTTACAGTCGATAAACAGACACACAAAGTCTTTCGTCACACAAGACTTGTACTCCTCTCTCTCAGAACACATAAACAAAAGAGGAGAGGTAAGGCGGGAAAAACTAATTCATAAGATGGCGTCATAGCATAATAACAATAGAAGAACAATTAAATATATATGGTATATTATATCTTACTAATACAACAATTCATGTATATTTAACCCACAACCACTGCTGCGCTACTGACCCTGTTACATTTACACTGAGCAGAGAGAAGACAGGTATGGAAACAAATGAGAGAGATACTTGATCTATAAAATAAGTGCATGCATGGTTAAAAAGAAATAGCACACAGAAGAGCCAGATGTTGAAAAATACATTCAGCTTGGAGATACGTCTTTCTGGAGAAGATGTGCAGTAGCAGTGTGGAAAAAGAGATTGTAAATGTAGGAATGGTTAAATATCTATAGCATGATGCATTTTTTTTCAAAATTTTGAAAAATTTGTATTTTCTTTTTCATGATTCATGGTATTACAACTGTGTCATACCAAACAAAATACTTTTTTTAAAATTCTCTCTCCTTTTAGCCATGGCTGTGCTGTTTTAATAGAAGTGCAGGACTTTGTATTGCAGAAAAAAATGATGAGCCCACAGTGAGTGAAAATGTGACAGAAGCAAAAAAAAGAAAAAAAAAAAACAGCCAGTAACTGCTTCCGGATTGGAGATTTTTCTTCTATTTTCCTCTTCGCTTTCTGTAACACAAAGCATATTCTGAGCTGTTTACAAGAAAAATAAGGACATAATTTACTGTAAGCCAGTTATTCCCAGCCAGGGAGCACTTTCTAAAGGAGAAAATAATAATGTGGTACATTTCTAGATAGCTCTAGCACCTGAAGAATATGTGTTGTGGAGAGAGAATAAAAACCAGTTTCTAAACTTGCACAGAGGCCTACACAGCAAGTTCAAATAAATGGATAAATATTTGAATTTCACAGCAGTTCGTTGTAAACTCGACTTGTTTAAATCCACTTATATGTATTAATATTGTTTAGTAACATCCAGTTAAATGTCAGCTCAAATTATTAGAACATGTAGGCTATAGTGCATCAGAAATGACAAATTTTTGGTGCAGAGAAGCAAACAGAACACGTTTAGGTGGAAATTTGGGTGTTTCAGTGAAAATCTGAAATCATATTTAGATAGCTCCAATACCTGAAGAATGCGTGTTGTCGAGAGAACAAAAATAGTTTCTAAACTTGCAGAGGCCTAACGAGCATGCTAAAATGAATAGATAAATGACTGAAACTGACAGCTGATTAATGCAAATTCGACTTGTTTAAATCCACTTAATATTGTTTAGTAACATCCAGTTAAACGTCAGTTCAAATGAATAGAACATGCAGGCTACAGTGCATCGGAAGTGACAACTTCTGGGTGAACAGAACACACATTTAGGTGAAAATCGGGTGAAAATCTGATTATTTTTCAGTGGAAATCTGTTGAAAATGATGAGCCTTGATTGTTATTCAGAAAGGAATTTAAAAAGCTGAAATCGAGAAATGCTGCAGTGTAGAACAGAACAGTGTGAAGCTGCAAATCTGGATAGCACCTTTTCTCCCAACTGGAAGGCATCTTCAGTCTCAGCTCCCGGCTGTTTGTGTGTGTTTGGAGGATCTGCCTGCCTTCAGGAAGAGGGGCCCCATAGTCGTGAAGCCATGAAGTGATGCAGGCGAGATGAAAGAGAGGAACTGAGCGCGAGCAGAGGAGAGCTCTAGGCCAGAGAAGAACCCAGACACTCTGTTACACATCAAAGAAAGAGCCAGCGATACAATCGTCTCTTTAGGCTATGAAAGCCCAACTTTATTAATTAAAACACGTCTGTTGAATCATCTTGTCATCTCTCCCTTCCCTCTTTACTCATTTTATCACTCATTTTCCACGATGGCACTGATTAGAAAAGGAGAATAAAAAAACGGCGAGGTAGAGGCTGTGGGAGAACACATTTGCTGAATAAAGCAGAAGGAGACCAGTTCCTGGATAGGCTGCGACATCCATTTGTTGCTCACACATACAAGGCAACAACAGGTGTGCGTCTTGCCACAGTCGAACTAAATGTGAAATATTAAAAAGCAATGAATAAGAGGAAAGAGGAGGCGAGGACTTGAGAAAAAGGCAGGGAGGGAGGAACAGGAAGAGAGATGAGATGGAGGAGACAGACTGCACTGTATAGATAAATAGAGAAAAGGGCTCATTGTGTCAGCAGCTGTCTAAATAGCCCTCAGATCACTGTCAGGCACTATCACACATGCACACACACACACATGTACGTGTATAGTTAGACACACACACACTGACTGACAGCTCCCCCTCAGTCCAACATCTGTGCTGACAGCAGCCATGGTAATGAGTCTCTGCATGTGCCAGCATGGGTGTGTCGCTTCTTTTTCCTCCCTTTTGCACCGCGCACGGCTCATTCAATCATTCCGCGTCGCCCCTCATCTCGTTGTTTACCCCCGTTACTTTCTTTATAGAAGCACGTGTGGATTTACTCAGCACCACAGGAGGAGTAGCAAAATGAGAACAAGTCACATGGTGGATCTGTGGTTTTTTTTGTACTTTTTTTTGGTCAACAACAAAAAAAAAAAACATCCAGAGTTGCTATCCAGGTGCACTGTATTTCATGTAGAGGTGTGAGATGAAGAGAGGGATGAAAGAAGGGAGAGATGAAGAGATGATGAATGGCTCTCGTTAGAGGGGTAATTTGTCTCTCCTTGTCTGACTGGGCTCCAGCTGTCGCTCCAACCCTTGCTCGACTCCACTCTCCTCTCATCGGCCTACCACTCCTCACCTCAGCCAGATGGGGGGACGGATGGACGGACTGAAGCAGGAGGGAGGGAGGGAGGGAGGGAGGAAGGGATAGAAATAGAAAGCAAGGACGAAGAGAAGAGAAGAGGTAGAAATTACGTCTCGTGTTTAATGCCATTGCACAGTATGGGATGGCTTCATGTAGAAACAGTAGATTAAACAAAACTCGCACTGAGCTGCTTCAGTAGACACATACAGTAGCACAGCAACGACACTTGCATGAGTCACACAAGCAAGTCAAAGCCTATCTAATGATGATTGTGTTGTTTTTACATTGTTGTCAAATCACCAAGGGACACTGCTAATGCTTTTAATACAGCGCGAGAGTCTTAGGATGCCGAGATTTTGTTGTTTTTTCTTTTCTTGTCCCCCCCACCCTCCGCGATAACTTCTTTTTCACACTAATCAACACTTGCGAGAGAACTGTAGATTTAAAGGCTCCGAGTGAAGGATTGAGAGATGTATACAGATGGCCGGGGAGGCGGCTGAAGGATAGCGATGAAACAAATCGTCAAGAGGACCACGTGAGCTCATTGCCAAGTCTTTGTTCTAATAACACAAAGCAATTTCCACTGACCTTTCTAGAAATGTAGCGGACAGAAATGACTGAGTTAAGGATGCCCCACAGCATAATTGCTAAGGAGATTAAAGTTCCCTTAATTGCTTTTGGCCAACTAGTGCAATTTTTCCTTTTTTTGTAATTAAAGTCATTTAGAATATTAATAAGTACATACACATAGCCCGTATGTGTGCACGAGAGCAGAGGCATGCACAGAATTGTGATAAAAACATGCAGTAAAGGTGAACACGCTGATCTCTCATTGTCACCAATAGCCTCATTACAGGCCTTGTGAAATATGCAAATAGCCGCATCGTTCCTCGCCTTCCTTTGAATGATTGATTCATTTAGATCATTTTTTTTTTTACATATTCCCTCTTCACCTCTTTATTCCTTTTTTTTTTTACCCCTCTGTCCTCCATCTTGCTCAGTCCCCTCTTATTGCCTAATTCCCCTCCTCTATTGCTTTCTCCACCGTTTTTTTATTGGCAATAAGTTTTGTCAGCTCATAGCTTCTGGACTGTCCTCTCTCCTCTCTGTCCTCCTTTTCTCTCTCTCCGACCATTTCTCTCCTCTCCATTTCTATCATCCCCCTTTTGGTTACCCCGGTGACCTCACTGTCTCTCCTCGCCATCCGTCTCTCACCGTCCCTCCCTGTCCCTCCCTGTCCATCTCCTTTTTCCCTTCTGTCGGCCACAGTGTTTACTTTGCCATTGTTTATCCATTTTTCTCTGTTTGCTCAGATGAGATTGACCGTACACACACGCACACACACACACACGCACACACGCGCACACACACACACACACACACACACACAAACACACACACACACACACACACACACACATACCTAAACAGAAGACAAGGCTGGCATCTCTCTGGGGTGTAGTTAACGCGGGGCTGTGGATCGATCCGAGCTCTGGTTTCCATGACGCAAAGCTCTAAGCTGGAGCAGTTCGGACAGCAGGACAGAGCATCATTCTGCCTCTGTTTCTATCAAATGCATCTCCACAAAGCCATGACAGCACCTGGAGTCGAACACGTATTCTCCATGATTAATGCATTTCATTTTGATACAGCACAGAAGGGCAAGTTAGCCAACAACTACGTCCAACCGGTTGTTTTTTTTTGTTGCTTTTTTTAAATGATGTCTCCATTGATCTTTCCCCCTCCCTCCCATCCCCTCGCTCAGGTTCTGTTTCCCTGATGCAAGCAATATCGGCCTATCATGGCCTTTACAGATTTTGATTTCTGTCAATACTCTGTGATGGGAAGGTGAATGCTGTCAAATTACAATCACACCACATCCGTTCTCTCTGAAGAAGCGTCAGTAAAGGAAAGGGAAGAAAAGAAAGAAAAATAGTGTGATGATGAATGTTCAATTATCTTGTCTTTTTCTTCAAGATCTTTTTTGTCGTTCTCCTCCTCTGTTCCTGCCTGTTTTTGTTCTCTCTGAAAAGAGAGAGGATGATGAAAAGGAAAGGAGCCTGAAAGACTGTGCATTGTAGCTTCGCCATTTTTTTTCTCCTGGCGAAGGTTTCAGCAAGTAAAGAAAATGATGGATGAAGTTTGTAAAACTAGAGACAAGCTAGTCGGTTTTATGCTGTAAAGGACAAGTAAAAAAAAAAGTTATTTGTTAATCTGCATAAAGAAAACATCACCAAGCTCTTAGGGCTATAATTTTTTTTTTTCTTTTGGAATGTGGAATCAGGAGAAAATAAGTGATTGTGTTAAAACGTCTTTGGTCGCCTATCTAATTAGTACTTCTAATAACCTGAGCCCTTTGGTGGATTGACTGGACTCGGTGGCCTCATTCTTGCCATATTGTTGATTGATTGAGCTGCAAATATGGCAGACATAATTATTCTATATTTTGAGCCGTCTCTAAATAGAATTTATTAGATTTGTCTTTGTCCTTGATTCCAAACCTTTGGAGAGTAGAGTGAATTCTCTCCATCCCTCTTTCCTCTCTCTGGTGTATGGGACAGCCTGATTGTGTCCACGCATCCCATGGCTCCTACTATTTAAAGACTCGGCTGATAACTTTCTTTTGTCTTACCCATGTAGAGGACAATCATACAATGGATGTAGGTCCTCGCGAAAATCTTCTCCCAACACTGGTTTTTAAAGCGGAACTGTGTAACATTTGGAAGAAGAAACAGTGAATTTCTCCATTTATAAATGAAAAGTTGAATTCATGAGGAATAAAGTGTATCTGGCTTAATTGAAAATGCAACTCTGGCTTTGTTTGGTCCGGTGTGATGTGTAGCTTAGATACCAATATATACCTGACAAAAAATAGGCTGATTTATGACTCCAAGCTGCTTATAGTAATGTTTAGTATATATTATTATCTTGTAATTATGGCTACTGTGGCTACAGAAGCTGCTGTTGCACAAAAAGACTTTTAATTTCATTCACAGTAGCAGAAATCTCACTGCATTCTTTCTGGCATTTCTATGGAGCAGAAAAAATAAATATTTTAGAATTTTTGTGTCTATAAACCAATTCATGACAAAATATTCATGGAATATTGGTGAGAATGGCGCTGAAATCACAACAACTCTTGAAGTATCAGCAGTGTGCGCACTTAAAAACTCCCTTTGTCGCTCATTAATGTGTTTAGGAGATCTGTAGGCTTTCTGTGTGAATCTGTCTCTGTGTTGAGTCTCAGAAACATCCTGTGTTTGTTTTCAAGCTGCTTTATTGCCGTTATCAGGAGCGGTTCCAAGAAGCAAGTTTAGTTACGGGTTAACTGGATATCTTTGAATACAACCAGCAGCAGGTCTTTTTTTATCCATTTTACAAACAATTAAGATATATGCAGACTTTTCTATTTACATCCCACTTTGCAGAAAGAGTTTGTAAACTTTGAGACATACACATTTAAAGTATTTTTTTTCTCAGAAACTCTACACTGTAAGAAGAAAACGAAGCTACCAAAGTACCATTTTTTTAAAACCTGTTTTTTTATACCCGTTTTTACAGTTTCTGAAAGACTTTTTAAGCATACTTTTTCTGGAACTCTTGCTGCCAGATTTTTGCAGCTTTTTTACCAAGTTTTTTTTTTCTTTCTTTTCTTTTCAATATAGTTACTCCACAAAACACATTGTTTTCATGGGAGCTACATATTTGTTCGAAAGTAGTTCCAGTGAAAACCAATGGCTTCTTCCCGCCGCTGAAATGGGTTGGAGGCAGCAATTCAGAGATAAGTTCCAGAGTTAACAGAGAGAAAATCACCATTTTCTGTAATTTGAGTGAACTGACCCTTTAAGACATTCATCAAAGATATCCACATACCTCATTAAACCTGCCTCTCTGAACAGGCCTCTGCATCACTGTCAGTCAGAGCCATCTGTTTTGTCTAACGTCCCCTCCGTCCTTCTCTGCCCTCTTTTCTGTCCCTTCCATCCTCCAGGTCGTCCACTCCCTCCAACCTCTTCCTCCACCCTGCTCCCTCCGTCCCTCCCGTCCTCTTCGTCCGCTCCCCACCACCCCTCCCCCGGCCCGTCTCCACCGATCAGGGAATGCCAGGTGCCCCTGCTGGAGAAAAACTCCACCCACTCTCACCTGGAGCCCCACCCGGAGGACTCATACTTGCTCCGGGCCCAGCCCTCCTCCACGGGTAAGAGAGCGCTCCATTCGACTTCCATCCTCTTCTTCTCTTCTTCGTTTGCTTTACCTTCACATCAATATGTCGTTCATCACCTGGGTCACTGCATTACCTCATCATGTGTCCATTTCCTGATCTGATTTAGTTGTTCAGGAAAATGCCAAGCGATCCCTCGCTTTAATTTAATGTCACATCTCGTTCTCGTCTCAGCATTTGTTTCTGCTTCTCTGCATTCCTCTGAAGTCAGCATTTGTTTGTGGGCACTGGAATCAATCCAAAGTTAAGAGGGTCTGTTTGGTCTTATTGTTTTGTAATAGTAGGAGGATTATAAAAATGTACAGTTGGAGACTTGAGGTAAAATCGGTCAGTAGTGGATGGTGTATTTAGATCAAATAAACCGTTTAATTGCAGTCATTCATGGGTAAATTTCTAATGTTCAGATAATTTTACAGCTTATATTTTAATACATATATCATCATTAAATTAGAATCCATTATGTGGCATTGAGTGTATGTAAAAAAGCTCTGTGATTTTTTTAAGGAAACTGCTCCTAAACTTGACTTCTTTTGTGGCCCTCATGACAATTTTCCAACTACAATTGGTGATTTGTTAATGGATTACAATTCAAATGTAACCCTCCCACCTTTGTCAGCTATTGCCAAAGAAAACAATGATGCAAGTGAAAGCAACCCCGACACTGTGCAGAGTGCAGATTGGTTGCCGCTGAGTAGGTGTGCTTCTACTTATTTTCCATATGACATCAATAATCCAGCGGAAAGTGAAAGGTAAGGGGATGATGAATTTTAAGTGCCAGCAGGAGGATCAGTGTAGCAAAGACAAACTAGTTAGTTTCCCTGGCTCTGAGCTTCCTCTTTCATCACTGGCCTCTCTCTTGTTGGCTGTTACAGGCCCTGTGTGCTTATATCAGCACCTCACAACTATTTCTCTCTGCTTTATACACACACACACACACACACACACACAGCCTTATACACACATGCAAACATCTGCAGTGATGAGTTTGTTCATCAGCACACACATTTATTCTCAACAGTTAGCTACCATGGACCAACTCTCTGCCTGTCCGTCCCTCTCTGCCTCCCTTTCCCGCTCTTCCCCTGTTCCTCCATTCCTCTGTGCATCTGCACTTGTAATCAGCAGATATATTTAGCAGAGGCCTGATGGGAGGGAGAGGGGTGGGCAGAGAAGTCCTAATGTGATTTTTGGTGGAATACAATCTATTGTTAATGGCGTTAGGCTCTCCTTTGATCCAGTATAAATCTTCATTAGGGAAGGCCCGGGTCCCAGGTTCAAGAGCAACGTGATTAGGAGGCTTTTAAAATGACGTTACATCAGCCTTCTAATTGGTTTACTGTTTGCTGGGGCAACATCAATCATTAGCCCAGTAACCGCACAGCAAATAAATTCACTCTGCCACTGACACCCTAATGGCAGACACTGGCAAAGAGGGAGAGTGAGGCTTGCAGGCACACTCTCTCTTTCTCTCATTCTTGTTCGCATACACCCACACTTTCTGTTCTGGGGCTTCTTTCCAGTCTCTGCTGAGCATGTACGCGCAGACAGCGAGCAAGAGAGACAAAGAAAGGCAAAAAAAACGAGAGAGAAGCAGGAAAAAGAGGCACAAAGAGGCAAATGGGAGCAGAGATAGAGAAAGTCAAACTTTGACTTTTGAAGTTGTTTAATGAGACATCTTGCATGAAAAAATCAAAAAGGAACGAGAGAAGAAAGCATCCAAAGCGCACCAGTAAAAATAGATGGAGAAAGCGGGCTGAAAAGGGAGACAGAGACCAAGACGCATAAGAAGTCAAAAGACACAAAGAAGAAAAAGGGGAAATGTGAATTTTTCTTTTTCAAAAAAAGGGTGAACTGATGAGAGCTTAGAGGGTGAGATATTTGGACTGAGGGAGAACAACATGGAGATGAAATTGCAAATTGCCACATTTCCCAGCCAGGACTGCTGATCTAATGGGTGCAGAGTGAGTCCTTGGCTTTGGGCATCCATTAAAATCGACCTAAATGAGTTTAGAGTGGCAGTCTGGCACTGCGTAAACATACACTGGCATGTAGGAAGGCTGTGAGCAAATAAAACACCTATAACCAGTAATTGTTTATGCATGTGTTGTGGATGTGCGTGGCCGTCTGCATGTGTGTGTTTGGTGTGGTCCTGTAGAGAGTGGATGCTGGGCAGGAAATGAGCCTTACCAAGCCAGGCAGAAACTGACCACAGCGAGATAATCCTCAGGAAGCTGCATGCTGTTTGGATGTGTGTGTTTGTGTGTGTTCCTCCAAAGTAGTCCACCATTACCTAAGCTAACAGGTGGACAGACATGACTTGTGTTTCCTAGTGAAGCATGACAGGTGAATGGGAACGGAACGGCGTTGCCAAGGATTGGCTGGGAATTGGTCTGTGAATGTTTATATGGGAATACTGTCTGGCTCAGAGCACCTGTCTGGGAACGCTCCGTCGGAACGCCGGGAGAGCTGAGACGGCCAAACGGAGCGTAGCAGATCGCTCCTGGAAAGAGCTAGCGTTAGCGCTGTCTCTGGCCATTCATTATGCATGGGGAACACTAAGCTATTTTTAGACCGAGCCTCTTCTAAAGTGGCTAGCTATCCGCTGCCAGGGAAGCCACCTCAAGTCACTGCCGAAGCAATGAATGTTTAATGGTTTTGTTGAAACAAATCTACAGAAACAAAGGCACAACAAAGACACATTCCCTTCTTCTCCACTAATGTTGTTCTTCCTAATGGTGCTTATGTAAGGGTGACATTTGCGCAGCAGTGGGATGATTTGTGCTTTTTTTTTTTTGCGCGCGCATCGTCTTATGCATGTGTGTGTGGGTGAAATGCACGCATGCATTTCTGCTCATGGAGAGTGTTTGTTTTTGGCTGAATTTGATGACTCTTCTCTAGCGGATTATTGCCTCCTAATTAGACAGAGATGACTAGCCAAGGCCGAGGCGGTGGATGTATGTGTGTGCATGTGTGTGTGTGTGTGTGTGTGTGTGTGCATGTGCAAATGTATGTCGTTAACATTTATCTCTATTTTTGTGCCTGTTTGTACTGGAATTTTGTGTGTAATTTAAACAAAAAAGTATGACAGTTAACCCTCTTTGTCACCAATGTGGGGGCTTCTGCGTGCAATTCACCTCAAGCTCTCCTTCTTCCGTGTTCAGCCTCCGAGCTCTGAGAAGAATGACAAATGAGGAGCATGTGACATTCGGAGACAGAGGACGTATGAAGCAGAAGCGGCAGCAGCACATGGGAATATACCACTTTAAAACATGGGGAGCATAGCAATTAGCTCGGAGACAAGGTGCATGAAAAACAATGAAGGTTGGTGCTGTGGGTTGTTTTTTTTTTTTTCAAAAAAAGAGGGGAAAAAGTGGAAGCAATGGAGATATGGGGCGTGAAATAAAGAGATGGAGAGACAGAGGGGGAGTGAGAGGGAGTGAGGGGTGGGAGCTGAGCCCTGCAATGATCCCTTTTTAACTGCTGAATGGGCATTTCTTTCCTACACACACACACACACACACACACATAGATGCACATCCTGCCCTGTGACTTTTCTCTGTTAACCACAGAAAATGTCAATAAACAGTATGCCCATCCAGGGCTGCAAAAACAAACTTGCCTTGGTTGGATCCTGCTGCCAGCTGGCCACACACACACACACACACACACACACACACACACACACACTGTGAGATTAATATAGTGTGGTGAGCCCCTGCCTCTCACTTGTGTGTGCGAGCACAGTGTGTTTTACAGGGGATGGCAGGTTAGCAGACAGGCTAATGCCCTTCTACTGAATGAGGCTTCTTTGAATTGGCGAGCATAATGAACTTCCAGGGATTAGTCCGAGCCAAACCCACCAGCTTACAGCTATGGTCCCCCCTCCTCCTCATCCGTCCCCCTCTCCAACCCCTCCATCTCCACTCCCAGGGGACCTTGGACAGAATAAACTGGGTCAGGCTTCAACAGCAGTCAGAAGCGACTTCTCCACAAAAAGTGGCTGCGAAAACAAAACAGAGAGCTGTTGAGAGAAATCTTTTCATGATTGTTGTTTACACACACCGGCGAGTGAAAGGGAGAGGAAAGAAAGGAGGAAAAGATAAAGTGGAATAAAATGTGATCTGCTTGGCTGCTCACTAATTGCTCCATTTCCTTGTTGCATGTTTTGTCTTTTATCAGACCGGGTTCCTGGTAAAACGGTTGTTCCTATTAGCCTACCTGCGGGTTGTAGTTTAGCAACCAGACAATTCATCTGACTAAGTCTCCTATCTTAATTTATTGGACCCATTTACCTCCAGACGACTCGTTGCTGTGCACTGCTGCTGTTCCAGTGGTTAGTCAGATTTGTGTTTGCATCGCCAGAGCAATCTGTGGTTTTCTCCAGGAGTTCTCGTATTAAAAAAAAAAAAAAAAAAAAGCCTTGTATGAGGGCCTTGCTCCTTCAGGCAGACCTCACTTCTCAATGTGTTTGTGTTTTCTCCAACAAGCTCTAAGGATCCTTTTTATGGATTCGAAGTCTACATGAAAACGAATTTCTTTGACATCAATCTCCTGTGCTGTAGCTGCAAAAAGTAAGCAATTTGTCTCTAATCATAAATATTTTGCAGCACATCTAGAGAGGCTTTTATTTGAAAAAAAAAGAAACTTTTTACCAAAGGTTGTGTGGCTTAGAAGAATAAAAGTATGTAATTTTTTGCTGTTGTATGTCTCAGCAATAACAAGAGTAAAACATTAGTAATGAGAAATTACTATTCTGCAAATATTGATTCGGTGGGGAATTTAAAAAAAAAAAAACAATCATGTTCAGTTAACATGACAGTACCTGACATTTCTGGCCATCCCAGGAGGCTATAAAGAGAGTAAATGCATAGAATTGCAGACAATACTTTTCTCAGAATTTGCATTTTTCTGACATTATCTCGAGCCATGTAATAGAATTTGCTGCTAGATGATAGATAATAGGGTTTCCATTTTTTTTCTTTAGGTCCATAAGTGAAATGTCTTTATTTCCAAATGTGAATCTCTGCAACAGTACAGGGTGTAGTGGCTGGATAGTTAAAGAGTACACTCTCCTGGTGGTGTAGGGTGCCTATGGGTGCATAATACAGAGAGACAAAAAATACCCACACACAGGCCACAGCAGTTCATGGAAAACTAGGGCTAAAAAAACATGTATTAGTCTTCCATACAAGGTGTGCCATATATTATTCATCCGAATTTGAATGAAAAAACTGTTCAATATTTATGGAAGGAAAGTGAACAAAGGCAAAAGGCATGCATTTTTGTACGCAGATTTGAACATGGGAGACAGCGGGCTAGTGAGTGAGCAAAGGGATGCCGACTTTTATTTTTTGCATCTCAGGGACTGCGTCTTTCCCTGCATGTGTGCGTGCAAGCCTTTTATTCCCCTCCCTGTATATGGCTTTTTTGTTGTGTGCATTGTTGATACGCTTAAGCTAGATAAAAGTATTTATGCAGATAGGATGCCGTAGGAGCTATTTCACATTTATAGGGGCATTGCAGGGAGGGGAAGTCAAGTCAAATTTATTTATAAAGTGCTTTTAACAAACAGGGTTTATCTCAAAGTGCTTTACATTTCGGCAAAGGACACAAACAAAATGCAAATAAAAGCAAGATGAAAGAGAAGGGAAACAATCCTCATGAAGAAATGAGGCTGTATAGGAAGCAGGAGGAGGAGGGAGTACAAGACATAAAAATTGCTGCATACTTTAATATCAATTTACGCTCCGCATGTATGATGCAAGAGTTTAGCTTTTTCCTGCAGGTGTCTAACTGTGTATATGTTTGAATATATGAGCGTGTGCATGCATGTATGTGTCTCGGTTCCTCCCAGGAGCATCTTTGCATGCACAAACAGATGTTTTGTGTTGCTCCCATGTAGCAGGGGTCAGGCCCCATCTTTCTCTCATCTCCTTCCCCTCTTCTCTCCTTTCACGAGCATCTGTTCTTCACCGCCATGTTGGTGACACCTGCGTCCCACTGGTATCGCAGAGGAATCAGGTCACCTTACAAACTGGTTGCCATTACAGCTGGAGTTGCAGAGCCGCTCGCTGCCCCTTATCTGCTCTAAACACCCATTTACAGGAATGGAAATGAGGAGACAGCACTATAAATACCTTTAATTCCTCAGTGTATTTGCATTATGCGCTTGCAACGTGTATTTGTCTTTGTGTGTGTGTGTGTGTGTGTGTGTGTGTGTGTGTGTGTGTGTGTGTGTGTGTGTGTGTGTGTGTGTGCGCGTGTGTGTGTGTGTGTAAAGTTGCTATGATTTATTTCTCTTAGGAATCTCTTGACTGGCAAATATCAAAGCAGAAAAGCGGTCAGGAAAGTGCAACTCACAGAGACATCTCTGCGTCTTGCACACTGTTTCTTTTCTTATCTAACTCAAGAGAAGATGACAAACGGAGGAGGGCAAGAGTGATCAGGCTGCCTGACAAAGCAGTTTCTTTTGTTGTCTTCACCTCACACGTATGTGTGCATATGCATGCTTAGTCCAACCTTTGATCAATACGAGAGAGGCAATGTGCAAACAAACAGTCATTATAATGCGTTCCACGCTCAGATGTGTAAAATAATGATTGAAGTGCAATGTGTAGTATTGATGAAAGAAATAGCAAACTATGTTGTAAAGCCAGAACTCAAAGCCAAATGTAAGATCAATGACTGGGCGCTTTGCAGTAATATCAACATTTCCATTCAGGCAGCAGCAGAATGAAGGTCTGGACAGTTTGTTCATGACATGTTATAATATTTTTTTTCATTAGATGTGTAGTATTGCACCTGGCAGTGTGTTCACCAGAAGAGATGCAGTTGTTTCGGGCCGTCTGTACTGTATTGTATGTGGTTTATCGATTTTCATGTGTGAATCCACACACACATGCTACAGATGGGCTCAAATCCCCCACTGATTCTCAGAGAAAGAGAGGGAGAGAGGGAGAAAGGTGGTGTGTGAATGGCTGTTCTTGTCTGAGTCATCCGAGTTTGTTTTTCAGCTCTCTCACTCAACAGTCCATTAGCTCATTGTTGGAAGAGCTGGTATTGGATTCTAGCTGACATGTTCCCCCAAGTCTGAGAGCAAGAGATGAGGGCACATGCTGTGCTGAGTGCTCTAATATTCTCTTAGTTGTGATAAAGAAAACTGGGAAGAATGAGTGAAAGTGAGAGAGGGATGCGAGTGGAAGACCTGGCAAATAACGAAGATGGACAAATCAGAGAAAAATGCGGCGCAAAATGTGAAAAGATGATTATCGAATTCTGTGTATCTATTTAGCTGGAATTTCCTTTTCAAATAAGTTATCGACCATTTGGAAAATGTGACACCAACACCGAACAAATGATGGCAGAGATAAAAGTAGCACATAATGGAATGTTAATGAAGTTATTTGCTAGCTGGAGAGCGTTGCTTTTGACATACTGAGAAATAAACAGCAAATATCAAATAACATTTCTGTTCCACTTTTGGATTTGTACCATTTTGGAATGAAATCCTCGATTCCTTTAATCTTGGACTCTCTCTTTGACGGAAAAAGTGTATCTCCTAAATTTCTCTCTCTACTTGTTTTCTTTCAGGGGCTGCCAACCACCACAGTCAGTCCACACTGCGGCCTCCACTGCCCCCTCCACACAACCACCACACCCTGTCCCACCAGTCTGCCAACAGCCTGAACAGAAACACCCTGAGAGGGGGACGAAACCCCATCCACGCCCCGGCTCCCGGCACTGGAGATGGTCCGACCACCCCCGAGTCAGTCCAGTTACAAGACAGCTGGGTGCTCAACAGTAACGTCCCGCTGGAGACCAGGTCAGAAAAAATATGTTCTCGCTTATATTTTTCTCCTGTTTTTACAACAGGCAGGTTTACCTGTTGTTGATATCTGGAGCCGCTTACAGTAAGCACAGCGGTGGAATAAGACTTGAGTAATCAATAGCAAGGAATGAAAGGTCAGAGCTGTGCTGCTTCGACAACATTCCCGCAAACACAGAGTGATGGTGTCTGAACAGAAAAATGGCAGGAAAGAAAATAAGAACTGTGAAAGTAGCCCTGACACACTCAGGTGAACATAAAACTTGTACAGTGAAGAATGTTAAGAATATAAACTCAAATAAGGAAAGCAATCTTCATAGTGACCTGGGATAGAAATCAAGTCAAGGTCAGTGTTAGGAGGCAAAAAAACATCACTTAGGTCAATTCCACACAAAGTTGCAAATTTTTTTTTAGCATACATTCATGAAATTCTTGCTGGACCCTTTGTGATGTAGTCTTATGGGGTTAGTTTGAAAGCTACCACCGCTTATCTGCTCACATAACTTCACAGCAACAGTTTCACTTGCCAGCCATACCATAATTGCCTTCTTGCTGGCTTGCTAAAGTACAAATGTTTATTCAGGAGGTATATTAGCTGCTCTGGTGTTTTGGAAGACACAACACAATAGGATAAAAGCTCCATTTTAGACCTTCCATTCCTTTAGAGATCAGCATTGTTGGAATAATACAAGGCACAGACCCACAACTTAAAGAATCCTGACTATAAATCTATGGGGAGAATTCTGTATCAACAACAATGGCAATGGTACCACACATGCCTCACCCCTCCCACTAAAAAGCCAATCATCCAAACCAGAAAACATCCAGCCAGCCATGTTGTTACACTGATGCAAGCACAGTGTCGAGAAACTGTGCTCATGGATGGAAACATTTTATTTTGGGGCAAAATCGCCAAACTTTTAAAGCAGTTTTCAACAGATATGACTAGTGACTCTCTACATGTAGTTTTTATGTCATGGCGACCATTGAATTTGCAGCTATAGCTCTTCATATTCTTTCAGACAAGTTTCTAGTCTTGTTAGCTCGAAATAACTGCCCAGAGTTCGACCAAGACAGCTGCCAAATGGCAAGACTTGCCTGTAAGGACTTTGCCATTGTTACTACAGTCTCTGGCTTTGAGAACACAGTGGGGTGCAGACCTTTTCACCAGCAATGCAAATCCACCAAAACTGAAACACATCACAAAACTTTTCTCCAGCACACCAAGCAATATTCACCAAACATGAATAAAGAATCAGCAGGGAAAAAAAAGTGATTTAAGCCAGTCAAAGTTTGCCATAGTCAAACTCTACCTCAAAGCACCACACAAATTATTCTGCCTCCACAAGTGAATCCACTTATCATGGCAATTGCACTGGAATTAACTGACTTGGTATTTGGAAATGTTTTCCTCTCATAAATGCTGCAGTGATTGGGTCCTTTATGTTTTTTTTTTGTTGCTTTACACCCACCTAATACCATTTTTTCATTCAGTCAATCATTGCTTGTCTCCCCCACGATGAGTTCATACATTTACCATTCTTCTTGCGACAAATTGCTTGAATGTCTGAAAGACTGATGTCCTTGGATACTCATCCAAGGAAGTGATACAGTAGCATGAATGTTGCGGATCTGAGGCTAAGAAGAAAGGCAGAAGATCTGAACTCCTTACTTGAACAGCTCTAATTTGTCTCTGGAAGACTATCATAGTTTTTTCAAACACCATCACAAATAAAAGATTTATCTATACTTTCAAGTTCACTGAGCAGCCACAATACCACAGAAAAGTATGCAAATGTACACAGCGTTGCTGAACATCTCCCTTCCTTGGTTATAAATCAATCTGCAAACCTCCAAACCAGAAGGAAATTTGCTCTGGGCTGTGATTCACAAAAGTGTGCATTCCCTACCTCGTCTCCAAGCAGGACACTCATAAATGGTTGACATGTATCAATGCTATTATGCTTGCAACCTGCAGTGAGGAAGCAGCAAAGACAAATCATTTCACACACACTACATGTGTGCTTTTGCCAGTACACAAAGAACACTTACCAGGCAAACAGAGCATTCATGCAGCGTATTACTATTTATGAGGCATGCAGTGAGAGGGACACTGCCTACATGCTTGCAAGCATGCGCACGGTTGCTCTCTGAGCATTTACTCTGCAAGCTGTAGTTGTGTTTCTCCTGCTGGGCGCTGGGGCTTCCAGCTCTGATGGGCCCGGATAGGCTCCCCAGAGTGCTGGCCCTGTGCAGTATTTATGAGGCCTCGCCATGTTTAATTCAGCCTCACTGATCTCAGGTCCATACTCAACCTATGCTGATGCATCGTGCCGGTGTGCATGATGGGTAAGAAGAAGAATACATAGACCTTTGAAAAGGAGCTATTTCCAGTTGCAACTGCTTATCAAGACCTGTTACCACGGTGACATGTATGCCATAACATAATTTGAGGACAGGGTAGGTTCTTGTGATTTGCAGTGCTGCAAAATGACACACTGATCTGTGATGAAACCAAAATAAATTCATGAATCCTCTTTCCACTGCAGCTGTCTGTGATTGCCATCTCTAGAGATTTAAATGAAGCGTCACATACACACACCCACGCTGTTGAGCCCTTCTGCAGCGCCAGTATTTGGTCATGTTCAGGTGGTGGGGTTGGGCATGGCTCCGATCCTGTCGCTGCGAATGGAGCCCAGAGCGGCACCCAGAGTTTCCAGCTCCGCCCTCCAGCCCAGATTTGGGCCCTCTGCTCTGGTCCAGACTGTGGCGGAGGCTGGGTGGACTCGCTGGAGCTGCTGGAGCTTGCGATTGGGTCCAAGCCAGCCGGGCAGAGCCAGAGAGTCACACCATCCCTGAGCTGGCAGAGGCTGTCCTCCATCTCATTATAACCAGCAGCTAGATGAGTAACCTGCTCATGTGAGGAAGGGAGGATGTGATTGTGTACATTTGTGTGTGTCATTACTTTCAAGCATGTGAGGTTTTTTTGTTTTTTTTTAAACTGTGACGGCTCCCCAATGTAATCATATGTAAATCTTGGCATTTGTTGTCCACTCATTATAGTAAACGTGTGCATGCGCGCGTGCATGTGTGTGTTTTGGCGTGACCCGGCAGTGTGACAGTGCTGAGAGGATGAAGATTGATCACCTAAGAACACCCTAGGGCTTGGATGACTGGCACAGAAGGAGCGAGATAGAAACAGACGAAGGGAGGGAGCGGTGATATAGCAAAGAAATATAAGTCGGGAGAGTGGCGGGGGTGGAAGGGAGGATGGAGGAGTGTGTGAGGGGGTAAAGGAATGGTTTACGGTAGAGGAGGGAGAGATAAAGAGGGAGAGAAATGGAGAGAGGTGGTGATTGAAGGAGATTGTTTTGGGGAGTGTGTATGAGAGAAGATAGAAAGGCAGAGGAGGGAGATTGGGGGCCACAGAACATGGATACATTTACCGGTGTGAGATAAATGACTATAGATGGCTGATGCCACTCTATATATGTGTGTGTGTGTGTGTGTGTGTGTGTGTAGGTGTGTGTGCACGCATGTGTGCGTGCGTGCGTGTGTGCGTGCGTGTGTGCGTGTGTGTGTGTACAAGAAACAGAGACAAAGAATGCATTTCTCCATGCGAATGCAAGTGCATGTGTGTACATGTGTTGCAGCGTTTTGTGAGAAAGCACCTGATTTCCAATCGGTCCCTTGGAGCCTCTTGGCTGCCTGATGCCAGGTTCAATCTCTCTCTGTGATCTCAGGACATTCCCCTGCTCGCTCCACTGTAGGCCACAACTCTAGGGGAGAAATAAGATCACCGAGAAGGTTGCAGCATCTCAATTTATCTGGAAAGAGCAGTGGAGGATGCGGTGGGGTGGGGTAGGGGTTACTGCAGGTTACTTTCAAATGCATTACTGCGGGGACAGATACGAAGATGCTACCTGTTGGAACCACAGAATGAAGAAGAAGACGAGGGAGGACCAAGGAAAGATTCATTCCCAGCCATGCAAGCATTAATGTGCATTAGAGAACTGCTTAATATCATGCAGTTTATTAATGATATGACCTTGCATTTATAAAGTATAGTGTAACCATAATATACAGCATTTTTATCCAGAACTACTACCATAATAAACTAAGATCTCTTTTTCATAGCTGCACTTTCACTTGTTTCAGCAATTCATTTTAAAGACTAAGCAAATATTAAAAAGTTTCTCCCAACATAGTAGCAACTGTCACGGCTTGGGGCTGAAGCCAATGCAGCAGTACCTTTCAATGCCACTAACAGCTGAGAGATGCTGATTTCAAAACATATCAGGCTCCGAATATTTCCCATGCAAAAATATTAGAAACACTTGGTTTATTTTTTAAGTCAGTAATCGGTAAAATAAATTAGGCTGGTGGTCATTTCTCAACTGTTCCTTTTTTAAAAATAAATAAATAAATAAATAAAAAATCAGAATACAACCTAGAAAGCCTCATTATTTCAGAAAACAAACAAAGCTAGATGAGTGCTACATTTAGTTGTTTTTTGTTTTTTTTTTGCTTTTTTACAAACATCAGTCACTTAAGAATTTCCTCCTGTCCTTCATCAAAGCAACACTCGGCAAATGAATGCCACTGTATCCGTCTGTCGATTGATTTTCCTACAATTGTAGTAGGTGAGAATTCTCTGGACGCCGTCCTTGAGCATCCTCCGCTCCACAAGCCCTTTGTTTCATTCCCAGATCAGACTGTTTTCCAGTCACCCCCGTATCTCGTCCACCTCTGTTAATTGCTCTCTCTGTCTGATGATGGTTCTCGGAGTGCTATCCTAAGCAACCACATGTTTGCGAGAGCCGAGAAAATGAACAGTGTGTGTGTATGCGTGTGGGCGCACAAAAGCGGTGTGCGTTTGTTCGCTCAAGGGGAATGCGAGCTTTGACTTCCTGCTAATTACCCAGCATGCTCTCTGTTCTGTGGTTAATTGTCCAGGTCCTGTTTTCTCTCAATGGGGAGCAGGGTTGGAATGGAGTGAAAATGCATCCTCCCTTCTTCTCCCTGTCTGTCCTCTAATCTATAGCCTTCATCTGCATCTTCTGTTTTTCGCCTATGCCATTTTTTGTGCTGCGACGATGCAAATCAAACAGGGCAGTCTCATGAAAGACATGAATTTTTACTATTTGTGCGTGGGTGGATGCCTATGTCTAAGTCTGTGTAAATCAAGTGTCAGCATGTGAGAGAGTTAGATTTTTCCTTTTTCTGTATGTATGTGTGTTGCATGTATAAGACAGGATGCATGACAACGAGGTGGCACCAGTTAGGGGGGTCTCTGTCAGCTTTCTCTCATTATGTGTGACATTTCCATGCTGGACCACTGTCAAAAAATCTCACAATATTCACACGTAAATGCACTAGCACACACAAAACCACGCACTCACACACACCCCAGCCTAATGATACAGAGTTGTGATTGCCGGCTGCCTGCTATGATAGAACCCCTCCATAGTCCTCCGCAACATAAATCAATGTCAATTACCTCCCCAGAGCACATTAGACACTTTCCATTCGTAGTCGTAATTAGTATGGCCCATAGACATATTCCCATCCCACACCAAGCTCACAGTGGAGCTTCTGCACACAAACAACAAAGCCAGGGAATGAAAAGGATCCGCTGCCCAAGTTCAAATACATACCAGCACATCAAATCATATGCATTGTGCTGCGTAGAATGCAAGTAATTCACCCGCTCACCCTCTCCGTGCGTTCACACATGCATTAGTATTGTAATTAATTACCGCTGGCCTTGCCATTACAGAGTGCTTCAGCGGCTGTGGAAATGAGTTAAAGCAAAGACGCATGCTGCTTGACCTTGGAGAGTGTGTGTGTGCGCGTGTATGTGTGTGTGTGTGTGTGTGTGTGTGTGTGTGTGTGTGTGTGTGTGTGTGTGTGTGTGTGTGTGTGTGTGTGTGTGTGTGTGTGTGTGTGTGTGTGTGTGTGTGTGTGTGGTAGCTCAAATCCACATGCTTGCCATGTGCTTCCTTGCATTTGGGAGCATATAGGTTCATGCATGCATAAAAAAAATTGATGGCAGTGACACCGAGAGTGTGGTATTTTTAGACAATAACCTCATATTTCTTTGCGTGCCATCCCTTCATGCTCTTTCAGCCTGTATCTGTCTAGTGGAGTTTTTTTCTCTCCCTTCTCTTTTGCCTATTTTCCTTGGTGTCACACAGAATACCTGACAGGTAAAGGGAGAAGTGGAAGGAGAGGAGAAGCTGGAAAAGCGGGAAAAAAATGAATAGAATCCAGCAGGATACCAATCCAACATTCAGTGGCATGAAATGATGAGAGAGAAAGAGAGAGGCAGAGACTGAATAATTGATAGAGTGGAACGGTGCTCCCAAACCAAATCTTCATGCTCTGAGCATTTTACCTGTTTTCGCCAACTGTTTTTAGAAGAGCAGACACATGTTTAGACACACAGCAGTGATTAAAGGCATCAAAATGATATGAGACCGCAAAGAGCGGTATAGCACTGTTTTGAATAGAGATCGACCAATCCTGTAAAAGTGGTGGCTTATTACTGGCCACGGTTAGCCCTGGCTGAATAAATGACACAGTGGGTTTACAGAAGAGAGAAGACTGCACTGACACACATCTGTGCAGATATGAGTCATGTGTCTTGGTCTGGAGGCAGAGAGGAGTCACAAATGTGGTGACTTAAACTCCACTTGACTCCACTTGACAAAGAAAAACACCAATGACTCATGACTTTTCTTGGCTTTTGCTGTTTTTTTTTTTTGGAGTGACTCGCTATCCTCCCAAAGTCCAAATATTAAAAATAATGCAAGAAGGAGTACTGCAGGTTAACTCCTTGTTTACGTAAACAACAGATAGAATCAACTCAGCCTTGCAAACATGGAATGCATTAGCTGTGGTCAGCTAAATGTTTTCACCTGAGGTTTTGTAGTCCAAGTAATAATTAACAACTGAAAATGGCAAAAGGGCAACAGATGCTACTCTTGTCAGTGCTGCATTAAATGTCAACCAATTGTAGTTGTCTGCTGCCACTTTGGGGCATTGTCAAAAATATGTGGACAACCTGAAACTTGGGCTGCTTTTCTTTGTGATGGTGCTGTTGTTTCTCCTTTTGTTGGACAATGAATGCCTTATTGTAGGTCTCGTATTGTCTGCAGCCACAAGCAGAAGTGAACTCCTGCTGGGGTTAATGCCTTTCTGGTTCTAACCGTCCTTTTAACCAATTAGTATTCACCCTAGGTATAGCATCATCGGCAAGGGGCATTGTGCTTTTGCCTTGTTGGAGGACTGTATCTCTGTCACCTTTTAGTTGGTTGAATTCCTGTAATCATTCAGTCTACATAGGCAGAGAGCAGCACGAATGGACACTAATGCAGAGCTATAAATCACCACAACATTAGCTGTCGATAATTAATAAATGACTAGAAGTAAAGTTGTGTTGCTGTTGTTCCTACTTACATGGCTTGAAATACGAATTAGAAGACTTAACATCGAGTTTAGGACATGAGACTTATTGGACTTCACTTGGATTTTGATTGAAGACCATTTAGTGAGGACTACTTGTAATTTATGAAGTGAAGATTTTGCCCTACCTCTTCATACTACATTCTCTAACCATAACATTCACTGCTCACCATGAATATTGTGTCTTGGGCATTGTTTGGGCCATCACCAAGTCATTTGCTTAGTTTTGCAAACCTTGTAACATCCTAAACAAGAAGACGCCAGATTAGGCACACTTAAATAATCAGTTGGGTATTAAATAAACCATTAGATAAGCCAAACTTAAAGGATAAGAAAACACAGGCAGACTGTGAGATAATTGCCTAAACTGCCCAAACATCCATCACAGTTAACTGACTTCCAAGTTCGACTCTGACCTAACGTAGTTTTCTTGTGTACTTCCAAATAAAGTGGAATGGATACTCTAGCTGAGCTGGTTAGTCGCTGTTTTATTGTCTGACCACTTCTTTTTGGCCTGTTTTCTGATACACAGATGAGGCACGCATTCAAACCACCCACCTAGCATTGTGTAGGTCCCCCTTGTGCTGCCAAAACAGCTCTTACCAATTGGGGCATGTATACTGGACCTCTGGGGGCGTCCTGTGGTGTCTGGCACTGAGAACAGTGGATCCTTTGGGTCCTGTGGGCTGCAGGGTGGACCCTCTGTGGATCAGGCTTGTTCCGGTTTATCCCACAGATGCTTAGTCAGATTGAGATCTGGAGAGTTTGGAGGCCAAGTTACCGCCTCAGGCTCTTTGTTGTGTTTCTGGATTGTGCATCCTTGCAGTGTGGTGGGGAACATTGTCCTGCTGGGGGAGGCTGCTGCTGTCTGGAGGTGTTTAGGTGGATGGTGTGTCAAAGCAACATTCACACGAATACCAAGACACAAAGTTTCTCAGCAGAACATTGCCTTGTGACAAGATGGTCAATATTTCTCACTTCACCTATGGAAGTATAGTATAGAAAGTTGCAACGAAGCAGGATCGTCCATTACCCATGGCAACACGTTTAACATCAAGACCCGAAGGCTCAGGCTGATCTTAGACGAAGTGAAAATCAGACATGTCCTCACTCCCAAGGTTAGAAATTTAAAAGGACGGAAGTAGGAGAGCATTCACACCTCCACACTCACACTCACAAACACACAAACAAGCAAGTTCCACAAACCTGGCAGACAAAGACTCCTCTTCCTCAGTCATCTCTGAGGCAGTAGGGTGACCTTCCTCCCTCTGATATGTCACAAGCACCTGAGGGCTTTGTTCTGTCAAACCACCTGAGGTCTGTGTAGGGGCAGCTCCTCACTCCACATGTGTGCTTTGAGTGTGTGTGTCGCAAAAGATGTCACAAAGGTTTCATAAAAGTTTTTTCCCTCTTTCTTTCCGTGTCCTTTAAAATATTCTTCAAGTGCAATATTTCTTTTCCTCACCGAGGCAACAGTGTTCCTCCAAGGTCAGATGAGAGAAGAGATTCTGAAAGGAGGGAGGGACATCTTCTATGCAATGAATAAGGGAAAACATGATTAGAGAGAGAAGATGCTGAGGAGAAAGAGCTGAGTGACGGTAAAAAAAGATTTAACATAGGCATCGGTAAGAGGAGGGGAGGGAGAGTAGCGGAAGAGAGGAACTGGGTGAGCAGGTGCAGTGATAGCAGAGGATAATGGGTAATATGAGCAAAGGGATGATGGTTCAAATCCTGCTTTTATCCTCTCCCTGAGCTCTGACCCCACCTGGACAATGAGTACAGGAAAGGCGGGACGGCACTGATCCTCTCCAGCCATCAAGGGCAGAAATAAGGCACATCATAAGTGGGGTGAAAAGAAGAGAAGCGAGGGCACAGAAGGAAATTTTAAAAAAAAGGTAAAGCAGGTGGAAGTTAAAAAGAGACCTTGGACTGGAAAAGGGCTGAATTGGACACACAATCCGTTCAAGGATGTTCACACCCATATGGCAGGAAGGTTTCATTGGAAAAGAAAAATTGGACAGAAGCTTGCATATATGTGACCCTGTCATCTGGACTCTGATCGAGTGGTAGATTGGTGTGTTTACCTTCCTGCAGAGCCACCAGACCTTTGTATTTCAGAAAGTATCAGCTAATATCATAACATCTTTGTCTTTCTACCTGTGGAATGACCTATTTCCCCCCTTCTTAACTGTCTACAGGCACTTCTTGTTCAAGACGTCGTCGGGGACCACTCCTCTCTTCAGTAGCTCCTCCCCCGGTTACCCTCTGACCTCGGGAACAGTGTACTCTCCACCTCCTCGCCTGCTACCCAGAAACACCTTCTCCCGCTCAGCCTTCAAGCTAAAGAAGCCGTCCAAGTACTGCAGCTGGAAATGCGCCGCAGTGACAGCCATTGCAGCCGCTGCCCTACTGGCCATCCTACTGTCCTACTTCATTGGTAAGCGAATATTATTCATGAAGAGCGTTAATTATAATTTCACTGTTTTAATTAGAGGATTTTTTCTGATGAGGAGTTTAAATAACTTAGGACTTTATATATATATATATATATATATATATATATATATATATATATATATATATATATAGCCAATGAAGTGTTAGAAAGCCCACCAGAATTACGCCTGAATGAATACAAGTGCTGCCACACATAAACAGCTCTTTTATTTCAGGTTGGTTAGTTCTGTTTGTTCTGACCTACAACGTGTGAACTTTGAGGGTTTTTTTTATTCATCCCCCACACTGCAAGGAAAAAGTGTCAAACTAACAGCCCGTTCTAAACACAAAGCAGATTCAGAAGGCGTGAGCTTTGTCACTTTAGTCTTGTGCTGCACTGTCAAAATCGGCCTCAGCAGGAGCCTTGGCCTCCACTCAGCATCAGCAAACAGCCAGTCAGGGCAGATAGGAAGATGCATAAACCGCAGCATACAGGGACTGTTTCCGTGAGCAGGTATCAGTCAAGGTAGGAATCCTAACAGACCCAGCAGGAAAGCGTATGTTTTTCACTGATCTGAAGCCAACGTGCGATAGCCATACTTAAAAGAACGGCGGCTACTCAGAGGAGAGCACTTACCAAGCACATCAGGAAGAGATTCTGATGGCTGTCTGCTGGTGGATCTGTGAGCAGAAAGAGAAAGCATTGCTTAGTGTGTGTGGGAGTGTGAATGTGGGCATGGATTTTATTTCTTCTTGACCCCATTCACTGGTCAAGAGAAGGCAGACTTGTGTGTGTGTTTGTGTAGGAGAGAGACACAATAGAAAGAGGAGGAGCAAAAAAAGAGAGAAAATTTAAGTACGTCTGAGTGTGTATGTTTTAGTGTATGCGGGTGTGTGTGTGTGTGTGTGTGTGTGTGTGTGTGTGTGTGTGTGTGTGTGTGTGTGTGTGTGTGTGTGTGTGTGTGTGTGTGTGTGTGTGTGTGTGTGTGTGTGTGTGTGTGTGTGTGTGAGTAAAAGGAGGCAGATGTGCCACTGAGCCTCTGATTGGCCTCTCACCCCAGAGACCGGAGTCAACAGATGGGGGGATCTTAGGAAACAGTGGCATCAGCAGAAAGAACAACCCCCTCATTGCCTCTACATACATTATTAATATAATTTTACATTATTTATAAATATATATATATATTTATTTATACATCACCATCCATCTATCCATCCACAGTGAGTTTGTATATGTGCATTCATGCGTGTGCCGCCCCGCTCGCCTGGATGTGTCCAAATTGTGTATGCGTGCTCAAATCTGTGCCTGTGTGTGCACGTGTCCACATTGGTGTGGGTTTGTTGTGCTTTTTCGTATCCCCACCGAGTGCCCTTGAGAGTGGTGTGTGTCCTCCGGAGCAGATCAAGGCCCTTTGCCTGCACTGGACAGCCACATATGGAGCTACAAAACAGGAATGGGCAGAGGAAGGAAGGCCACAAGTACCACAAAGTGCAAAAACAGCTCCCCTGTTGATAATCGAGGGCAGGGATGTATCGGAGCACAGCAGCAACCAAAAACCTCAGTTTATTCATCTTTTTTTATTACTGTCATTTTACCAGCAGTGCTTAGTGGCACAAATATTTGTTTTCATCAGAACACATTAATTGTTAAATATAAATCTAATTAGGAAAATAATGAAAAATGTGTCTGTTTCCAAGACTAATTGCTGCTGCTACTTTCTTTTTAACTACTACATCAGTGTTTGTGCACCAATGGGTTACTTGCCAGATGCATACAACTTGTTAACAACAGGGCCTGTCTGTCTAAATAATTAGTAGTTAGCCACAGTAAGAGATTACTTTATTCATAGGTGTATTTTTACATTTAGAAGAGACTTGTAAGCACACAATCCAGTTTAAATATACTGTATTGTGTTGTCTTTTAATAGAACTGATGGAGGGAATGAAGCACAATACTTTGTAATAAGTTTTCCTGTAAGCTCCACTTTGTGTATTTTTGTTTTTTTATACGCCAAATGTGTGTGCTTTAACACCAAACATAATTGTCCAGCTGGCTATAATTCAGTAAGCCGAACAAGGCTGATATGATACTTTATTGTTATTATTACATTTGCTAACTGTAAACCCTCTTTTCAGCTGTTCTAAGGAAATATTTTCTGCTCTGGTGCTTTGTCTATGGTGAACAGAGCTGTAGCAGTGCTGCCAAGCCTGAAACCCTTGTGTTTACCTAGCTTTTTGTAGCGTTAATCGTGCGGCGAGTTCACTGCTCATAAGGGGGTTTTGTGCTACCTTGTTTGTGTGTTGTGTGGCTGTGTGTGTGTGTGTGTGTGTGTGTGTGGGCCCAGCAGTCACTGGGGGGATTGTGCAGAGCACCCAGAGCCATGCAGCGTGAAGAGGACCCCTCTGAGGCGTCCGCCCAGGAGCCCACTCATAAATTACACCAGGACACATGTGCCTGAACAGCACTTTTCTTTTTTTGCACCAATGTGTGCGAGTGCCGCAAGAGCAGCCTATACAATGTGCATGTGTCTGATTGTGTAGCTTTGAGGGTGTGCTATCCTTCAAATGTTTGTTTTTTATTCTTTCTTATTTTCTGAAGACCATAAATAAAGCCCCAAAAATTGCTTGACAGTCTTCCAGAAACACGGACACACACATATATACGTACATACTGAGAGCCCTTTAGACAGGCAGGACTTTGCATGCTTCAGGAGCACAACCAACAATATCTCTTTGAAGCTTATTCACTATGTCCTGCTGTTAGGATGGAGCCATGGGGATGAGATAAACATGCCCACATAGATACACAAAATGGGCAGAGAAAGGCATGTGCAGCTGTGAGTCTGTGCATTTCTGTATTCCGTGTTAGTGTTTGTACGAGTTAGAGAGAGTTTATTTGTGAGGACAGACAGTTGCATTTTCAGTTAAAGTGTTTTGCTCCAAACTCCAGTGGAGTATGGCCTCCTCTTTACATGTGAAGGAATGACTGAACGGATGGAGGGAGGAGGATAAACGAGAGTGCTTGTTCTTCATTCCCCCGGTGTCTTGTTTGCTTGCTCCGCATGGAGCAACAGAGCCAAAGGAGAGGTGGTTGCTAGGATACAGGTGAACGGTTGGCATACAGGAGGGAAGACAGGTCCATCATTGTGAATGGCAACCTGAAGAGAGCAGGATAGAGGGAAAGGGAAAGGCATGGAAGAGAGTTGGTGCACAGTGGGCAGGGGGGGCACATAAAGGGGAAAGGAAAAGGAGGATTGATCACTGGAGAGATGGAGGAGAGCAGGACTGAGGCTGATATGTCACTGTCAGCACTGTATGGCGTGAGAGCACAAGATTGGTGTTTGGTGGGGAGTGAGGTCTGTTGTTTGCACTGCCAGGAAGAGAGAGGGAGCTGATGGGGAGGAGGAGCAGGAGTGACAAGACAGCCAGGTGAGGAGAGGAGAAAGTGAGGGGAGGCAGAAGGAGGAGAGATGAAGGAGAGCGTGGCCTCCTGAGGCTTCTGTCGCCTGGAATATCTGTGGGACTAATGTCTCCTAATTGATCACAGCGAGCAGAGAACAGAGGGAGTGTGACAGAGAGACGAAAGGACAGAAAGAATCTGTGGAGGACACGAACAGGGGAGGAGGGGGTGATGACAAAGGAAGTTAGAAGGGATACAAAGAGAAGAAGGATGTGAGTCTTGGAGGACAGAAAATGCACAGAAAGAAGGAGCGAGGAAGGAGATGCATTGTGGTTAGAAATGAGAGGAAAGGCTGGTCTGATAGATGAAAGATCGAGGACATGTCAGACTGGTTGTGTCCAGGTGGACTGTTTTCACATACCCATACATTCACACACACAGACACAGGTGTGCCCTTGACTGCAATGAGTAAACTTGCTAGCGGGCGCTGGTGTCACCTTTGCAGGAGTGGTCGGTGTGAATGTGTGCGTGTGTGCGACTGCTGAATTTGTCGGGCACAGTGGCATACTCCACATGGTATTGTCACCACTGATGAATGAGAGCACACACACACACTCACATGCATGCACGCACGCACGCACGCACGCGCACACACACACATACACACACACACAGACAAAAGTATTTTTAGTCTTACTCTCAGCTCCCCTGTCTGTTGATTAAACAGACCCACACCACACACACACACACACATACGCTCAGACACACAGATACACTGTCATCGAGTGTGACCTTCATGCCTCTAAGCCGACCACTTTCCATCCATCATTGCTGTCTCGCTGTTCCAGACTGATCACAATCGCTTACTGCCCATTCTTGACAGTTATAAGTGTTTCACATCAGTGCATTCATATCACTGTTCCCTTACATAATAACATGTTAATGATTTCCCTGCTCCAAGCTCTGTAGGTTTGCTAAAAATACACTAAGATAAGATTAAATACAACCAAACACATATTGGTATATTTTTGCCATTCATCAGAATTTTTACACATTTTTGCTGAATTCTGATTCTTTTCAAAGTTATCTATTGCACGCCTGGTGCACTGCCAAAAATGGAGAGAAATTAAATCAGGTTCCCACACACCGCAAGAGGTTAAAGAGCAACTTGCAGGTGGAATTATTCACTTAATGTATAATTAATACTTCTTGGAAATGATTGTTTGAAAAGTTAATGCAGGATTTAATATTTTTTAAGGCAGAAATTCAGATAAAAAGGTGACACTTCAAACAGTGCTACTAAAAAATGTTCTTTTTTTCATGAGGCACCATATTATGCCACATTATATCACCCTCTCTGCCTTGGTGCACTGTGTGGTAGGAGGTGGTAGTGAGTTCAAGCGGGTGTGATTTAGCAAGTTGATCTAATTATGTGTGTTATAGTGCGCAAGATGCACAAACTCCAGCCTGAGCCCACACCTTTCCCTAACAGAAAGAGAAACAGAGTTAGCTGTAGTGTCTGGATGCAGGTGAGGAGACGGATTCGCTGCTGCATCTGTAAGGAGAACCTCGGCTGTGTGCCGCACTCATTTTAGACAGCGGGATTATGTTCACAAAGGTGCGATGAAGTTCTGGAAGTGTGAGACTGATAGCGGGTTCGGTTGCGTCGACGCACACAGTCGCTTCACTTCCACCGTCAGCAGCAGCTACTGGATCTGCCACAGAAATTCAGCTCATTTGAAACACAAACTGCACAGCGAAAGTCTTATTTTCTGATATTTCTTCACCTTCCAAATTCGTCAGCTCTCTCCCACCTCTCTCTCCATGTCCTAAAATGCCGTCATGATTTACGTCAGATATGACTGTAGTGTATTAGTTTTTGTTATGGGTAAGAATCAGTCCTCTTGCCAGCCTTAAATGGTCAGGACTAGTTTTGTTTTATCCTGATATGTGAACTTACCAATACTATAATGTAAGCACCGTGTCAGCTATCATTAGCTAACATCGGTCACCTGCCATGCTCTCCACCTGTTCTCACACCACTAATTAAATTCTCACCGATGGCTGTTGTCTGTTCTAATCCTTGTCTGTTCCTGAACTCTTTGACATCTAGGAGGCTCATAATTATAAACCTGTGCTCCATCATATGTACAAGTATACATTTTGACCTTTTCAGTTTCAAAGCTACCGTTAGAATCCACATTTCTCGGAGTTAAACATAACCTTACCTGATTGTTCTCACTTTAGTGATGTCACAACCAAGTCATAAAACCCCCCCTTACAAAAGCAAGCCTTAATGTCCTTGCAGTGCGTATGTGAATAGTTTTTTTCAAAACTGTAGTTTCTGCTTCATTTTCCCACATCTTAATTCACTGAGGTCACCAGTTGGCGAGTTATTCATTAAGCTATTCAATATATTACAATAAAGAAGCAAAGACGAAGCAAACACTGAGAATTTGCGAGTTTCTGAACCACAAGTACAAGATTTGTTCTTTATTCCTTTTCTTATTAATCATCCCTGAACCCCTGAGATTTTTCTTAGCAGCCTGGCCTTGAGTGAGGAAAACAGCGTTGTAGTACAAGCTTCTAGAAATAGAAGTAAAACTCTGAGAAAAATGCAAATAAGTTGCTAATTATATAACAAGTTTTTTGATAATTTCATATTATGTACATACACAAAAGTCTCCTCTTAGCAGGAGTGATGCTTCCTTCTTAGGTTATTTGAATATTCTTATAGAACTATTCATTATTTCACAAATGAAAAGAAGAAATGTTCTTTCCTAACATATTAAACATCCCTTAGACCAGAACTACTTCCTCTTTGTTTGCAAAGTGAAAAGTTGTCAAACTTTTAATTTAAAAAAAATAATAAATGTGACTCTTTTTTACATATTTTCTCCCTTGTTTTAAATGTAAATACAAATCTTGAGCATGTCAGGTGCTGAGTTGTGTTGGACCTGCAGCTCTCACAATGTGGCTCCTTTCCAAAGCCAGCTCCTTGACCCCAAACTCCCCTCTCACATTGCATGTGGCTTCCCTTCTGCTGATCCAAGGTGGAACAGCTAGAGGTCAGGATGTGTCACTCATGCCAGTGTAGGTGTCTGTGTACATACATTTGGTGTGTGTGTGTGTGTGTGTGTGTGTGTGTGTGTGTGTGTGTGTGTGTGTGTGTGTGTGTGTGGAGGTGAAGGCACAGTTGGGCATATGGTGAATGCAGGAACCTGGGCATAAAGATCAGACATGGAGAGTGTGTCGGCAGCAGCAGGGCCTGTCGCACTGATAAAGGTTAGGATCTTACCACACGCTGCCAGTCCAGGAAAAGGGCAGGGCATGGCCAGGACCAGGCACAAGGTGCTATACCATCTGCACCGGGGAGATAAAGGGGTCATCAGCACTGGTCAAGTAATACAAAGCAGGCTGCGCAGTTGTTTAAGTGGTAACATCAGTGTTCCTCCTTTGACTTTCTGTTAGTATACCCAGAGTTGCTGTACGTGCTTTGGAGGACATAATACTCGAAGCTTTGATGTGTGCATAAAGCCAGGATTTGCACTGATGTCATTGCTGAGCGGTGTTCATTTTGCCCGCATTAGCGTGCGTGGGCTCATTTCATTCATTTATTTCCTCATTCATTTATTCATTAGTGCGGGTCTTATCTGGCCCCAATCGTTAGTCCAATTAGGCCCATGGTGCTGCACAAGTCCCGTGTTTGAAACAGGAGACGGATGAAGGCGAAGTGAAAGAACTTGCTGTCCTTCTCTTTTTATGCTCTTTCTGTCTCTCATTTTCTTTCAGTTTCTCCGTCTCTTGGCCTCCAGAACGTACTTTTTCGTCCTCACTCATTCTCTCCCACTCTCTGATCTGTGATAAGATAGCATAGTTCCTCATATCCTGTTTCTAATACAGATCGATGAGAGGGAAAGGACCGAGGTAGGGCGGGATGAGACGAGGCAGAGTGGGTTGATGTGGTGGGGGTGAGGTGAGGTTGGGAGCGTCAGGGTAGAGATATCTGAAGAGGAAATGAGGATTCAGAAAGGAGGACATCACTCAGATTCACATCTCTTTTCATTTAGCCAATCACACACATGCATGCACACACACGAGCACACGTGGCTACATCTGCGTCAGGCCATCTCAATATTTCATTGCCAATAAGGAAGCCATTTCAGCTGAGTGATTGAGTGAGTTTCTATCCGCTGGATGCAGCTTTGCAGGTAGGAGCTGCGACGCAAAACCTTTTGTGTTGCAGTCAATTACAGTTCAGTTGCATCAGCTGGGTGAGGAGGTCCCGTCGGGGGTTGCAGTGTGCGAGCGCTTGTTGTTAATACCATGCAATTTTCACCATGCATACGCAGATACACACTCAGAAGCAGACAAATTGTCTCTCTCAGTGTATATGACCCCCAAGGGCAGCAGCAAACCACCGCCCCCGTCCCTCTGTCTGAGACTCTAAATGATCTCAGCAAGCAGCGCCTTCAAAACATAGCCGAGAGAGAGAAAGCTGCCTTATTTATAGATTACATAAGTGGATATTGTGTGGTAAATTCTAAGAAACATCCCAAATGGCCTTAATATGGAGAACCTGAGGCAGCACACTGTTCTTTTCCTCAGTCTCTCCAATATTAGCACTGCACCCCTGTGCCGCAGAGATGGAGAGGAGGGTGCGAGTGATGCAGGAAGACACAGTGGAGGTGCTTTTTCTCAGGTGGCTGCTTTTTGGTGCATGTGTTTGCTTTGGGCAGTAAACTGTCTACCAGCCTGTTAAGTGAGAGCCTCGGAGAAGAGAAGGGGGGGCGAGCAAAAGGTAGAAATGCAGGGAAAAGGTTTCCTAAACCAATTAGAAGCCCGGCCGAGGATGGGGGGCTGGTTTCAGCTACAATTACTGCCCTAATTGAGGTCAGAGTTGTTAATTTAGTGGTGAATTAGAACAGTTAATATACATTTATCAGGATGGCCAGGGGAGAAGGCAAATCAAAGTGTGTTGCCTATGTGTGTGCACGCATGTGTGTAAGTGCATACGATTGTGCACTATTTGTAATTTTTCTTGCATTGCAAGAGATTACATGCAAAAACATGCAAAAGGGCAATCCTCAGCCTTTGCTGCAATTAGGAGCATCACAACCAGTTGAACTGGAGATGCCGCCATTTGAATAGGCAATGATAAGGTTGAGTTGAGACAGAAAAGGGCAAGAGGCATAAGAACAGAGAGGAGGAAAAAGAGAGAGAGCGAGGGGGGAGAATTTGAACCACTGGAACATGTTCCAGAGAACAGAATGATGATGATACAATATTTTCCAGTCAGGGGACACTCGGTGCACAGTCTGCCACAAAGTCACCTTCCTCCATCTCTACTGCTCTCTTTTTTCCTTTCATGCAGAAATCCATTTGCACCCTTTAACTCGGAGACATATAAATATTTCTCAAAACATGCACATGTGCATTGTATTTCTGTCTGATTGCCTGTGTTGTGAACCACTTACTGTCAGAGGATGAATCACAACCATGTTTTCTTACCCAACCAGTCAATGAATACAGGGCCACTCATCCCTTAAATCTGTCTTCTCCACTTGCCACCTTCATTTTCTGCTTTTCCTCATTTCATCCGTGGGGGCTTTTATTCATCTCTTCCTCCATTCTCCGCAGCATCATCTGTAGCCTGTTTTCTGCTCCTTTTTTTTCCGTCCTCGGGGGATTTTATATGTTCTTTAATATTCTCTCAGTTCTTGCTGTCTTCCTGTATTCTGTCTGTTCCTTGCTCCTCTCCTCTTGTGTGCAGAGGTTCGGCACAATTTCTCCAAGAGCTCCTGACCGATGCCCCCTCTCCGATCCCGGCCACCACCTCCTCCTCTTTGTCTCACTTGTCACTCTGTCTGTCATTCGTCCTCTTGTTTTGTTTTTTTTCTTCTTCTTTGTCACAGGATCACGTGTGCCGCTGCTTCTTCAGATGCTGTCTTTTACAGATGATACCAGCAAGCACTTTACCTCTCTAAATTATGCATTGAGATTACATAAAAACCTTGCGAAGCGACTGATCTATTTTTAATCCAACTCGTTTGCTTGTTAAACCTGCTTCTCTGTGATCTTTCCCTGTCTGCATGTGTGTGTCTATACATGCGTGTTTTGCATGTGTGTGTATGTGTGTCTGTCAAAATGAACATGAGTGAGAAGACAGAGATTAAATGGAAACACAGCCCAAGTCAGACTATCTCTCTTGTTCCCCATGTCTGTCAGTCGAATTCAATTCAGATAGGCTTTATTGGCATGGCATTTAATAAAGCCTTCCAATGCAGCTTGAAAACAGTAATTATGGCAATTATGATCAGAAAAGAAAATGCTTAAAATTATGGCAACACAAAGCTAAATACATCAATTTCAGCAGTTTCATTTTAGCTAAAATTACACCCTAACAAAGTTGGAAGTGTTGTTAAAATGAGGGATGGTACTTGTAAAGAGAATGATAACAAGTGTCTCTCTTTGTCTTTCCTTTCTCGCTGTGTCTCTCCTGCTCTGTGTCTTGCTGCAAAGAAACCTGTTGACAAAGCGTTGGCTTTTGTGCTCTTGTCACCGAGGAGTAAGTGTGCCATCTATTGGTCAACTTCTCACAGCCACTGACAGGGAAAAAGAAAAAAAAATGCAGAAGGGGGAAAGAAAAACTAATTCAGGGAAAAAAAGCACACGTGTGCACCAGCCCTCACCGGCACATAAACACAATAGACAGACGTACACAATAAGCTAACCATAGGGCTGTCTGATGTGTTCTTGGGGATGACCTAGATTGAGAGCACCGTCACAATAGACTCACAATTGCTTACTGTCTCCAACCGATTCAATAGGCAATCTTTCTATCGACTGCTCCCTGTGATAGCATCTTTGCCTGCATGTGTGCGTGGATGCATGTCTGCGTTATCTGCAAGGAAAGGACAGGCAGAGATAAGAAGAAAAGAAGGAAGAAAAAAGGGAGAATTAAGGGAAAAAGAAGTAGAGGGATGAAGGTCAGCGCGATGAAAGAGGACAGGGCAAGAGTTGGATATAAGAGAAAGGAGATGGAGGGCGGAGCACTCTCGGCTTCTCTCACTCTGCCTCTTGTTTTCTATGCGGGCCCCCCTTCTGTGAAAATAAGAAAAAAGAGCTGACAGTGGAGGCCGGGCGGCAGCCAAGGTGTCAGCGCTTTCCTTTGACCAAGAGCGAAGGAGGGGAGAAAGAGAGGAGACATAAAAAGGAAGAAACAAAGAACCCAAGCGAGGGGAGGGAAAGAGACGGGGAGATCGGGGGTGAGAATGAGTCTGCCCCGGCAGCAAATCCTAAAGCCGCATGCCCCTTCTTCTGCAACTTTTACGCTCATCCCTGTGTGTGCAAACCCTGGGCAAGTAGAGATAGAATTTGACAAGAAGGAAATTGATTCCCAGGCTTCAGATGCAGGTGTTGTGAGGCTAGTGTGGAAAAAGGGGATAAGGCCAAAGCTGGGAAGCTGGCAGCAACATCTACATGATGCATTGTAGGCAATCACACATCTGCTTGTATCATCACGTCACAGTATGCATTTATACACACAATACTGCAAGCACATTGTGCCTTTACTATAGTTTAAATATTCAGACATAAGCAAACGATCCAATCTTTCCACTCCAGAGATAGTTCAAAAAGCATTCGGCAGATCAAAACAGTCATTTGCAACAAACAGAAATGCACCAGAAAGAAATGACTGAACTTTTGCATACAGTAAGGGAGCAGGCAGTTTTCTTTCTGTTCAGTTTTTCCTCATATTTTGCGGGGGGGTGGGGAGGAGACACTTGGCAGCAGGCTAAGGAGGGAAGAGACGTGGGGAGAGTAAAGAGCTGACAAAGTGAAGAGCGAACACACTCGAGCAGCCTTATACCACCAGCGCACAATAACACAACAGAGGACAAAAGAAGAGGAGAAGGGAAAAGGAGAGTCATAGAGCATTCTCTTCAGAGAGCAATCTGTCACCGGCTCTCTGTGAGATGGTGTAAAGACTTCCAAATAAAAGCAGAAGATGCTGTCACGCTGAAAGACGGTTTGTGAGAGGTTGAGGTAAAGAAAGACGGGAGGGATTTTTATGGTTTTTAATTGTATGTTTGGTGAGACGCGCCACTGTTTTTTGTGCTTTAGGTCACCTGCCACTTTGATAACAATGCGTTTGATTGATACACGCTGGCGCAAGCATAAAGGCAACTTTCTATAAAAGCTACAGGATAAATGGCAGATCAGACTTAAGAGGGCCGGCCTCTTGTATTTCTCTTGGCTTGATGAGCTTTCAACTGAAGTTTTGTTGGTTTTTTTTTTCATCCCCTTGACTTGTAGACAATCCACCATTCAAGTCATATGTCCCCCACTCTCTCCCCCAACACCTCCCCCTCCCCCCCACTCCCCAAACACATCCCCTCACTCTCCATGTCTTTTGTGTGCAGCGATCAACTTGCTGGGTTTGACGTGGCAGCTGAAGCCATCCGACGGCCCCGTGCTCAACAACGGACTGGGAGCTGGTCTGCCTGTCAACAGCGATGTGGCCACACTGCCCTCTGGAGGCCGAGGTATGAGCTACACCCCCCCCTACCCCACAGACACACACACACACACACACACACACACACACACACACTGAGCTCTACAATCTGCCCGTGGCACTGAATACTTCACATGTGGAAAAAAAATTATATACTTAAAGGATTACACTGCTGATATTCTGCCTTCTTTCTTCCTAGCAACACATCCTATGAAAAGTTCCAAAGTCAACAATAAATAGATCCTAACAAGTACTGTTTGTGTTGCCAAAGCCTTATATAGCTTATTTCTCTGCGCCATAGAGCTTCATTGTTGTCCAAAAGCTATTAAAGACATATTAATTTGGCACGCTGCATACTGTGACATGTTCAAGCAAGGACACTAGCTTACTCTGAATTAGTTTCGTGCAATAAATACAAATGAGCACGCCAAATGTGCACCAATGCACAGCTGTAAATAGTTCTTTGCAGAAATCACTGTTTCCTACCTGAAATAAAATGTTGTATTTTTGACCTATTTTGAAGATTTGTGTCTTCAGTAGGAACCATTTGGCTTGAGGCATGAATGCCACAGAAAGGGGAGGAAAGTCAGGAAGTTTTGAAGGACAGATTGTTGGATTTACTAAAAATCAAAAACAATAATGAAAGAAATGCCTACAGTCTTATCCTTTTTGGATTTTAAATACTGCTTCTGCTGTATAAAATACTAAAGCAGCCCAATAGATTTTTTATGTTTTTAATTTTTGCACCCAAACAGGCTCACACAACTAAAATATTGCTGTAATTCATGATGCAGTGCGAGCCGTGCTATCAGTATGTGCTGTTTAACCACTCCGCTGGGTTGTGTTGAGCTCGGTTTATCGTTTCAGTCAGCACCGAGGTAAAACTCCCCTCACTCTCTCTCTTTCTCTCTCTCACTCCCCCCCCTCCACCTCCTCCCCTCCTCTCTTTTAAAGCCCCCATGTGGTTTTCTATCTATTCTTCTTTCATTCGCTCGATCTCTCCTCAGTAACACACAGCTTGTACTATAGGTATACGTGTGGGCTGCTGCTGCGTGTCTGTATTCTGTATTAATGAGAGGACTGTTGTGTTGTGTTCCCCAGCCGTCTCGGCCAGATGCTGCTGTTGTTCTTCTCATTGTTACCTTCGTTTCTTCGATATTCTGCACACAGGCGCGTGCACTCCTCTCACTTTGTCTTTTTCTGTCTGGGCCCCGACACTCTGCTGTTAGATGACTGACCCGATTGCAGGATGCTGTATGTTTTTCTGTCTGCTTTGTCTGCTCAGGAAACCTCTGCAGTTCTACCAGCACCTCTATTATTTCAGCCCAGACAACAAAGTCAACGGGCTTCGACACAAATGCATCACTTTGCATCCCAGCATCACATATAACGACACTCGCTTCAACTCTAGCACACAGTTTGCAGAACTAATGGTGCACAGTTTGTTCTTTTTAAAAAACAAAACAAAACAGATTATTTCCAGTGATGATTAACTGCTGGCTCTACCAATCAATGCCCGTAATCACAGATTATGCAGTTTCTTTTCCCCTGGCTCCAGGTCCGTGGGCCGGCCGGAACAGCAGTATAGACACAGGCAACATCGAGGTGGGGAGGCGGGTGACCCAAGAAGTCCCTCCTGGAGTGTTTTGGAGGTCCCTGCTCCACCTCAGCCAACCCCAATTCCTCAAGTTCAACATCTCCCTCGGCAAGGACGCCCTTTTCGGAGTTTACATCCGCAAGGGCCTGCCTCCCTCACACGCACAGGTAAAATCTGTACCAGCAAATCTAGACTGAACCCCCTTTGGGGTAATAGGCTACTCACAGGATTATTATTTTATTCATTACAAAAGCTACATAATGAATGAACAATCTTCATATTCATCAAATACAAGGGAGAATGCAGACAAAAAAAACAAAACCTTGCTTGTTTCACGGGACATGTTAGAATCCATTTGTGATTCATTATAATAGTTGTTTGAAAAAACTCATTTAGACTAAGATTTATACTTAATTAAATTTCACAGTAATGTAACTTTTACTGCTTCCTATTAATTAGAAACTACTCAATTAACAATGAATTCATTTTGCAGGAAGGGATAATTGCATGCAGATAACTGTTTCGCTGCCTGACCTGACTTAAGCTGCTAAACCATGCTGTTGTGGCTACTTTGCTGCAGTAAAAAACTGTTTCTAAAATGTTTCTCAAAGAGAATGAGAACCCACTAGCAGCTCTGTGTTGCATTCTTTATGCTTCCCTGGCAATCTTTGAGCTACATTTACTTCCCCCAAGTCTTTAATCTTAATGCATGTACAACTATGGGTCATGTTCCAAAGTCGAAAAAGTATCACCACAGCACTTCATAGCTGAATTATAGATTTCCCTCTTGCATTGTCACTTCCATTGTCTTATACCTTCTTCCCTGCAGTATGACTATATGGAGCGCCTCGATGGGAAGGAGAAGTGGAGCGTGGTGGAGTCTCCACGGGAGAGGAGGAGCATCCAGACTGTGGTCCTCAATGAGGCAGTGTTTGTCCAGTACCTGGACGCCGGTGCCTGGCACTTGGCCTTCTACAATGACGGCCGGGAGAGAGAGGCAGTTTCCTTCAGCACAAATGTCATGGGTGAGACAGAGTCGGTGTTTGTTGTTGTGGGCGAAGGGATGGCGCAGGCGGCAGGGAAAGGTAGGCAGGGAGCTAAAATGAGATTAGAAGGTAGTTGACCAGGGATAGTAGTATTTTGGTCAACAAAATCTATGTTTCTCAATGACTTTACACCTTCCCAATGTGCAAAAATACTCACTAGCAGCATGTACACAATGTTCCCAATAGTAATACAACCACAGTAAAACTGCCCAGCAGGAAGAACCACTCAGTGAGTTAAAAGTTTAGCTTTGCCAATACATACTTGGACACAAAATGCATTCAGAAACCCGACTTTTTATTATAAAAAGCTTAAAATCACTTACATAGTGTGTGTTAATGCACGAAGCGGATGAATCACCCACTGAGGAGCACCAAAGCCTATCCAAATAAAACTGTGCCACAGCCCTGTAAACGCAATAATTTTAGGATCTGACATGGCATCCCAAATAATTTCCCTTTTTTTGCCGGAGCCCACGGGTGTGAGAACAAGGGAGGGGGACGGATAGAAGAGAGTCAAGCAGAGTTAAAGAATCCTTCACTGTCAATATCTGGGGGTAGAGCTTTCAGCAGTAGGAGTAGTGAAGAGATGGAAAGATGGAGAGGCAGAGGCGGTGAGGGCAGAATTAGAGTGAGTAGTGAGAGTGGGGGAGTTGGAGGAAATGCATAATGGTAGGGGCAAAGCCAGAATGGAATGAAGTGGAGTGAAGGATGGGAGGAGGAGGAGCTGAAGAGGGGAGTGAAAGAGAGGGTGGCATTAGGGTAAGAGGGAGACAAGGGGCTTAGATTTTTGGGGGGGAAATGGCTGAAGATGGAGAGAGAGAGAGTGGGGAGAAGGAGAGGCTGGCGGCGTGGATAGGCTGAGTAATGCTTTGTGTAAGAAGAGTGGAAATTGGGAGAAAAAAAAGCAATGCAAAAGGGAAGAAGCAATGGATAAAAGTCCGAAAATGCCTCCTCCTCATTAGCATCGACCCTGTTTCTTCCCACCAAAGTGTTATAAAGCATTAAAAGACGCATAAAGCAGGCAGAAATATGCACAGAGAGTCTTGCTGCACCAAACAGCCTCACCTGGATGAAGTATTAATGACCTTGGTGGGACCAGACAAGAGTGAGGAGTAAACTTCCAAAACAAGGAAGCGAGAATATAGAGAAGGGTTGGTGCAAAGTGAGGGAACGCTCGTATTTTCTGATACAGTGTGCAGAGCATTGCCGGATGGGTAACTGATACCGTCTTAAGAAATTCAAAATGCATTCTCCCCACACCATGAAAAATGCACAGAAAACAGGCAACACATGGAATCTTGAAGGGGCAGAAGGGTGTTTGCTTTTTGATGTCTGCGCGACCGTGCGACGCAGAGCTTCGATTTGTAGTATCCTAAAGAATGAATGGTGCCAATGATTTAATGGAATGCTTTGATGCTCGCCATCAAACTCTCTCTCAACCCCTCCCCTCTTTCTCTCTGTCTCACTTCATCTTCTTCACAGATTCAGTGCAAGAGTGCCCGCGCAATTGCCATGGTAACGGCGAGTGTAATTCTGGTGTGTGCCACTGCTTCCCAGGATTCCATGGCATGGACTGCTCCAAAGGTATTAGCTGTTTACAAATGTGTTGCCTCCGTCAGAAAAAAGAAAGAAAAAAATCTCCACCGTCTAATTAGATGAGCAGACACAGGGAGAAGGGAGAGGATTAAGAGCAGTAAGATGGCGCATGGCCTTAGGTGGAGTTGAGACAAGATGACTGATGATGAATGGCAGCTCCCCGAGCTAACGACTCCCTGGCTCTGCGCTCACCTGGGATAGACAGCTTTGATGAATAGTTTAGTTACCTCTGCCTGTAATTACTCTTCATGTCATTGGCACTCTCTAGCCCCTTAACCACTCTATTCGCCCTCCTGCGTGGTGGGTATGGATGCGTGCGGGTGGGCAGTGTGGCTTTTGAGAATCTCTGAAAAGCCCGCTAATTGTTTTTCTTTCTTTTCTCATGCACAGGGTTTAATCTCTACCCCGTTCTTTCCCTCCCTTTTCTCTGCCCATCCAGCGGCATGCCCAGTGCTGTGCAGCGGCAACGGCCAATACGACAAGGGCTCCTGTGTGTGTTACAGCGGCTGGAAAGGACCCGAGTGCGACGTCCCGGTCACGCAGTGCATAGACCCTCTTTGCAGCGGCCACGGCACCTGCACTGATGGAAACTGTGTGTGCTCCATTGGCTACAAAGGGCAGAACTGTGCAGAGGGTGAGAGCATTAATGGTGATTGTCAGGGATGGTTTAAATGTGCGTCAGGGTTTCGGACACACAAACACACTCCCCTCCGATTCCAGTTAGACACCTCATCATGGCATAATCTAACACCGAGTGAGGGTCGTTTCTTCCATATATACAGATGAAGTATGATACCGCAGCCAAACACATCAGAGATTTTATTCAGGGCTGGAATCGCTTCTATTGATCCTTGTTAAGAAGGATCAGCACACCACATTCTCAGTCAGAAAGCAAGAGAGAGATAAAAGATGGCAAGCAGGGAGGGGTGGCGAGAGGTGACTATGTATGAAGAAAGAGAGAATTGAGGGGAGAAAAAAGGAGGGAGAAAAAAAAGCAGCGTGCCAAGGGTGAAGTAGAAAGACAAAGAGGAAGAAAGGAGGGAGAGTGACAGAAGAAGTCAAAACACAGGGCCTGGGAACAAGGTCAGCATTTTCTCTTCTGCACCTCATTTTTTCTCACCATCTCCCTCTCATCCATTTTTTCCCCCTCCTCTGGTCTCAAATCTGATATTCATCACAGCAGAGTCCCTCAAACAATTTACCTGAAGTGCCAGCGACATGAAAATCGATAACTGTGATCCGCCATTTCTGCCAGGCAAACAGAAATGGAGGGCCGAGGTTATGTGGCGAGTGTGCGCTTTTATTAATATGTGTGTGCGAAGTTGTGCGGTGGGGTCAATCATGCCTGAGGTGGTGGAGCAGGAGGGAGGTGGAGGAGAGAGTGGTGTCACACATAAGAGGACAAGGAGAGAGAGGGAAGATGTGAGTGACCGGGACAGAGCAATGAGAGGAGGCCTGAGGAGGGGTGGGTGGGCGCTGTGCCGGGAGGAGGTAATTTGTCAAATTGGTTTTCACTCACTGCACGGACTCAGAGCTGCCTGTCAACCTGGCAGACTGACAGTGTCAGGTTCTCCCCCGTGTGTTCGCTCATACACATAAATGCATCCACACGCTGACGCACGAAAGGCAAACGCTCACACCGAATGATGTGTCAGCGAAGCTCACTGCTCTCTCAGATATTGGAGTGCATTTGCCGCTATGCCCCAGTTATAGACTTATCCGTTCATTATCGTGTGCTTTAATTGCTTTGGTAACATGTCTGGTAATGTTTTCCTTTATTTCATTATCTTTTTTATACAAAAGTAATGAAAATGTGTCCTTTGTCGCTTCAAAAAACTATTAATTTGTTTCTATCATCTGCTCTCATGTGACGTTTTCGAGCTTGTGTTAGTTTTTACTCATTTTTTTCTGTTTATTTCTTTTTTCACATTGGTGTATCACTGGCTTAATGCAGTGGATTGCCTGGATCCGACATGCTCCAACAACGGCATCTGTGTGAATGGGGAGTGCCACTGTAAGCCAGGCTGGGGAGGGCTCCACTGTGAGCTGCCCAGGGCCCAATGCCCAGACCAGTGCCATGGCCACGGTGCCTTCATACCAGACACCGGGCTGTGCAGCTGTGACCCCAACTGGATGGGACCCGACTGCTCCATGGGTGAGTCCAACAGTGCAGCGCTGGTTCAGCTGCAAGAGTTAAACACACAGAGTAAAGATGGAGGGTCAGAGTTGGAGAGAAACAGCTTCTGACCCATCATCCCAACATATTTCATGGTCCCAGGGTACACTGCTAATTAGTTTGTCGCTTTATTTTGAATCAACAAAACCACAGAATCCACAACATGCCAAATTGGAACATGCAGAACAGAAATGTGGCAAGTTTTTGCTGTCAAGACTATATAAAATCATCTCTCCCGGTAGACCGTCAGTGACAGTATGATGATGACTCTATTTTTTATTATTATTATTTTTTATGATTATCAGGGTAGTGCTCAAAATCAAAAAATGAGCAAAGCAAGGCACTTTTACTTTCCAAATTTTCATTCCAGTGGGCTTTACGTAACAGGAACAACATGTAATAAATGAAATGTAAGAAAATGCAGCAAAGACAAAAGAAAAAAAAATTAAGAACATTTTAGAGAAAAAAAAACTATCACAAAATCACCCCCGCACCCAGCCCACAGACACAAAACAAACACAGACCTACACACACACACACACACACACACACACACACACGCACACACGCACACACACACACACACAGAGCAACCAATCATAAGCAGTTTCTAAACTTACCAGCAACATAGTTGTGACAGATCAGCATGCAGTTTTTTGTTTGTTTGTTTGTTTGTTTTACTGGGAACAAAGTAGAAGCCTTCTTACGAGATTTAGATGGTATAGGAGCAGTTGGAAGGCCATTGCATGATTACCTGAGAGGTATTATTGGACTGCTGTCAGATTTATTGGAACTTTTAAATTGATTATATTATGCTTTTGGAGCTAGTTAGGTAATATTAGTGCAGAAGAGGTAGTAAATGCCAGATCCAAGTGTGTATACTGTGGATATGGCACATACAGTTTACCAAAGATGGGATAGAAGAGTAGGAAGGAGTCTGCAGTCCTATTTCTTGGGCACGACGCTCATAATTCCCAGCTGCACCCCAGGATGGAGTGAAAAAAAAGAAGACAGATATTTCTTGTAAAACTTGCCGAGTTCACATTCAAATGCATTTTATAATTAAATACTCAACTTTCACAGTCTCTTATCTGAATAAAATAAAGCCGTAAAGCTCCCACTGCAGGAGAGACGGCAGCTTCCACCACGCCAGCCCGAGAACGCTTCCCCATCTCTGGAGCACAAACAGAGCGCCGGCATTTGTTATGAGAAAAGCAATGCTTAACTTTAATAAAGACAACATTGTCTCACACCGCAGGATCTCTCAGCAAGCGTGCATCAAAATGTCTGTACATAGTGTGTTCCCTGCACAGCGGGGGGTCCCGAGCACATGAGCTGGATTGTCACAGCTCACCACATGCACCGTCGCTGCCTTCAACATCTGAGCCTCCCAGACACTGACTGCAATGGAGGCTCAGGAAATAAACCCTGTCGTCACAAAACCGCAATCACTGGTTTTAATTAAAGGTGCATGATGGAGAATAGTATTTTGCGTAATGTGCATTTGATTGTTTTACAGCTAAAGGTACTCTCTTTTTTGCGCTTGTCGAAGTAATTTGAAGTCTTACTGTCACATGGGATGGCGTATAACACATTTTATGATTTTCTTTTTAAAACTGAAAGATTTAAGATGCCTTGGTTACATGTCACCACTGTTTCAAAGGCATTTCAATTAGTTCAACAATCATGTGGTACCTGCTCCACTTTGAAATGTCATTTTGATGCTGTTGAAACAACAGATACGCAACCCAGACATCTGAAAAGGCATCTAAACACAATCACTGAGTAACAGTATCATCACACAAACACAAAACATCAATTTCTGAGTCTAGAAATGTTGTTTGTGACTCCTGCAGAGGTCTGCTCGGTCGACTGCGGAACCCACGGAGTGTGTATGGGCGGAGCCTGTCGCTGTGAGGAAGGCTGGACCGGTGCCGGCTGTGACCAGCGTGTGTGCAACCCGCTCTGCATCAAACATGGTACCTGCAAGGACGGGAAATGCCAGTGTCACCAGGGCTGGAATGGAGAGCACTGCACCATCGGTAAGTGTATGTGTGTGTGTCTGGAGGTGCGTGTTTGATGTGTGTCTGTGCGTCAACACGTGGGTGTGCACAGAAACACCAGCACCCAGTCAGTCTAAACTGGCAGCTCCTTTTCACTTTGCTGAAGGAATTTGGAAATGAGAAGGGAGGCAAAAGGAAGGCCATAGGGAATTGAAGAAGGGGGTTGATGTAGAAGGTGGGCGAACAGAGAGAAGAGGAGCAAACTTCTTAGACGTGGGGGTGTGAGGATTACAAAAGAGCAGGATTTAGCTGTTTTTAGGCTGCCTCTCAACTGCAGACCCCAGGAGTCTTAGTTTTTTTATGGCCTTTGAAACACCAAAGTTATGTGATGAAAGGCATAACTCTTCACCTCACTGTGATCAAAAAATAACTCTTTCACATTGTTTGTGTCTGTGTGCATGCGCACAGTTGTGCAAGAGTGTGTGTGAGTGTCTTTTGTCAGTCAATCACTGTCTCATATTGACATCACTGTCACTTTGGATGGATGAGTGCCAGATTCCTTTGATTCACCGGCAGTGCTTTGAGACACAAAGTCTCATTTCCTTGTCACCAGAAGCACTGTGATTGCAATCTGATACACACACCAAACAAACACCAGAAGACACACAAAGCAGCACATATATACACTCACAAGCACGCACGCCAACACATACATATACACAGGGGAATAACAGTTTATGATCTTCCCATTTCCCCCATCAGAAAGTAGGGCTGCTTTGACTGCAGCATCAGCCCAAGATGAAAGAGTTGTCAGGCCTCAGCTTGGTGCAAAGCACACTTCACTAGCAGCAGACACTCTCAGTGTTAGCTTATCTCAGCTTGCCTGTTATTCATTTCAGCTCTGCATGATGTTGCTTGCATTTACTTTAAAAAAAAAAAAAAAAAAAACTCTCCCCATCTCTTACCTTTTGCACATTTTCTCCCACTGCAGACCATGGGAGCATGGTTGACAAAGCAGGTACCGTATCTGACTCTGGTGTTTTGTTTCTTAGCCTGTGGTGGTAGAAGCTAGCTGCTGCATTTGTGGGTTTTGGCCTGGCTTGGCTCTGTAGACTCTGTGGTGCTATCTGTTTGTAGATTAGGGTGCCAGTCTCAATGATGACTCCCTACATGCAGTGCACTCCCACTTACAGCAGTGCACTGCAGCAGGGGTTAGCTGTCATTGAGCCTTGATGTGTTGTGGGGTACTGTAGAGCCTAGTGTGGTATCAGCAGTGTTGAGGGGCTGTGCTGTGAATGTGTGGTCGTGCATGCGTGTGAGCGTGTTCTCCTCAATATTCCTAATGTGGAACCTGAAAACACAAACACAACGCTCAGGTATTCTAGTCATGTATGGCGTAAACACAGCTGCTTCACACAAGGAGAAAATGATGAAAGTTGTAAAGAACTTTTGAGGTAATTGGGGAATTTCATAGGCCACTGATGCATGGCCCTAATGTGGTGTCAAAAATACAGAGCCGCTAAGTGTGTGTGTACGTGTATGTGCGTGTCTGTCTGTGTGTGTGTGTGTGTGTGTGTGTGTGTGTGTGTGTGTGTGTGTGTGTGTGTGTGTGTGTGTGTGTGTTCACATTGGGTATTTGTGGCAACAGTTGTGGCCATGGTAGAGTGGCTAATAAATTCATTTTGTGTGCACATGTGTGTGTTTGATTTTGCGAGCGTGACTCAAGCAAGCGTACGGTATTAATTCCAGATTTTCTATCTTTTCATCAAACCCATCCCTGCCAACGTAAGCCACGGGGAAAAAAACTACAAAATACAGTTTAGTCAGATCACACAAAGATAAACAGAATAACAGCAAAGGTTAAGACATTGATGCAAACAGAGAAGGATGCAGGTCCAGGGTGAGTTGTCTCACACACACAACACGAATGCTTAATAGATAGCCCGGCAGCTGAACCTCTGTCGGGTCGCACGGAGCGGCACAGATTGCCTGACAGTACAGGTCCCTGGAGCACCGTTGAGAGTGTCCTCTCACCCTCTACGCTTAATGGAATCGCTCTCATTGTTTTATGAAGAACCAGCCCAGAGAAAAGGTAAATTGCAGGGTTAAAGAGGGAGCAAGAGACAGAGGGAGTGTAAAGAAGAACAGATGGAGCCAAAGGGAAGCCAAGAGACAGGTCAGGGAACAACGTGGAATAAAGCAATCGATGTAATTTCTAAGGTAGCTTGTTAAGAATAGGAGGAGTAGATGAGTGGAGGTTTAGTCAAGAAAGTACAGAACTATCTGGTTCATCTATAAGCTGTGATCATGGATTTATGGCCATGACCTTTACTTTATGACCTTTAGAGGAGACAGGGGGAATGGAGAGAATGGTGGAACTTTTTAGTACAATGTCAAGTTTCTTTTATACACTTTGTTCTCATTCTTACTGTCTCTTTCTTTATCTCTGCCTCTCTCTCTTTCTCTCTCTCTCAATTCATCCTCGGAGTCTTACACAGTATCTATCGCGTCATATACCCCTTCATATCCACACCCACAGACACTGCATACTACACAAGAGTGTGTGTGCTGACCCATAACCCAAGGCAATTTCTCCTGCTTTTTAAGGGGATTTCATCAGAGTCCAACTACATTACTGGGGAGGGTGGACTTAATAGTTTCTGAAATCCCACTTTATTCTAGTTAGTATGAGGGGGTATCGACTGGGTCCTGGCATTAAAGAGAGAGGAGCCCCGTGCCGGCCTGCCCAGGCAAGCCAATCAATGCCCACTATGGATTGTCCTGTCCGGGTGCTTCATAAGTATTTGGCTGCTTTAAATGGCAACTCCATTTAACATGCAATCACTGCTAACTGCCTTTGTTCCCTGAGCTCAATACTTTGGGACAATCTATTCCAGCCTGACTGTTAATACAGCATCATGAGTAGTCCCCTGATGCAGAAAATGGTAATAATTAAAGATAAAACCTTTGATTTGATTCCTCTAGTTGAGCTGAAAGACGTTAAGCTCCCCCGCCTCCCCACCCGAAACAAGATGGCGCGGCGTCTCCCTCAAAGTCCTTTGTTGACTTTCCCCTCATCGTCTGGTGGTTGAGACATATGATAAAATGCCAATCGGGGTGAAATGCCTGTTAATTTAGCTGCTGCCACGGTTTAGATTGCACTATTTGTATTCATAATGCATTGCTTTATTGATGCAGCGATTTGTTAGAGGGCAAAATCCTACAGTGCAACTTGAGTGAAAATATGTTCAATAATCTACTGAGCAGAACTCAGTGAAAAGCATTTCATATTCATAATCTCTTACTGTGTTATTTTGTCCTTCCTCACTCTGTGCCGGCACACTACTACTGAGTGAGAAATGTCAGGTCATATCTCCAGGGTGCTGAGTGCTGAGTGTGTGTGTGTGTGTGTGTGTGTGTGTGTGTGTGTGTGTGTGTGTGTGTGTGTGTGTGTGTGTGTGTGTGTGTGTGTGTGTTTGTGTGTGTGTGTGTGTGTGTGTGCCTTTCGTGCATGCACGTATTGTTTTATCAGTCAACCCTGTCTTTGCCTCTATCTCCTGTGGGTAGACTTAGGAGTGTTGCATCCCGCTCCCTCATTTATTGAACAGGAAATCACTGTGACAAGTTTGTTTGGGGCTCTTTGTGCTGCTGGAGAAAACATTGTCATTGTGTGTCATGTTGCCCCCCCACCCCTTCTCCTTGATAGATGGTAACGTGGCAAACACACAGTCTCAAATTGGAGTTAGAAAGGTGTGATTTGGAGCAATATAGAAAAATTATCAGGAGTTACAGATTTTTATTTTTAAAAAATACAGTGATGGGCAATATTTTATGGATGCAAATAATCAAATGGGATACAAAAATGTCAGTAGGGTCTCAGAAAAAAAGCATTTAATTCTTGGCATTTAGCAGATGTTCTATGAACCCAATTTAGTGAAATTAGTTTAATATCGGGATGATTTTAAAGGAATAGATTAACATTTTGGGAAATACTGCATTTGAATTCTTGCCACGAGCTGGATGAGAAGATTGATACAAGCTCAGATCTCTCTATTCAGTGTGGATCTGGAGCCAGCAACTAATTGGCTTGGATTAGCATAAAGACAAGAAAAAGATAGCCTGGTTCTGTCAAAAGTGTAAAAACAACAAATTTTTTTGTCTTACGAGGGGTTATGCATGGGACTTCTTCGTGGCCAAGCACAATAACTTCCAGGAGACTCTGCTGGTTTCCTGGCAACCGTGCAGTAACAAGTCTCCAGGAAGTCGCTGCTGCCAGGCAAGAAATAGTCCCACACATACACACCTCTTATGAAATCACAAAATTTAAGTTTTCACACTTTGGTTTTTGTATAAATGAAATAAACAAGATGTAACATGTTAATTAGTTTGCTTAGAGGTGCTGATAGCTATTTCCCTTGTTTCCTGTATTTATGCAAAGTGAACTGGCTGCTGGTTGTAGCCTCATACTGAACGGAAAAATGTGAGAGCGGTATCAATCTTCTTGTCAAAAAATTATTTTAGTTTTTCATGACAAGCCATAAACCATTACCAGATAATGTTAGAATGAGAACATACCCTGTATAATTGCAAATCCCCTTATCCAGCCCTCCTTAAAATGTCTGCTTTTCTTTGCCTTAAAGTCACTCTTGAGTTGAGGGTGCCCTTGCTATGCTAGTTACAGAACTTACTTGGCTCCAGGGCCTTAGATTCTGGTTGGGTTTTTTTTTTTTTTTTTGCATAAGCTAAAGTGAAGGTTTATTAGTTCATAGACTGCCATCACACACACACTCACGCTCATGCACACACACACACTCTGTCAAACATAATCTCATTCTTTCATGAGAAAGCATTACTCTCAGGCCATCAGAATCCCATTACCTACACTGAATCATAAGTAAGAGAGAGAGACTGCAAGAGAGAGAGAGAGAGAGAGAGAGTGATGATCGGGTGGGGCTCTATCCAGTAAGTGAATAAAGTGATCTATCCACCTCTGTCCACACATACTTGCACGCAGCAGCCATCCCTCAGGTGTAGACGCATAAAGATGGAAAGGTGTGCATGAAAACTCAGCTGCTGATTTACACTGATTCTTTATCCATCAACACTGACAGTATCCTACCAGTATGTGGTTATTAAAATGAGTGAGACTCATTGATCCTATCATTACCATATGAGTGCGTATAAGGATGTGTTCATCTGTGCATCATTAGCGATGAAACAAACAAGCATCACCCCTGTTTTCTCTCCCTTTTTCCTGCCTCCCTCTTCCTCCCATCCTCCTCACCCAGATGGCTGTCCTAACTTGTGCAACGGGAATGGCCAGTGCACCATGGGCCAGCAGAGTTGGCATTGCGAATGTCAGACAGGATGGAGGGGCCCCGGCTGCAGCGTTGCCATGGAGACCTCATGCGCTGACAACAAGGACAACGAAGGAGGTAAACTGAGGAGAAGAGGGAGGAAAAATTAGGGGTGGAGCTGTTATAAGAGCAGCCTTCACTTAGGAATGCATTTAAAAAAATATTAAAGAAAAACCGCTTGTGAGAGGAATAATGGATGACAGTTACAAATAATGAATTGAACAAGAAATAGAATTAAGATTGAAGCCTCCTGAGGAGACCCTCATGACGGATAGGAAAAAAATGTACTTTCCTCTGTGACAGAAACAAAGATGATCAAAATATTAAATCAAGAATGGAAGAAGTTAGGGCAGCGTTTTTTGCACCTCACCTCATCATTGCTCTTCCCTTCCTCCATCAGATGGACTGACAGACTGCATGGACCCAGACTGCTGCATTCAGAGTCCCTGCCAGAATAGCCCCTTGTGCAGGGGCTCCCGGGACCCTCTGCAAGTCATCCAGCAGAGCCCAACGTCCCAGCCCAGAGTCCGATCCTTCTACGACCGAGTCAAGATGCTTGTGGGACGAGACAGCACCCACGTCATCCCGGGGGAAAACCCTTTCAACTCCAGGTATGGCAGGAAACACACGAGAAAACGTATACAGTTACAACTAAGAAGAATCTGACAAAGCTACCTTCAGACTTCAAAGATCTAAGATGCGGCATTTCAAAATTTGAGCATTAAGCCTCCAACTCATGAGTGTATAGTGATGAAACACAGTAAAATGACAGTAAGATCATCTCTAGATTATTTAAGTGGAGAACAAAGGAAAAACCAATATCAGTTAGGCTCAGCCCATAAGCTTCTGCAAATATAACCAACCCTCTGAACCCCAAAGCAATTTCTGGTCTTTTTTTTTTTTTTTTGCAGTTTTTACTCACTGTGGTGTCATTTTTCGATGCTATATAAAGACTCGCACCTCTATGGAAACAGCCCAACAACATTTTTCCAAGTGCTCTCAGTAGTGAAATAATAAACATAACCCTTACTTTTTACATTTTAAATTTGTTTCCATACTTGTCCCCTATCTTCTCTGTGTAAACACTGCCTGCAGTTCAGCCGCAAAGTCACAGATTTTTTTGTCACATGACTATGGATCACAGCTGAGACACTAATGACTTAATGGTTGGGTTAGGACCACAGAATTTATATTTATTCATTTATTTATTTTTAACCTGTCTGATTATTGCAAATTATTTATTTTTGACAAATTTGTGTTTTTTAAAGCTTAGTTTAGGTTTTTACATTTTTGTCATTTAGTCATTTTTTTTTTTAAAGATAATATGCTTTTTAACCTATCTTAGTTAGTTAGTTAGTTAGTTAGTTAGTTAGTTAGTTAGTTAGTTAGTTAGTTAGTTAGTTAGTTAGTTAGTTAGTTAGTTGTCCTAAAACTATTGGGATTTGATTAGATGTATTTAAGGGGAGGAGTCAGCAAAAAGAAATCTGCTTTTTGGACGAATACATTTCCATTCATGTTGAATAGGGGCTTAAACCAATTACAGGTGGACTACATGTTGCTTTTTCATTGTGTTTTTGCCAGTAATATGATGCAAAAATAATTGTGCATCCCTGGGAGATTTGCACTTTGATGCTCTTAGAAGATCTGACATTTAAGTGAATTAATGCATGGCATGGAGAATATACTATCTTTAGATTCACTAACACAAATATCAAATAGACTCCAGAATGGCTTGCAAAGCTGTCCAAGACCTTAACAAATCCCAGAGCCAAAGGCAAGCAAGCCAAGATTCCCTGTAGATTTAGTGGAGCTTTGAGGTGCCGTCCTGGTGCGGATTTTTTTGTCTGCATATATTTACACAAGCCGGCATCAGATGTTTCAAAGGAAATAACTAATCACCGTGATGTTACCCTGCAGTGTTTTAAATGTTATTCTATGTGCATCAGTTCTCGAGGATGCAGCCACTCGTACATCCGCACACTTAGTCATCGGCGGACGTGCGCGCAGATCCATCTCCATTGTCATGGTTTGTTTACATGATTGACACGAGCTCATCTAAATGGTGGGGGTTGCTGATTGTTTCTAATTAATGAGTGGAGGAAGACCAGAGCAATAAATGACTGGGCAAATTGGATGATTGAAAGATAGAGAGATTAATCAAATCAGATGATGGATGGCGAGGAAGACGGGATTGATAGACTGACTTTCGCTTTTGTCTCACTCCGTCTCTTCTGTCTCCTTGCAGCTTGGCGTCTCTAATCCGGGGTCAGGTGTTGACTACAGATGGGACCCCTCTGGTGGGGGTGAACGTGTCTTTTGTCAACTATCCACACTACGGATACACGCTGACACGGCAAGATGGAATGTATGTACAACAGCTACCCAGCACTGCTTGCTGAAATTTGGAAACTACCTCACCACATAGGCTGTCCTGTATGATTAGATTAGATTAGATTAGATTAGATTAGATTAGATTAGATTAGATTAGATTAGATTAGATTAGATTAGATTAGGAAACTGATCCTATAAGAAAACTATGCTGTCTGTGGTACAAACAATTAGACACAGCAAAGAAAGTAATAGCACTGAAGACAGTGTATTTAGCAAGAACACCACACTACAATCTCTCATGACAAAATATAAGAAATTAACATATGCATTAAGGTGAATACAGTGAAAGAATCACAAACTGCTTGATATGCAATGTACAGAATTCACTCATTCATTATTCAAATGTTTAATAGCACAAAATTTATTTGATTTCATGACTGAGAATGTTTTGATTCACATTATATTATGTTCGATGTATTTAACATTTTGTCAAACCAAAAATAAGAGGGATCAAAGAAGCGCTTAAAGCAAAAAACTTGAACAACCATAAAGTCTCGGATTCCTTAAATAACATATTTTTTTATCTTTAACAGCTTCTCTCAAAACATATTCCGTTGGCTCATCTTACATGTCTTTCAATTTCCTCTGCAGGACTTCCAGTTTCTGGGGAGTTCAGGGAGCTGTTTTGATTTGACTGTTCTGTCCAATTTCCCCACTACAACTTATATTGAATTTAGCTGTCTGACATCTCAAACATGTTATTTCCAAATTTGATCCACTGGTTCTCCAGACTGACCTCCGCTCATTAAACATGCAGTTTTGGTGTCTCCTGTCTGATATTTTTTAAGCAATAGTCTTCTCTTATCAGTGGTTTCTTTGCAGCTTTCCCTTCCAGAAATATCGGAACTCCTTGTAACATTTAATTGACCTTGTATTTCAGACGCAGCTACCAGTTTCACAGACTTGAACAAGCATGTTCTGGTCTCCCTGAGTGCTATTTTCTTGGCTCCTCTAGGCTTCAACTGTTCGAGACACTTAACAAAGCTCTGCCCATTTTCCCATTAGACATGACAATTGTGTATGTGACCTTTTTGTCTGCATTAACCTACAGCTGTTAACCATAATTTGGTGACAGAAGGTTCAAGGATGACATCTAATAAAATCACTTCTACTCTCAGTGCAGTGTTCTAACCGTGCAATATTCATATTTCAGACCAAACTGAAGTCTAGACTGGCCTTCTAGACATGTAGGCGTGTTATGTGTTGTCTCAGTTTATTGTGCCGTAATAAATAATATTAAAGTATTTATTTCAGGTGATTTGTTGTTGCATTATTCCTTTAACAGTGGAGTGTGTATTATATTAGAGGAAGAGGAAGAAGAAACTCTGACACTGTCCAAATAACTATCCATCCACCACAGCACTCCTCATTTGTACCTCATTCCCATCCTCTTCTCGCAAACCTCTCCAGGTTTGACCTGATAGCTAATGGTGGTGCATCACTGACTCTGCGGTTCGAGCGTGCCCCCTTCCTGAGCCAGGAGCGCACCGTGTGGCTGCCCTGGAGCCAGTTTTATGCTATGGACACTCTGGTGCTTAAGACAGAGGAGAACACGATCCCAGGCTGTGACCTGAGCGGCTTCGTCAGGCCTGACCCTCTTGTGATTGCATCCCCTCTCTCCTCCTTCTTCAGCTCCAAGCCAGGGGAGAAACCCATCATACCGGAGACACAGGTGCAGTACCACTGACCTCTGGCAGCCGGCTAATCTTCCTTCTGGTTCCCTCGCTCGCTTCCCACTCCTCCTATATGCCTATCTTTTTGTAGCTCTCTCTTTCTCCTTCCGCTTCCATAGCTTCCCCCCATTTGTTCCCCTCTTTCCTATTGCTTTATTCCTTCCATTGTTTTTTTCCCATTTCTTGTCCTTCAGCCATCAGTGGAAGCGTGACCCCCATTACTCCCTCTCTCTCTAATCCCCCTAATCCCTTTCTCCTGTCATCCTCTCTTTGTCTTCCAGGTGCTGCATGAGCAGATCGAGGTGCCTGGCACAAGTTTAAAGCTGTGCTACCTAAGTTCCAGGACCCAGGGTTACTGCTCCCTGCTCAAGGTGACCATGACCCCAGCGGTGGTGTCCATGGGCCTGCTGAAGGTTCACCTCATGGTAGCAGTGGAGGGCCACCTCTTCCAGAAGTGGTTCCATGCCTCACCCAACCTGGCCTACACATACATCTGGGATAAGACAGATGCGTACGGGCAGAGAGTCTTCGGTCTTTCTGAAGCTGTTGGTAAGTGAGAGGGATGGATAGTGGAAAAGTTATGCTGGGGGGCACTGAGCTTTTTTTTTTCCAGCCTTGCACTCACTGAATACATTAGACACTTTAGCACCAAGGCAGCACTGGCTATGACAGAGGGAGAGAGGCTAATTAGGAAGGCTGAAGGAGAGATAATACACCAGAAACCCAGCTTGGATCCACTTCGCAGTATGGCCACAGTAAAGTGCCTTTGCCTTTTCTTTTTTTTCTTTTCTTTTTTTTCCGTACGTCTATATTTCATTGAAGCTGCGTTCGGTTCACTCAGCCAGCCGTAACTGTGGTGAAGGGTTATTAGCCATCAGGGTGAGCTAGCAGTTAACTACTGGAGCAGCAAGCAGGAGTCCAGGGGAGCCTCAGTGCTATTACATTCTGCTGTCACAGTCGCTCACAGATGCTGTCAGCCAAACACTGCTGTCAGGCCACAGATGCAGTGGACATCTGGGGCTTCAGTGTGGACTTAAATCACGAGGGGCGTACTGTTTGGGAAATTACATTCACTCAAAGATCCCAAAGGTTCCCCAGGGTAACTTGCATTTTTGCATTTCCCAAGGAATATAAAGGATATACATGTCGGATGATTAGGTTATGTTTTGCTAACCGTAGATTCGGATGCAGGTATACTACATTACTGTTTGTACTGGAGCTGAAAATGTGCTGGCAACAGCACTCTCACTGCAACTCAAGTGGGAGTTGATGTGTTGAGACACTTTTCCATTTAACAAGTAGGAACACAACTGCACACATATGGATTCACACATACTGTACAGCATGTATCTACATCTTAATGTATCAACCTGATCTCAGCTCATTTCTCTTAAATGTGCAGCGCATTTATTCAAGTGAAAAGAGACTCAGTCAGGACAGATGCATAATTAGGCCATAGTTTTTCTACCAGCAGAGTTTTCACAGTGGCCTCCATGTCTTAAAGGCCTACTGGGCAATTTTTCCAATTAACAAGGTTTTTAATTGATTTAGCAGCATGCCAGGGTGTTAGTTAGGTGCGAGTGCAGATTTTGGTAAAGGTGCTAACTAGCTTCTCTGTGTATCACATGTTTCACATACTAAATGAACTTGAGAGATTTTGATCTGATGAAGTTTTGCGTAGCCTTTCTTACTGTGTTGCTTCTTACGTGATTCTTTGTTTAATTTGTTAATCATACTTTTCTCTTCCCTTTTCCTACATGTAGTGTCCGTGGGCTATGAGTACGAGTCATGTGCCAGCCTCATCCTCTGGGAGAAGAGGACCGCCATCCTGCAAGGATACGAACTGGATCCCACCAATCTGGGCGGCTGGTCACTCAACAAGCACCATATTCTCAACACACGCAGTAGTACGTACACACCTTCATATTTGCACACAAATGAATGCAGACTTTACCGGTTCTCCTCCATTGTTCCTCCCAGTCTATATTTATTTAACTCCCCATGTGTGGCGAATTTACAATACTGTATATCTCACGAAACGTGCTATTTTCTTGGGGAGGTTTTAGACCACACCGTGCTTCCTGCGGTTCACGGCACCTCTTTTTACCTGACAGTGATGATTTTCACAGGAAGAGCTTGTGTTGTCTCACCTAGCATGACTTCCTCATCTACTAAAATTGTGCTCCAACCAGTCAGCAGCAGCCACTTGAAGCAGTGAAGCAGGGGGTCCACTTTTGGAGGGCAGAGGCTCCTTTTTCAAGAAATCTTATTCTACTTTGCCTCATCTATAGTAGCATAGCTACCATCATCTACTTAAGAACTTCCATCTGCAGACTTTCTTGAGAGACTTTCACATTGTTCACAGCGTTTTTGTGCTCCTCAAGTGTTTCAATGCTAGACCTTCATCAGGAAAAAGGTTTGATGAAGGTCTAGCACCAAACATTGCACTAATAAAGGTATTTTGTGAGTTAGACAGTGTGTGGGAGTCTGCTTGAAACTTATAGATATGCTCGTCCCTCTTTTACACACCTGTCTCATCAAACAGATGTGCAGATATTTCTTTTGTTGTGATTCACAGCAAAATCGGTTACAAAAAGCATGATTTTCCCAAGATGTACAAAAAAACAAGCATGGATGGCAAAAACACAATTCTCTCCCCATTTTCCAGCCAAATGCATTATCCATGTTTTCTATACTTTTGCCCAACATTTAAGTCATCACTGGGGTATAAAAATAATCGTCCCTTCTCCTAGAGGTAGAGACATCATAAACTGAGGGATATTGGATCCACACTTTTAAACACAATGGGGCCCTTTGGCATAAATGAAGAGCTGAATTTGTCATGTTTTCTCTAAGCTGTCATACTTGACAGATATTCATACCTGTACTTTTATGCTTTTATCCTTGTAACTTTGAGAGGTTTGTTTTGTGTCTGACATGATGTCAGTCCTCTGACATAAATGCATTACTTGATTTTTAATGTGTCCTCTAGAGTGTCACCTCTGACAAATGTTTGCTCAGATGCTTTTTACACTTTTATCTCTGTAACTTTAAGAGAGGTCTTTGTCCCTATGTTTCTGTCATGGCGTTGCACTTGGATACTGACTTTGGAAACTCCTAATGTTGGATTTATCATCCAATAAAGCTGACATCTTTTTTGGTCAGTTATCCAATGACAGTTTTACACCTCGTTTAGATTGAATATATCTATTTACCTCATGTCTTCGTCCACCTTGACCCTGATGAAGACACAGTAGTGTTGAAATATATGCCTGTTTGCAGAGAACGCATCAGTGTGCTCCAGTCCCCTTTTTAACTCTGCAACCATGGATTTTATAGGCAAGTAATCTACCAGGAAGTCAAGTCAAATTTCTTTAGAAACATTTAAAACAACAGAAGTTGAACCATAATGATGCACAATTATAAATAACAAACCTCAAGACATAAACACAATAACAAAAAAGAGAACTCTAAATAAGGCAAAAAAGAAAAAGAAAGCTACAACACAATGAAAGATGAAGAGGATCAGGCTTTACTTGGATTGAATTTCAAGGAGAAAGTTTAGGGAAAAAAAAACAAGTCTCAGCAGTTCTTACATGAAGAGTAAGTTTATGTCTAAGTTGCACCATCTGGTCACTGTTGTGGCTGTTTATTGCATGTTTCCAAAGTTGTTTGTATTTGGAGTCAAATGTCCCCATAGGATTTACACATGTTCATGGCTTTCCTGACTTTTGGTAGTTTGGCTTCAATGGTGATATGTTGTTTCCAAGCACCACAGTCTGTCCAATTCCTTCTCTTTATACCATTTGGAGCCCTCGTGAACTCGCAGTAAAACGCTACAGCTCATCACTGCACTATTTAGCAAGTATATGTGACACTAGCAAAGAGTTCAGGGAAACCATGCTAGAATTCCTCACCATTGGGTTGTTCAAGGAGCTATTCTACCAGCATGGCTAGAAATTAGTTACATAAGCTTCCATCACAACTCTAGAATGCTCCCAAATCTGCTCTGGAATAACGACCCTTAATCAACATTTGTTTCTGTTTGTCCTCTTCATCTTCCCTCACATCCAGGCATCCTTCACAAAGGCAGCGGTGAGAACATCTTTGTGACCGAGCAGCCCCCAGTAATCACCAGCATCATGGGAAATGGCCGCAGGCGCAGCATCTCATGCCCCAGCTGTAACGGCCTCGCGGACGGCAATAAGCTGCTGGCACCGGTTGCCTTGGCAATGGGCATCGACGGCAGCTTGTATGTCGGGGACCTCAACTTCGTGCGCCGGGTTTATCCATCTATGAACACTACTGGCATCCTGGAATTGAGGTAAAAATTCCAAATCAATTATTAAAAAAAAAAAAAAAAAAAAAAAAAAAAAGCCATTTTGAATTTAGAGGGTTTCTTGATGTTGCAGGAAAAACAGTGACAGAATAAGGGCTGGTTAGTGAAGTCAGTCAACAGAAGAGCAAGAAGGATAAAGACTAGATATTTTCAGCACATATAACAGGTTGGATAAAAGAAGTGAGGTGAGACACTGGGGATGGCAAGACTGAGATGGAATTATAAACTGTACGAGGTTTCATCTCTCCAGGGTGTTTTTACACATGTTTAAATTTTGCTGTTCACACCACAGTTAGCTTTGTGTTGCTCTCTGTAGGTTGCTCTCCACAGACTGTGTGAATTAACATTTGTTTTGTTGTGCTTTTATCTCCTTTGAAGGAACAAAGACTTCAGACACAGGTAGGGTCCTTATGATGATGAACTAAACATCTAGTGCACATACAGGAAACACAAATACCATGCTTAGTGGAAATATAAAATAGAGCCCTTCACTGACATACTAATGGAGTCTTTTTTTTTTCTGTCACCTTAGTAATAACCCCACCCATAAGTACTTCCTGGCAGTGGATCCGGTATCTGGAGCATTGTTCATCTCAGACACCAACTCCAGACGAATTTACCGTGTTCGCTCATTAACGGGTGGCCGGCTGCTGTCGGACAATGCCGAGGTGGTGGCCGGGACAGGGGAGCAGTGCTTGCCTTTTGACGAACGCTGTGGCGACGGTGGAAAGGCTACTGAAGCTACACTCATGAGCCCCAAAGGTGAGGAGCAACTGCAGTTATCTCAATTTAAATCTAATTTTCCCGAATTCAAAAGATGAATTAAAATAATGAGAATAATCGTGAAATTCCCTCTTGGAAAGGCGTTTTGTTCGGCAGATCTCTACTCTGATTGTGATTTGCAGTTCAGATTGAATTGATTGTGCCTTAAATTTTTAACTGATGGGAAGATCTTTCATAATATGCCCATTTTGTGACTCAAATAAAGCAGGGCAGACACAGAAGGAGGTTATAAACCGGGTTAATGTTGAACTTATAATGGAATTATTTTTGTGGATCATTGGATCTTAGAACACTGTGACACCAAACTGTCAAAGATGTCACACTGTCACATTTCTTGTCAGTGACGCAAGTGTGTGTACATGTAGGTCTGCAGATGTTAGTATATATACACTATGCATGAGTGTGTGTGGTTGGCGAGAGAAGATGAGGAAAGACAGACGGAGACAATGCGCCTCTGATTCCTTCTTACCTGTCACAGAGAAAGTCAGCCGGCAAATCAGCTCGCCCTCTCTCTGCCTGTTTCCTCTCTTTCTATAACTCATCCTCTCTTTCTTCTTCATCCCTCTCTCGTTTATTCCGTGCCCTTCGCTGTATCCTCCATCTGTTGTTTTGTGTCTCAGTGCATCTAGAAGTTATTTTGGGGCACAGTTGCCTTGAACAATCACACCTCTCTGAATGCCTGCTGCCTGTTGGGCCGACAAGGCTGACACCGCCCCACCGGTAAACGATAATACAGAGAGAGGTATAAACTAATGAAAAGCAGAAAAACGGGGATCACAAAAAATGCAGGAAAAGGAAGGAGAGTGCTGCAGATCACTTGCCATTCTAGACAATATGCTTGCAGTCTACAATTGCCCTCAGAAGAGGAGCATGAGCTCAGCTCCGCATCCCGATGACTCATCCCAAAACTAACACTTCTCAACAGTTCAATGCCCGTTTCATCACTGTGTTCCCTCTCATTTGTTGAAGCATCGAGTAATTCAGCTGCCAGGGCTGCTATCCGTTTTCAGCAGGGGAAAGAGTGAAGTTTAATTGACTTAAAATGTCTATGGGTTGCTTGCGGTGCTTGAGTTATGAGTCGTCACTCACGGTGTTCATCTCGGCGCTGACAGGTATCGCAGTGGATAAAAATGGCCTGATGTACTTCGTGGACGCCACCATGATCCGCAAGGTGGACCAGAATGGGATCATCTCCACTCTGCTGGGGGCCAACGATCTGACCGCCGTACGGCCGCTGAGCTGTGACACCAGCATGGACGTCAGCCAGGTAGGAGGGAATGAAAAAGAGACAAAAGGTGATGGTGTGATAGATGATGATTTAAGAGCGCTCCTTAGTGCTGAGCTATGATGACTGCATGGACACGAGCCAGCCAGGAGGTCAGGCACAGACTGATTTAGGGAGGGATTAAAGAGTCAATGGATAAATTAATGGATCAAAAGGAAGTGAGCAGTGCTGCAGTCACTTAAAAAATGAAGAAGAGACTTGTCTGAACCTTGGCATCCATTCAGAACGTCTCCCTCAGTGCAGATATTGTCTCATGTTCTGTTTCTGCCTATTAGGTGCGTCTTGAGTGGCCCACAGACTTAGCAGTGAACCCCATGGACAACTCCCTCTACGTTCTGGAAAACAATGTCATCTTACGCATCACCGAGAACCACCAGGTCCGTACCACAAGGCTTGATGACCACTGCAAACCCCTTAGGGCGGACACTCGCTATAGGGCTTTGACAAGATTTTGTCCCAATTAGGCTTTCTCAAGCCAATTTAACAGTAAAAGTTCAAATTCTAACACGGTTTTTTAAGTTTTGCTGTGAACTCAAAATTACTGCTTAATTAGTCGTAAAAATTCTCTACTTCTCTGGAGTCTTACTACAATATGAAAAATGTTATCTGCACTGTTTCAATAGCAAATCACATAGCTGCATTTTACCACCATTATGTGGATGTAACATTTGTTGTTTCCTACAGGTGAGCATTATAGCAGGTCGACCTATGCATTGCCAAGTGCCAGGAATCGACTACAGCCTCAGTAAGCTGGCTATTCATGCAGCCCTGGAGAGCGCCACCGCCATCGCCCTGTCCCACACCGGCATCCTCTACATCGCTGAGACTGATGAGAAAAAGATAAACCGAGTTCGACAGGTAAGAGATGGACAGATTCTGAACATTGGCTGTCTGGTTGTTTTGGAGTGAATTTGTTGGTATAAAGTTATTTTTGTTCACCAAACCTGACAGCACAGCTGGTGCAGCTGTGTGGGTGTTTTTAAGATGTTCTTTCAGGTCTCCCGACTACATTAAATTTTGTTAACTCAAAATGAATTTCGCTTTGAGTAATACATTTTCTTTTATTTAGTGGTGACTTGTGTTTTTTCTTCCAGTCTCATTATTATTCTGCTCTCCTCTGTGCACTTTTGTAGGTGAGCACAAATGGAGAAATCTCCCTCCTGGCTGGTGCTGCCTCTGACTGCGACTGCAAAAACGACGTCAACTGCAACTGCTTTTACGGTGACGATGGCTACTCCCCCGATGCCGGTTTGAACTCTCCCACATCCCTGGCTGTGTCCCCCGATGGGACACTGTTCATCGCAGATCTCAACAACATCCGCATCAGAGCCGTCCGGGCAAACCGGCCCGGTCCTGCCCTCTCCAGCGTGGGGTACGGGGGATCTGCGCAGTATGAAGTTGCATCACCAAGAGAGCAGGAGCTGTATGTCTTCAACGGGGAGGGTCTTCACATCCAGACAATCAGCCTAGTGACCGGAGAGCCTCTTTTTAACTTCACCTACGGCCCTGATGGCGAGCTGGCCATGCTGGTGGATAACTGTAACAATACTGTCAAGGTGAGGAGGGACGGCGTGGGCCAGGGAGGAGGAGCCGGCCTGCTCAGATTGGTGCTGCTGCCTGAAAATCAAGTGGTGACCCTGGGATTGGACCCCACTGGGGGACTGCGTAGTGTGTCCGCCTTGGGTCAGGAGGTGGCTCTGATGGGCTACAGCGGCAACACAGGCCTCCTTGCCACCAAAGCTGACGAGACTGGATGGACCACATTTTACCAGTAAGTGTGTGATACAGAGCTCTCTCTTCTATCCATCTAAAACACAGAATGCTGGGTTTATTTTCATCATGTTCTCACACAGTGCACTGCTGCCCCCCAGTGTTAGGTTCTGTAACTGCAACCAATCCCCGTAGCTTGACCTGTAGGTTGGAGCAGTATTTTTGTGAGCGCACGTCTCAGTTGTACACACATGTTGCAACAAATATGCAGAACAAGCAGGAACATGTCCCTTCCTTGCAATTCTTCACTGCAATCTCTCCCCTTCTGTCCCCTCAGGTATGACAGCGAGGGTCGTCTGACCAATGTGACATATCCCACGGGCATGGTGACAAGTCTGCACCGCGAGATTGAGCGCTCCATCAACATCGACATTGAGAGCTCGAGCAGGGACGACGATGTCACGGTCATCACCAACCTGTCCTCTGTGGAAGCGTCGTACACTGTGGTGCAAGGTAGAGACACACTCAGCACGGAGAGGGGGGGATGCAGTGGAAAATGATCCGGTCATGAATTTTTAAATACTTGTAAAAATTGCAGAGTGTGGGGGCGCAAAGGTGGACGGATGCTGCGCTGGAGTCATCATCATAAAAATGCATGAAGCAAAATTCAATATAAATGTTGTTTATTGATTATTTTGGGGGCGATTTTTATGTGATCCTTAAAAAATGATCTGCTTTTATGCTATCAGTGCTTTAGCCAGATTTGCACAGACTTGAGAGCTGCTTCATCTTAGTATTCAAAAACACAGCCACCCTCTGTGATGTGAATGCCGACTGTAATTGAAAGTGTTGTAATTTTAACTCAGTTATGTATCTGCTCCAGGAGATTATTTTCCCTCTTCACTCCCCCCCATCCAACCTTGTCCCACCCCCTCTCATGGAGTAAAATTACCAATATATAATTGTTAATCCCAGCTGGGATCATCCTGCTTTTGAGTATCATCACAGCAAAATTCATTAACTGATGTAGAGTGAATCCTCCTCATCCCTCAAGCTTTCTCCTCACACACACACACACACACACACACACACACACACACACACACACACACACGCACACACACACACTGACATACAAATACAGCTCTCAACCAGTTCCCATGATCCCCGAGCTTATTTGGTCTGTTTAGAGAGGAGGAAAAAGACGAAGAATAATTGTCTCCCTTTCCTTGACCAGTGCAGCCGGCGTGACAGATGTATGAATGCAGCTCGGAATGTAGCATTCTGAAGGCCTGAGAATAGGTTGTAGATATATTCAGTGATCCACCTGTGTTGCGGTAGAAGGAGAGTTGTTCACAAAGCTGTAAGTCATTTAAGGTTTCCTCTGCACTGTGTGGGTTTCAGCACAGCTCTCTGCTGACATACTCACTTAACCATCTCCCTCTCTTTCCGCTCTTTCTCGCTCTCTTCATTAACTCCTGCACAGTGAATTCTCCTTGGCCCTCGAGCTCTCATTTCACCCTTTCTCTCTCTTTCTTTCCCTCTACCTCACTTCGGTTTTATTACGAGGTTGTTCAGACAGAGAGAGCGCAGAAGATTTATCTAAAGGCTGTTGCTGCCAAGTCAATGGAAAAAGCTTCACTTGTCTGTTTGAGGCATTGTTAAAATGTGCCTGGAGCTTTATTACAAATTGGCCTTATGGATTACTGTCATTTATGGCAGGACTTCAAAAGGAAAATCCAACTGATCCTCACACCTTTTGTAAATGAAATTGTTAAAAAAAAAAAAAAAAAAAAAAAAAGAAGAAGAGCTTCCAACTCTGCATCTTCCCAGTGAGCTAAAAACAATTTTATCTCTTTAAATCACTTCGTTGCGATCAGGACGTCTGGAAGTCTGTTTTCAGACATCTGAGGAATAATTGAGCCAGCATTAGGCATGGGCTTATCTGTTTCTATTCTTGTGAGAGAGTCATTAAATTGTAGCGATACAGAGATTGTAGGGAGATGTCTGTTTAGCTCGAAGGTTTTCATTCAGAATATTTTTTTAAGGAGGAATCAGGTCTGTAAGCATTTCATGGACATGATCTGCTCCTTGCTGACATGAGCCGCTTCGACTGGAATTTCCCTTTTTGATTAGATGTTGGTAGACATGAAAGGGCTGTGCTATCAGATCGTGTGTGATTGACTGGATCAGGTTTAAGCTCGGATTCTGTGTGGTAAATGCTAGAGTAAACATCTGGGTCTGTCAGCACAGCCCTCGATCTGTGAGTTTGTCTTGTCTCAGAAGCATCAGATGAATATAAAAAGTCAAAAGCTTATGTAATTTTTCCTCAACCTTGGTGAAAAATGCAGCAAGGCTTATGAAAAATGTGACGGTAACATTATACAACATTTCTGAGGGAACCGAAATTAGTCCACAATCTTTTTATCTTTCTCATGTGGCTCTATCTAATAATCAAGGAGGGATGATCTTGTGTAACCTCAGCTAAAAGGTCATAAAAATGGAAAGCACAGAGCCTTTCTTCTAGATCTGGAGGTTATGGCAGCTATTAGGGGCAATATACAGGATGAATGTTCTCACCCAATGTCCATATCCTCCACATCAAACTAATCTCTTGACCCAGCTTATTTTTTTCTTTTTTTTCAGCATTTTGTCCCTAACATGCCATCTTTTGTCAGAGAACCTAATCAAATACCTTGGGTTACTTCCATGTGTGGAATTTGTTTCTGGCATTTCTTCTGGAGTTGGCAGAATCTGAACACGACTAGCCTCCCATCTCATTTTTCAGTTTATTCCTTTTCTCAACGCCTCTCCTCTTATTTTAATCCCTCCCACTAGAGATGTGAATAGAGAAGGTGAAGATAATACATGAGGAGAAAGGAGTCGACACAACAGGCATTTAACAAAATGAGACACCCTCACCTGTGAGCCGTTGTTTTAAAGCAGCTGTAACACCTGTCCAATTTTTTTCCATCACCAGCCACTGTATTTTATTTCTGTCAGATGAGTCAAACAGTGTTAAAACAGTATATATTCACTTATAATACAATCCACAACATGACAGAATGTGATGAGAATATACAGATGCCATATGTTTGTTTTTTTTAAACACATGCATTGAAGGATAAAAGCGTTTTTGCACACAAAGGAGTACTAGACAAACAAAGAGTGACTTATATTATGATTAAGTGATACGCACATATTCCAGACAAATTTGTCAGACCTGCTTTGGACATTAATTGTACTTTCCAGCTCTGTCTTTCCTGTCACATGTCTGGAAAACACGCTTATAGGTTCTCCACCAAACGTCCTCGATCTTCAAGATGCATTTTAGGAGTCAAGATGTCCTTTGTGATTGTGCAACATTGATTTCTGGGTTACAGGCAGGAGGGCAGAGGAGACAAGACAAAGAGGCTGAAATTAGTGAAATTAGATGAGTCTCAGATGTCCTTGCCTCTTACGCTCTGTTTACTTGTTTCCCCCACAGACCAGGTGAGAAACAGCTATCAGCTGTGCAACAACGGCACCCTGAGAGTGATGTACGCCAATGGAATGGGCATCAGTTTCCACACGGAGCCCCACATCCTGGCAGGCTCTGTCAGTCCAACAATTGGTCGAAGGAACATCACCCTGCCCACGGACAACGGCCTCAACTCCATTGAGTGGCGTCTGCGCAAGGAGCAGACCAAGGGCAAGATCACCGTGTTCGGAAGGAAGCTAAGGGTAAGTCAGCGATGGCCAGTTAAATTATTAACATGTATTTTGCAAAAGTTGCATTCTGGCATCAAACCGTAACTGAGAAGTATCTGCCTTTACTTTAGGCTCATGGCCGCAATCTTCTCTCCATCGATTTTGATCGCAACACACGCACAGAGAAGATTTACGATGACCACCGCAAGTTCACGCTGCGCATCATGTACGATGCTCAGGGAAGGCCAGCTATGTGGCTGCCCAGCAGCAGCCTGGCTGTAGTCAATGTTTCCTATTCTAGCACCGGTCAGCTTGTTGGGCTGCAGAGGGGAAGCATGAGCGAGAGGACAGAATTTGACCCCCAGGGACGCATCCTGTCTCGTTCTTTTGTGGACGGGAAGGTGTGGAGCTACAGCTACCTTGACAAAGTAAGCATACGTATCTTTAACATTGTCATCTAAGAGTCAAATCTTACAAAGGGAAGAAATTGCAAGAAAGTATAGTGATTTAAATTGTAGAACTGAGTAAAATATAATTTTCATGGTTAGGAAGGTTCAGATATGTCAAGGGAGAGCAATTTACTCGTGGTGCTGTTATTGCTATTGTATTAATCTGCATTTCATCTCCTTTTCTGTTTTCAGTCCATGGTGCTGCTCCTGCAGAGTCAAAGACAGTACGTCTTTGAGTTTGACACCTCGGGTCGTGTCACGGCTGTCACAATGCCCAGCGTCGCTCGCCACACCATGTTCACACACGTGTCAGTTGGCTACATCCGCAACACGTACAACCCTCCAGAGAGCAATGCCTCCATCATCCACGACTTCAGCGAGGATGGCAGACCTCAAGCCACACATTATCTGGGCACTGGCCGTCGTGTCCTCTACAAATATGGCAAGCTGGCAAAGCTGTCAGAGATCATTTACGATAGCACTGCCGTCACTTTTGGTTATGACGAGACAGCCGGTGTGCTGAAGATGGTCAACCTGCAGAGCGGGGGCTTCTCTTGCACCATCCGCTATCGCAAAATGGGCCCACTTATCGACAAACAGATCTATCGCTTCAGTGAGGAGGGAATGGTCAACGCAAGGTTTGACTACACCTACCATGACAACAGCTTCCGTATTGCCAGCATGAAGCCAGTCATCAGTGAGACACCACTTCCTGTTGACTTGTACCGATATGATGAGATTTCTGGAAAGGTGAAGAATTTTTGCTCCTTTTTCTCGCAATATAAAGCAAAACAACTGTCAATGTATCTTTTTTTGGCTGCTAGAGGACTCATCCTTTTTCTAATCCTTCTCCTTCCTCCTCCAGGTGGAGCACTTTGGAAAATTTGGGGTCATTTACTACGACATCAATCAGATAATCACCACAGCCGTTATGACACTGAGTAAGCATTTTGATACTCATGGTCGCATCAAGGAGGTCCAGTACGAGATCTTCCGTTCGCTTATGTACTGGATGACGGTGCAGTACGACAGCATGGGGCGGGTGGTGAAGAGGGAGCTCAAGATCGGGCCTTATGCCAACACCACTCAGTACCGCTATGATTATGATGGAGACGGACAGCTCAGCGGCGTCAAGGTGAGTATTCTGTGTAGAGAGACTGGAATGTTAGGCACTTTACAGGCTGAAGTGTCCACTGCACTTAATTTGAGCTGTAATCTGTGGCTGCCTTTTTATTTGTCAGTGCTCAGCAAGTTATACTGATACACGTATATATCTCACTGTTCTACCCAGGTGAATGACTGGTCTACCTGGCGCTATAGCTATGACCTAAACGGCAACCTCCACCTGCTGAATCCTGGAAACAGTGCCCGGATCCTGCCACTCCGCTACGACCTCCGAGACCGCATTACACGCCTGGGAGATGTCCAGTATCGTCTAGACGAAGACGGTTTCCTCAGCCAGCGTGGTTCAGACATTTTTGACTATAACTCCAAAGGTCAACTCCTGCGGGCCTACAACAGAGGGCCCGGAGGCTGGAGCGTTGTATATCACTATGACGGGCTCGGCCGCAGGGTGTCCACGAGGAACAGCCTGGGGCAACACCTTCAGTTCTTCTACGCTGACCTGAACCATCCGACCAGGGTTACACACATCTTCAATCACTCCAGCTCTGACATCTCGTCACTTTACTATGACCTGCAGGTAGGTTTAAGAGGACGGAGACGTGCCATGTCTACCAATACCCATTTTTAGATTTTCGTATGTCAGTAAATTTTGAATAATATTTTCCAGGAAAATAAGCTAATTTACTGTTAAATGGGCAAAAAAATGTATCCTAAAATATTAAAGATAAACTAAAGATGAGTTTCTAACTATCTCATGATCAGGGTCATCTGTTTGCCATGGAGGTGAGCAGCGGGGAGGAATACTACATAGCTTCTGACAACACTGGTACACCGCTGGCAGTGTTCAGCAGCAATGGACAGATGATCAAACAGGTAAAACTCAAAGCAAATTAATATTTATTGTTCGACCTTTATGACTGCTACAAAAACTGTGTTATTCCTCCTGAAGACAAAAGAAAAGTGCATAAATAAAGACTTCTGGCTTCTGCTGAGCTAAAGCACCCTTCAGCGAGACTCTAAATCTGACATTGCCGTGACACAAAGAGCAAAGAATCACCAAAAGCGAACTAACTCTGTGTCATCCAGGTGCAGTACACAGCCTACGGCGAAGTGTACCTCGACTCTAACCCAGACTTCCCGCTGGTGGTGGGTTTCCACGGTGGGCTGTACGACCCCTTGACGAAGCTGGTTCACTTCACCCAACGAGACTATGACGTCTTGGCAGGACGGTGGACCTCACCTGACTACAGCATCTGGCCCAAGATAGGAAAAGACCCCTCTCCATTTAATCTGTACATGTTCAAAAACAACAACCCACTCAGTGACATGTTGGATGTCAAAAACTATGTCACAGGTAAAGGACTAATATGTATTAATTTAGTTTTTTATTTATGCTGAGACATTTTACTCTATCTACTCTATCTAAAATGGTTTTCTATTAAAAGGTAGACAGAAAAAACAGGTAATTTTAGTTCACTCAAGAACAAGCTCAACTTCCTTTATATTCTACCACTGTTGATGATCTTTATTGTTGAGTAGAAACTGATTGTTGTGGACTACATATTTCTACAGTGGTTGATAGCTTTGCATAACACCAGATGAGTCACAGAGGCAAACACACGTTTTTTAGAGTAAAATTTATGATTTATTTGCTACTACTGTGTTTAATTTTGTCATTCAGTGATATAATATCCCCCCCTTGTCTGCTGCTGTAGATGTGAAGAGCTGGCTGGTAATGTTTGGCTTCCAGCTCAGCAACATAATCCCAGGGTTCCCTCGACACTCGCTCTATTTTGTGGAGCCACCGTACGAGCTGCAGGCCACCCAGCACTGTGAGAATGGACAGGTACGGTCTGCTGTGCAAAAGATATACCTGTTCTTATAATGAAGTCTAATGTACACTAGGACTGAATATTTAATCAATTTAAATTTGAAATTGCATCTTGAAACAATGCAATGTAAAAATCGCAAAGGCAGCAATTTGGAATATGCAGGGTGCTTCACGTATCAGTGGGTTTACAAACTCACAACATCCTTGTGTGACAGTCACGCTTATGATGGTATCTTGTGGTAATTCTTCATCATGTTTTCAATCAATTACATAATGAAGACTGAATTAAAAAATCCTCAAACTGTTCAGCCCTGAAGTACCATTTTCTCCTGAATTTAACACAAATACAGATACCAATCATCCTCCACCTTTCTCCTGCCATATTTACTAGTTACAGTCATTTATGTGTTAATATATTATCATCTCTTTCTGCAAATGACAAAGCTTTCTTCCACTTTCTTTTGCAGCTCATCACTGGTGTGCAGCAGGCAGCAGAGCGCCACAACCAGGCCTTCATGGCCCTAGAAGGTCGACTGCTCAACAAGGAGCGTCGGCGGCGCAAAGACAAACCGGGCCACTGGTTCGGCACCAGCACCCCCATAATAGGCAGAGGAGTGATGCTGGCACTGAAGGAGGGCCGAGTGGTGGCAGGCGTGTCGGCATTGGCCAGTGACGACAGCCGCAAAGTGGCTCTGGTGCTCAACGGTGCCCAGTACCTAGAGGGCACACATTACACGCAGGATGGGAAGGACTGTCACTACTTTGTGAAAGTAGGCTCTGCTGACAGCGACCTGTTGGCTCTGGGGCTGACAAATGGGCGAAAGTCACTGGAGAGCGGCATCAATGTGACGGTGAGCGGCAGGTCGAGGAGAGGAGTAACTGTGGAGTTTGCAGTTCCATCATTAGTACTGAGCGTTCGGTACGGGCTCGCTGTGGATGTGGTGGACGAAGAGAAGGTAAGACTGTTGGAGCTGGCCAGGCAGAGGGCCCTGGCAGGAGGCTGGGCCAAGGAGCAGCAGCGGGCTCGAGATGGGAAGGGAGGCAGTCGCCTCTGGACGGAGGGGGAGAGACAGCAGCTCCTAACGACAGGGAGAGTACAGGGCTACGATGGCTACTATGTACTGCCTGTGGAGCAGTATCCAGAACTGGCTGACAGCAGCAACAACATCCAGTTTCTCAGACAGAACGAGATGGGCAGGAGGTAACAGCCCATCTGATCTCACTTGAAGGGCAGACTCTTCCCTCTCTCTCACTATCACTTCTTGAAAATTCTGTTCCTTTTTTCCTACCCCACCTCCTCAACCTTACTTTTCTGAAAAACCCATGGAGAATTAACCAACAAACGGGGTTATTCACGGAACGCTGCAGGGACTTTTGAAAAGAATGACTTATCCGAAAACATATTGTTAATTTTACTGCCACAGGCAAAAAATTTCAAGTTTAGTCAGATGATTTTTTTTTTCATTTTTGTTTTTGTTGTTGAAAAAACTTCGAACTGAAAAAGCACTGAAGAACTTTGAGAACTGTTGCTTAATGAATAAGAAAATTCCCCTTTTTAAAAAAGATAGTGATATTTTCGCCCATATTTTTTGGGTCACACTGAGAGCGACCACGACAGCTACTGATCACGTCGGGGGAGTTAGTTGTACTGTGGCAGCTTCTGCCATCTGCGGCTTGTCTGTCTCTAATAGATACTGAAGGCAAAGGGACCAAAGCGGAGACAAAGCCACTCCAGAGTGCAGCCATTACAACTCCGCATTAAAGGAGGACATTATAAACCACGACAGACAGCGTAATGTTAAAGGTCGTCCAATACTATGACTCGTCTCCCTGTCTCAGGCCTCCCATCGTCCACCATGGACCAGTCCTCTGCTGTTGAAGGCAGTGCACATCCAACCAAGCAACACACAGGCTAACAGCATCCTTGAAAATCCAAGTTGTTGTGGACGAGAAAATGAACTTTTTAAAAAAAAAAAAAAAAACAAACTCAAAAAAGTGATGGCTATATTTGTGGACAGTGATATCACACAGCATTGTTTATTTTGAAATGGGGAGAAGAATCATATTACTACATATGTGTCAGACTACACTAAATTTCAGGATGTTGCGTATACTGTAGATGCCGTAGTTTTGTACGTTTCAGTCGCGGTAGAATTGTGAGACTTTCACCAAGGCACTTCTGTACAGAACGATCAAACACAACACTCACAGAGTCCGGAAAACATGCTAAGTTAGTATTTATTTTATTTTATTTTATTGTTTTTTATTTATTTATTCTTAGTACTATATGACAATCATGAATGAGTCACCAGTTCTATTCGAAATGAACATTAATGGATGAGTTTATTTTCTTTTGTAAAATATGTAATAAATGTTCATTTTGTTTTTGTATTAATTTCAGTTTGCTGCCAGGGCAAATAATAGTCACTCTCAAAAAGAATAATTTATGTAATAAAGTGTTTTAAAAAAAAACAGTTTATACTTTAAATAAAGTCTTTAAAACTGTGAAATCTGTTTTTTCGAAATATATTTCGATGTACAGTGTATAGACCTACCTTTATGCAGCACAGTAGAATATTGTTCAGAATATCAAGTTTTATATTTCTAAGAGGAAGTGGCTTGTAATGTGCAAAATCTTTAGCTGGTCTTACTACTCTAGAGTTTTGTGGCACTCTGATACTCCATATCTACAAAATCAATCCCCAGTTTGTTGTTTTTGACTGTTTTTTTGTTTGGAAGCAGAGATGTTTCTGTCCTAGATCCCAACAGCAGTAGCAGTAATGGATCCCTCTCACTGTGAAGAGACTCGTGCTGGATGTCATAATGTACCAAATCAGTATTATCCAACGATGATTCTTATACATTCACTGAAACGAGACTCTTCTGAGAACCTTATCAATAAAACATAATTGTTTACTTCAACTGAGCGACGTGTAGTTCACTTTCATCTCATTTTTTTTTTGTGTGTGTGTGTTTGCAGACTACTGATGTTATTTTTTTACAGAGAGCCATTATCATTATCAACATACATCCAAATTAGTCATAGGACGACAACGACGCGCATTTCAAAGCAATCTTTGCTGGAAAGCTCCGTTAATTAAAACAGGCAGGATTTTTTTTTTCTCCCCTCTTTGTTAATTATGCATCACTCGCTGATAAGGAATATTTTTGCTCCATTTTGTTTGAAAGACAAAGCAGAACATTTCAGTAAACAACCACACACAGCTCCCATTTTCACATAGTTACTGATACTGACGATAATGTGCCACAATAAAATTAACCAACATCCTGTTAACTGTAAAGTGCTTGCAGATACGTGGTATTTTCTGATGTTATTTTACTGTATTTTATTGACTACAAAACACTTTTTGGCAGTATTATTCTCACTATTATCAATATTTTGTTCTAATAATGGCTCAAATGATTACTATGGCAAAGGAGTTGCTTGGAGTGATGAGCCAAGGTAGGAATTCACATCAATCAGCCAGAACATTAAAACTACCTACCTAATATTCTGTAGGACGCAGGAACTCTGAAGATGTCCTGTGGTATCTGGGACCAGGATGTTTGCAGGGTAGGTATACGGTCCGTGTACGGATCTGGTAATGGGATTTTCCGTTCTGAAACGGGTATTGATAAACAAAAAACGAGTGGTTATTTGATTTTTGTTTTAAAATACAAAAAGTAAAATTGAAATACAAGGCGTTTTTCCTTTTCATGATCAAAAAGGGATATACGATTTTTTTTTTAAATGCTTTGATTTTCGTTTTATATTTAGAATAACAAGAAAGTAAAATCAGTAAGAGACAGAAACGAAAAAAGGTCCGTTTTTCCATTTTCTGAGACCGGAAGTGGTCATCAGCAAGTGTGGAGCCAAACAGAGTACGGTGCATAGACTGTACATACATTTTTTTCCGTGAGTTTTCATGGTCAAAATGAGAGATCAGGTGGTCGATCCTAAAATAAACCAATATTCATTTTTTTTTTATAAAGCGTTAAAGTTTTGCGAAGCCAGGGGGCGGGAGTACTTGATTGACAGTCTGGTCTGGAATGATTGACAGGTCCTATGGAAGCGGCAGCAGAGACACTGCTCTCCTCGTTTGGATTAATTCTGATATAATAACTGTTGGTTTATTTATCGGTGGAGCAGCAGAACATTTTCCACAGACAGTTTTCCTGCCCGTTGGCTTGTTTTAACCAGTTTTCTACCTTCGGCTGATTCTACCAGCAGACACTGAAAGGACTCTGATAGTTCGGTAAGTTAATGTTTATTTTCGTATCGGTGCCTCTTTTATTGCACTTTATATGCAGCTTTAGTGTCAGATGTAATGTGTGCCATGCACTCCAGATGTTGGTGGAGTTTATTTCAGTGTGTGTTGACCAGAGAAGAAAGTTAGCATAGTAAATATTAACTTTAATGTTAGCGATGCGATCCGAGCTAGCTGCTCAGTCGTAGCCTGATTAAAGCTAATGTAGCATCAAGCTAATGTGTTGAGTTTCATGTAAACAGCTGAAGTGTGTTGTGTTCCTGTAATGTGGTTCATTAAGTTCATAAAACTATGGCTGGTTGACATGAATGTAACGTTCAGGAAACTTAAATGTGATTAAAACAGTAACGGTAATGTTCTAGTTGTCAGTAATCAGCTTTCATTTGACACTAAAACAGACTGATAGTTTTAAATGACATCAGTTTCATTAATTTGTTGAAAATTGTCTCATTTGTTGTGATGTTGCTGCTGATTCATTAAAAGCAGATGATCCATGTTGAAGATACGTTTAGTTCTAGTATCAGAAGTACAAGAAGGAAAATGGAAGTTTAGTCCTGCTACATCAAAGATTTCAGGATTAAAATAACTAAATTAGTCTTTATGCCTCAAACTTTATTTTTACAATAAAGAAATAATGAAATAATCACAGATAATAAAAATATAAATAGCAGAGAAAACCCGAGAGAATAATTTCCTGAAAAGTCTGTGAAGGAAAAGCAGCTTTTTATCCTGAAAGATCAGAATCAGCTCCAACATCTGCATCTGACAGCATCAAGTCAACCAGAAAGAAAAGAAAAAAGAAAATGACTTCTTTCTGATCACATCTGTTCCGCTGCTCACAGGCTGCTGCTGCTGCTCACATTCTTCACATTTATAGTCCACTTTTAAAAGTTCAGCAGACAGGTGCTCTGCTGTGGAGTGTGACGATGTTGTCGGTGATGTGGAGAGTGAAGTTTCCGTTTCACCCACAGTGTGCTTTAGGGCAGCCGGGTCAGACTTCATGTTTGAAATACTGACCGACAGCTCAGATTTAACGGTCTGTAGTTCCATTTGAATGGGTGTTAAACTTTCACTCAAAGCTGCCAGGAGCTGGGTCTTTAAAATAACCGCCGTCTCGTTAGAGTGAAAGTAGCAATTCCTCCTTAAGGTCAGAGATTGCAGCATCTGAGGGCCTCTTCAAAAGAAGACGTAGTTGATGAAGGCGTTCTGGAGAAGGACCAGAAAGACCACGACCAAGGAGCCTTGAGATCTTAGGCAGCGTCTCCCTCGGGTGGGTGTCAACGGTGTTCACGGTCAGGTCTGTGGTAATCCCAACAAAAAACAAAACAGAAAAAAATCTAGATTATAAATCAACATGTAACCAAAGCACTCTGTGTATAACGTCATAGTATAGAATGTAGTTCAGAAAATGTCATAGTATACTTTTCAAGAATAACATAGTATGGCCTGTAGTTCATAGTATAGCATGTCAGCAAAAAACCCAACTGATTATTATGTGGTTCAAAAAGTACAAAATGATAGGATGTTGCCTAAAATTGTCATGTATATGTGGTTCAAAAAATGTCATAGTGCACTATATTGTCAAAATAGTATGTTTTTCAAGAAAACAGAGTATATGTCATCTAAAAAATGCCATAGAATAATATTTCATTGCACAAGTAAAAGTATAGTAATTTTTAAAACTGTTCAAATTCTTAGAATATGTTGCTAAAAAACAAAAAAAACTAGAACAAAAAAAAGTCATAGTAATATGTCAATTTAAAAAGCCTACAGTATAGAGTGTTGCCCAACAAACGTCATAGTATAGCATGTCGCTCTAAAAACGTCATAGTATGGCCTTTGGTCCAAAAAACGTCATAGTATAGCATGTCTCTCTAAAAACGTCATTGTATAGCATGTCGCTCTAAAAACATCATAGTATAGCATGTCACCCAAAAAACGTCATAGCATAGTATGTCGTCCAAAAAACATCATGGTATAGCATGTCGCTCTAAAAGCATTATAGTATAGCATGTCGCTCTAAAAACGTCATAGTATAGCATGTCACCCAAAAAACGTCATAGTATAGCATGTCACTCTAAAAACGTCATAATATAGCCTTTGGTCTAAAAACGTCATCGTATAGCATGTCGCTCTTGAAACGTCATAGTATAGCATGTCGCTCTTGAAATGTCATAGTATAGCATGTCGCTCTAAAAACGTCATAGTATAGCATGTCACTCTAAAAACGTCATAGTATAGCCTTTGGTCTAAAAACGTCATAGTATAGCATGTCGCTCAAACAACGTCATAGTATAGCTTCTCACTCTAAAAACGTCATAGTATAGCCTTTGGTCTAAAAACGTCGTAGTATAGCATGTCGCTTTAAAAACGTCATAGTATAGCATGTCGCTCAAAAAACGTCATAGTATAGCATGTCTCTTTAAAATTGTCACAGTATAGCATGTCGCTCAAAAAACGTCATAGTATAGCTTTTAGTCCAAAAAACGTCATAGTATAGCATGTGACTCTAAAAACATCATAATATAGCCTTTGGTCTAAAAACTTTTTCCACATTTTGGACGACATACTAAACTATGACATTTTTCCACATTTTTGACAACATACTAAACTATGATGTTTTTGTCACATTTTGGACGACATACTAAACTATGATGTTTTTGTCATATTTTGGACGACATACTAAACTATGACGTTTTTGTGACGTTTTGGACGACATACTAAATTATGACATTTTTTTCCACATTTTGGACGACATGCTAAACTATGACGTTTTTGTTCTGATTGTTCTTATCACTACTTATTACTGTTATTGACATTAATTATAGTTAAGTTCATGATGATTTTTCTTTCAAAGAAAACCTTTCTGGAGTGTTTTTCACGGCCTCCTTTACATTATTTCATCATATGGCACGTTTTTACAACATGTTGAAAAATCGCATTTTTTTTTCGACATAGTATACTATGGCGTTTTTTTGCCCCAAGGTTCATGATGATTTTTTTTTCAAAGAAAACCTTTCTGGAGTGTTTTTCACGGCCCACTTTACATTATTTCATCATATGGCACGTTTTTACAAGTTGAAAAATCACATTTTTTTTCGACAGTATACTATGGCCTTCTTTTGCGCCAAAATTCATGATGTTTTTTTTTTTGTCAAAGAAAACCTTTCTAGAGTGTTTTTCACGGCCTGCATTACATTATTTCATCATATGGCACGTTTTTACAACATGTTGAAAAATTACATTTTTTTTCGACATAGTATACGATGGCGTTTTTTTGCGCCAAAATTCACGATGATTTTTTTTGTCAAAGAAAACTTTTCTGGAGTGCTTTTCGCAGCCTCCTTTACATTATTTCATCATATGGCACGTTTTTGCAACATGTTGAAAAATCGCATTTTTTTTCGACATATGGTGTTTTTTTTTGCGCCAAAATTCATGATCATTTTTTTTTCAAAGAAAACCTTCCCATAGTGTTTTTCACGTCCTCCTTTACAATATTTCATCATATGGCACGTGTTTACAACATGTTGAAAAATCACATTTTTTTTCGACATAGTATACTATGGCGTTTTTTTTGCGCCAAAATTCTTGATGATTTGTTTTTCAAAGAAAACCTTACCATAGTGTTTTTCACGGCCTCCTTTACATTATTTCATCATATGGGACATTTTTACAACATGTTGAAAAATGACATTTTTCAACATAGTATACTGTGGCGTTTTTTTTGCACCAAAATTCTTGATGATTTTTTTTTCAAAGAAAACCTTTCTGGAGTGTTTTTCACGGCCTCCTTTACATTATTTCATCATATGGCACGTGTTTACAACATGTTGAAAAATCACATTTTTTTGTCGACATGGCGTTTTTTTTGGGCCAAACTTCATGATGATTTTTTTTTGAAAGAAAACCTTTCTGGAGTGTTTTTCACGGCCTCCTTTACATTATTTCATCATATGGCACGTTTTTAAATGTTGAAAAATCACATTTTTTTTTCGACATGGTATACTATGGCGTTTTTTTTGGGCCAAAATTCATGATGATTTTTTTTTTTTTTTAAAGAAAACATTTGTGGAGTGTTTTTCACGGCCTCCTTTACATTATTTCATCATATGGCACGTTTTTACAACATGTTTGAAAAATCACATTTTTTTTCGACATAGTATAGTAAGGCGTTTTTTTTGCGCCAAAATTCATGATGATTTTTTTTTCAAAGAAAACCTTTCTGGAGTGTTTTTCACGGCCTCCTTTACATTATTTCATCATATGGCACGTTTTTACAACATGTTTGAAAAATCACATTTTTTTTCGACATAGTATAGTAAGGCGTTTTTTTTGGGCCAAAATTCATGATGATTTTTTTTTTAAAGAAAACGTTTGTGGAGTGTTTTTCACGGCCTCCTTTACATTATTTCATCATATGGCACGTTTTTACAACATGTTTGAAAAATCACATTTTTTTTCGACATAGTATAGTAAGGCGTTTTTTTTGGGCCAAAATTCATGATGATTTTTTTTTGAAAGAAAACCTTTCTGGAGTGTTTTTCACGGCCTCCTTTACATTATTTCATCATATGGCACGTTTTTACAACATGTTTGAAAAATCACATTTTTTTGTCGACATGGCGTTTTTTTTGGGCCAAAATTCATGATGATTTTTTTTTGAAAGAAAACCTTTCTGGAGTGTTTTTCACGGCCTCCTTTACATTATTTCATCATATGGCACGTTTTTACAACATGTTTGAAAAATCAAATTTTTTTGTCGACATGGCGTTTTTTTTGGGCCAAAATTCATGATGATTTTTTTTTGAAAGAAAACCTTTCTGGAGTGTTTTTCACGGCCTCCTTTACATTATTTCATCATATGGCACGTTTTTACAACATGTTTGAAAAATCAAATTTTTTTTCGACATAGTATAGTAAGGCGTTTTTTTTGGGCCAAAATTCATGATGATTTTTTTTTGAAAGAAAACCTTTCTGGAGTGTTTTTCACGGCCTCCTTTACATTATTTCATCATATGGCACGTTTTTACAACATGTTTGAAAAATCACATTTTTTTTCGACATAGTATAGTAAGGCGTTTTTTTTGGGCCAAAATTCATGATGATTTTTTTTTTTAAAAGAAAACGTTTGTGGAGTGTTTTTCACGGCCTCCTTTACATTATTTCATCATATGGCACGTTTTTACAACATGTTTGAAAAATCACATTTTTTTTCGACATAGTATAGTAAGGCGTTTTTTTTGGGCCAAAATTCATGATGATTTTTATTTGAAAGAAAACCTTTCTGGAGTGTTTTTCACGGCCTCCTTTACATTATTTCATCATATGGCACGTTTTTACAACATGTGTGAAAAATCACATTTTTTTTCGACATAGTATAGTAAGGCGTTTTTTTTGGGCCAAAATTCATGATGATTTTTTTCTTAAAGAAAACATTTGTGGAGTGTTTTTCACGGCCTCCTTTACATTATTTCATCATATGGCACGTTTTTACAACATGTTTGAAAAATCAAATTTTTTTTCGACATAGTATAGTAAGGCGTTTTTTTTTGGGCCAAAATTCATGATGATTTTTTTTTGAAAGAAAACCTTTCTGGAGTGTTTTTCACGGCCTCCTTTACATTATTTCATCATATGGCACGTTTTTACAACATGTTTGAAAAATAAATTTTTTTTTCGACATAGTATAGTAAGGCGTTTTTTTTGGGCCAAAATTCATGATGATTTTTTTTTGAAAGAAAACCTTTCTGGAGTGTTTTTCCACGGCCTCCTTTACATTATTTCATCATATGGCACGTTTTTACAACATGTTTGAAAAATCACATTTTTTTGTCGACGGCGTTTTTTTTGGGCCAAAATTCATGATGATTTTTTTTTGAAAGAAAACCTTTCTGGAGTGTTTTTCACGGCCTCCTTTACATTATTTCATCATATGGCACGTTTTTACAACATGTTTGAAAAATCAAATTTTTTTTCGACATAGTATAGTAAGGCGTTTTTTTTGGCCCAAAATTCATGATGATTTTTTTTTGAAAGAAAACCTTTGTGGAGTGTTTTTCACGGCCTCCTTTACATTATTTCATCATATGGCACGTTTTTACAACATGTTTGAAAAATCACATTTTTTTTCGACATAGTATAGTAAGGCGTTTTTTTTGGGCCAAAATTCATGATGATTTTTTTTTTTTAAAGAAAACCTTTCTGGAGTGTTTTTCACGGCCTCCTTTACATTATTTCATCATATGGCACGTTTTTACATGTTTCAAAAGTCACATTTTTTTCGACATAGTATAGCAAGGCGTTTTTTGTGGGCCAAAATTCATGATGATTTTTTTTTTAAAGAAAACATTTGTGGAGTGTTTTTCACGGCCTCCTTTACATTATTTCATCATATGGCACGTTTTTACAACATGTTTGAAAAATCGCATTTTTTTTTCGACATAGTATAGTAAGGCGTTTTTTTTGGGCCAAAATTCATGATGATTTTTTTTTGAAAGAAAACCTTTCTGGAGTGTTTTTCACGGCCTCCTTTACATTATTTCATCATATGGCACGTTTTTACAACATGCTTGAAAAATCACATTTTTTTTCGACATAGTATAGTAAGGCGTTTTTTTTTGGGGCCAAAATTCATGATGATTTTTTTTTTTTTAAAGAAAACCTTTCTGGAGTGTTTTTCACGGCCTCCTTTACATTATTTCATCATATGGCACGTTTTTACAACATGCTTGAAAAATCACATTTTTTTTCGACATAGTATAGTAAGGCGTTTTTTTTGGGCCAAAATTCATGATGATTTTTTTTTGAAAGAAAACCTTTCTGGAGTGTTTTTCACGGCCTCCTTTACATTATTTCATCATATGGCACGTTTTTACAACATGTTTGAAAAATCGCACATTTTTTTTCGACATAGTATAGTAAGGCGTTTTTTTTGGGCCAAAATTCATGATGATTTTTTTTTGAAAGAAAACCTTTCTGGAGTGTTTTTCACGGCCTCCTTTACATTATTTCATCATATGGCACGTTTTTACAACATGTTTGAAAAATCACATTTTTTTTCGACATAGTATAGTAAGGCGTTTTTTTTGGGCCAAAATTCATGATGATTTTTTTTTTAAAGAAAACCTTTCTGGAGTGTTTTTCACGGCCTCCTTTACATTATTTCATCATATGGCACGTTTTTACAACATGTTTGAAAAATCACATTTTTTTTCGACATAGTATAGTAAGGCGTTTTTTTTGGGCCAAAATTCATGATGATTTTTTTTTGAAAGAAAACCTTTCTGGAGTGTTTTTCACGGCCTCCTTTACATTATTTCATCATATGGCACGTTTTTACAACATGTTTGAAAAATCACATTTTTTTTCGACATAGTATAGTAAGGCGTTTTTTTTGGGCCAAAATTCATGATGATTTTTTTTTGAAAGAAAACCTTTCTGGAGTGTTTTTCACGGCCTCCTTTACATTATTTCATCATATGGCACGTTTTTACAACATGTTTGAAAAATCACATTTTTTTTTCGACATAGTATAGTAAGGCGTTTTTTTTGCGCCAAAATTCATGATGATTTTTTTTTCAAAG